>NC_084469.1:29502292-30136458 GCF_027409185.1 Cynocephalus volans
CACTGGATCCAACCTTTTCTCCTCAAGACCTTAGGACAGACACCAATCAATGAAACTTAGCCATATCAAACCTCAAAGGAAACTAAATTAAGCATGCCCTAAGTTAAGGTAATGAAAAGCACAAAACCTAATTCATTTAAAAAAAATAATCAAGTAGCCCCCTTTTTTTTCAAGCCATTTATCCTTCTTAGTATGAAGGAACAATTAAAATAGCAGCATCTGCCCTCTGTGGAGCTCACAACTGGGAAATGCTCCTTCACATTTTAATTGCAAAAATGCTATACTACCTGGAGAACAAGCTGATACACCATCTGTCCCTCAGTACTTCTCCAACTTTCATATCTGTGGTGGGAGTTGAGAGGTCCATTTTTCTTTCTAATAATACCCAAAAAACACTTTTATTGATTTGCAAACCCTAATTTGGGTCCCAATCAAAGATGAAACCAGAGGTCAAAGAAAGCCATCCATAACAGTCTCAATAGATGGGAGGTCAGTAAAAAATATGAGAAATGGTACGTTTTTTGTAACAGTGAAAACATAAAATCTAAGTGTCCAATAATAAGGAATTAGTTAATTATGGACTGTTGTCAAGCTATTTAAAGTGACTGCAATGCACACCATTAACCATAAAGAAACAAAGGAATGAAAAAAAGTAAAGTTAAAATGAAAAGCAGAAGACAAAATTCTTTGTATTCATGGTTACAACCACATGAATAAGAAAAGGGAATGACCTGATTGGAAATGCACCCAAAATAAGTTAACTGTTGTGTCAGAGTGCTGGGATCAATGCTTTCACCATTTTCTAATTTTCTGTAAGTGTGGTGATATTGTCTGAGATAATAAAATTTAGTAACAGTAATATTACCTAACATTTACACAGCACTTTGCAGTCTACATGCACATTAATACATGTAATTTTACTTAACTGTCATAACTACAAAAGGTATCATCCCAACCTTGTAGACAAGGAAGATGAAGTGGCTTACTCTTTTATAAAAACAAATAAAAGTTCATGGTATAACTAAACAGCCTTTCAGCTGGAGAATTAACTAAAAGCTCTCAATTATAAAATCTATAACTGTTCTCTGCAACCACTATTTAACAGCACCCCATGACTAAACTAGCACCTAGTTTAAAAAAAAAAACAAAAAGGGGAGCTCTACTTTAAAAAAGTGTCAAGGTACCTGTCACATTTCCTTTTAACACGGTGGGCATTTAAATCTGTTGGATTTCTGGAACAGTCGAGTTAATATGATTCTATGTAATACTCATTACTATTATTAATTATACTAAATAGGTATTCATTTAATTCTATAGCCATCCTATGAAGTATGCGGCAGTTACTATCATCCCATTTTACCAATGAGAAAACAAAATTTCAAACATAACTCAAAGAATCACATCCAAAAGGCCCAGATTATTAAATTTACTGCCTATCCCCCAATATGAGTATTATACCCAAATCCAAGAAATATTGACCATCTGGCAGGGGGTAGGAAACAGAAAGGAAAAAGCAAAAAGAGAGAGAGTGGGTGAAAATGGTATCAAGTTGGTGCTTTGTAAACTAAAGATTTCTGGTTCCTGGAAAAATCATAAAATCATTGCCATAAAGGGCATCTGCTATAGAACTAATAAGCAATGACAAGAGTGGAATTCAGGCCATGACAAGTTTGAAAAAGAAAGCCTGGGAATTTATCTAGAAAGTTAGATGGGTAAGTTCCTAAAAAAGAAAATGCTATTAAGTAAGCTCAAGTCACAGACACAAAAAGTCAAAGTAAGGGTGACAACCACTTGTAACTCTTCATCAACAGTAGAAAGGCTGTCCACTTAGAAGTCCAACTGCACAGAGTGACAGAAGAAGCAGCTGCTCTATGATAATACTGGGGGACCTGAACACACCTCTCAGCACTGGACAGATCATCTAGGCAACAAATCAACAGAGTAACCATTACTCTTTCAGAGGGAGAAAAGAAATCTAGGGTTATCAGTGGTAGGAGGCGGGAGGGAGAGGGGGATAGGGAGAGATTGGACAAGGGGCATAAAGAATAAGCACAATTTGTAACAATATACATACTAGTAATATTGATTTGATCAACATATGTCAACATTGAATCCCCAAAATATGTACAATTATGATTCAATAAAAAATAAAAAAGAAATTTAAAAAAAGAAAAAGAAAAAGAAGTCCAACTGCAGCTTAGAGTTGCAGAGGCTGCAAGGGGTGGTGGAAAAACCACTGGACTAGAATCAGGAGATCCAGGTTCTACGTTTCTAATCTGCAAAACTAAGAGGTTGGATAACTTTATCTCCTAAGTTCCTCCCAGCTGCAAAACTCCTTAAGATACAAAACAAAATTGTAATTGGCTGCTGAGCATGACTGAGGTGAGAGTCTTAAAAGGGGAGGTGAAGGAGCTGGCCAGGTAGCTCAGTTGGTTCGACTGCAGCCTTGTAACACCAAAGTCCAGGGTTTAGAACCCCATACTGGCCAGCTGCAAAAAAAAGAAAGCGGGGGGTGGGGGGAAGTATCTTGAGTGCCATCCTGAGATCAGTCCAACAGATTTAACTTATTTTGCCCCATAATGTTGCAAATTCTGCTTCGTTTCTGTACTCCTTCAGGAGCAAGAAGAAAAACATTCTAGAGGGATAAGAAACAGATGGTAGGGTTAAGGTACTTGTTTTTAATCTCTCTCTCTCTTTTTTTTTTTTTTAGAGCTTCAAAACATGCAGCTTTCACAGCATTCTAAAATTTGAGTCACACAGTGGTATAAACATTATGATGTCAACTATAAAAATATGTATATAGGGCTGGTCAGTTAGCTCAGTTGGTTAGAGCATGGTGCTGACAATACCAAGGTCCAGGGTTCGATGCCTGTACTGGCCAGTTGCCAAAAAAAATTTTAAAAATATGCATGAGGACATGAACTGGTAAAATGAATGAAAATGTAAGCAGTCATAGTAAGATGTGAAATTGAAAACAGTATTTGCCAGCAACCTCTTTTTTTAAAAAAATTTTTATTGTATCAAAATTGATAATACATATTTTTAGGGTTCAACATTGAGATATGTTGATCAAATCAATATTATTAGCATATACATATCGTTACAAATTGTACTTATTCTTTATGCCCCTTGTCCAATCTCTCTCCATCCCCCTCTCCCTGCCTCCTCCCCCTCTAATTACCCTAGATTTCTTCTCTCCTTATGAAAGAGTAGTGGTAATGGTTACTCTGTTGACTTCTTGCCTAGATGATCTGTCCAATGCCGAGAGGTGTGATCAGATCCCCCAATATCATCATAGAGCAGATGCTTCTTCTATCACTCAGAAATGGGCTTTGTGGTAAGAGACCTCCTCTTCTTTACTTTCTCACTACTAGTGACTCTCCTTGTGTCAATGCACTCCAGTGGCTGGCAGACCATCTGCATGGTGGTTGTGGTGTATAACCACTTTTGTGGCAGCCATGGTCATTGTGGTGGCTATGGTGGGCCACCCACACGGAGGTGATGCTTTTGGCATGCTCCTTTGTGCTCGAGGTGTGCCTGGTTGTGGGGAGTGTCCATTTCCCAGCTCTATACCTCAGGTCCCCATGCAGGTCCCAAGGCACTGGCACTGTGTGCCTGGCTGTGGGAGGGGGGTCCAGTCTCCAACTCCATACCTCGGGTCCCTGGGCAGGCCCTGAGGTGCTGGCATGGTGTGCCTGATTGTGGGAGGGAGGTCCGGTCCCCAGCTCCATGACTTGGGTCCCAGGGCAGGCCCGGAGGTGTCAGCGACACTCTTTTAGAAAACATTGCTCTATTTTCTTTTCAATAATAATCTCTTTTCTTAAGAGATTTCTCTACCCCCACCACTTAAACTTTTTCCTTTATTTTCCCTCTGAACCTGCCTGACGTCTAACAGAGCAAACAGTTGAGCCCTGCTTCTAAATAAATCAATAACTGGGTAACATTTCCCATATATGACACCAACCTCGAAATGGTCAGCTCCAGAGACATGATGGGCTCTTGCAGTTTATTTTTTTCAGTTGAGAAACACTGTTTGTTTTTTTTAAATTTACTAATTATTATTATTTTTTTACGTTCTAAGATGTTGCAGAGCAGTTGTAGGGGAGGGAGAGAGGGGAAAGGGGAAGGTTTCAGGTGGGAGGAGGAGGGGGGACGTGGTCAAGGCCCAAGGCACCTCCCTCATTTCAGCAGGGGAGATCAGAGGGCTTCCAGTGGTGGCTAGTTTGTGGTTGGGCTGGATACGGACTTTGGGAGGGCATGACTGAGACCCTCAGCACCCCCACCCCAGGAGCACAAGGCGCTTCCAGTACTCTCTGGGCTGGATGCGGATGTTGGGGGACTATGGTTGAGGACTTTGGCACCCCACCACCCTGGCTGGGTAGCCTGGGGCACTTCAGTGGTGGCCTGGTGGTCAACACTGGGCTGGATGCAGACGTTGGGGGAATGTGGTTGAGGCCCTTGGCATCCCCCACCTCAGCTTGGGAGCCTGGGGGGCTTCCGGTCCTTCTAGGTTTTACAGGTATTCTTTGGTGGTATTAGACCTTTACTGGTTAATATCAGAACTTTGTCTCTAATATGTGGATGTTTTGTTTTTTCTTTCAGTTCTGTGTTAGATCATTAGCTACCCCCACCACTTAAACTCTGTGCTGGAACTAATTTGTTGTCCTTTGCTTACTTCTAAAATGGGGAAACTTCCTGAGAGGACCAGCAGTTGAGTCCTGTGGTTGAGCTAAATTGCTGCTTTGCTGCTGATTCTCTGGGGAAGGCTTTTTGTACAGCTCAGGTTTTAACTGTTGACCTTGTAAACACTTGCAAGTCTTGTAAGGTCTGATACACCTGGGTTGTGTGGAAACTCTGGTCTGAGCCTGAGTCTTTTCAGCAAACTGCACCCCTGCAGTTCTATATTCCTGACCAGTCTCCACTGAGTGGGCCTGTGCTGATTGGAGGGAAGATCAGCTGTCCATGCTGTGTCCCAATGTCCCTGCAGTAGGCCAGTCCTCCCCACCCCACCCCTGCACTCCAAACATTTCCCATGGAACAGACCATGCACTGGTCTCTTGCAATGACTCACTGAACTCTGAGTGGCTCCTTTTTTCAGTTGTCTGTGGCCCCTCGCTCTTATGTGGGTTCATAGGAACTCTGTTAGTGCTCTTGCTGGCCTGGGGGCCATCAAGGCTCTCTTCTCCCCTGCAGCCTCCAAGAAACTTCATATGAAGGGAACCGAAGTGGCTTTTGCCAGCTCTTGCTCTGTGTGCTCACCAGGGCCAGACTTGAAAGTTGCTGGGGCTCACAACAGTTGGAGCGGTCCTTTCTTCCTCTCATCATGACTTCTCCTGCCTTCATGCACTGCATAGGTCTCTCCTCCTCTTCCCCTGAGCGCTAGTGGCCCCAGCTTGGAAGTTGTTGCTTTCTAATAGTTGTAAATTGGATGACTGTGGGAGAGGGTGACGCTGGGTACCGTCTATTCCACCAACTTGATTGGAAGTTTGGGCTCTTTTAATTTATCCTTCCTAGCAAACTTATATCCTTCATTCAATTTGGGGGCTGCCACAGAGCCAGGTGCAGGCAGACTTGAAACATATTGGATCAATTTCTATCCTGTAGAATGGTGTTCCTTTAAAACACATTTTTGTAGTTCAAATAGAACTTTGGAAATAATAGAAATTCACTGTTTAAAAGCCTCCTAAAGACAGCCTCAAGAATACTGTGGTGTAGAAGAACCATCTTCAGTTCCCCATTTTCCTATTTGGTTCCAGTCCTCTCAAAAGCCAACAAATAATGAAATGGTCACATGGCCCGTTACCTCCTTTTATGAGTTTCAGTGCTCTGTTACCTTCTTTAAGTCTCTTCTCAATGCTCACTATAACTTAAGTCATTTTCTTCTTCAACATACTCTAATGTGTCTTTGAAGAAATCAATTTAAAGCAAAAATTATTAATCTTTGGCTTCAGCAAAAAATTGTGTAACTTTTCTGAGAGGCAGACCATCGACTAATCAAGCTGCTTTCCACAAACATCTAAATAAACTCACATTTAACAAATCAGGATACTTACTGACTTTGGAATTGGCCTTTACTAAAATATGCAGCTTTAAACACCTATTAATCCAAAAGAAAAGGCAAAAAAAATTTTTTTCCCCTGTCCAGCAATTCCACTTCTGAGTATATATTCAAAAGAACTAAAAATAGGGTCTCAAGGGGATACTTATATACTCACACTCATACAGCACTATTCATAATACCCAAAGCATGGAAGCAACCTAAGCGTACACCAAAGGATAAATGGCATATATATATAAAATGTGGTTTATACATACAATAAAATATTAATATCACTCATTCTTAAAAAGTTAGGAAATTCTGACACATGCTACAAAATGGATGAACCTTGAGAACATTATGCTAAGTGAAATGAGCCAGTCACAAAAGCACAAACACCGTTTGATTCCGCTTACATGAGGTCCCTAGAGAAGTCAAATTCATGGAGACATGAAGTAGAATGGTGCTTGCCAAGGGCCAGGGGAGGTGGGACTGGGGAGTACTTATGGGTACAGAGTTATAGTTTGGCAAGATGAAGAGTTCTGAAGATTGGGTGCACAACAATGTGAATGTTCTTAACACTACTAAACCATGCACTTAAAAATTATTAACATGGTAAACTTTGTTATGTGTATTTACTTACCACAATTAAAAAAAAAAAAAAACTTCTGTTAAGGGTTCGTATCCCCAAACTGGCCAGCTGCCAAAAAACCAAAAAAAACAAAAACTTCCCTATGTCCCAAAGCTAAAGCCTAGGGCTGAAACCTTCTTTTATTTTTGAACTACCACATTATCCATCATCTCAACAACATGTGGCGGGGTAAGAAGTCAAGCAAGACAAATAGCTCTTTTTGAGTACCTTATGCTGCTGCTTAATAACAGGTGTGTTGTCCAAAGTAAATAGCTTTTAGAAAGGAGTAGCCTTAACCCTCCTCTGGAACTGGTTAGTGAACTCAGTCTCCCTTCATTAAATTCTTGACAGCTCAATGTCCTCACATCTGTCACTGTTTGGGAGACTGATTCCAAGAACATAAATTGCTTCAAGGACTAGGCAACAAATTTATTCTGGTTCATGGGACAGATCTGAACCCATCTGTTTTCTAATCAAAAGCCATATTTGAATCAGTTTTGTTCCATCACAGGACAATACTAATGGGAGCCATATAATCATATGGTATTTTCCTCTTTCTATCTATGTAGTATAGATGATTACAGGAAACACAAATCAATCAAAGGCATGAGAACATCTTCAGAAACAGGGTTTGCAGAATGTAGGATCCATTACCTTTTCAATATTTATTTGTTTATTCTTCAGACCACTGTGATAACTTTTCCTCTGAGTGCCGTGGTTTCTTTCAGAATTACACAGGGGGTCAATGTTGTAATAACAAACTTACCTTAATCTTTTTTTAAGTTGTAAACTGTCATGGATAATCCTTTTGACAAACTCTAATTCACCTCCTTCTGCCATGATTTCTGTGATACCTCCTGTATTTACAGAACTAGGTGGAGGTCTTCGAGGATTTCGAGAGTTTACTCCCTGAACAAAAACAACAACAAAAAACCCTGGTGAAAAGTTTTTATACCTCCAGAACTGTTTTTATACCTCAAGAACTAAATCTTTGAATGTAATCTAACTCTAAGTAAGAACGCTTAGATATAATTTTACGTTCCAAGTATTATGTTACATTTAGGATTTAAAAATCACACAGCCACTACCATATTATATTGTATTTTAAACAACTACATTCATGCAAATATCCCTTCCTGGGTCTTTCATCTTCCATAAAAATTTTTTACCTTTTTATATAGCCTAATCTGTCACTTTTCTTTATGCTTTTTGTATTGGTATCATGCACAGAAAATGTACCCAAAGATTAAATAAATATTTATTTATGTTTTAAGTAAAAAACCATATTTACTCATGGTTTTACTTTTTTACATTGAAATATTTAATCTGTCCATATCTCACACCATATGAAAACTCAAAATGCATCAAAGATCTAAATGTAAAAGATGAAATTATAAAACTCTTAGAAGAAAACATAGGAGTAAATCTTCACGGCCTTGGATTAGGCAATGTATTCTTAGAAATTATACCAAAAGCATAAGCAACGAAAGAAAAAATAGATAAACTGGACTTCATCAAAACTAAAAACTTTTGTGCACTAAGGATACTATTAAGAATGAAAAGACAACACACAGAATGGGAGAAAATGTTTGCAAATTGTTATCTAATAAGGGACTTGTATCTAGGATATATAAAGAATTCTTACAAGTCAATAATAAAAAGAAAACCCAATTTAAATAAGGGCAAAGGATCTGAATGGGCACTTCTCCAAAGAAGATATACAAAACAGCCAATACGCACATGAAAAGATGCTTAACATCATCAGCCATCAGGGAAATACTAATCAAAACCACAGTGAGATACCACTTCACACACACTAGGATAGCTAGAAACAAAAAGACAGATAATAAGAAGTGCTGATGAGGATATGGAAAATTGGAACCCTCATACAGTACTGGTGGTGGGAATGTAAAATAGGATAGTCATTTTGCAAAACAGTCTGGTGGTTCCTCCAACAATTAAACACAGAGTTACCATATGACACATAAGTTCCACTCCTGGGTATACACCCAAAAGGAATGAAAACCTATGTCCAGGGGCCGGCCTGTGGCTCACTTGGGAGAGTGTGGTGCTGATAACACCAAGGCCACGGGTTCAGATTCCTATATAGGGATGGCTGTTTAGCTCACTTGGGAGAGCATGGTGCTGACAACACTAAGTTAAGGGTTAAGATCCCCTTACTGGTCATCTTTAAAAAAAAAAAAAGAAAGAAAAGAAAACCTATGTCCACAGAAATACTGGTACATAATTGCTAACAGCAGCATTATTTTTAAAAGCCAGAAAGTTGGAAACAACCCAAATGCCCATCAACTGATGAACAGATAAATAAAATGTGATATATCCATACAATGGAATATTATTAGGAATAAAAGGAAATGAAGCACTGATACATGCTACAACATGGATGAACCTTGAAAATATGTACTATTCTTAGAGAAAAAGACAGTCACAAAGACCACATATTGTTTGATTCCGTTTATAGGAAATGTCCAAAATAGGCAAATCCATAGAAACAGAAAGTAGACTGGTAGTTGCCTCCAACAAGCAGGACAAGGAGGAAAGCAAGAGTGACTGCTAATGGGTACAGGATTTCTTTTGGAGGTGATGCAAATGTTCTACCATTGTCTGTGGTGACTGATGGCTGCACACCTCTAAATACACTAAAAATCATTAAATTCTATACCTTATTTATTTTTTTTGGCAGCTGGCCAGTATGGGGATACAAACCCTTGACCTTGGTGTTGCAACACGTGCTCTAACAAACCGAGCTAACTGGCCAGCCCTTTTATACTTTAAATGGGTTAATTGTACGGCATGTGAATTATATCTCAATAAAGCGGTTATAAAAAGATATTTAATTCTGATGCTAGTAATCTTCTATTTCTTCATCTGAATGCTGATTCTGCAGGAGTGTTCACCTCAGAAAATCCATGTGTACATGTGATGTGTACTTTTATGTATACACGTTGTATCTCAGTATTTTAAAAAATTGTGCTATAGAAGAATGTAGTTTTTTTTAGTTCATATAATTAATCTGCATTAAAGGCTAAAATTTAGATTTCTTAAATCCTGCTTCACTTTACATTCCAATATGGAATGATGATATTGCTAATAAATTTCTGTCCAACTCCCCCAACTCCAACAAAAAATTTAGTCCATCTGGATTTTGTTATGAGGCATGTAAATGATACTTTTAGGGTATATGAATGATTGTAAAAACAATTTATTCTCTCAAAAGTTTTAGGCATATACACCCCCTCATTTCCTTCTGATTAACATTACTCACTTTTTATTATTAATAGAGGGTTCACTAGATGAAGGAAAACCTAGGTGAAACCAATATGTTAATAGCACTGAATTTTTTAATAGGTTAGTTATTTTTATCCAATGTACCTCTTTCCATATTCATGAGCAAAATATATTTTTCATTTGAAATTAGAAAGACTAAATCAGACATTTATTTACTATCAAATGACACGTGGCAGTAAGAACATTTCCTCCCTATGTCAAGAAGCCTAGTCCAGGAGTGAACTGCGACCTAAGTCAGTCCAATCAAAAGAAAATCAAATGTTCAATGGTTTGGAGGAAAAAAGAGCTCTCTTCTTCCCCCTCTTATCTCTTAAATACTACTTTACCACAAATAAAGCAGCCTGAGAACAAAACTAAGGACCAGGTCAGAGCCAAGGGAAATCTGCAAAAACAGAGTCTCAGCCTTTTTGATACTTTGAATTCCCTGATCAAATCATTCTCGAAGTCCAAATTACTTCTGGATTTCTCAGATATGTAAGCCAATAAACTGTTGTTAAGTCAGTCTGAATTGGGTTTTTAGGTACTTCAAACCAAAAGCATCCTAACTATATATGGCTTGCAAAATAAAACCTGCTCTTTGCTCTTATCTTTGTAAACAAGGCAAATCTAAAAAAATATTCAATTACTATAAAGCAGAAGATATTTTTACCTTGGCTTCCAATTGATTGGCAAAAAAGGGAGGGTTGCACATGCAAAAGTCATAGATTATCTCTGATTCTTCTTTAAGAGCATCCATCAGGAGTGTCTTCTGTGGCACTTTTACCACTAGGAGAAAAAATAAGAACTGTTAACTACTATTAATGCTGTGGTGGTTTTAAAATATGTCCACAAATTCTTTGATACTACTCCTTTTGAGAAGTGGAGTTTAATTTCCCTTCCCTTTAGTGTAAGCTGCACTTAGTGACTCAATTTTATCTAATAGAATGATGGAAGTGACAAGGTATCACTTCCAAGGCCAAGTCATAAAAAGCAATATGGCTTCTTCCATGCCCTTTCTCTAATTTGCCCTAGGACAGGCCAACTGACATTCTGTAAGGACACTCAAGTAGCCCATGGAGAGATACACATGGCAATAAACTAGGGTTTCCTTCCAACAGCCATGTGAATGAGCCATCTTGGAAGCAAATCTCTATCACCAGTCAATCCTTCAGATGACTGCAGCTCTAGCCAACAACTTGACTGCAACCTAACGAAACACTCTGAACCAGACCACAGAACCACCCAACCAAGCCACGCCCGAACTCCTGACCCCTAGAAACTATGAGATAATAAATGTTTACTGTTTAAAGCTGCTGGATTTTGAAGTAATTTGTTACACAGCAATGGAGAACTAAAACATTAATAATATTAAAATCTTCCCTTAGAATGGTATGTTTAACACTATTAAGAAAAGCCTTATTTCATAAAGAGACATAAAATGTCTTTAATGAAAAAAAAAGTGCTTTATACATACAATGGGAACAAAAACAAAAAGAAACTGATTACAAGGGGATTTGACTATTTCTAGTACAGTTCCATGTACTAAAATAAAAAAGATAGTATAGTTTAATCAACAGTAAGGTTTGCTTCCTTTTAAAATCTTGGTGACTGAGATACTTCATATATAGTTGATTCCCATTATTTGCGGTAGCTGTGTTTTAAAAAGTTGCCACGAACACTGAATTAGCAAATACTGAACCACTGGCTCTCCCCCTAGGGAAAACACAGGGTTAGGTTCCTGGAAGCCTCTGGTCACAACATTTTCCTCAACTGATGGATACATAACCTGCTTTATGCGTGCTTCTGTTTAAAGACACCCTACTTAATATACATTGCTGATTCATTAGCACTGAATTCACTATAACAACACTATAACTCATGTCTGAATGAAGTTTATCTAACCACATTTAGTTTCTCTGTAAGGCACATCACACCCTTTTAGCACTTAGAACACTATGCTGCACCTCAGCACCATGTTTAGTGGCCATTTTAAATAGCAAAATCACCAAGAAAAAGCCCCCAAATGCAAAAACTGTGGCACTAAGTAGGCCACAAAAAGGACACTTGTTTACAGTAGGAGAGCTGAAATAAGAAGGTAGAGCATGGCCTTGTTCAACCTAATCTGGGAATGTGCACGCTGGGTGACTCAGATTTTTTGCTACTCTGTACATGTCTATGAATGACCACAAAAGCACCATGAGTATGGATTTTATGGTTAAAAATAAATTTTAGCTATCAACAAACTGATTCTAAAGTTTTATATGGAGAGGCAAAAGACCCAGAATAGCCAACACAATATTGAAAGAGAAAAAGCCAGAGGACTGACACTACCTGACTTTAAGACTTAGTATAAAGCTACAGTAACCAAGACTGTGTGTTTGCAAAAGAGTTCAATGTAACAGAATAGAAAGCCTAGAAATAGACCCGCAGAGCCAACTGATTTTTGATAAAGGAGCAAAGTAAATGCAATGGAGCTATATAGTCTTTTCAACAAATGGTGCTGGAACAACTGGAGGTCCACATGCAAAACTTATTCTAGACACAGACTTTACACACTTCACAAAAATTAACTCAAATCACAGACCTAAATGTAAAATGCAGAACTATAAAGCTCCTAGAAAATAACATAGGAGAATATCTAGATGACCTTGGATACAGTGATAACTTTTATATACAATATCAAAGGCACAATCCATGAAAGAAAAAAATCAATAAGCTGGACTTTAATAAAATTGAAAATTTTGCTCTGCAAAAGACACGGCAGAGAATGAAGACAAGTCACAGACTACAAAAAAGTATTTGCAAAAGACTTATCTGATAAAGGACTGTTATCCAAAATATACAATGAACACTTAAAACTCAACAAGAAAACAACCGACTAAAAAATGGGCCAAAGGGCTGGCCCGTGGCTCACTTGGGAGAGAGTGGTGCTGATAACACCAAGGCCGTGGGTTCGGATCCCTATATAGGGATAGGCGGTTAGCTCACTTGGGAGAGTGTGGTGCTGACAACACCAAGTCAAGGGTTAAGATCCCCTTACCGGTCATCTTAAAAAAAAAAGGGGCCAAAAACCCTAATATACACCTCACCGAAGAAGATATACAGCTGGCAAATAAGGATACGAAAAGATACTCCACATCATATGTCACTAGAGAAATGCAAATTAAAACAATAATGATATACCACTACACATCTATTAGAATGGTCAAAATCCAGAACACTGACAACCAAATGCTGGGGAGGACGTGAGCAAAAGGAACTCTCATACACTGCTGGAATGCAAAACGGTACAGCCATGTTAGAAGACAGTTTGGTGGTTTCCTACAAAATTAAATATACTCTTACCATACAATCCAACAAGTATGCTCCTTGGCATTTACCCAAAGGAGTTGAAAACTTATGTCTACACAAAAACCCGCACACAGATGTTTATAGCAACTTTATTCATAATTGCCAAAACTTGGAAACAACCAAGATGCCCTTCAGTAGGTGAAAGGATAAACTAGGTACACCAAAACAATGGAATATTAAAAAGAAATGTAGTAAGAATAAATCAGCTCTCAAACTATGAAAAGACATGGAGGAAATTTAAATGAATATTACTAAGTGAAAGAACCCAATCTGAAAAGGCTACATACTGTATGATTCCAACTATATAACATTCTGGAGGATGGAAAACTATGGAGACAATAAAAAGATCAGTGGTTGTCAGGGGTTGGGAGAGAGTGAGGGATAAATAGGTGGAGCACAAAGGATTTTTAGGGCAGTGAAACTATTCTGTATGATACTATATGTTAGATACAAGTCATTTTCATTTTTCCAAAACCACAGAATGTCCAATATCAAGAGGGAATCCTAATGCAAACTATGGTCTTTGGGTGATAATGATGTGTCAGTGTAAGTTTGTTAATTGTAACAAAGTCCCACTCTGGCAGGGGATGTTGATAATGGGGGAGGTTATGCATGTGTGGAGGCAGGCGCTATATAGGAAATCTCTGTACCTTCTGCTCAATTTTGCTGTGAATCTAAAACTGCTCTAAAAAGTAAAGTCTATTAAAATATTCAAACAAAAAAACAACCACTAAAGTCTCTGAAAATGGTCATTCAGGCATGTAGCAAATAAAGAAACATTTATTCAAGAAAATCTACAAATAAACAAATTTCAGCAAGTAGGCAAATTCACAAATACAAAATCCACAAATGAGAATCAATTATATTTACTATTTTCTTTCTCAGTTAATTCTGGCATCAAAACAGCAAACCCAATTACAATGTGCCAAATTTTAAAAAACTACCAAAAGTCTGTGTATTAAAGCAAAAGTAATGAGACACGTCAAATTAGAAAGCTTAAAAGGGATATTTATTCTGTGGAGCTAACCTTTTATGAGATCAGATAAGTTATTCTGTTCCACATTTTTCTTTGCATAGTTGAAACACATATCATCCACTTCTGTTGCAAGGAAATACCAGCCATTTAAGGTTGCTCCAAGTAAGGGATAGATGCAGGACGCCCCAGTACCTAGTAAAATGAAAAATCAATACACATTCTATACACCAGAGGGAAAGATGAGAGTAATAATGAAAACAGCATTCTTCTCTTTTCAGAATTCTTATAGCTTTAACAGTTTATTTTTATTTTTTATTTTATTTATTATTATTTTTTTTTGTCTTTCTGTGACCGGCCGCACTGCGCTCAGCCAGTGAGTGCACCGGCCATCCTTATATAGGATCCGAACCCGCGGCGGGAGCACTGCTGCACTCCCAGTGCCGCACTCTCCCGAGTGCGCCACGGGGTCAGCCCTAGCTTTAACAGTTTACATCACAAACTGGTACCCGATTTCATACATACTGTGACTACTGGTTTCTCTAGTCATTTCATGTATGTTAGTCTTATCTCCTAATTAGATTCAAACTTCCTAGAGAATAGAAACCTTGCTGTCCTCCTCTTTTCTAATATTTTATGTAAAATGAAGTACACATAACTGGAAGTCAAGGAATACATGATTAATAAATTTTAAATGGTCAAAATTCAATTTAATTTTCTTTATAAAACGTCTTCCTTTTAAATCTCACATAAAACTCAATTTTCTTAAAAGAAATCAATGCTATTTGTTAAAACACCACAGTAATATCTTAAAACAGATCAGTATATATCCCATTCTCCAAAAGCAGAAAAAGATATATAGGGTATAAAATTTTTATGATATTTAAACTACATAATTCCCAACATTTCTGTAAGTTGTCACTTGATAGAAACCAGAAGTAAAAAAAAATTTTTTAAACTAAAGAGAGAACTTGCTTCTTACACTTAGAGACGTGGAAAAATATTTTATTCAGATCCAAAACATCAGAGTCACTGGCTGGCCCCACCATAGTTTCAAAGGAGATATTCAGAGGCAATTGCTCCAGGCAAAATCACTCTCTGACAACTAGGGTTTGGTTGTACATTTGTATTTAGAACTCCTAGCCCTGGACTGGACTATATACTAACTACAAATACTGCTTTTACAACCATTGACTAATCTTGGCCAATTAGTTCCTAAAGAATATATTCAAGAGAAGGAAAGCCAGTGTTTTCCCTGAAGGCCTATAATGGTCAGCCTATACCAGCTGCTCCAGGCCTGCTTTATGCTGACCACATCTTGGCTCCAGTCTAGCCTTCGAAGGATTTGGCAGGAACAGGCAGAGGCTGGAGGTACACCAACCCAGAGGAAACCCAGGCTCATCTTACTGCTTCCTCGTTAGGTTTTGTTACCATTTAGTAAAAGACAGAACAACCAATGGCCGGAACATTTAAGCTCTTTGGCAGTCACAGTGACTGCTGCACTGCCTACCATGTTTGCCCAATAGCATCCTGGCCCTGATGCAAACACCTCCCTGGGGATTTGTGAAGTGGTGAGGGAAGGGAGGGTAAAGGGTACTCAAGCGCCTTTCAGAAGCCACAATTATTTATATCCTGCCAGCCATTCTGGTAAGCCAAGGTCATTTAGACTAAGAAAATGTCAATAGCACTTTCAGCTCAGTAGGAAGAAAAAATCCAGACCAGATCTCAGGACCCTGACTTACACAACTGCCTCTTTCTTCATACTTCAGTTTCATTTAAAAGGAAATAAGTCTATGGCCAAACCACCCTGAACATGCCTAATCTCGTCTAAAAGAAAAAAAAAAAGGACACCTACCTCCAGGGTAATAAATGCAGGTAAAAGACCCAACCCCCAGCTCCCCAAAAAGTTTCTCAATTTTCAAGACCAAAAGACTTGCATTCGAACATCCTAATCCCCTCAGAAAGCCAAATGACATTTTTAAGGGGCAATAATCTTTGTAATAACAAAAAAAGAGGAAAGTATATAATCATGAAATTAGAGCAAATTGATGGAGTCTAGGGGAAGAATATATATAAAACCCTAATTAGAACGAATGTCATTTCAGCAAGAAGTGCCCCTTATGAAGAGCGAAAATCCATTAACCTCCTATTTCCCCAAGTGCTATTTTAGAGGGTTTGGGGTGTAATTATATCAAATTAGGACTAAATAGGTTGTCAAGCTTTTCAAGGTTTCTAGAACCCAGCAGCCAGCCTTCTGCCACAAAGATAAAAGGGCAAGAACTTTGGTTAAACCCCATTATTTTTACATAGTACTTACCTCATACGGAGTGCTCAGAATTTTTAATGTTAAAAGAATGATGTATTTGTTCATCAGCATTCTACAAATTGTTTACTGGACACCTACTATGTGCCAGAAACTTTGCTAGGCCTTGGGATATTACTGTAAGCATAAAAAGTAGTAAGCTCTGCACTTTGCAATCTAGTGGCAGAGGACATTAATCAAATAATCAGACAAATGAATATGTAGTTAAAAACTAAAATAAATGCTATGAAGGAAGAAACATGGTTTTCTGAAAGCTGTATGGCCAAGGAACTTGTCTTAGGCTGGAAAGTCAGAGAAGGCTTTCCTGAGAAAATAAGGCTTGAGTTGACAACTAAAACATAAATGGAATTAATAAGGTAAAGGTAGGGTAAGTTCTAGGCACAGGGAAAACATATACAAAGCCCTTGGATAATGATGCCTTATTAGAAGAACTAAAAGACAAGTACGGAAAACAAGGAAAAGAATCACTTAAGATGAGGCTTAGAGAGGCCTAAAGAGGGCAAGGGCCAGACCATGGAAATTCTAACAGGCTAAGTCAAGGTTTTGGGTGATTATCACAGAAGCAAATGGGGAGCCATTAAAGTGGTAAAGATGTTATCAGATATGAATTTATACATATTTTCTGAATGCAGTGTAGAGAATGGAATGATGGGGCTACAGAGTGAATGAGAGTAGACTAGCTGAGAAGCTATTCTGTAGACAAGGTGAGAGATGATGGTGACCTTGACAGTGATGGTGGCAGGGGAAATGGAGATAAATAGACAATTTAAGAGAGCTAATCAACAGGAAATAGTGACAGACATTCTCAAAATGGGGAAAAGTAAATATCAAGAATCACAGGGTAGACTGTGGTAGATTCATTAAAATAAACAAAGGAAGAGAACCAGGATTAGGAAGAAAGAGTATGAGTCTGGTCTTAGACATGTCAAGTCTGAGATGTTTCTAAGAAAGTCACAGATGCAGATGAAGTTGCCCGTGGTATGGTGCTGAATGAAAAAGGGGCTAAAGACAAGAAGGTAAGCCTGAAAAGTGATAAAGAGTGAGTAGAAATAAAAGAGGAAAACCAGAGGGGCCCGGTGTCATAGAAGCAAATAGAAGAGAGTGCACAAATGAGAAAGGAGGGTCAAGAGATGCTGCTGAAAAGGTCACGTAAGATGAAGACTGAAAATGTTCTCTGAAAACGAATGCAAATGTCAGAGTTAAACATTTACTACTATCTAGAAATTGTGATTGCTATTAACTATACTATATTTAAAAAGTTACAGAGCTGTTAATTCAATCTTTCATATAAAGGATTAGTAAAGGCCAAAGGACTAAAAGAAAAAACTTAAAACCCTATGAAATGAAAACATCGGCTATAACATACATTTATAATCACAAAACATACCCTAGCTTCATCTCCTTTGGTATCTCCACTTACTCTCCCAGATGAATCAAACTGGACAGTCGTTTCTACCGTAAAAGTTTACAAATTAAGAGAACATCTTACTTCAACTTGACAACTTTTTCTTCCCTTTAATCTTAGATTAAATACCCTCTACAAACAATCATACAAGACATTCCTGAAAGTATTCAGGCCCACATGATCTTTTATTAAATGGCCGTCATGTCAAAATCTCAACATAAGGACTACTGTACTAACATCAGATAATTCAGAGTAAAAATGTACAATAGAAACAGACACAATGTGGTAATACGAAAAGCCAAGTAAACAAGGGTCTCACTTTCATTCTGCACTTCTCTTACCCACTTGCTCCCTATTTGGAGCTGACAACACCTTCTCAAGAGAAATTAATGGCAGAAAAGCCCAGGGATAGCGAACAAAATCAGTAATATCTGTAGCCAGCTTCTTTCACACCACAAACATCCAGTAGAGAAGTTTACAAAGAATTTTTTTTTCATTAGCAATACTATTATTATTATTATTATTATTATTATTATTATTATTATTATTAACAGCCTCATCAAGGTCTTTATTAGCAAGGCATGTAATTGTATTTTATTTTATTTAATATTAGCATATTCATTCTTACCAATTGTGATATTTCTTTATGCTCTTTACCCAACCTATCACTTTCCAAACTCCTCCCTTGCTTCCCTCCATCTCTAGTATCCTTAGATTTGTTCTCTCCTTCTGAAAGTTCAACATACTGTTGTGGTCTTTTCTTTCTTTCTTTCCTTCATTCCTTCCCTCCCCACCTTCTTCCTTTCCTAGCAGCGAGTTATGAGTGAGGACGTGCAGTATTTCTGTTTCTTGAAGCTTACAAAGAATTTGACCTTGTAAAACTTATGAAAGTTATGTTTAGCCAAAAAAAGAATTTTTAACTATATACCTATGTCAATTCCTCTTCGGAGAGTACTTTTGTCAGAGTCTTGATGACCAATCAGATCTTCCACCCAATGAATATAGTTGAGTCTCAAAGGAACTGTAGGAATTAGTCTCTCCAATGGAATATCAATAGAAAGTCCAAAATCTTCTCTTAGGAGAGTACAAGTCAGAGCTCTGACTGCTTCAGGATCTTTAAAATTTAGACTGTGGAGTGGAGAAAAAGAAGTAAAACTGATTAGTAAAATTCACTCTGTTATACAAGCTTTATGTCAGCCAGTTAATACCAACTACCTATTTGAATTTCCTAGAGATAACACATAAATAATTATACAGAGCATTTGTACAGTAGAATACACACATGGGTGTTTAACAGTCACAGCATATGAAAGGCAGCACAGTGTAATTTTCCACCAAAAACATTGCATATCCATACATAGAGCATAGAGATTAAGAGTGCCTCTGTTCACATTCCTGTCTGATTGTCCCCTTACTTAGTTATATGACTTTGGACAAGTTATTTACCTCTATGAAACTGTGTCTTCAGCTGTAAAATGAGGATAACAGTAGCTATTTCACACTGCTGTTAAGAGATAATCTGTGAAAAGTACTTAGTATGATGCCTGGCACATAGTAACTATTTCACAAATGCTGGCTATTTTTTACTATTAGCATTGACATCATTTAACATTGGCACTCTTTGAAAATTATACTTAAAAGTGGAAAGAAAGCAGCATAAAAATGTCTTAATAAAAATAGGATAAGATATTTAAAACATCAAAAAGCAGACATATAAAAAGCAGACATCAAATTTTAAATGTAACTATTTTTTAACAGCTTTATGAAGTATAATTTATATACTATAAAATACACTTGTAAGTATACAATTGAATCATTTTTAGTATATTAACAGAGTTATGCAACCATCACTACAATCTAATTTTTTTTTTTCTGGTGGCTGGCCTGTATGGGGATCCAAACCCTTGACCTTGGTGTTACAAGGCGGTGCTCTAACCAACTGAGTTAACCAGCCAGCCCTACAATCAAATTTTAGAACATTCCCATCACTCTAAAAAAGAAACCTCATGCCCATTTATAAGTCATTTCTCATTTCCAACACCAGCCCTTGGCAACCACTAATGAACTTTCTATCTCTATAGATTTGCCTTTTCTGAACATTTTGTATACTTGAAATCATATAATATGTGGTCTTCTATGTCTGGATTCTCTCACTTAGCACAATGTTTGTAAGGTTCATCCATTTTGTAACACCTATCAGTATACCATCCCTTTTTATAGCCGAATAATATTCCATTGTTAAGGATAACCACATTTTATTTATGCATTCACCAGTTGATAAACATTTAAACTATTTCTACTTTTTAGCTATCATGAACAGTGCCGCTATGAACATTCACATACAAGTCTTTTCGTAAACGTATGTTTTCATTTCTCTTGGACAGATACCCAGAAATGGATCAAATGATATATTTTTAAGAAACTTGTGCCAGTATAACTATTTTGATGTTAAAATGTTGTTAAATTGAAAATGTTAAAAAAGAAAACCAACAAACCTTATTTATAAAAAGGGCAATAAGAAGAGAGTAGAAAGCCAGTAGACAAGACTATGAAAGGTAGGAAGGGCTTTGAAATTGTCTGCTTAGAATTCTGACCTTAAGTTTTATGGTCAGACAGCTGGCCATCCTCATACAACTTTCGATCTGTACCATCTTCTATTCTTTTTTGTTCCCTTCTTGGTGTCATCAAATGACCAACCATTTGAAAAACTCAATGCCCATTTAGATGCTTCAGTACCAAGATAGAAGGAAGAGTGCTGTATCCACCTAACTACCATGGAAACTTCAGGCAGGTACTATTGACCCAAGCTCCCTCCATTACCCACAGCAAAAATGTTCTAGAATGGGAGTTGGGAGACCTGGACTCTCATCTTGGCTCTGCAACCAATTAGCCATGGACTTAAGCAGGTCACTTCAGTACTTAGATCTCAGTTTCTTCAAGTGTAAAGTTAAGGGATTGGACATGATAAGCTAATGGTCCTTCCAGCTTAAATTTTATGACTCTATGAGGAATCCTTTAAACTAATATAATAGTAGTCACTTAAATATTTGTAAAGCAAATGATAAAGACATAGAGCAGTTGAAAGTTATGGAAAACAGACAATAACCAAACAACAATAAACAATTCCATTATCCTCCAGTCTAACCCTATAACAAATTTTTATTCTTCTGTTGTATGATGTCAAGCATACAGTAACTCTACTGAACACATATAAAAGCACAGACAACCAGTGGTTACATGATATAGCCCACTCTTTAAAAAAAAAAAGTTTAAAAAAACACAATTTTCACTCTAAAAGAACTTGTGAAAAGAGTGATGATGGGCAAGATTAGATTTCATGAATATAGATTTGTTTGTTGTCCATAAAAAAAAAATGCATTCTATACCTGAATATAATTATTTATGACCTTTAAGAATGCTTCAGGGTACTAATTTTTTTCTTTTTCTTTTTTTTTTTTTGGTGGCTAGCCAGTATGAGGATCCAATCTATGACTCTGAAGTTATAAGGCTGCACTCTAACCAACTAAGCTAACTGGCCAGCCAGGATACTCATTTATAGGGGGAAAATGGAAAGAACTAAGAATGAAACTTTAATATAATCAACAGCAGACAGAAAGAGAATAGCTATAGTGGAATCTCAAGAGATACAATTAAAGCCTAGAAGCAGTGACACTTCCCACAGGAGAAAACTGGGACACAGCAAGGACAGCCAATCCGTCCCCCAATCAGAGCAGGACCACTCAGAGGAGACTGGTCGGGAATGAAGAATTGCATGAGGTGTAGTTTGATGAAAAAACTCAGGTCCAGATCAGAGTTTCTACACAACCCAGGTGCACTGAGTATCTGGAGAGGCGGAAGTACCTATAAGGTCAACCATTAAATCCTGAGCTGCACAAAAAGCCTTCCCTAGAGAAACAGCAGCAAAGCAGTAATTTACTCAACCATACAACTCAAGTACTGGTTCCCACAGGAAGTTCCCCCATGTTAGAAGTAAGCAAAGGACAAAAAATTAGTTCCGGCCAGGCACATCAGCAATGACTTGGGGCCCACAAGAGGACCCCTGCCAACAACCACTCACATGACCATCACCTCGGGGCCCCACCCAGGAACCTGAGGATTGCAGCTGGGAACCAGACTCTACTCCCACATCCAGGCACACCACCAATGCCTCAGGGCCCACCTGGGGACCTGGGGCTAGCAGACAGGGACCAGACCGCCTTCCCACACCCAGGCACACCGTGACAGCGCCTTACAGCCCCACCCAGGGGCCCGAGGCATGGAGAAGGGGATTGGACCCCCCCCTCCCACAACCAGGCACATCACGCCAGTGCCTCAGGGCCCACCTGTGACCAAGGGCATGGAGAATGGGACCAGAACCCCCTCCCACAACCAGGCACACTGAGCCAGCACCTCAGGGTCTGCCAGGGTCCGGGGCACGGAGAAGGGGACCAGACCGCCTCCCACAACCAGGCATACTGCACCAGCACCTTGGAGCCCACCTGGGGACCCAAGGCATGGAGAAGAGGACTCGACCCCCCTCCCACAACCAGGCACACTGTGCCAGCACCTTGAGGACTGCCCAGGGTCCTGTGATATGGAGAAGAGGACCAGATCCCCCTCCCACAACCAGGCTCACCATGTCAGTGCCTCGGGGCCCACCCAGGGGCCCCGGGTATGGAGCCGAGGACCAGACCCCCCCTCCCACAACCAGGCACACCGTGCCAGCACCTCAAGTACCACCCAGAGTCCCAGGATATGGAGAAGGGA
This sequence comes from Cynocephalus volans, assembly GCF_027409185.1. NCBI lineage: Eukaryota > Metazoa > Chordata > Mammalia > Dermoptera > Cynocephalidae > Cynocephalus > Cynocephalus volans. The sequence continues at coordinate 29,525,068 of NC_084469.1, forward strand.
ACCAGACCCCCCCCCTCCAACAGCCAGGCACACCTAGCCAGTGCCTCGGGGCCTGCCCAGGGACCCGGGGCATGGAGAAGGGGACCAGACTCCCCTCCCACAAACAGGCACACCGTGCCAGCACCTCAAGTCCCACCCAGAGTCCCAGGATATGGAGAAGGGAACCAGACCCCCCCCCCTCCAACAGCCAGGCACACCTGGCCAGTGCCTCGGGGCCTGCCCAGGGACCCGGGGCATGGAGAAGGGACCAGACTCCCCTTCCACAACCAGGCACACTGCGCCAGTGCCTCAGGGCCCACCTGGGGACTCAGGGCATAGAGAAGGGACCAGACCCCCCTCCTGCAGCCAGGCACACTGCGCCAGAGCCTCAGGGCCCACCCGGGGTCCTGGGGTATGGAGTCAGAGACTGGACCCCCCTTCCACAACCAGGCACACTGTGCCAGCACCTTGGGTCCCACCCAGGGTATGGAGCCGGGGATGAGACACTCTCCACAACGAGGCACACCACCAGCACCAAGGAACATGCCAAAATCATCTCCTCTGTGTGGGTGGCCCACAACAGCCACCACAGTAACCATGGCTGCAGCAAAGGCAGCTAGATGCCACAACCACCATGCAGATGGTCCACCAGCCACTGGAGTGCATTGACACAAGAAGAGTCACCAGCAGAGATAAAGAAAGGAGGAGGATGTCTCTCTTCACAAAGCCCATTTCAGAGTGACAGAAGAGGCATCTGCTCTATGATTGTATCAGGGGACCTGATCATGCCTCTCAGCATTGGACAGATCATTTGGGCAGCAAATCAACAGAGTAACCATTATTCTTTCAGAGGGAGAGAAGAAATCTAGGGTAATTAGAGGGGGGAGGGGGAAGGGAAAAGGGGATGGGAATGGATTGGACAAAGGGCATAAAGAATAATTACGATTTGTAACAATATATGATAGTAATATTGATTTGATCAACATATCTCAATGTTGAACCTCAAAATATGTATAATCAATTTTGATTCAATAAAAATAAAAAACTAAAATAAAATACTCTTTTGCAATAAAAAAATAAAAAATAAAAGGGTGAATTTTATGTCAATTTTTTTAAAAGTTAATGGAAAGAAGTTAGTCAATGGTGAGAGACTAAATATATAAGAATGCTGAACTGTGTAAGCCTCCTGAGATGAAGGAAGGATATGGGATCCAAAGTACACATGGAGTCTTTAATTTAATTAGAATATAATGATAATAATAATAATAATAACAATAATTGGTTGTCCAACAGAACCAAAGGCTCAATCCATGGTCTTTCTAAAGGACCTGAAATGCTGTCCATGTCTCCCTCATCATAAGCTAATTGAAAAAATAATCCCAAAATTACACTTCAGGAGGAAAAAAAACAAGTAGAATGGTGGTTGCCAGGGGCTGGGAGGAAGGAGGAGAGGGGAGTTGTTCAATGGGTAGAGTTTCAGTTTTGCAAGATGAAAACGTTCTAAATCTGTTGTACAACAATGAGCATATAGTTAAACATTTAAAAATGGTTAAGGTTCATTCCTGTACTGGCCAGCTGCCAAAAAATGTTTAAAATAAAAATAAATAAACGAAAATGGTTAAGATGGTAAATTTTACGTTGTGTGTTTCTTATCACAATAAAAAAATTAAATGGCCTTAAATTGTTATTCAAGTAGTGCAATGACATTATCTTCACTGTTCATCTCTGATACAAAAGACATATTGAAGAAAATCTCCAATTTTTTTTAACTTTAACACCCTTAAGATTCCAATAAGCAATTAAATAGTAATACCATACAAAAACACAGACCCCAAAAAATGGAAATGACCACTACTGATAACCTCAAATTAAGAACACAAAATCCTACTGGCAATATAACAAGAAACTGTACCTTGATCTGTTGTGAGGTTGTTGCCCAGGGAAGGAACCAAACACTTAATTAAGAATTTTAACAGTCTTTATTAGCCAGCCGGCGACTGCCTCCCCTAAGTATTCTGGGAGAATAGCCCCAAGCCTCGGTCTTATGGGGTTTTTAAAGGCAAAAACCACATCCTGTTGGCACACGGGTTTGTCTAGGTGCACAAAGCAAGCTAGGTAGCTGGGTTACAGAACCCAAAAGTGAGCCATTAGAGTAATCAAGCATACAAATTTTCATTGTGTATGCTTCTTGTTCTTATGTAATGAATGGTTCACTGTGTATGTTCGTTTCCATGAAACGGTTTTTGTTTCTATGAGAAGGTCAATGGTTTCTCACGCAGAGGAGGTTTAGCCATCTAAGAAGATGGCATTGGTATTGCTCAGGGTCCTCTGTTACACATCAAGCAAGCTGATTTTTTGTTTTTGTTTTTGTTGTTTGTTGTTTGTTTTGGTGCCTGGCTAGTATCGGAATCTGAACACTTAACCCTGGTATTATCAGCACTACTGCTCTAACCATCTGAGCTAATCAGCCAGCCCTAAGCTGATCTTCTAAATGAAGATCCCTATGCCAGTTAAAGAGCAAGTGACAGAAAAGAAAAATCCAGTCACCTAAATATCACTTCCCCTTTTTCAAGTACAGTTAAGAATACTGTAATTTCCTGGCAAAGCCCTCTGACTTACCATAAATTTAGTGAAACTTTAAAAAAAAAAAAAGAAAAAGAGAACAGCGGTAAGAATAGTTTAACAAATTTGAGTTTTGTATTACAGAAAACTTGGGAATAACCTAGAAGGAATCAATATATAACATACACAAGAGAGAATACTGTACAACACAGCCATTAAAAAGATTAAGACTGGGCTGGACCTACATACACTTGTATGAAGAGAATTCCTTGATATAATAAGTAAAAAAAAAAAAAAAAAAAGTTTGAGTAGAAGCATATATGTACATTATGATTACATTCTTGCAGAAACAAAACAAAAAGACCCCATAAGTGCATATGCAAAGAAAGAAGCCTGGAAGGGTAAGAACCACCTCTGGATATGGATGTGGGTGGGTGGATGAGTGGGGGGGAGACTTTGACTTGCCTCATATTTTGTGTTATCTGAATACATTTTACATAATATCTTTTTTTTTTTTTTTTTTTTTTTTTGTAGCTGTCTGGTAAGGGGATCGAAACCTTGACCTTGGTATTATCAACACCACACTCTAACCAACTGAGTTAACCAGGCTGCCACATTTTTTTTTCCTTAAAAATATAAAGAACTCTCATCATATAAGTGTATATGGATCAGCCCAGTCATTCTTTTTAATGACTGCATAGTATTCCCTTAGGTGGATGTATTATAGCTTTTGTAACTATATGGAAAATGCTATCATTACAATGTCAAGTGGGGGAAGGGACCTATGATTGCATCTATACCACAATTACAACCACAAAAATTACTATAAATTATATGATTACGGACAAGGACTTAGAAAGGAACACAAAGTAATTTCATCTTTTAGGGTGTGAGAATTGTGACTTTTTTCTTTTACATATACAACATCACCATTATAAATGTAGTGAGGAAGGATATATTTCTGTAATTTTCCCATTAAGGGGTTTATAATGTCTGTATAATAAAAAACAATTCCTTTTTCAAAAAAGGAAAACAAGTCCTTGTTTCCAGAGTACTTGCTTTCCATGACAGAGTTCTGTTGACAACCAAACCAGGACATTTCCCACATTAATAGTAATCACCAAAAGATAATGCTGCAGCCTGAGCATTCATCACATAGCTTCATGAGTCATCTGGGGCAAGAAAAACAGCAATATAAATAATGTTTTCCTAGGGCCTTCAAACAGAGTTGTTTACATAAACAATTCTTGCTAGTCAAAAAAATACATACATACTCATGCTGATGGACTAGAACACACAATTTATTAATAAGGAACTATATCCTAATCACCAAAAAGTACAAGACATCAAGCAGAGGCTAGTCTAATTGAGGGAAATAAACAGAAAATCAATGCAGAGCTGATTCTAAGACTTTGTTAGTAAAAGGAGTTTTCGTTTTCCATTTCTAAGAAAATGCAGACACTAGTCTGAGTGTTGGAAATCCTTTTGTAGGACAAAGTCTAATCACCCAACTTCACTATTTAAGCATTTAGGTCAGGTTAGCACCTTGGGATATTAAAAAATCCTGAACAGAGGCAAGATCTTTTTTTCACAGTCATTTCCAAGATCACAGGGAGGCCCAGGAACTAAAATTAGCTCTCATGTGGAAATTAGCAATTTATTAATTCCATCAGTATTTGTCATTTGTTTAACACATTCAGCTTCACAAATAACCTATTGGCAATAGGCTTATGTCTGATTTCCCCAGAATGACTCTTGATTTGTTATTGATACAGTATTACCATTACAGATGGATTTTGAAACGATACATTTCTGTTATCCATGGCTGAAATAACAATCATTCTAATATTGTAGAAGCTGACCTGATGTAACAACAAAGGCCAAAGCCTCCCAACCTTACTCCAATGTTGATTTCTAGTAATCAGATCATCACTGAGGTGCTAAAAATGGTACAGTCACCAACTACGGCAAAGCCCTTCAATGCTGAGTCTTTGGTTTAAAAACAAACCAGTTAAGTGTCACACTCTATTCAAGCTCAACTGACAAAGCTCAAGTAAACTGCAGGCTGACCCTATGGAGCAAGTTATTGTGAGAAAGCACAAACTAAAAAATCTAATTGCAATGGTCAGATATGATTATAACAAAGCAGTGACGGGTGCAGGGAAGAAAAACAGAGAGAGAAAGATATCAAACCAGCAATCCTCATCACCTTAATTACACATTGCTAATCGTTATGACAACCATCCAAAGAACATCCTTTTACCGCCATCCTTCCTTTTTCAGGTGAGGAGACTCAGTCTCAGTAAAGCTAAGAAAATTACCTAAAATCTCATAGCTAGTAAGTTGCACCCTCAAGACTGGTACTTAACGATGACTGACTTAGAGGTACCCCCTCTTTCCACAACACCCCTTTTCTTTTAGAGAGCACTTAGGAGTTGGACAAATAAGTGACACTCCAACCCATCTCAGCTCTGATGTTTTTGTATAACATTCCTTTTCTATCATTAGTTGAGTTTATATTTTGATGATTCTTCTTTCACGCATCTCAGAATTAAACAAAAAGCCATTATAAAAATGAAAAACACTCTATCAGTACAGACCATTATTAACTCCTACATGAGCAAGCAGGAAGGGAGATGATGTCTGGGAGTAGCCAGGCCATTTACACTAAAGAGGAGCACATCACCCTTTTCCTGTATCTATCAGAGGTCCCTTCTAAATATGCTGCATCTCCAACTATAAATATGCTCCCATCTTAAAGAAAAGAAAAACAAAGGGAGGTTCTCTTCAAGACTGCATTATATCGGGCTGGCCCGTGGTTCACTTGGGAGAGTGTGGTGCTGATAACACTAAGGCCACAGGTTCGGATCCCTATATAGGGATGGCCGGTTAGCTAACTTGGGAGAGCATGGTGCTGACAACACCAAGTCAAGGGTTAAGATCCCCTTACCGGTCAAAAAAAAAAAAAGACTGCATTATACTCTCCCGGTCCCTTCACAGACATGTTAGTTTCTCACTGCAAAAAGTCAAAATTACTTTTGTCTATTACAAAAACAACCACTTTGAACATTACAGCTCACAACCTTTTAGTCTCTTTCTATGCACAGCATATTTTAGTTTAAAACACAATTATCAAGTTTTATAATCTGCAACATCCATTCTACAGGCCACTTCATTATTTCATTGTATGGAACTACATCATAAGAACACTGGGTATTTATATTATTTCCAATTTTCCTTGTTATAAACAGCCTTGGGATAGACATCCTCAAATATACATTATTTCATATAAATATGCTTCTTAGAACTCTTAAGATTGTAATTCCACCAGCATTGACTGCATTTTGGTTACTGATGGATACTGTAATATTTTATCTTTGCTAATTTGGTCCATGTATCTTTCTTCTTTTGTGAATTGCTGGGTTTTACACTCAACCTTTTCGTCTATTGAGGTTTTTTTCACTTTTCTTATTGTTTTCTAAGAGTTCTTTATATTAAGGAAGTTAATTCTTTGTCATATGCTGTAAATATTTATATTGTTTTGTCATCTCTTATGTGTATTTTCTTATATGTAAAAGTGTTTTTTTCTCTTTTTTGCCTGGCTGGTACAGGGATCCAAACCCTTGACCTAACCAGACATGTTAAAAGTGTTTTTTTTTAATATAGTTGAATACATTTATCTTTTCTTTTATTAATTCTACCTTCAGAGTATGCTTTAGAAAGAGCTTTCACACATCGAAAGTTATACAGACATTCACCTATTTTTTTAGTACTTAATAAATATAAGTAACAGCAAAGGAAACAATCAGCAGAGTGAAAAGGCAACCTACAGAATGTACCTGCAAACCATATATCTGGTAAGGAGTTAATTTCCAAAATATATAAGGAACTTCTACAACTAAATAGCAAAAAAACTAATAACCCAATTAAAAAAATAGACATTTCTCCGAAGATACACAAATGGCCAACAGGTATATGAAAAGATACTCAAAGTCACTAATCATCAGGGAAATGCAAATCAAAACCACAAAGAGATATCACCTTATATCTGTTAGGATGGCTATTATCAACAAAAGACAACAAGTGTTGGTGAGAATATGGCAAAATTGGAACACTTATAAGTGCTGTGGGAATGCAAAAGGTGTAGCCACCATAGAAAACAGTATGGAGGTTTCTCAAAATATTAACTACCATATGATCTGGCAATCTCACCTCTGGGTATTTATCCAAAATAACTGAAATCAGGATCGCAAAGAGATTTTACCACTTCCATGTTCATTGCTGCACTATTCACAATAGCTAAGATGTGGAAGTAACCTAAATGTCCATCAATAGACAAATGGATACATGAACTGTAGTATATACATACAATGGAATATTAATATTATTCAGCCTTTAAAAAGAAGGAAATCCTGCAATATGCAACAACATGATGTATCTCGAGGGAATTATGCTAACTATTTGGAAAACTATCAATTTTCTTATATTTATTTTTATATATTTTATATTTTTAAATGTTTCTATGAGGTGTCTTCAAAAAGTTCATGAAAGGATTATTTTGTTTTTTAATTCTATTTTTCCACAAAATTTTTAAAGTACTCTTGCATGTACATTTTTATTCAGCAACCTTGTTATTTATTTTTTGGGTGATTCTGAAATGTTTTTTCAACTAGACAATAATCAAGCCACTTATAAAAAATAATTTTCTTTTTTTCTCCAATATTTCTACCTCTTTTAATAGATAAGGGAAGGAATAGACTCTGAGCAGAGACAGTTCCAGCTCAGTCATTTCTTAGTGTTACAAGCCCATGCAAGTTACTTGAAAAGAATGTGCATTCATGTTCGTAGTTTTAAAAGTTCAAAATATATCCTTAAATCAAACTCGCTGATTATATTATTTAGATTCTATATCAGTAGCACTTAACTTTTGGGGGGTCAAAGACTCTTAAAAGTGAAGTCCTAAGTTAAAGCTTTGAACCCCATCTCCTCAAGAAAAATATACACAGAAGGTATTTTTATCGAATTGTCTTCAAAACATTCATGGATCCAATGAAAGTCCCTAGGTCACTGCTCTCCAACTATCTCTGTCTACTTGGTTAGAAATACAAGGAAAGTATCTCCGAACTATGTTAAACATGTTTAAAAAGGTATTTCTATGCCATATATTTTAAAATGCTAAATGTCTTCATTTTTTAAAATCTTCATTGAAAATTATTTCTTTTATCAATATAAACTAGCCCTCTTTTTCCAACCTGATGCTTTTTTGCCATCTATTTTACTTTATCTGATTTAGGAGAGAAATTCTTGTTTACCTAGTACACTTTGCCAATCCCTTTATTTTTCATTTTTCTGTAATTTTGTTTTAGGTACATACTACAGTCTGAATATGTCCCCCAAAATTCATGTATTGGAAACTTAACCCCCAATGCGACAGTGTTGGGACATGGGGCCTAATGGGAAGTGTTTAGGTCATGAGGACGACAGAGCCCTCGTCAATGGGTTAATGCCAGTATAAAAAGGGCTTGCTGGAGTTTGCCCCCTTCCATCTTCTACCACATGAAGACACTGCAAAAAGACCCTAATCAGATGCCCGATCCCTGATCTTGGACTTCCCAGCTTCCAGAACTGCGAGAAATAAATCCTATTCTTTATAAATTTTGCCCAGTCTCAGGTATTGTTATAGCACCCCGGTACAAACAGTTTACCACTCGTATATGGCATATTGTTTAATAGAGGAATTATTCTCACGTACTCAACAAATATTTATGGAATATCTATTACTTGCCAGGCACCTTTAATCTTTTCAGATATATTGTGATAACAGATCTGTTTGGTCTGCTCTGAGAAAGATTTTTTTTAAAAAAACAGACATCTTAAACCATCTTAAAAATCCTAACCATCTTAAAAACCCTCCTCTGGTTCCTCAATGTCTGAGGAATCATGTCCATTCTAACTGGCACACTATGAAAGGTTCTTTGTAACCTATTCTTTGTTTTTCTTTCAATCTCATCTCTGTCATTCCCCAACCTGCTATCCAGTATCCACTTCAGCCCCACCTACATGCAGTTCTCCCAACTTACCACTCCTCTCACAAAACTCTTTTCTCTATATTCGGAATTCTTTCCCCCTTCTATTCAACCTTCAGTTTTCAGCTTAAACAGCCAGGATTTCACTAACGCCATCCCCACCATCACTGCTGCATCCCTCTCTTTAGACTTCTACCTAGAAAACATACTCCCCTTGAATATCCCATAGACTTCTCAGATTCAATATGCCCAAAATTGAAAATATCACTCTGCTAAACCAGATCATTCCCCCTTGTTCCCTACTTCAGTAAATGGTATTGCCATCTATCCACTTGTTAAGGAGGAACCCCAAGTACCATACTTGACTCTTGTTCTTAATTTCTATCATGTCCTGCTAATTCTATCTGTGAATTTCTCTCAAACTCATCAGTGATCCCTATTCCTACTGTTTTACCTAGTTAGTCCACCAGTATATCTAATTTGGATTACTAAAACCATTTCCTACCTACCTCCCTGAATTCCAGTCTCAAATCCCCTTGTAATTCATCCTCCACAATGCTCCTAGAATATATCTGTTTAAACACAATTCTGAACATGTCATCCCCTGCTTTAAAACTTTAGTGGACAAGGATGGGAATGGATAACTCTAATGACACAAGAATTGTGTCTGCACCATGTCCTTAAGATAAATTCCAAACTCTTCAACAGGCCTTATAAAGTACCACAAGTATAATGCTCCCCAGCTTCATCTCCTGTCTCTTGTCCACTACACCCTAGATGATCAATTTTTTCAGTTCCCCTACTGCTCAGTGCTCTTTGTGCATGCTGCTCTCGCTGCCTGAACACTCTTATTTCTACCTGGCTAACTCCTACTCATTTTTCAGAACACAACCAAGACACGGCTTCTGTTTCAAATAATTCCTAAATCCCAAAGTCAGCGTCAGGTCTCCCTTCTAGTGATCCCACTGCACACCTCACAGATTCTGCCATACTAAAAGACTACTAACTGCTTATGTCCACTTTCCCCACTAGTGTGTAAACTCCAAATGTGGCAGTGACTGTGTCTTTCTTGTTTGTTATGGCTTTCCTAGAACTGAGCACAATGTGGTTAATCAACAGATTTTTGTTAAATAATTGATTAAGTACAATGGTAGGTATAGAAAAGAAACAAAAAATAACAAAATTGTATCTTCCCTAAAGCCACTAGAATAAACAAACATTCACATACAACAAAGATTGAAGAACAATGACAAGGATGTTATAAACATAGAAATACCAATTCGATCTCTTTGGGGTGATCTGCAAAGTAAGGTGCCAAAGATGACTGGTAAGGGTATGCAAAGAAAATATTAAAAGTCTTATTTAAACATTTTTTTTTTTTTTTGGCGGCTGGCTGGTACTGGGATCTGAACCCCTGACCTTGGTGTTACCAGCACCATGCTTTAACCAAATGAATAACTGGCCAGCCCTTAAATGTATTTCTAATTTCTATTTTGACTATTTCTAATCATGTTTTCAAAAGTGACACAGTAAGTAGTATAAGTATAAGCATTCACATATGGGCTATGCTCAATTTTTTTTTTTTTACTGAGTGGACAGACAATCAAAACAGCTTGGAAATGGTTACAGATTCCTTTGAGAGTCTGATGAAAGTTAGGATTATCTCCCAGAAAAATGAACATAAACATTTTTTTTTACACTTTTATGATTTTAAGGGTATCTTGGCCTCCAGGTTAAGTCCTGCCCTAGGGCCTCCATTTCTAAAGTCATAAGGATACTGCTAGGAGGAAAGAAGGTGTCAGCAAAATGCTTTAGTCCTATGATTCTATCATACCTTACCTTCCCTCTTCTTCTCAAACCCTGCTCCTCTTCCTCCCCATGGCCAAACCACCAAACCTTTCCACACCCTTTCCAATTCCCTCTGTAACTCCCACAGAGTTTAGGCATTCAGTCAGAGATGGTTCCTTCTTATGGGCAAAATATAAACATCAGAATTCCCATAACATTACCATAATTTTTGCCATTTTTTAAAAAAATTGAAACATAATTGATTGTGCATATCTGTGGGGTACAGCATTGAATATCAATAACTGTGTGCAATATGTGATGCTCAAATCGGGATAATTAGTATATTCAACATTACACAATGTAATCATTTTTTGTGGACCTTCAACGATTTCTCGCTAAAAAATATGGAACACTTCACAAATTTGCATGTCACTCTTGCAAATGGGGCCATGCTAATCTTCTCTGTATCATTCCAATTTTAGTATATGTGCTGCCAAGCAAGCACAATATTTGCCATTTCCTGAAACACCAGTACTATCATTTTCTTAATTTTTATTATTTATCTATTTTTGGCAGCTGGCCAGTATGGGGATCTAGCTCTTTGACCTAGGTGTTATAACTCTGTACTCTAACCAACTGAACTAACCAGGTAGCCTATTTTCCTACATTTTTTTTTTGCTTGTTTTGGCAGCTTACCAGTATGAAGATCCAAATCCTTGACTTTGTTATCAAGGGAAGGAAAACGCTCTACCAACTGAGTTAACCAGCCAGCCCCCTAATTTCTTAATTTTTAAAAATCAACTTAACTTAAATTTAGCAACATCTTAAGTAATATTTGTGAAATCAGTTTTGATGTCCTGGTTATTATTTTCCTACCTCATATCAAAATAAACACATACTTAATAAAATAATATCTTTAGATCCTCACCAGTCACCAAGTTTTAGATCACACAGAGTACAATCCTAAAATCTCTGCAGTTACTCTGGCACCTCTATAGGGTAAGCAACAATTTGGACATCAAGAGAATTTTTTTTAAGCTAGAAGAAAACTTAAAAAGCATTTGGTCTGATCCTCTCATTTTATAGATTAAAAAGCTGAGACCCAAAGAGGTTAAGTGATTTGCTCATGGTCAAATGGGAAGTTTAATGAAATGTCTACAATTAGCATTTGGGTCTTCTATGAGTCCAGCTGCTTTCCACTATATTGTGTCCATTCAGATCACACTAGAATGATACAGTATCAATAATTTTTCATCTGTTACCTACCTCACTCTTCCATTCAGATTTATCTGAACATGCTGCTTAAAATCTGGATATTTGGATGCCAGATATGCAAAGTCAGGAGGTTTGTCCTTGTATCTATTTCTTGCATGCATTGATTTACTCAGAGCCATCTTTAAAAAAAAGAAAAAAATCAACAATTTAGTTAAAAAAAAATGAATGGGGAAAAGCTGTGGATGCCAAGTCAAGTTACAGCCAACACATATTTGCCAATCAAGAAAGTAGAAATTATATTTTTAAAATGTATACAACAAATAAGCACATAAAGAGATGCTCAACCTCTTTCATTCAGTCACAAAAAGGAATGAAAGTCTGATAAACGCCACAAGATGGACAAACCTTGAAAACATTACGCTAAGGGAAATAACACACAAAAAGACAAATATTATATACTTCCACTTATATGAGGTACTTAACAAGAACAGGCAAATTCATATAGACAGAGTGGAACAGAGGGAGGAAGGGGGAATTATTGTTCAGTTTGTTAGGATGAAAAAGTTCTGGAGATGAATAGTGGTGATGGCCACTCAACAGTGTGAATATACTTACCCGTCACTGAATGGTTAAAAACGGCTAAAAATAGTAACTTTGTTATGTATATTTTACCATAATTTTTAAAAAGTACACACCAAGGGAAGAAAATTGAGTACTATTCCTTTAAAAGTATCAAAGTGACAGAAGGCAGTATACTCTACAGCCAAGATTATAGTTAGAAGTGAGTTTTTACAGTGGCCTTGAAAGAACTGAATAATTTGGTAGAGCACCGTCAAGTCACTGAAGTCTGAAAAAGTATCTTCTATTCCAACTTCTTTTATAAACCTCAATTTTGTCATTCCTAGGTAGTTAGAACAAAATGAAAACAAACATAATTTTATCTTTTTTCAGATTACAAAAAGGAAAAAAGCTAATATCTTTATAGCAAGAAATAGAAACTGGAAGAAAAACCATTGTAGTGGTTTAATAAATCTCTAGGTAGTGAGTAATCTAAAAACTATTTTAGCATCTATGTCTGGGTGGTAGGTGATTTTTATTTTCTTCTTCATGTTGTTGTGTATTTTCTACTTTTTTTTTATAACAAACATTCACCTACATATTATTATGTAAGCCAGAAATCTAGGAATCACCTGATAGCTCTCTCTATCATATCCAAGAAATCACCAGGTTTGTGGGTTTTACCTGCTATAAATACCACTCAAATCTTTCTATTTTCCCATCCCCACCAACATCAGCTACCTAGATTTCTAGAATAGCCTCTTAATGGGTCTCCCTGCATCCACTTTTGTTCTCACTATTCCTTCTTCCACCTTGCTGTGATCATTCCTAAACACAAAATCATGATACATACTCCTCCTATGACCACTTGCTCAAAACCCTACTCTTAGAATTTTTTTTTTTAAATCAGTACTTCAGCATATATATAAGGCCCTGCATTGTCTGGCCTTACCTATCTCTTTACCATCAGCTTAAGTCACATCTCCTTGCTCTTCTTGCCATCCCTCTACCCTGGCCACAAGGCCCTTACACAGGCTGTTACTTTTGTCTGTAATGTTCTTTCCTCCACCTTTTCAGCTGGTGAATTCCTTTCAATCAGAGTTCAAGCATCTCTTCTTCAGGAAAGTCTTTCCTTCCCTAATCTTCCCAATTAAGTCATAATAAATCTGTTAACACTTTATTTCAAAAAGTTTTTGTTTGTTTTGGCGGCTGGCCTACATGGAGATCCAAACCCCTGACCTTGGTGTTACCAGCACCATGCTCTCACAAGTGAGCTAACCAGCCAGCCTTCAGAAGATCGACAGCTTTCTACACCAGAAATTAAACGACTAATTTCAAAACAGAACTGTTGTCTTCACTACAGACCTTTCCAAATCATATCTAACTGCCTACCACACTTCTCACTTGAATGGCTCAAAAGAACTTCATGCGCAAAATTAAATTATTTCTACCCACCCCAAGCTGGTCCTCTCCTAATCTTCTCTAGTTCACTGAATGGCACTACTCTTTCATGTGGCTTGTGGTGTACAAGCCAGAAATCCTTAGCACCTTCCCCACCCTCTCTTCCTCATTCTGAACACACATCATGTCCTGAATATTGTCTACCCACTAATTATTTCTTGACCCTATTTGACTTTTCATCCTTCACAACTTCACCTCTCTAGCCCAAATCATTATCATTTCTTTTCTGGATTACTATAAGAGCCTCAAATAGATCTCTCTGTAACCACTCTTGCACTGCTGCAATCCATTTTTCACCCAGCAGACAAGTCTCCCCCTGCACACCCCTCAATGCAAATCTGAACATTCCCATGCTAATCAGTGGCTTCCCAAAACTATTAGGCCAATAAAGTCTAAAAGCATTAACAAGGTATACATAATCTAGGCCTTGCCTATCTCTCCAACCTCATTTGATGCCACTTTTCCCTTCTGCACTATGCTTCAGACATTCTGGTCTTTCATTTTCTCTGCTGCATAGCGGTCTGTCCCACCATCTGCCATTCTTACTGTCTGCAAGATTCTCCTCACCCTCCCACCATATCTCCTTTCATCTCTGAAGGCCCACTAGCCCTTCAAATCAAATCCCAAGCATCATATTCTCAGGTAGGCTTTCTCTGACACCACATATCCAACCAGGTGCCTACTATGTATACTTTCAAAGCACCCTGTGCTTTTTCCTCAGAGCTCTTCACTTTGTTATTATGTGTGTAATTAGTTTACCCTATGTCTGTCTGTCTGTCTGTCTGTCTCTCTCTCTCTCTCACACACACAACACACACAACACACACACACACACACACACACACACACACACACACACACACACACACACACACACACACACACACGGAAAGAAGGCTGCAACCGTATCCATCTTATTCTCCACTGTACCCCAGCAAGTGGCATACAATAAATATTTGTTGAGAAAATCTGCAATTCAGAATTTGGAGGAATTAGTAGTTACCTGGAAGTTTTCAGCATACTAAGTTACTACCTTTTGCCCCTCACACTATCACTGAAACTCATTATATCCCAGTTTTAATTTCCTAATGCTAACATCTCCTTTACAGACCATCATGAAAGAGGGGAGGGCTGGCCAGATAGCTCAGCTGGTTATAGCAGGTGTAACACCAAGGTCAAGGGTTCGGATCCCCTTACCGGCAAGACGCCAGAAAAAAAAAAAAAAAAAAAGTAATAAAGAAATAAAAATAAATTCTAAAAATTAAAAAGAGAGGAAAAAAAAGAAAAGAAAAGAAAGAGGGGCATATAAAACTAGGACAAGTCTCAGTCCCCCAAAAAACATCGAAAAGGAAAACGCTTTCCTTTCCTGTGATTCTGGCAAGGAACAAAAAAGTAAGGTAGTTTCAAAAGACACTGGGATGTTAGAGCCCTGCAACACGTTAATGAAGATCCCAAAGACAACATAGCAGCAGACATCAGTGCACTCACAACATGACACTCTGAACATATGTGAAACAAACTAAATAACAGATATGGCAAATTTAGTTCATTTCCTACATTACTCAACCCTTTTTTCTACATTAGGAAAGATACAGAACGAGTCAAAGAAACCGTTTCTTTGCTAACTAACCTCCTAATACAGGCAATAGGTTCTTAGCTAAAAATACACAGTCCCCAATGTAACGATTTTTTTTTTATCTTACCACGGGTTCATTGGGTCCGTGATCCCACCGTACGTCAAGGAACATCTGTATCCCATTTCTCAGAGTTTAACTGCATGTCCACTCTCACCTGGCATCAGGACTGTCACTCACACTTTTCTCTAACCTACTCTCCTACTTTTCCTGGCTCATTCTGCTCTAGCCACATTGGGCCTCTTTGCTGTTTCTCTATCAAGTCCGGCACACTCATGCCTTAGGGCTTTCGCACTTGCTTTTCGGTTTGCATGGACTGCTGTCTCCCCCAGAAATACACACATACGTGGTAACCTCACTTTCTTCAGGTCTTTGGTCAAATGACATCGCATCGATCCCTTTCCTGAGTACCCACTTAAATGTGCAGTGAATGAACACACTCCTTGTCTCTCTTCCTAACTTCAGTCTTCTATATGAAATTTACCCATCTGACATTCCATATATTTTGCTCATTTCCTAAAATCTGCCCTGCCACTAAGTTTCGTCAGGGAAAACATTTTGTTTGTCTGGTTCACCGGGATTTCCCAACACTTAAAACAGGGCCTGGGAGAGTAGGCACTCAAATATTTGTTGATTGAAAGCACGATGGAACTCTTCTCACTGTCCAGTCCACTGAAACGTAGCACCCTCATTCTGGGTAAGCAGTCCCCATCTTGAGTCTCAAAAAAACCTCAGCCCAAGGATTGAAACTTTTTCTGCCGGGTTACCTGAGTCAGTCCAAAAAGCTGTTTCCATTTGCTTTGACCTTTCTCATCTCCACGCTTGTTTCCTTGGTTCCTCCCGACCCTTAACCCTCTTCAATTACCATTTCTCTTAATACATAAGCCTTAAAATAGTCTAAATTCCGCTTTCAGAACTTCGAATTCCTTCTGCACAGATCCCTCCCACCTCCATCCACCCCAATCTCCGTTTTCTCTCTTCGTCTTCCCTCATAAATCCGACTTTTCCACTCGTCCCGCAACCGCCAGTTGTCTCTTTCCCTCCACGTCATCTTAGCCACTCAGTTTGCCTTCCCTCCTCAGTTTTGGACCTCTCTAAACCTCCTCAGACCCGGGGGTATCTCTTACTTCAATCCTAGTCTCTATTCTATTCGCCAACTCGTTCCAACCAACCACCCCCAACACACCTGCGCGTGCACACATACCCACATCAGGTCTCCCTCCCTAGACCCCGAAGTCAGCACTTTGACGAGCCCAAAATCTGAGAATGAGGAAGCCAGGTGACACATGGCTTAAGTAAACCATGATCGGAACCCACATGAGAGACGTTAAAGTGACCCACCTCTGAGATCGATGTTCCTGCCAGAAGACGTGTCCGGCAATGGCCTGTACAACCCCAGAATCTTAAACCACCTGCAGCGCGAAGCTCCTAGAAACGCAGATGTTACGCTCCCAGCGCGCCGCCATCTTGTGAGGCTATTTAGCCTTGTGATTGGCTAGTCACTCTCGCGAGATCTGTAGCCATCTTGAAAGAAGAAACTGTCGCGAGACCTGGAGTTTGCGGCTCCTTCGTACAGAAAGCGGGGGCGTGGTAGCGGTAGCAGGCGGGGTTCTTTGCAGTGTGGCTTGAGGGGGATCTGCTTTCCAATCCGCTAGGGAACTTGTTTATTAAAAACAAACAAAAAAAGCCTTCTGGGGTCCACTCCAGACTTACTAAATCACACTCTGTGGGGTTTGGCACTTTCATCGTACTCTGTCGGCTAAAGCAAGTTAAAGGGTCAGCCCAGATTCAAGGGAAAGGGACTATGCCAGGGTTCTAGTTATTTTATAGTATTTAGAGCTTGCTTCTGAGAAGGTGAAAGAGGAAATGGCCTTGAAGGTATGACTGGTGGGGTGGAAATAGACCGTATTTGGAGTGTTAGTAAATTTCTGTTGGCTCTGTTAAATAAAAATTATAGGAGGCCATTATTTTGGATTAAGTTCCTGCGCTAGTTCCCAAAAGACCAGACTAAAAATCAAAATGGAGTCACAGCATATAAAGAGTTCCCTGTCACTTGGGCTGTGGTCTGACCTTCCTAGAAATCAGGAGAAAGAAGACAGCCAGTTTCTGGAACAAGCCGGTTTAAATCATCAATAGGTATGGTAATGAAGTTCTCTCCACTTTAATTCTTACAAGAAAGAGATAGCTGAAGTAACCTGCTGTTATTTTTCTATTGTTTTGTCTTCCAGATCCCACTTTACAAGGAAAGTAACTTTGAAATGACCAATCCGCTTTTTGTTCTTTGTTTCTGTCTAAAAGCAACCTCCTCTGCTTGGCTCTTTGGAACACTATTTTATGGAATAACGTATTGCTCGATTCCAGAATCGCAATAAAGCCCACTGAGCTGCTCGACTGAATTTGTTGTAATTTTGTTCTTTGATAGTTCCGAAGAACCATCCAGCTACCCTATAGGTCAGACCAAAGAGACCATAGAGACCCTATCTCTGCAGCCAGGGAAGTTGGGCTTTAATACCTGCCCCCACCACTTACTAACCCTGTGATTATGGGCAATTTACTTAAACTGTCCAAGCTTAGGTTTGCTCAAGATAGTAATGGGAAACAAGATAATAACCTCTAAATCAGATAATGCATATAAAACATTTAGCATAATGTCTAGCACTTAGTAAGCTCCTAATATTTTTATTATTCCTTATAACTTCTCTGGTCAGTTTCAATTTTTTAAAAAATATATTTCATAAAGATAAAACATTTTCATAATTGAAGATTTGTAATTTAAATAATAAAAGTATGGAGGAAAAAATATCTAAAATCTCACCACCCAGAGCCAATCACCATCGAATTTTGTTGTTTTGGCGGCTGGCCCCTTGACCTTCGTGTTATTAGTACCATTCTCTAACCAACAGAGTTAACTGGCCAGTCTGTCCATCAAATTTTGGCAACTTAACTTCTAAGCCTGTATAAACTCAAGGATATACAGTTGACGTTTGAACAACATGGGTTTTAATTGCCAGGGTCTACATTCTCAGATTTTTTTCAACCAACCACGGATGGAAAATACAGTATTCACAGGATGTGGAATGTGCCTATACGGAAGACTGACTTTTCATATATGCACGTTCCACAAGGGACTGAAAGACTTGAGAATCTGCAGATTTTGGGATATGCAGGAGGTCCTGGAACCAATCCCCTGTGGACACCCTGTATAACCAAATAATTTTATACAAATATTAATATATATATTCAAATACTAGGGTACTTCATAAAGTTCATGGAAAAATGCCACTAAAAAGTAATAGGAATCATTAGATCCTCATACCAGCCAGCTGCCAAAAAGAAAAGAGAATAGGAATCTTTCCATGAACTTTTTGAAGACCCCAGTATAAATCTTGGAGGTTCGCCTACTTCAATTAATATAGTTCTATATTATCCTTTGTGATGGGTGCGTAGCACTATCAAATCTTATGGATATACCCTTTTTTTTTTTTAACTAATTCCCCACTGGACGTTGTTCCCAATGTAACTGGCATGACCTACTCCAAAATCTTGTGTTATAATGATAAATATATCTCCTTTTAAACTCTTTTTTTATATAAAATAAAAATTGTCTGGCAACTTCATAAAATAGATTAACAAGATATTCAACATCTGCCTTTTAGAGCTTATCTCTCCTATTTACCCAAAAATCCCCAAGGACTTAATCTGGTCAGAGAAGTCTATTCAACTTCCGCACCCCAGAAAGGATAATATAGGTGCTCAATTAATCAGTTACATCCTTTGTTTCTTGCTGCTTCTATGTAGCAGGAAACTGATTTTGCACATCCCATAGGTAATGCTACCAATTCTGAAATGTTTCATAGCAGGTACCAGAGCTGCTTTCAGCATCAGCTGCCTACTGGGCTGAAATCAACCCTTGAGGATATCATGCTGGACTCCTACTTAACTGAAATTAATTATTTCAAGGACCTCTTTGCTCTCCCTGTCACTGTCCTTTGGCCAGAGCCGGCCAGTCAACAGCCACAGGTCTTTCTAACTTCATGTCTCCAGAAGTAATGGTTTTAGTACCAGTTCCTTCTAGCCCAAAAGACCCCAAAATTATATAAATTTTATCCAGTTCCTTCTTAGAAACCAAAGTTAATATAACAGGGATCTAATGACCACCTTCACAAAAGTGACACCCTAATCCCAGAATAATAACAGTTTCTCAGCCTACCTTTACATAACTGAGAGAGCTACTCAAGTGATCCTTTACACTTAGGACACCATATTTTCATTATTATAAATAATGCTGAATTTTTTCAAGACTTAAAAAGTAAATTTCAAAAATTAATAGTGGTAGAAGAATTGGATCTAATTGTATGCCTGACTAACTTAACCTTCCTCCTGTTTCAAGTTCCATAACACAGAAAGTCTTAACTTTAAAAATTAAATAATGAATTTCAAATTGGGCTGAACCTAAACAGTGCCGTGACAGACCAGAAAATTTGAGGATATGCTGAAAAAATAGGAGGCAAATAAGAATAACACCTAAAATCCACAGTGGTTATTATAGGAAACTTAAGATGATTATAAAATTTATCTGGGAAACAATGTGCAAGAATAGCCAGTAATAATGTTTTTCTACTTGGAAAAATTAAGATTACAGGCTGCCCAATTAGCTCACTTGGTTACTGTGTTATATTGATAACACCAAGGTCAAGGGTTCAGATCCCCATACCAGACAGCTGCCAAAAAAAAAAAATTAAATTAAATTACACGATATGTAAAATAAATCCTGCATGGATTAACAAACACAATAGTATAAAAACAATTAAAATCAAATACAAAAATGTTAGAGGAAATATAGGAGAACGTTTTGTAAGACTGGCCCAAAAGCGCGAATCTTACTTGTTGGGAAGGCTCACCTTGCAAAGACCAGGAGACAGAGATCGCTGCAATCAAGCAAGAGGTTTTTTATTTCCAGCATGCTGGGGTTGCTCCGTCTTCAGGACAGAAACAGCCCCGAGCTCTTAACATGAGCACTTTTTATACAGTTTGGTAGGCAGACTTTGGCAACAGGATGAGTTGTATAAGCTTATTGGTCACCTGAGGTGACTTTTAAATGCATTGGTGGCTTTCAGTGAGGTGGTACACAGATGAGGAACTGGGGAATTGCCCAACAGCCCACCCCTTGTGTGGGTAGGCCCTTCCCGGAACTGGGTGAACTTTGGGCGGTTTGGGAAAGTCCCACCTGCAGGGGCTTGTAAAACCTTGCGCAAGCTAATTACAGAAGCAGAAAAGCTAGTCAGTTAATATTCAAGGGTGGGGAAGGGGTTCAGGTCCACAGTTTTCATAAGCTTAGAATAGGGAGAGCCTTCTAAAGACAATGCTCAAAACCGTAAAGGAAAAGATTACTAGATTTGATCCCATAAAAAATTTTAAATTCAACATAATAAAAGATACTATAAATAATAGACAACAAATGGAGAAAATATTTGGAACATATATAACAAAGAGTTAACATTCAAGATATCTTCTTAAACAATGACAAATCAATAAGAAAAAAATCCAACATTAAAATGAGGGATAGAGGGCCGGCCACTGGCTCACTTGGGAGAGTGTGGTGCTGATAACACCAAGGCCAAGGGTTTGGATCCCTATATAGGGATGGCCAGTTAGCTCACTTTAGAGAGCGTGGTGCTTGAAAGGAAAAACCCGGCCCGAACGCAGAACGAGAAATACACCAGGAGACAAAGGCTCAACCACGATGTATTAAGCAGGCAAAATGGACAGGCGGGCTGCTCTCTCGAAAGTGGGAGCAGCAGCAGGGAGAGTTGGGGTGAGCCCATAATATCCCGTTAAGCTGAGCTGGACTGTTCTTATTGGCTAGGGAGGGAGGGGAGGGCAGTGAGCGAGGTTTAAGCTGAGTTGGGATTTTTCTATAGGTGGAGAAATTCGCGCACACAGGAAGGGGATGTGGCGGTGAAGAAGAAAGGGGAGGGGGGTCTTTGTTCTCGGAAAATGTGCTTTTCTAGGGGCCTTGAAACTTTTCTGCAGCCATTTTGGGCATTCTGCTGCCATCTTAGACTGTCCTCGGGTAGACCAGGATTGCCTAACAGTGCTGACAACACCAAGTCAAGGATTAAGATCCCCTTACTGGTTATCTTTAAAAAATAAAATAAAATAAAATAAAATGAGCAAAAGATATGAACAGGAAGCTCACATAAGAGAATATATAATTGACCAATGAATGTACATGAAAAAATGCTCTAACACACTAGTAATTATGGTGTTGTGGAGTGATTGAATTGTGTCCTCCAAAGTTTATATATTAGAAGCTTAATTCCCACTGTAACTGTCGAGAGTGGGAAATCCTATTATGGCAATTGAAAGGTGGGGCCTTGAAGAGATGATTAGATTGGAGGACCATCCCGTAGTGAACAGATTAATACCAGTGGTCAGGAGTGTAATTCTGAGGGCTATAAAAGAAGAGCACTTGAGGAAATATCTCTCTCTCTGCTGTACCACTCTCACCATGTGACACCCTGCATTGCTGTAGAGTCATCTCACCAAATGTGTTCTCTGGACTGTGGACTTCCCAGCCTCCAAAACTGTAAGCAATAAATTTTGTTTTCTTACACATTACCCAGTTTTTCAGGTATTTTGTTATGAGCAACATAAACAAACTAATACACATGGAAAGGTATGTCAAAGACCATTTTCATTTATTTGTTTATTTATTATTCATGATGGCTGACTGGTATGGGCATCTGAATACCATTTTTAACACAACAGATTAACAAAAATTTCAAAAGATTGATAATATCCAATGATGGCAAAGACTAGTGCTGTGTAACAAACCACCCTCAAACTTGTTGTCTTAAAACAACAGACATAATTCTATAGGTCAGCTGGGCAATTGTTCTGGCGTGAATTGGTTCAGCTGATTGTGCAGTCTGCTGGAGGTTCCACTGTGGCTTGGGTGGTCCAGGATGACCTTTCTCACATGTCTGGCAATTGGCAGGCTAGTTGGTCCACAGTAAGGGTCAGCAAACTGCTGCGTGTGGGCCAAATCAGGCCATGCCTATTTGTATACATATTGATTCTGTCTGCTTCCATAGCATAACAGTAGACTTGAATAGTTGCGAGAGACTATATAACCCAAAAGGCTGAACATACATACTCTCTGGACCTGTAAAGAAAATGTTTGGAAATCCCCGGTCTAGGGAACCTCAGCTAGGAGTGTTTGTCTCTGCTTCACACTGTTTCTCATCCTGAAGTGGGATAAACTGGGTTTATTCACATGGCAAAAATATTCTAAGAGAGTGAGAAAGGAAGCAGCAATAGCTCTTAAGGCCTGGGCCAGCCAGATGCAGGGGTGGGGACACAGACTTTATTGTGGATGGGAGGAACAGCCAAGAATCTGTAGCCTTTTGCAATCTACTGTAGTGAGTACAGATTGCCTTTTTGAGGGGTCCTTTGGCAATATATATTAAAATCTAAAATGTCCAGTCGTAGAATATCTGTGAAAGGAAGAAACTGATGACAGCGATTACTTCTGGAGTGAAGACCTGATGGCTGGGAGATTGGAGTAGGAAGGAGACTTGCTTGTCAATGTGATTGATTTTGTACCTTTTGATTTTTGCACCAGAGGTATGTAGGTTGAAAAATAAATAAATGTGTTATTCTTCTAGCCAGCAATTCCATTTTTAAGTTTATGTCCCAGAGAAATCTTCAAGAAGCTGGAAATATTTGTATTGTCTTTTAATTCCATTTTTCCACGAACTTTTTGAAGTACCTTTGTATTTACAGTGAGGTTGAGGTGGGTAAAGATGTTCATTGTTACATTGTTTATTAAAGAGAAAAACATGCGAATAACCTAAATACCCCTCAGTTGGGGATGAGTAAATAAATTATGGTACATCTGTGTTATGGAATGATATGTAGCTGTTTAAAAATGTAAATCTAGTCTCTCTGCTCTCTCTACTTCCACCATCTTGCAATGTGAGGCCCCTGGGTCACTGTCACCATTACCAGATGGACTTTGGACTTCTCAGCGTCAGAAACTGTAAGCAATAAATTTCATTTTCTGTATTGAAAAAATAAAAAATAAAAATGTAAATGTACATCTACTAACATGGAAAATCTCCAAGATGTAGAATAAGGGAAAAGGAAATTATGAAACATCAGGTTCAGTCTGACATCATTTATGTAAAGCAAAAATAAACACATATTTCAATATGAAAATATAAATGTATAAAAGCAGCCATAGGAAAAAATTCTGAAAGGAAAGGTCCTAAATTGATAACAGTTGTTACCTTGGAGAAAATGGGTTGAAATGTTAGAGGTGGGGCATGAGAGTCTTTAATTTTATCTGTGTCATTTGAATGTTTTACAGTGATAATGGATTCATGTACCATCATTTGTATAATTTAAAAATAGATTTTCATATGATTAGAGCGTGGTGCTGGTAACACCAAGGTCAAGGGTTCAGGTCCCTGTACTGGCCAGCTGCCAACAATGACAACAAAAAATAGATTTAAAATAATAAAAGAAGAAAAGAGAACAAAGTCAGGTCTGTCAAAAAACTACAACTTGAGACTCATGCAGGAAAAGACAGTTTGGAGGAGAAGCAGAGCCTACCACGGCCTGGGCAGCTGTTCAGGACAGCCAGCCTCCATGAGATAATCAGTGATCTCGATAGGCACAATCTTGTGGCACCTCCATGTCAACATGGACTTCCATGACCACTGTAGCAAGGAAAGAGAGAGAATGTAGAGTTGCATACTGACTTTTAGTGTTTCCACTTAGGAGTGACACACATCATTTCACTGGCCAAAGCAAATCACATGACCCCGCCTCACTTGGGATGGGGAGGATGTTGGGAGTGAAATCCTTCCATGTGGGGCCAGCCCATGGCTCACTCGGGAGAGTGTGGTGCTGATAACACCAAGGCCACGGGTTAAGATCCCCTTACTGGTCATCTTTAAAAAAAAAAAAACAAATCCTTCCATGTACCCCAGAATGAATTCTGTTCTCCAATATTCTGGAGAACAGAATATTGCTGGAGAGCAATGACATTCACCGCACGTGCCTCATCCATGATTATCAGAGAGCCACATGACAGACACAAACAGAATCAGAATCAGGGAATACGGATTAAATTTAAAGATGAGCCAGTTCATCAAAAAATTAAAAATAGAATTACCATTTGATCCAGCAATTCCACTTCTAGGTATATACTCAAACAAATTGAAAGCAGGGTCCAGAAGATATATTTGTACAATTATGTTCATTTGATAGCTGCATTATTTACAGTAGCCAAAAGGTGGAAGCAATCCAAGTGTCCATTGACGGATGAATGAATAAACAAAATGTGGTATACACATACAATGCACTATTAATATTATTTAGACTTAAAAAGGAAGTAAATTCTGACACACGCTACAACACAAATGAACCTTGAGGACATTATGCTAAGTCAAATAAGTCGGTCACAAAAAAAACTGTATGATTCCACTTATATGAGGTACCAAGAGTAGTCAGATCTACAGAGACGGAAATAGAAGGGTCGTTGCCAGGGGCAGTGGGGAGGGGAGAATAGGGAATTGTTTTTTAATGGGGATAGAGTTTCAGTTTTGCAAGATGGAAAGGGTTCTGGAGATGGACGGTGGTGATGGTTACTCAACACTGTGAATATACTTAATTCTACTCCATTGTACACTTAAAAATTAACATGAGACTGGCCAGTTAGCTCAGTTGGTTAGAATGCAGTGTTATAACACCAAGGTCAAGGATTTGGGTCCCTGGACCAGCCAGCCACACCCTCCCCCGCAAAACACACACACACACACACAAAAAAAAAAACCCCAAAACTATTAATGTGGTATTTTTTATGTTATATCTTTTTTACCACTTAAAAATCTTGTTTGAGTATTTCTGATTGGCAGCATCTAGGTAACATGCCTTCCTCATCCTCACTGCAAGAAAAACTGGGAATTTTATTTCTACTTTCTACATTGGTAAAGGGGGCCTCATAACAGGGGGATTTCTCCCAATATAGAAAAATTGTTCAAAAGATAATGGACTACCTCACGTGTCTACTATAGCATCAAATTCACAAGAAAAGATTAACACCTTAAAGAGGGAATCAACTGGGCAAATAGAACTCTTTGAAATAAATATTAATTCCTATATTGAGAGAGGATATTACATTCATAAAACAAGAAGAGGTTAATGTGGAAAAGAACCAATCAGAGATCTTGGAAATTAAAAACAGGATACCTGAAACTGAAACAACAAATGGGTGAAAAGTAGAACTGGGCACAATGAAGATCAAATAATTGTTCAAAGAAACGTAAAACACAGCACAAAAGGATAAAGATATGGACAATACGAGATAAAACAGATTTAGAAGATACATCCAGAAGCTTCAGGTTGGCCTCTGGGTTCACAGGGCTTAGTTTACTATCATTTGTCTCCTTGATAGTCTGAGACTGCTAAATCGCTTTTTCTCTGTTTTAAAACAAACAGTGGACAAAGGATCCAAACTGTGCCCCACTGGTGGGCTCCTTGAGGGCAGGGCTGGTCTTTCATCTCTGTATTTTTTTTTTTTTTCTTTTTAGAGGTTGGCCAGTGTGAAGATCTGAACCTGTGACCCTGGTGTTATAAGGTTGTGCTCTAACCAACTGAACTTACTGGCCAGCCCTGTCTTTCATCTCAATCCCTGGTGTCTGGCACCTAGGAGGAGGCTCTCAGTAGATGGTGGTTGAATACATGCTGAAGGGCTGTGCAATTGAACCGCCTTTTCTTGGTGGAAGCACAGGTCTCATCCTTGGGGCTGTAGATGCTGAGGTGGAGGGTCATGGTGGGAGCCTTGGCCTAGAAGTACTAACATATCAGCTATTACAATCCCTTACATGTATAAGTATGTATTAGCCCACAATAGCAAAGCCCACTCATTGCTTGTTTCTATTCTGAGCCTCACACTATTCTTGGGAAGTACATGTAGCTAATGCTGTAATCTCATTTTACAGGTGAGGAAACTGAGGCTCAGAGGAGTGATCCAGCTGGATCATGAAGAACCCAGTCTTGCCGGCTTTCTGGGGCCAGGTTTCCTGGAGCTCCAGCACCAGACTTGTAGCTATG
This sequence comes from Cynocephalus volans, assembly GCF_027409185.1. Classification (NCBI taxonomy): domain Eukaryota; kingdom Metazoa; phylum Chordata; class Mammalia; order Dermoptera; family Cynocephalidae; genus Cynocephalus; species Cynocephalus volans. The sequence continues at coordinate 29,551,415 of NC_084469.1, forward strand.
CATGAGCATGGGCTGGCATTTCTCCTGCTTGTCCCTCTGCCCACTTCAGTAGTCAAGGCTGCAGGGTGCAAAGGAAGGGCCCTGGGCTGGAGACTGGCTGGTAGCAGGTGATGTGGTGGCAAGGGTATTGAAATGGGGAGAGCAATGTTGTCACGTAATGCCAGTCCAGGTTTGATTCAGTGCAGGTGTGCTTACCAAAGCCTTGCTGGGCTAGGTGCTGGGGGAGGAGTACAGTGATGAATGAGACACAGGCCTCATACTCAGGGAGCCAAAACTTGATAGGACAACAGCTTTATATATGTAAGATATTCAGAAGTTCATGAGGCTTATCTAAAACAGAGTTCTCAACCAGAGATTCACAGAATGCCTGTGGAGATTTTTAAGAATACACAAACAAAATGCAGATGTCAGAGCCCCACCTCGGTCCTACTGAGTTTGAATTTCCTGTAATGGGATCCAATCATGTGGATTTTTAAAAAATGGTTTCCCTGGATTCTGATGTGCACTGCTAGGTGAGACCTATTGCTCTAATGCAAAATTGTTGTTGATTGTGAGCCAATAAGAGAAGCACACAAATAACTATAACAGAAGGCAAATTGGGGTGAGGACCTTAAGAAAATGGCAAACCAAGTGCTATGTATGGGGTTTCAAAAGAGGGAGAGATAACATTTGGATGGAAGAATCAAGATGGCTTTGAGGGCAAAGTGGCAATTTGTGATGGGACATAAAGTATGTGTAAGATGTGGGCCAGTAGAAATTGTGGGAAGAAGGAGAGGAGCATATTTCAGGAAGAGAGACCAGCTTCAGCGAAGAGAGAGGCAGAAAAGAACATGGAGCGTGTTCAGGCTCCAGATCATAGTGAGTTTGGCTGGAGGGTGGGTAAACATTGGAGGAAAAGGAAGAGTAGGAATGTTGTGAATGGTCTTGTATGCTAGGATGAAGTTTATTAAATATGAATGGAAGAGTCAATATTGTAGAAATGGCAATTCTCTCAAAATTGATCTATATATTTAATGTAATAACAATTTAAAAATCCCAAAAGGATTTCTGTAGAAAACTTAAAAAAATGATTCTAGAGTTTATTTGGAAATATAAACGTGATAAGAGTCAGGCAAATTCTGAAAAACAAGATTAACATAGCTGCCTTATGTGATATAGTAATAGAAAGTTACAATAATTAAAACAAATGTGTGCATGTATAGAAATAGGCAGACAGATCAATGAAACAAGTCTAGAGAAAAACCCAAACATATGTGGGAACTACATAAATTACCAAGAGGACAGTTCAAATCAATGGGTTGAAAATGGTATTCACATGAAATCAGCCAATCACGAAAAGACGAATACCGCATGATTCCACTTATAAAAGATGTCTAAAATAGTCAACTTCATAAAAACAGAGAGTAGAATGTTAGTTGCTAAGGTCTGGGGGGTAGGGGGAAAGGGGAGTTGTTTAATAGGTACAGGGTTTCAGTTTTACAAAATGAAAAAGTCCTGGAGATTTGTTTCACAACAATGTGAATATATGTAACAATACTGAACTATACACTCAAAAATGGTTAGGATGTTATAACACCAAGGTCACAGATTCAGATCCCTGGACTGGACTGGCCAGGCACCTCCCCCCCCCCCAAAAAAGGTTAAGATGGTAAATTTTATGTATGTGTTTTTTACCGCAATAAAAGAAATTATAATGGTATTCAAACATCTAGCTAGCAATTTGGAAAAGGTTCATATGTCCCTAGATCCCATATAGATCAATAATAACAATAGTGAACATCTCAAGAAGAATTGACATCAATCCTCCTCACACTCTTCTGAAAAACTGAAGAGGAGAGAACACTTCCAAACTCATTCTATGAAACCAGCATTACCCTGATACCAAAACCATGCAAAGACCTATAATAAAAGAAAACTATAGACTGATATCTCTTACGAATATTGATAAAAAAAAATCCTCAACAAAACACTAGCAAGCTGTATTTAATAGCATATTAAGAGGATTATACACTGTGACAAAGTGAGATCTATTCCTGGAATTCAAGGATGGCTCAACATATGAAAATCTATCAATGAATACACCAAATTAACAGAATGAAGGGGGAAATAAACCAAACACATGACCATCTTGATTGATGCAGAAAAGCATTTGACAAAATTCAGCACCTTTTCTTGATAAAAACACTCAACAAACTAGAAATAGAAGGAAACTATCTAAACATAATAAAGGCCATATATGAAAATCCCACAGCTAACATGATACTCAATGGTGAAACACCAAAAGGTTTCCATCTAAGATCAGGAACAAGACAAGGATGCCTGCTTTTATCACTTTAATTCAGCATAGTACTGAAAGTTCTAGCCAGAACAATTAGTCAAGAAAAAGAAATAAAGGTATCCAAATTGGAAAGAAAGAAATAAAATTATCTCTGTTCATAGATTACATGATTTATTATGAATAAAACCCTAAAGATTCCACCAAAAAACTGTTAGAACTAGTAAGCAAATTCAGCAAAGTTGCAGGATGCAAAATTAACCTACAAAAATCAGTTGCATTTCTATACACTAACAATGAACAATCTGAAAAAGAAATTAAGAAAATAATCCCATTTACAACAGCACCAAAAAAATAAAATGAATAAACTGAACCAACAAGGCTGTGTTAATTTGCTGGGGCTACCATAACAAAATACCACAGACTAGGTGGCTTAAACAACAGAAATTTATTTTCTCACAATTCTGGAGGCTAGAAGTCCAAGATCAAGGTGTCAGCAGGTTTGATTTCTTCTGAGGCCTCTCTCCTCAGCGTGCAGATGGGCATCTTCTCACTCACATCATCAACACACTCACATGTGTTGTCTCTCTGTCTGTGTTGTCTATGTCCTGATCTCCTCTCTGTCCAAGGACACAAGTCATACTGTATTAGGGCCCATCCTAATGATCCCATTTGAAGGTCCTATCTCCAAATACAGTCACATTCTGAGGATTAGAGCTTCAATATATGAATTTTAGGGGGACAGTGCAGCCCATAACAGAGGCAAAAGACTTGTACACTGAAAATTATAAAACATTGCTGGGAAAAATTAAAGAACACATAAATAAATGGAAAGGTAGCCCATGTTTATGGATTGAAAATACTTAACATTGTCAGGATGGCAGCCTCCCCAAAGTGATCTACAGATTCAGTGTAATTCCTATCAAATTCCAACTACCGTTTTTGCAAGTAAAAAAGCCAATCCTCAAATTCATATGGAACTGCAACGGCCCCAAGTAGCCAAAACAATCTTGAAAACGAAGAACAAAGTTGGAGGACTCACACATCCCAATCTCAAAACTTACCGCAAAGCTACAGTAGTCAAGAGAATGGGTACTGGCATAGGATAGATAGATAGACCAATGGAATAGAATTGAGAGTCCAGAAATAAACCCAAACTTCTATGGTCAATTGATTTTCTATAAGGGTGCCACAATCATTCAATGGGGAGAGAATTTTATCTTCAACAAATGGTTCAGAGACAACATGTAAAAATGCAGCCGGACCCCCACCTCACTCCATATCTAAAAATTAACTGAAAATTAATCAATGACCTAATATAAAAGCTAAAGATATAAAACTCTTAGAAGAAAACACAGGGGTAAGTTTTCTTGACCTCAGATTTGGCAGTGGATTCTTGGATTTGTTACCAAAAGAATGAGCAACAACAGAAAAAATAGATAGTTTTTACTTAATCAAAATTAAAAGCTTTTGTGCACCAAAGGACATTATCAAGAAGGTGAAAGACAACCTATAGAATGGGAGAAAATATTTGCAAGTAATACATCTGAAAAGGGTTTAATATTCGGAATATATAGATATCTCTTGCAATTCAACAACAAAAAGATGAACAACACAATTTGAAAATAGGCAAAATGCCTTAGACATTGCTCCAAAGAATATATACAAATGACCAACAAGCACATGCGAAGTTCAGCATCACTGGTCATTAGGGAAATGTGTATCAAAACAACAATAAGGGGCTGTCTGGTTAGCTCAGCTGGTTAGAGCACAACCTTGTAACACCAAAGTCAAGGATTCAGATCCCTGTACTAGCCAGCCACCAAAAAAAAAAAAAAAAAAAAAAAAACCCACAAAAAACAACGATGAGGTACCACTTCACACCCACTAGGATGACTTTAATTTAAGAAAATGGAAAATAGGAACAGTTGTACATCGCTGGTGGGAATGTAAAATGGTGCAGCCACTGTGGAAAACAGTATGGCAGCTCCACAGAAATTAAACATAGAATTACTGTATGACCCAGCATCTCCACTCCCAGGTACACACCCAAGAGAAATGAAAAACATCTCTTTACACAGAAACTTGTACACGAATGTTTATGGTAGCTTTATTCGTAATAGCTGAAAGGTGGCAACAACCCAATGCCCATCAACAGGTGAATGGATAAGCAAATTGTGATACATACATACAATGTAATATTATTCAGCCATTAAAAGGAAGGAAGTACTGATGAATGCTACAACTTGAATAAGCCTCAGAAACATTATGCTAAGTGAAAGAAGCCAGACACAAAAGGTTACTTATTGAATAAGTTCCTTTATATGATACATCCAGAATAGGCACATCTATAGAGCCAGAAATTAGATTAGTGGTTGCCAGGGGATAGGAAAGAGGGATGAGTGCAGGGTTTTTATCTTGGTGATGGAAAAGTTTTGTAACTAGAGAGAGGTGATGGTAGCACACCATTGTGAATATATTAAGTGCCGCCAAATTTCCACGGAATTGTATATTTTACAATGATTAATCATACATTATGTGAATTTCATTCGAATAAGAAAAAGTCTTATAACACCAAGGTCACAGAGTCAGATCCACATACCTGCCAGCTGCCAAAAATAAAAAAATAAAAATAAGTTGGACTCATTTTATTATTATGCTTATTAACTTACATATAAACTTGATTAATTCTTTAAAAATTTTCAAATAGTATGTAATTTTTTAATATAGAAAATAATTCTGTGTGTAAATATTATACTTGTATCACTGTATTATTATTTGTTGTTTAATAGGGAAATTTAACCTATGTGTATTTAATGTAATTTCTGATATGTTGAGACTTATTCCTGCTATCATTTTTGTGTTTTCAATTTAACATGCATTGTGCTGCTTTCTTTTGTGTGGGCCTTTAAAAAATTCATTCAGTTTGGCATCCAGTGAACTTTTTCAATTTGAAGAATTGTAACTTTCTCAACTTCAGGAAATTTTCTTCCATTATTTTATTCTCTCTGTTCTCACCTACTAGAACTCCTATTAAACAGATGTTGGTTAGACTACAGCCTTATAACACCAAGGTCAAGGGTTTGGATCGCTGTACTGGCCAGCCACCAAAAAGAAAAAGAAAAGAAAATTCAGAAGCTCCAACGTCTTTTGTTTGCGGCGGGCGGTGGTTACAAGCGTGTCCTCACCCTTGCCTGCGCACCCTTCCTCCTCTGCAGCCCGGGCAGACATCCTTGGCCCTGAGGGCACCTCTCCCTGTGACAGGGCTGGTGGGCAGCCGGGCCGCCTAGGGCAACAAACTCTTACACCTTATGATGGGTGAGCTAATATCTAATAAATGTTAGATATCAGTGCTTTTTCCTGAAATCTCCTCCTACCTGCTCTTGTTCTTAACTAAGCTGCTTACTCTGAGAGCAGCGAAGGGCGTTCCAAAGTGTCCATGTTTAGCAGGTCAAAAGCACTAATATTAAATAGATCTAAATGTTTACTATGGGCCAGGTAACTTGCCTGGGGCCTTACAAACATTTCTTTTTCTTTTTTTTTTTTTTTTTTTGTCGTTTTTTCGTGACCGCCACTCAGCCAGTGAGTGCATGAGTGCACCGGTCATTCCTATGTAGGATCCGAACCCGCGGAATCGCTGCGCTCCCAGCGCAGCACTCTACCGAGTGCGCCACGGGCTCGGCCCAAACATTTCTTCTAATCTTCACAACCACTGGGTAAGATAGGGACTGCTGTTGCCCCATTTTAATGATGAGGAAACTAAAACAGAGGTTAAGAATTCTGCAGAAGGTCTTGCAGCCAGTAAATGGTGAAATCAGAAATCTAAGGACAGTCTGGCTCTTAGGAACCTATTTAAATACAGTACTCTGAACTCAAAACACATCTCTTTTGTTTAAGGCAGTCTGAATTGGGCATTCTGTTACAACTGAATGTGTCTATAACTGAGATAAAATTTACATAACATAAAATTCACCATTCAACCATTTTAAAGTGTGCAATTCAGTGGTGTTGGGAAAAAGAATAATTTGGTCAGGGCCCTTGCCTCGGGTCCAGTTGGGTGTGGTTTTAGCACATCCTTTGTAAGCAGATTGTGTGTGTGTGTGTATGTGTGTGTGTGTGTGTGTGTCTGTAGTTAGTGCACATGTGTGCCAATATATCTTTTTAGTTTTGTTGCTGTTCTTGTGTGTGTGAGAGAGAGAGAGAGAGAAGAGTTTTAGTGAAGCACGCAGGCGGGTGTCTGCCTCGGGCATCTGCCCAGCACAACCATGATTTCCAACCTACGGCTTCTAAGGACCTTTTGGATGGTTACCTAGCTCATAGACCTGTGTGTAAGGGGTCTGGCGACCCAGCCTGACATGTGAAGAGTTTGTGACCCAGTCTGTGAATGGGCTTGAGGGGTCTGTGGGCTCCAGACCCAGCCTTAGCTCGACAATCGGCCCAGTCGGTGCAGGATTACTGGCAGGTAAAAGAGCCCGACAACTGGCATGGTTGCCTAGCTTTACAATTGGCATCACGAACAGGATTAAGAGTGCTACAATTGGTGATGTCAACAGGATTCCAGACATTAGCCTAGCCATGGCTCCACAATTGGCATAGTTGGCAGGATTAAGAATGTCACAAGTGTTTTTTAATGTATTTGCAAGGTTGTGCAACCATCACCAGAACCAAAAAGAAACCTCATATCCACTAAGCAGTCATTCCCAATCTTCCCCTCCCTCTAGCCCCAGGTAACCGCTAAACTAACTTCTCTCTGGATTTGCCTCTGGACATTTCACATAAATGGAATCATACAATACATGGCCTTTTGTGTCTTCCTTCACTTAGCGTAATTTTTTCAAGTTTCATCCATGCTGTAGCATGTATCAGAACTTCACTCCTTTTTATGGCAGAATAATATTCTGTCTTGTGGATATACCATATTTTACTTTTCTTTTCATCAATTGATGATCATTTGGGTTGTTTCTATTTTTTGGCTATTGTGAATAGTGCTGAACTATTCCTGTACAAATTTTGTTGAACTTGTTTTTAGTTCTCTTTTCAATTTACCTAGGAATGGAATTGCTGGCTCACACAGTAACTCTGTTTAACTTTTTCTTTTTTCTTTTTTTTTTTTTTGGTGACTGGCCTGTACAGGATCCAAACCCTCGACTTTGGTGTTACTAGCATCACACTCTCCCAAGTGAGCTAACTGGCCATCCTCTATGTTTAACTTTTTAAAGTTCATGGCTGTGCCATTTTACATTTGATCAGTAGTGTATGAGTGTTCCAATTTTTATTATCAAAATAATGAATACACAGTTAAAAAAAAAATAAGACTACAAAGCTTATGGCAAAACACAACAGTCTTTTACCCATTCCCCAGAGGCAACCACTTTTAATTCTCTCCACTGCTTTTTCCTTGTTTTCCTCCATATTTTTAAGGAATATGCATATGCTACAGTTTCATAGTTTATCAATTTTAGGCATTATATTGACTTCCAGTACTCTAATAATAATTTCTTTCTTGTACACCTTTTTGGTTTTTCTGAAATTACCAGTTATATTTTCTTTTTTTTTTTCCCAAGACATGTACCAAGAATCAGTTATATTTTCATTTCTTACTTTTCTACGTACCTATCTCTATTTCACCACCTTTTCCCAAATGCTCCAAAAGATCTGTCACATGATTGTCAATAGTTTTTCCATACACTCAAACAAAGTTTAACCTTTGTTGGTTTCAGTTGCATTTTGGAATCTGAAGGTATCCATTCAGCAACTCTTCCTGTTCCAATCTGGATTAGCTGCACCAATGCACACCTGGGGCCTATGCACACCTGGGGCCTGCTGGGCCTGTCCTCATCGATGCCCTGGGTTGGATCTCCAGTTTCCAGGGTCCATGGCTTCCCCTTTCACATTGCACATCCTCACTTTGCTATAATACATCTCCCAGGAGTATTCTATGATTAAGTGCTTTAGAAATGAAATATTGGATGTTGGAGCTCTTGTTTCAGTATGTCTTTATTCTATCTTCATGTACTTGGCTGTTTAGGATAGATATGGAAATCATTTTTCTCATAATTTGAATTCATAGTCTTCTAATATCCAATGCCTCTGGTAGGAGCCGACATACTACTCTAATTCTTGATGCTTTATCTTTGGTCTGTGTTTCCTTTTTTCTCTTTGGAAGCTCTTAGGATCTTCTTTTTATTCTTGGTGTTACTCTGAAATTTTATGACAAATATGTGCATCGTTTTTTTGTTTGTTGTGCCAGGATTTTGGTGAATTCTTTCGGTGTGGAGACTCCGGTCCTTCAGATCTGGGGAAATTTCCTGTAGTATTTTCTTCGATAATTTAAAGAGTTTTTTTTTTTTTTTTTTTTTTACCAGGGCTTGCAGAATAGTCTAAACCAGCTCCTTTATGCCTATCCAACAAACACTTCTAGATGTTTCAGTGTTTTGTGTTTTATTTCCCCAATGAAATAAAAAACTTCATTGTGTTATTTCTGATTATAAAGATAATGCACACTTATGTAGAAAACTCAAACAATACTGGAAACTGTAAAATTTAACATGCTTTATTATTATTATTATCATTTTGGCAGCTGCCTGGTATGGAGATCTGAACCCGTGACCTTGGTGCTATAACACCTTACTTTAACCAACTGAGCTAACCAGCCAGCTCCTAAAATTTAACATGCTTTTCAAAGTGATTTTTTAAAAAATTCAATTTAAGTGGATATCCAAAAATAAGGACATAAAGTCCTTTTAAAATGTAACTTTTAATAGTTACATTGCCTTCCATTGGAACGATGTACCATTACATCAGGCCTCTACTAACAGACAACTGTTTTCAGTTTTTCTTTACTGTATACAATGCTGGGATGTATATACATAATTTAAGAGGTCAGTGGAAGCAGGGGGAGGTGTAAGGGGAAGTGTATTAGTCCGTTTTTGTGTTGCTATAACAGAATACCTGAGACTGGATAATTTATAAAGAACAGAGGTTTATTTGGCTCACAATTCTGGGATGGCCACATCTGGCGTGGGCCTGAGGCTGCTTTACCAAGGGAGAGCATTAATCCACTCATGAGGGATTGCCCCATGACTCAAACAGCTCCCAACGCTGCCACATTGGGGATCAGATTTCCACACGAGTTTTGGGGGGACAATAACATCCAAACTCTGTCAGGAAGATAGGATTTAACATGTCCCTTATGGAAGAGCTGTTGGGAGAGTGTCTGAATCTGCCTGGAGATGACCTTGGTCTGACCTCCTTGATGGCAGTGTTTAGGACAGCAGCTCTCAAATCTCAATTTGCCGATCATCTAGGGAACTTGTTAAAGAGCAGTTTCTCAAGCAGCACCCTAGAGAGTCTGATTCAGACTGGGAAGGGGTCTGAGAATCTGCATTTTTAAGAAGCACCCCAGCTGATTCCAATGTAGTTGGCTCGTGACCCACACTTGGAGAAACACTGACTTAGAGAGTAGAGGAAGGTAAATAGTGCTGACCTGAGAAACAGGATAGGCTGTGGGGGCTGACAAGGAAGCAAATTAATTAGGCATCTTCATTCACCCCAAGGGATCAGGCTCTAGTGTGCTTTGAGTTGGAGCAGAACTAACAAATCTACGAGCTGCCGCCCTTCAGTCTCTTAGAAGGTCCAGGGATTCTGATAGTCGTATAGAAAGACTAGCTCCCCTGGTCTCTCCCTAAACTGATATTTCCTCTCCTCCCCTGTGCTCAATATTATTCAGTTAGAAACACAGGGTACACAGAAATATCTCAGCATATTCACTGGGACATTTAAAAGGCTACAGACTCTGGCTGGGAAAGATGAGAGCTGCCCAGGGTCACCAGCAGAGATACTCGATGTTAGGGATTCTGCTGGAAAGTGGGAGAAAAAGCCAGTCTTGGTGAGGATGTGGCACAACAGGAAGACTAATGAGGGGACATAAATGGGTCCAACCACTCTGAAAAATAATTTGACCCCATAATTCCACTTTAAGATATACCTCAGAGAAACTTACACTAGGGATTTAGGAAAACTAAACATGTTCTTAGCAGCATTGTTCAAGCAGCAAAAAACTAGAAAGAGTCCAAATGCCCTTGGACAGGAGAATGGTTACATAAATTGTGGTATATTCACACAATACAATACTATCACAATACCAATGAATGAACTACACACACATCAACACGGATGAATCTTAGATACATAATGAGTGAAAAAAGTAATTCATATAATAAATACTTTTGTTAAATTAAAAAATAAGCAAAAATGGGCTGACTGGTTAACTCAGTTAGAGCACAGCCTTATAACACCAAGGGCCTGGGTTTGGATCCCCAAACTGGCCAGCTGCAAAAAAAAAAAAAAAAGCAAAACTAAACAATTTATTGTTTGGGGATCTATGTGTGGAAAAATATAAATAAAAGCAGCAAAAGATTGTGAGACAAATTCAGAATAGTGGTCACCTCTGGGTAAGGCAGTGGCAGAGCTTCAGAGGACTGGTAGTGTCCTAGTTAAGTTGGGCGGGGTGGATTCACAGGTCTCTGTTTTATGGTGCATACAAACTACATATGCATAACATATGAGTATATTTTTTAACTATATGAAATATTTCAGAATTTAAAAAATAAAACAAGAGAAAGACAAAATCCCCTAGCCACAGCTGTGGTCTCTCAAATTTATTTATCCACTGTATCTCATGTCTCCTCCAACAGGCACTAGGGAATAGGAAGCAAGATGTTAGTCCTGAAGAGACCAATGGAAGTTTGTAAAAATCCCACCTCCATCTCTACCATCCAGAGACTGGGGCAAGCCCCTGTTCTACCCCTTCACAATCTGTTTCTCATAGACCGTACCCGTGATTAAGTCATGGCCTCAACTCCCAGCCAAACTGCACATTTAGCTAATACAGTGTATGGCATTTTTCTTTGCTGAGAACAGGATGATGCTTGGGACATGGTTTTCCGAACAAGCAAGCCATTCCAGCACCTACCTTTTCTCATCCTAATGCCTCTAAAGCCTCCCCAGCACCCACTCTTTTCCATCTGCCAGTCTCACATCTGGCTGGACCTCCAGGCTTCCTTTTGCCTACCTGGTGAAGAGCTTCTTTGGCTCTATTTCTCACTGCATGTGAGCTCAGCAGCTGGCCTAGGGCTCCCCTGGCCTTGAAAATTCTCCCTCTGCCATGTTTTTCTATTCAAATACTATCTAGCCTTTGGAAGAGGGCACAGCTTCTAAAGTGAAGTTTGCCTTGAACAATGCGATTGAATGGACTGGGATTCAAAATAGATGAGTTCCAATCCCCTGATCCCCGTGCCTGACTGTGTGGCTTGGAGCTGCTCCCTCATTTCCTCTGAGCCTATTGACTTGCTTGTGAGATAGAGAGGGACTGATAATGTGCATGGACCATAAAAAGGTGAAGTGACCTTCAAGTTCATCTAGTTTTACCCACTTGTCTTGAAGATGGGAAAACTAAGGCTAGGGTGGGGAGGAGACTTGGATGGGCCAGGAATGCTTAGCTCCTTAGTGGCAGATGTTAGGCTGGAACCGGGTTCCCCTGGCTCTCTGTCACCTTGCCTCCCTGTTGCCTGCTGAGGCCTAGAGGTGACGGAGGAGGACCTACAGCTACAAACTTAGCCCTGCCCCAGCTCCACCGAAGACCGTGACATTGGATGATGCCAGCTATTGAAACTGCTGATGAGGCTGATACTACCTGGGGGCCAGAAGAGCCTGCCTCACCTGTCAGCTGGTCCATTGCACAATTTGGCAAGCTGAGGCCTGGGACTCTTCTTCCCACTCTAGGCCCAGCTGTAGAGGGGAAATGTCAGGGTGCAGGGAATGACAACAAAGTTGGACACTAGCCCTACCTTTCCCTGCAGGGGTTGTGGTGTGTATTAGTCCGTTTTGTGTTGCTATAACAGAATACTTGAGACTGGGTAATTTATAAGGAAAAGAGGTTTATTTGGCTTATGATTCTGGCACAGCTGCATCGGGCACAGGCCTCAGGCTGCTTCTACTCATGGCGGAAAGTGGCAGGCAGCTGGCGGGTATAGGCAGATCACATGGCGAGAGGAAGCAAGAGAGAGAAGGTGCCAGGGACTTTTTAAACAACCAACTTTTGTGGGAACTAGTAGAGCAAGAACTCATTCATTAATCTCCCTCCCCCAGTGAGAGCATTAATCCATTCATGAGGGATCCGTCCCCATGACTCAATCAGTTTCCAACACTGCCACATTGGGGATCAAATTTCCACGAGTTCTGGGAGGACGATACATCCAAACTCCATCAGGGTGGGTTGAAGATAAGAGAGGGCCCAGGAGGGGATGCAGGGGTGTGAAAGCAAGTTCTCTGCAAGAATTGAAGACGCACAGGGCTAGTCCTCCTCACTTCCAAAGGGATCTTCTGTTTCAGAGAGGGAATTTGTGGACACGGTAGAAAGGAGGAAGAAGCAGCTTGTGGCCTGGTCCTTTCAGCCCATGAGTTGAGAGTTTACCTATGAAATAAAGAAATGAGAAATGAGACAGAGAGCTGAGTTGGTCTGGGAGGCTGCCAGTGTAGCTTCTAATGGAGGCAATGGAGACTGGACTCAGTGCAAGGATGCCTGGGGCCACGGTTTGGTCCTCTGACCTGTGAGGCAGCAAATGGAGAGGCCAGGACTGCTCTCCCAGGGACGTGGCTTCTTCCAGCTCTGGCATGAAGATGGCCATACCAGCCCCCTGCTGAAACACAGCCACTATTCAGTCATTCCATCAAAAGTCCCTGAGCAATCTAGTTTTTGTTTTTTAATTACTCAACTGTTCAGAGCTTCCAGATAGCTGAACACATGGAGGTTCCTGGAGGGTGACGCACCAGGGGAGAGCATGGGAGTTCCACGCCCCTTCTCTCATATCTCTCCCTATGCATCCTTTCATCTGTATCCTTTATAGTAAGACAGTGAACTTCTGAAAGAATAGCTGCACTCAGCCCCCATGGGTCAGTGTGACTAGTCCTGAGTGCATCAGACCTGCTCAAGGAAGAGGATTAAGGAGCTAGGAATGAGTTGAATTTGTTTCTTTTTCAGGAGCTTGCTGCAGATCTTTTAGGACAATTTCTTTGCTGAGAGACTCGAAGGTTATCTTTTGAGGAGCCATCTGAAGAAAATCATGCTTGGATGATGTGAAAATGAATGAACCAAAGTGACATATACCAGTATGGATGAATTTTTTAAATGTAATATAAAATTTAAAAAAACAACTCCAGCTAGAGCTCAGGGGAGGAGGAGGAGAGACATATAGAGTACATGAAGGCAGGAGAAGCCACAGTGAGATAAAGAAAGAACCGCTCCTACCATTTCAAATCCCAGCCACTTCAAGGCTGGCCCGGGTGAGCACATGGAGCAAGAGCTGACAAAATCCACAGCTGTGCCGGGCAGCAGGGGAGTAGAGGGCCTTGGTGGACCTCAGGCCAACAGGACCACTAACAGGTTCCCGTGGACCCACATAGGAGTGAGGGGCCACAGACAACTGAAAAAAGGAGCCACTCAGAGGCCGGAGAGTCATCACAGGGGTCCGACGCATAGTCCATCACAGGGGAACTGTTTGGAGCATGGGTCATGGGGGAGATGGGCCCGCCAAGAGAACACTGTGGCACAGCAAGGACAGCTGATCTGCCTCCCAATCAATGCAGGACCACTCAGAGGAGACTGGTGAGGAATACAGAACTGCAGGGGGAGCAGTTTGCTGAAAAGTCTCAGGTCCAGACCAGAGTTTCCACACAATCCAGGTGTCCCAGACCTCAAAAGACCCAGAAGAACATACAAGGTCAACAATTGAAACCTGAGCTGCACAAAAAGCCTTCCCCAGGGAATCAGCAGCAAAGCAGCAATTTAGCTCAAACACCAGGCTCAAGTGCTGGTCCCCACAGGAAGTTCTCCCATTTTAGAAGTAAGCAAAGGACAACAAATTCATTCTGTTGCAGAGTTTAAGTGGTGGGAACAGCAAATAATCCAACATAGAACTGAAAGAAAAACCAAAATACCCACAGATCAGAGACAAAGTTTGATGTTACCTAGTAAAGGTCTCACATCACTAAAGAACACCTATAGAACCTAGAAGGACTAGAAGTCCCCTGGGCTCCTGAGCCAGGGAAGAGGGAGGGCCGAGGGCCTGAGCCATGCCCCTGACATCTGCATCCAACCCAGCAATGGCCACAGAGCTGGAAGTGCCCCAGGCTCTCAAACCAGGGCGGTGGGGAGCCTTGGGCCTCAGTCATGCCCGCTGAAACCCGCAACCAGCCCAGTGATGACCCCCAAGCCACTGCAGGAAGCGCCCCAGGCTCCCCTGCAAGAATGAGGAGGGTGCTATGGGCCTTGATCATGACCCCCTCCTTCCTTCTTTTCCCACCGTATTTCCTCCCCTTTCCCCTCTCCCCCTCCCCCAACTGCTCCACTATAACATTTTAGAATGTAAAAACTAACAATATAAATAAATAAATAAACGTTAAAAAAAAATAGTAAAGCAGAGGCACTGACAGCCAAAAAACAAAAAAGCAAAAAACAAACAAAAATTCAACTGTTTAACTATAATTCCACGGGGGGCTCTTTTCTCATTTAATGTTACAATACACACAGCAAGTCCAAACTAGTTCTTATAATCTAAACATAGGTATTTGACCTTTTTCGTGCTGTTTATGTTTATATCTCACAGAAGTCCTATAACTAAAGGCATGCCTTTCAGTCCCTAGAGAGGCCTTTGTAGCTGCCACGAACTTCTGCCCCCAAGCTCAGTTATATAAGAAATACAGCTTGGGCTTTTTGAGGTCCCCCCATTGCCATGGGTTATGTACAGTTTTGGGAGGGCTTTTATTGGGGGGGCCCATCAGGAACTTAGGCACTGGTCCCCACAGGTTATGGTGGCTCTGTTGGCTGTTTCCATGCCCAGCTTGGTGACACAGGGCTCTCTTATCCCTAGACACAGTGAACAGCTGCTCCATCCCAGAGGACCCAGGGCTCTTGTCCCAGTCTCTCAGCCCTCTCTGTTCTTTCTTTCTTTCCCTCTACCAGCCTGGGGGGAAAATATTGGGGTATGACTATCAAAATATTTTAAAAACAGACTTATGTTATAGTAATATAAGGACATTTTTTAAAGCACATTAAAGACCAGTATCTCATGATGGATCTGATAACTTCATACTTTTGGCATAGTGGTAAGTGTAAACAATGTTTCAATATGTTGCAACAACCATAATATGACATTAAAATATCTGATATCTGCTGATGACAAAGGCGCAGGTATTGTTATGTCGCCTGCATTCATAATTGAAGGAAATGGTACGTTTCAGATACAGATTAGTGAAAATTATGATGTTATTTTTTTCCTATCCAAGTTCAAGGATCCCAGGTAATAAGAAAACTTTAGTCAGAGGAAATTCATCTCTTCTCAATCCCTATTTCATCAATAGAAGTCAAAAACCCTTCCTGATCTACCACCTGCTTGAATGAATGCGGTGAAAGAGTGTGCAAAGGTTAATATCTCAATAAAATTTTTCCATTTTACCTTTCTTGGGGTTTTTGTACTCCTAGTTTACACACAATTTTCACATGCCTGATAATCTCTTTTCTTAGTCCACAGGAAAACAGAAGCAGCAGATTAGAAAAATCTGATCACAGCTGCTAAGAAAACACATTCATAATACTTGAGATGACTGTAAACAGAGTTTTTTATAAATGGCAGATGAAATTTAAAAATCACGGAAAATTGGATTTAGTTGGAGCAAATGATTATATGTATTTTAATTTCTGATTGCTTCTTTGAGATTACAATAACTGATATTCATTAATATAACCCTATATTCTGAAGAAAAAGCTGAAGAATGTATGCTTGTTAACTTGTATTTAGGAAAGAAGAGGTGGGTATAATATATTTAGCATAGTTTCCAAGCAAGATAGTTAAAATAAAAGGTTTTGGTGTTTAAAGGGGTAAATCTACACTCTCATTTCTCTTTAGATCGTATAAATCTTTCACTTTTTACTAAAGATTACCATGGAGGGTTCAGATCTCTGTACTGGCCAGCTGACAAAAAAAAAGAGATGTGCAGTGGGGTGCGTTAATCTGCAGGTTCTGGATAGTTGAATTTATTATTATTATTTATTTATTTTTTTTAGTAGCTGGCTGGCTGGTACAGGGATCTTAACCCTTGACTTGGTGTTGTCAGCACCACACTCTCCCAAGTGAGCTAACTGGCCATCCCTATATAGGGATCCGAACCCGTGGCCTTGGTGTTATCAGCATCACACTCTCCCAAGTGAGCCACGGGTCAGCCCCTCCAGAATTCTTTTCATTTTGTAAACTGAAACTCTATGCTTGTTAAATCCCATTATCCCCTCCCGCCTCCCCTGGCAACCACCATTCCACTTTCTGTCTCTATGAATTTGACTCTAGTTACCTCACGTAGGTGAAATTACACATTAACTGTTCTTTAGTGACAGGCTTATTTCACTCAGCTTAATGTCTTCAAGGTTCACTATATTGTAGCATGTATCAGAATTTCATTCCTTTTTAAGGGTGACTGATATTTGACTGTATGTATATACACTGTGTTTATCCATTCACCTGTTGATGAACATTTGAGTTGCTTCCACCTTTTGGCTATTCTGAATAATGCTGCAATAAACGTGGGTGTACAAATATCTCTTAGAGACCCTGCTTTTAATCCTTTGGATTATATAACCAGAAGTGGAATTGCTGTGTCATATAGTAATTCCATGCTTAATTTTTTGAGGAACTGCCATACTGTTTTCTACCCCATCCCCATCCCGTTTCTATTGTACATCCCCATCAACAGTGCACAAGGGTTCCAATTTTTCCACATCCTCGTCAACGTTTTTTTTGATAGTAGCCATCCTAATGGATGTTAAGTGGTATATCATTGTGGTTTTGATTTACATTTCTCTAATGATCTGTGATGTTGAACATCTTTCATGTAATTATTGCCCACTTGCATATCTTCTTTGGAGAAATGTCTATTCAATCCTTTGCCCATTTTTTAATTGAGTTGTTTGTTTTTTTGTTGCTGAGTGCATGGTACACCTTTTTGCATTCTTTTACTTCTTTCCTTTCTGCATCCTTGTATTTAAGGTATGTTTGTTATAAGAAGCACATGCTTCTTTTTTATCCTGTTTGAAAATCTTTTTCTTGTAATTGGAGTATTTAGTCTAATTGTAATTACTGATTGTTATCTATTGCTGCATAACAAATTACCCCAAAACGTATTGGCTTAAACAAGAATAAACATTTATTATCTCACAAAGGTTCTGGAGTCAGGCATTTGGGATGAGCTTAGTTAGCTGGTTTGGTTCATGGTTTCTCATGAGGTTGCAGTCAAGATATCAACTGGGGCTACAGTCATCTAAAGACTTGACTGGGAATGAAAAACCCTCTTTCATGATATCTCATTCACATGGCATTTGACAAGAGGCCTTAGTTCTTTGCCATAAAGACCTTTTCAGAGGGCTGCTTGAGTGTTCTCACAACATAGCAAACAACAGTAACCCCCAGAGTGAGTAATACAAGAGAGAAAGAAAGAAGGAAACCTCAATGTCTTTTATGACCTATTCTCAGACGTCAAATACCATTACTTCCACTATAGGCTATTAATTAGAAGCAAGCCACTAAGTCCAGCCAACACTCAAGGGAATTCAGGCTCTGCCTTTTGAAAGGGGGAGTAGTCAAAGAATTTGTGGTTATATCTGAAAACCACTGCAGTCTGACCTCTGGCCACAAAGTATTTACATGTCTTACACAGGCAAATATAGTTACCCATCCTGTGACCCTCCCAAAAGTCTCAACCTGCTTCAGTATCAGCTCAAAGTCCAGGTGTCATCATCTAAATCAGGTCCAGGTGCAGCTGCAGCTCCTTGCGTCTGGTTTCTTGAACAGAAAACCTGTGAAGAGACAAGTTATCTACCTTCCACATATTCAACATACAAATGTGTTCCAACATATAAATGTGTTTTCCTGTTAATGTTACCAAAATAGCAGTTGGAAACTAGCACTAGTGAGTTTAGAGGAACTCAGGTATTCTTTCCTGACATTGTTTTCAGAATAAAAAATATTTTTCATAATATTTTAAGATATGTATTATCTGAAAGTAGAATTTTCTTTAGCATCATCTTTTATAATTCCCATTCTAAAAATTCTTAAGCTTTCCATAAAACTTGTATTTTAAAAGTTCTGCATGTTATACTTTACCTGTAATAGTCATATTTTCTAAGTGAAGATTAATTTACTGAGGATGATATTTTTTAACATTGTATTATTCTCTGCAGCATAATTAGTAATGAGTGAGAATAGGGATTTAAATTTTTTTAAATGTTTGGGGGTCTGAAGGCCTCCTTTTTTTTTTTAAAGATGACCGGTAAGGGGATCTTAACCCTTGACTTGGTGTTGTCAGCACTATGCTCTCCCAAGTGAGCTAACAAGCCACCCCTACATACGATCCAAACCTGTGGCCTTGGTGTTATCAGCACTGCATTCTCCCAAGTGAGCCACAGGCCAGCCGTTACTTCTTTTAATTTTCATGGTCTCAGTTCCTTTCCATCCAAGCTGGCAGTGATTCTGACAATATAATTATTTTAAAATTCTTGTGGGCCTCCTACGGAGCTTATTATTATCGGTTCACACCATTAGGCAAAAGTTAAACATACAAATCTCTTCCAGATAATCCCTCTTCTATTTTGGAACTTTGCTCAGAGTGCTGAGGAGGGACAATGCACTTATCTTATGAGATTGCAGCAGAAATTACACACACACACACACACACACACACACGCACACGCACACGCACACGCACACGCACACGCACACACATAGCCAGTCTCTACTCTGCACAGTTCTGATATGCATGAATTTCAGTTATCATGGTTTAATTAAATAACACCAGTCCCCTAATAGCACAGTTCTAATTTTAGCTACCACAGTATTTTACCTGTGAGTAACTGCATAAAGTATAAACTTCACTGCTAGCTCTTTAGTGCACAAATCTGCAAATAACAGATATTGTCATGATCAATGACTGATTATTATAATTTCTTTTAAAGTTTGCCAGTGATTGGTCATTATGTATCTGTTATTCAATTCACTCACAGACAGCAAAGTATGTAGTTGTGTTTCCTCCTTGTCTCCCAGTGATAAATTCATGTGACATTTTACAAAAATGGATAATTGATAGAGGGAATTGGCCAAAAAAGATGAAAGTGAGCAAAAAAATGAAAACTGAAAATTTTGGGGGTGAAATCGGTTGCTAATGATTAGAAAATTTGAAAATGGTGACAAACCAAAGATAGGACCATATGAAGACCCAGACCCTAGAGACCTAGGTCCATTTGAAGTTATAATACAAATCATATTGAAAAAGTTTGATGAAAATGAAAAAACAAGGTAAAGTCACTTCAATATCTTTTAGTTTAAATTGTACTAGGAACAGAAAGCCACTTATGGTTGAAATGGAGCATTTACTTGTACTTGAGATTAAAGTTGTAATTTTAAAAACAAACAAAAACCAATGTTTGTCTGGCACTCAGGCCAAAGCATTGAAGTTAATTGCCACATTGAAAGAAAGTGGTCATTACAAGGAAACTAAAGCAGAACCATTGCTATCAGTAAAGGCTGGTTTCTCCATTTCAGAAATCAGCATGAATTGATTAGTGTTAAGCTATATAGTAAAGCTGCTAATGCAGATAAGGAAGTTGCTGTGAAATCTGCACTTAAATTCCAAGGCAAGTAGCAGTGGTGAAAAGGATAAAGATGTCCCAGAGGAAATTACGCTGGTTAAAAAACAAAAAACAAAAAACTCCCTAATTTCCCATTAAAGGAACTCTCAGAGATATTTCACAACATTGAAAACTCAAAGGATAAAATGTTGGAAGCTGGTCCATACTTAAAAAAGAGTATGACAGTTCACCAACTCATGGAAAAGATGCTTGGTTTTTATCATAAGTTACATGGTGAGAAGGCGGCAAGCACTGTTGACACTACTCTTGTTAAGTTCTTTATAAAGAAAACATTTTAATTTTCAATGTTTCTAATGTTTGAAGTTACAGTGTAAATATTAACTTTACTATTTAAAAAGTTTCCTATACATTTAAAACTGACAGTAAGAGTTTTTAACATTTTGACCAAAATATTTAAAGATCACAGAACAATTAAACATTTTCTCATTGATTGCTTTGCATGATTTCAGCCCACACAGTCATTTCTATGGTCCTGCATTACCATGCAAAATGAACACTGCTGGTTAAGCAGTTTCTGGAAGGCTGTTGTCTTCACATCTGAGGCTGGAGCTTGAAGTCCACAGGGCAGGCAAATGGTAAAATGGAGGACAGCAAGAATAAGCTGGAACTCACCAGCATGAGCTGGAGCCCATGAGGGCAGACAAACCCGTGTTACTTCTCATTGCCTGTCATGGTGGTGGTGTGGGTGTCCTGCAGAAGCTAAACACCCACACCTGGGCCAGGTGTTGGAGGAGCGCAAGGAAGATTCAGGGGAAGATGAAGCAGTTACACGTATGGCTGCTGCCTCATGCCAGTGAGGTGATAACCAACATGTGTCAGCTGCAAAATGGCTGCTGCTTCACTTCCACCCTCTAAATCTCCCCCAAGACTCTTCTTTCCTGGCCAATACTAACTAGAAACACACAGAAAACGGAATTCTGGGAAATGTAATTCAACCTAGCCGTGTTACAAAGACACCACACTTACTCTTTAGTTAGATGGTTATGCTTGTAGGCCTTGGAGTCAGACTTCCCAGGTTTGAATTGTGGCCTCTTTATTTCAAGCTGTGTGTCCAAGCGTTTCTTAATCTTTGTGCGCCTCAGTTTGCTGGTCTATAAAATGAAGATTATAGGGTTGGCCAGTTAGCTCAGTTGGTTAGAGCGCAGCCTTATAATCCCATGGTCACAGGTTTGGGTCTGCAGATGGGCCAGCTCCCCAAAAAAAAAAAAAAAAAGATAAAATGAAGATATAATGGTAGCCCTTACCTTAGAAGATCTGAGGTTCAGATGAGATGATACATATGAATTGTTAATGCATTATTGATAGATTATTATTAATAAGTCTTGGTCCATTGGAAAAGTTCAATAAATGTTAACTGTTATTAATTGTGTGATCTTGGGGAAATCATTTAATCTTTCTGGTCCTCCTTTTTTTTTTTTATCTGTAAGATGGGGTGAACTTCCTTGGCCTATTTCACAGGTATATATTGAGAATCAAATGAAATAACTAGTCAAAATAAATTATTAATCATTATATTATATATACTATTTATATATAATTTTTTAAGTATTAAAAATATATTATTTAACAAAAACTAGTCAAGTGCAGTGTGAGAAGGGGAGAAAGAGTAGAACAAGGAGTTTGATCTGTTACTGACTATGAACAATCAATTAAGACAACTCACTACCTTCAGACCAGCCAATTATATATTATATCACCACTTCATGACAGTGGTGAAGGTGATGATAAGTTATCTCTCTTAGTTCCTTCCAGCCTCCACACTGATCCCTACCCCAGTGACTAAAGCCAGCTCTCCAGTGATTATTAATTAGAAAAGTGGTTCTCCAAACAAACCACATTATTGTAAGATGTTAATAGGGGAAACTGGGTGCAGAGTATAAGGCATTCTTTGTACTTTCTTTGCAATGTTTCTGTAAATCTAACTGTTCAAAATAAAAAGTTTATTGAAAAAAACTTAATCTTAAAAAATAAAACTTAAAAAAAGAGAATATGGTCATCAAACCATAAAAGCAGAATCCCCTGGAGGGCTTGTTAGAATACACGTTGCTGGGCCCCACCCCCAGAGCTGCTGATTCAGTAGGGCTGAGGTGGAGCCAGAGAAGTTGCATTTCTAGCAAGCACTGCTGGCTGCTGATACGAGGATCATGCTTTGAGAACCGCTGACTTAGAATTTAAACTACTTGGGTTTCCTGTCTTTCCCATGAACAAAGGCTTCCATTCATCACAGTCCATCATTTCTTGGCTCATTCTGTCTATGACATCACCCAACATTTACCTATTAGGTAAGAAGAAAGAGACAACTGATGACTAACTGAAAGTCACTCAGCAGGAGAGTTAAACAGGCCCTAGAAAATCTCTTTCACTATCCTCCTTTTCTTCAACCACTTCAAAGCTCTAGGCCAATGGATCAAACCATAATTAAATGATATTCACATATACATATTTAAATATGTGTATGTTAAATATATAATACATACAAATTATATGCATATATTTTATTATGAAGAAATGCATATTCATAGAGGAAAATTAGAAAAAAATAGAAGGAAAAAAATTACCCAAAGTTTCCCAAAGACAACCATTTAACATTTTGGTCTATTCCCCAAATTTATTTCAAGTGTATGTTTTGAGTTTTTTCTGTTAAACATTGTTGTAATAAAAAAGGACATACATTTTTATATCCTGCTTTTCAACTTAACATATCATAAACAACTTTATATTAATGTGTAGTATTTGTAAGCATTAAATTCTTGCATAATACTGCAACTATTCTCTCTGGTTGGATACTTCAGACTTTCCAATTTTTCACTACTGTCAAAAGAGGTTCAAATTTCACAGTTGCATGAACTCAGGTGTGGAAAAACATAACTTCTTTTATTTTTATTTTTATTTATTTATTTTTTTTAAAAGATGACCGGTAAGGGGATCTTAACCCTTGACTTGGTGTTGTCAGCACCACACTCAGCCAGTGAGCGAACCGGCCATCCGTATATGGGATCCGAACCCGGGGCCTTGGTGTTATCAGCACCGCACTCTCCCGAGTGAGCCACGGGCCGGCCCCTTCTTTTATTTTTCTATAACTGAACTAAATTTCTTTCTTAAGCCCCAGGTCTCTAGAAGCAAGAAACAACATTAAGTCACTTCAAAGTAAGCTCAGTCATCATCAGACTCTGCTTTTCCCAGATCTTCACCTCTCTGTTGCTGAGGGGGTTATGCACATGTCACCAAGGAGTAAGTGGGGAGGGGACAATCTCTTCTTGATCTTCGTCTGCTTTGTTCCATGGTTGCCTCTTGCTCCAGGAATCACAGGTGGGCCATTCCTGTCTAGCTCAGGCTGGGGTGGAAGGAGGTAGAAAGGCTGCAGTGGGAGTGACATGTGAATGGGAGGTGGGAAGGGTCTCCCTCCCTGCTGACAATCTGCTGTGAAGCCACATCCTCATCTGTCCACGTGGCACTTCCAGTCTCAGCCATGAGATCCCTCCCCCTCTACAGGCATAGAGTACAGAAGCTGTGAGAATCTGTTTCTTATCTCAAACCTAGACATGCCATGCTGCTATTTCTGCTCCATCACATCTGCACCATAGTGGTGGGAGACTTGCATAGAGGCTTGCTGCTTGCCTAGACCTTGCCCAGGATTCAAGATCTTTCCAATCCCCAATTAAAGGGGATTTATTGAACTTGAAATGGGGCCGGGTACACAGTTCCTGTTCTTTTGCTTCCTCTTCATACTCTCCACCTGACTTCCCTCTCTAATAAGGTCTTACCTGGAGTGGAGGTGGGGAAAATTGTTTTTGGCTATCATATCTCTTCCTAAATCTTTTGGTCTTACACTTAAAAACATAGCTTGTGGGTATAAAACCTGAGAGGTTGTTGAGTTTTTTTCTCTGGTTCTGTCCTAGCAGCTCTTCACTGAGTGGGCCCAAGCTTCCCAACCAAAAGGAGGGATGGGCATCTTGGATTAAAAGGGATTTTGAGAAGGGAAAGAATAAACAGGTTATCATCTCAAATTGTTATCCTGCTTCATAAATAATGCTGCAAAAATATTTGGGCACTTGTCACCAGTGACCTTAGACAGGGTAGGGCAGACAGTTGTGTATGAGCCAAGGCCTGATGTTACTGAGGAAGGTGAGGCGAGGTGAGGTTCTGGAGGATGAGGGCAGAGAAGGTGGTATAAACAGGTATGGACAGGTGGTCCACCCTTCAAAAGAGATGAAGGCTGCAGACTGAAGGTGTCTGAACACCAGTGGCACTGTCCAAGGAGCTGAAAGCAATTGCCTGCCCCTCTTTCCTCAGTAAGCAAAGATGGGAAGAAGGCTCTGGAACAATTAAAGGTGCCCTTCTTAATCTACAGTGACAGAGTGATGATTGTGCAAAGCAACTGGCTTATTCAGACAGCCAAAAGAAAAAAGAAAAATATCTGTCATCTATCTATCAGTGTTTCAGCATAAGCCCTTTATGTGTGTGTAATTTGGATATTTTCTTCATTTATTTACTTATTTATTTTTAAAAAGATGACCAGTAAGGGGTTCTCAACCCTTGACTTGGTGTTGTCAGCACCGCGCTCTCCCAAGTGAGCCACGGGCTGGCCTTGGATATTTTCTTTAAAAAATTTTCCCATAAGTGTAATTGCTGAGTCAAAGGATAAAACTTACACAATTTTAATGCTAAAGAAGAGAGATACAGCCAGAGTCTTAATATAAAAAGTCCCACAGCTGTTAACTCAAAAGTGATCAGGCATCGGACACTGGTGGTGGAGAAAAAATTGGTACAATCTCTTTCTGCAGGGAAAATTGTCAATGTGTCAATATGTCTAAAAAACTTTGACCTATCACCTCCACTTCTGCAAATTTATCTGAAGGAAATAATTGCACAGATGTGCAAGTCCGTATAGGCCAGGAGGTTCAAAGAAGCATGTTTATAATCTTGAAAATAGACATGACTTAAATATCTAGCAATAAAGGATTGTTCAATAAAAAATAGTATATCCATGTGATCAAATATCATGCAGTCATTAAAAATGATGACAAGAATCAATGTTGATTGAGAAGAAAAATATTCATGATATAGTGCTTAGTAGACAGAGCAGGTTAGAAAAAATCATATATATTATTATCCCTTTAAAAATTATATTTTGTATCTATGCATAAAATGAAAGACCAGAAGGAAACACCCTAACATGTCAATAGTGGTTATCACTAGGTAGTGGGATTGTGGCTGATTTCTCTTTTCTGAGTTATTCTTTCCCATATTTTTATTTTGCCTTATATTATATTACTTTTAAAATTGGGGGGGCAGAAACAATGAAAGGTAGCATATGTAATTAGGCCACTAGGCATATTATTTGTACATTTTACTTATTTTATTTTATTTTTATTTTTAAGTTGATGGATAAAATTTTATGTACTTATTGTGTACAGCATGATGTTTTGATATTTTGTACATTTTAATCTTATATTCACATAAAGATCTAGCTGCACTGAAATAGATTTCTTGGACTCTGTGACTCTTCACTTCACTCTGCTCGAACCTCTCTTCTCCCCACAAGCCCCCCTATTCTCTTCCCACCAGGCTTCCTCAGTCAACATTCCTTCCAAAAGTGGGCCTTGCTCCTTATGACACCTCTCTCAAGTGACTCAGCCTGGAAAATCTCCCAGACTGTTGTCCCTTACTGAGCTTCCCTGCAGCCAGACTTGGAGGTCACAGGTCCCCTGGGCTGTGGGGCCTGGCGTGAATGAGATCAGCTATAGTGGCAATTCTGGGGCACTTAACAATAGATCAAAGTCCACTGCCAAGTGGTCACCTGGGCTGGGCCAATAATGGCCCTGACAAGCTACTGGGAAAGTCTGGTCTTCAACCTTTGGACTTCAGCCATGGGAGGACTCAGCAGGAGTCAAAGTCCTGCTCATTTAGGTTTGGGTCATAGATGTGCCAGCTTCTGTTCCTAAGCCTGGACATAAGAGTTAGGCAGTAATATGGAGACAAAGGGCAGGGAAGAGTCCTATGAATGCAGGAGGCCATTGAATCTCTCAGGTGCAGCCTCTTCACCCACTGAGATCAGTCACTTTCTCTTCTGATTTACTTCCCCAGAGAAACATTAGGGCTGACACCTTCTTGGTGACTTTGGATTATGAGTTTATATAGGATCTCAGAGTTAAAAAGACCATTAGAGAGAATCTGTTTTAACCCCCATGCATTATAGAACAGAGAGGCCAAACAACTTGCCCAATGATACTCAGTTTATGATGCAGCACAAATCAGAGCCCAGGTTTCCTGATTCTTAGCTCAGAGCTCTTACTTTAATAAAGTACTCTTTGTTTTCTTCACAAAAGTAGGGTATTTCTAAAGCAAACTGTCTTATGGTTTGGGTCATCTTACGCCTGAATCAACCCTGACACAATATGTGACTGTAATCATCAAAAGTGGAAAATAAATGGGTCTAACCCATTTAGTATTTTATAAATGAGAAACTGAGGCGCAGAGAAATTACCCAGGATCACTTGGCTATCCAGGATTTTAACCAGACCTCTGGTCTCATTCACAGCTGTTTCCATTATAGCCTGCCCAGGCCCTTAGCCAAACAGGACTGAACTCCAGGGAAAGCAGGCTTGTGTCTCTAGATACACACAATCACCAGGAACTTTAGAAGTAGGCAGTTATTCTCTGCCACTCCTTCCTCTTTCTTTTAGTTAAGTGTTCATATGTTCAATTACTAGAAAGGTGAGTGACCCAGATTCTGCAGATGGTGGTGATGAGGAATAATTCCCAGCCTAGGAAGAATGAAAGTGAGAAGTAGAGCTAGAATAAGCATATGTGTATGTGAGCGTGTGTGTGTGCGTGTGCGTGTGCGTGTGCGTGTGTGTTTGTGTGTGTGTTGGGTGGGGGGAGTTAAAGCTGAGTCTGAAGGTGTTATGGGGACCATATTTTCCAAATAAAATATTGAGACTATGGTCTAATGCTTCATTTAATTAAAGTGCAGAATATTTGAAATCAGGATTGTCTTCTTTGTAGACAGTTTGAAATTCTGAAAAATGTCTGTGAATGATTTGCTCATCTGGATTGCTGAGGCCAGACAATTGCCAAATCTTAGAGCAGGTAATGACAATGAATCATAGTGTTCTGCCCCTGGCTTCTAGGTTGGTAAATGTCTCAACTGTCTGAGATAAATGGCTGCACCTTCTTTTCCTGGCTGTCTCCAGGGATATGATACCACATCCCTTCACATATTCTCTAAGAAATTACACAATGAGCAAAAACAGAGATAGAGTACACTAGTTTCCCCTGGGACCGGAGCCTGGGGTCAGCCTCACCCTCATGAATTGCACGTTCCTCAAAGGAAAATCAGGGACTATTCTTAAAGAAGGAGACATGGATAGCAAGGAGGACAAAAATATCTCTACCTGTAACAGAGACAATGATGACTTCCTACAGGTGACATGCTAGAATCTCTGTGCTGGACATGGTGGTTGACTCTCAGTGTCTATTCTAGTGGGTTGTCCTGTGCTGCAGAGGCTGGAAAGATAGAGCTCTACTTCCCAGATCGCATGCAGCTCAGATTCTGGGTGCAAATTGGGTTCTAGGTTGCCACATAAACACATTTCTTTGAGATTCGAAAACTGGAAATGAGGTGGAAGTCATGCTTTCTTGTGGCGTTTGGCTGCTTGCTCCTGACAAGCAAGGCCATGAGATGCCAATGTCAAGTCTCCAGGTTCAAGGTTGTTGAGAGGAAGCTGTGGAGGTAGCGATGGCAGAATTCCACATTCCAGCATCCAGTTTGGGATGGTGGCAGCAGACTCAGTCTCAGCTTCCTGGTACCTGCATTGTAGCTAGAACAGCAGGTCTTAGGGCCAGCCCGTGGCTCACTCGGGAGAGTGCGGTGCTGATAACACCAAGGCCGCGGGTTCAGATCCTATAGGGATGGCTGGTTCGCTCACTGGCTGAGCGTGGTGCTGACAACACCAAGTCAAGGGTTAAGATCCCCTTACCGGTCATCTTTTAAAAAATAAATAAATAAATAAATAAAAGAACAGCAGGTCTTAGAACTCAACGTTCTTGAGGGTGGCAGAGGTAATGGCTCCCCTGGGAGTGTTCTGGGAGTCATTTGTGAGAGCAAGCCTTGAGCCTGCTCCTCCCACCCTTCCAGGGATTGGGTAATCTCTCTGTTACATAGACTAGGAGTGTCGCATAATCTTTGTGTTAAATCCCTTCTAGTGTTTTTGTTGTTATTTGGGTGGGGTTTTTTTTGGTGGCTGGCTGATACAAGAATCGAACCCTGGACCTTGGTGTTACAGCACCATGCTCTAAACAACTGAGTAACCAGCCAGCTCTCCTTCTGTTTTTAAATAGTGAAGGTGATTTTGTTTCTTCACTGGATCCCAACTGATATACCTATGTGGCTTGAAGAAGCACCTATGTGATTCGATTCTGATATGACCTCTAACAGGATGTTTCCTCTCCTTGAGAATCACTGACATGAAAGAATAATGACGTGGAAAGATGTTCTTGATACACGAAGAGATAAAAGGACATTACAAAGTTGCAAATAGTCTGATTCTCTGCTCCCCTGATCCCATGTGTGAGTTTATAGCCCAGATGTCTGCCTTGGAGATTGCCAATATTTCCAGCCTTAAAAGGTCATACTTTTCCTGATGATTTTTTTTTAAAGATGACTGGTAAGGGGATCTTAACCCTTGACTTGGTGTTGTCAGCACCACGCTCTCCCAAGTGAGCTAACCGGCCATCCCTATATAGGGATCTGAACCCGTGACCTTGGTGTTGTCAGCACCACACTCTCCCAAGTGAGCCACCGGCCGGCCCTCTGATGATTTCAATAGAATGATTCCAGCCTCTATTCCACATATTCATGCCCACTCTCAAAAAACTAAGATTTTTCAAGGTGCTCATTTTTCTCCTGGACACTTCAAAATTCTCAGTCTTCACTCTCCAACTCCTATTCTGTTTTGCCCACCATTTTTTTTTTTTTTTTGGCAGCTGGCTGATATGAGAATCCAAACTTTTGACCTTGGTGTTATCAATGCACTCTAACCAACTGAGCTAACCAGCTGGCCCCTTGCCCACCATTTTTGTTCCACACTGGACCACCTCATTCTTTTATTCCCCCAAAATACCATACCACTAACCTCAAACTATGTGGGCAGCAGATTTCACTGAATGTTTGAGGTACAGAATGACAACACACTACATTCTGGGTTATGGCTGAAAATTGGACATTAGATTTCGCTGTCCAAAATAATCACCTGCCATTCTCTTGCCTTAGGACATTTCTTGATGTTCAGGTGTTTCCCACCTCCCCCAGAGCTGCCCAGCCTATACTGTGCCTTTGTGCAAATTAGAAAAAATGCCTGCTCTGATTGGGGCTGGTGCCGCACCTCCCAAAATGAACATGTGGGCAACTGGCGAATCTATGCTTCATCCTACCCGGGCAGCTGCTATTCAGTTTCTGTCAATTGTAGCATTGCAGGAACATAAGCCAGGGTTGCCAGGCCTTGCAAAAGAAAAAAAAAAGGCCAGAAACCTAGATTCTTATTTTGAAATAATAAACTTCATTTGTTAGTAACTAACAAGCAAATCAAAGTATTTTATTAAGTACTTGCTATGTGTTGGGAACTTTCCTAAGCACTTTATAGGTGTTAATTATTTGATCTTTATAACAACCTATAAAGTGGTTACTATCATTATCTCCATTTTACAGATGAAGAAACTGAGGCATGGAGATTAAATTATCCAAAGTCATATGGATAATAAGTGGCAGAGCAGGATTCGAGCTCAGGCATCTGGGTCTAGAGACAACCCCCTTACTTATTATGCTTTATTGCTATGAACTGAATTTTGCCCATGCATTGCAAGGGTTTGTTTTGTTTTGTTTTACAGTACAAGCTTTATAAGGAACAGGGGAACACATTTTTCCATATTGTACTCTGTCCAGCAGAGTCAGGGCTCTGGGGATGTTGCTCTTAATCCCCAATGGAGGCTTCAAGCTTTGCCTATTAGCATGTTCTCCAGGACTCTGGTTACCAGATCAGCACCAAAGTTGTTCAAAGAGACATTCTTCTCTCTGCCAAATGCATAGCAGGCCCACAGCTTGGGCTGCGCATCGGAGCATTCACGGATTAGGATGGGAAGATCGGGGTTCACCTTTTTAAGCTCCATATAGCGTTTCTCGATAAAGTCCCTGACGCTGGGCGAGCACTGTCAAAAGTGGATGTGAATCTCACACAGGCCCAGCTTTGCTCACTGTGGCGGCTGCCATCCTCGCTAGTCCTGAAGCCTCCCATCCCCTACTGCAAGCTTTTGATCCTGGCCTGAGACCAGCGCATCTCGAAAGAACTTTCTGCAATGATGGAAAAGTTATTTTATGCACTGTTCAACATGGTAGTCACTAGCCATATGGGTCTATTGAGTACATGAAATGAATGAGAAACTGAATTTTTGTTTTTATTTAATTTAATTTTTAAATTTTTAAATTTTTTTCTAAAGATGACCGGTAAGGGAATCTTGACCCTTGACATGGTGTTGTCAGCACCACGCTCTCCCAGGTGAGCCACAGGCTGGCCCTTGAGAAACTGAATTTTTAATTTTACTAAATTTAAACAGCTTCATGTGGCTAGTGCTTACCATATTGACAGTGTGGCTCTAGACCCTTCTCCCTTCTCAAGCTGTCAGTCTTTAACACTTTAGTTCCTAACTTCCTCCTGGCAGAGCATTTTATTCCTCATTTTGTTTTTTCAAAAACATTTCCCCCCTTGTCTCCCGTGTTCTGGGGCAGGGAGCACTTTGGCTATCCATCAACTTATGGGGCCGAACAAACTATTTTCCTCCACAGAAGAATCATCTTGCTCTCCCAGGAGCAGAAATGCAGCAGTCCTGGGTCTTGTTTTCTAGACAGCATTTCCCTCTTTTTGATATACATTGATATGTAGAAAAGAGACTGAAAAGATATATACCAAAATGTTAACGATTATGATTGGGTAGAAGAATCATAAGTCACTTTTATTTTCTTTCTTATGCCCCTTTAATATTTCTACATTGAACAGGTAGGCCCTTTGAAATCAATTAAAATAGTTATAAAGCAACTCTCTTCGGGATTCCTAAGAGGTCAGCAGAGGAAAATCTCTAAAAAGGAGGCTTAAAACTGTCCAGAGAGCAACCTGTCCAGCAGGGGTGAGGGCTGCAAAAGGGATCCTCAAGGAGAAAATGGAACTGAGGGTTATCCAAAAAGTTTGACTATGCGGAAAATTGGACTAAAAGGGGTTTACAGAGTCCTTGGAGGGTGTGGGAAGACTCATAAATTCAAACAAAGCTGGGCACATGAAAAAAAGAGGAATTCACTCCAGGGAAAACAAAAGAGAAGTGTACGTATCATTGATTCTGTCATCATGGATGTTTACATAGTCATAATAATGAAGGTACTAAGTGTGGCTTTAAACAAAATTGTGTTAAAAGACATTGAGAAGGTAGGTGAAGAAGTGAAGTAAGACGGTTAAGTCCCCCATGTTCATAGGAAGCCCATGGCCAATATCTGCATATGTGGGTAAAATATACAAGAAATATCAGTATAAGCTTGTTATTAGAGATAGGGGGGTAGATAGCAGAAGAAACAACTGAAAAGGAGTGAAAAGTGGTTGGAAGGCAGTTGTTTTTCCTTTAAGACTTTTTCTTCTATTTGACTTTTCAGTTTTAAAAAAAATTCTGTACCTATATGATTTTATTAAAGATTAAAATATTAATGTCATTTAAAAAAAATTCCCTTCAATGACCAGAAAACAAATGTGGTACTACCTCGGCTTTCTCTTCCTGGCCATGTCAAGTGGGTCTCTGTTTCCCGGTCTCGTCCTGATTGGACCACATTTTTCTCAGGCACGGTGACCAGCATGGGACATCCCGCCCATGCAGGCTGAATGACTATGACTAAGAGGACAGGAAAGGAATCTGCCCAGCACATCAGTTCTGACAGTCCCATCTTCCTGGGTCAGCCAGCATTGCAGAGTCCTTTTCCACAAGAAAATGTCATTGCTGAGGCTGATGCAGCAGCAGGACGGTCACCCTGGAGAGGAAGCCTAAAGCTGGCAAAGGGAGTATAGAGAGAGAAACAGCCAGAGTGTGGTTCTACCGATCAGTTACCCTCTCCCTACATGTCCCATTGGGACCCAGCAGTGTGCCACCATAGGGGTGAAGGGAAGAGTACAAGGAGACAGACAGGGTCTGGGGTTCCCGTGGGCTCCCTTCTAAACAATCCAAGGAACAGGACCAATTCACAAGGTCCATCCTAGGTGATCCAGGGCATTCTCCCCACACAATCCCATTGGAGGAAGAGGTTTTTTTTTTTAAATAGTTTTTTTTTTTTTTTTAAAGATGACCGGTAAGGGGATCTTAACCCTTGACTTGGTGTTGTCAGCACCACACTCTCCCAAGTGAGCTAACCGGCCATCCCTATATAGGGATCCAAACCCATGGCCTTGGTGCTATCAGCACCACACCTTCCCAAGTGAGCCACGGGCCAGCCCTTTAAAATAGTTTTTAACTAGTTTTAAAGTTGTGATAACATAAACCTAACATAAAATTTGTTAATTTAACTGTTTTTAAGTGTGCAATTCAGTGGCTTTAATTACTTTCCCAAGGTTGTACAACCGTCACCATTATTTCCAAATTTTTTTGTGGATAAACTTTTGCACTTACTAATCATGTAACAACTGCGTGTTGGATTGTCATTGTGTGAATTCCTAGAAAGTGAGCTGTGGGCTGTGAGGGGGAGTTGATCAAGTCAGAGACAGCTGGGACCAGCCTGAGGGATGTCACACCCGGGCCCGCAGGTCTGCGCATCTGTCAGCTGTCATGGGATAGGTCATTTGGTGGCTTTACTTAAGGAGAGGAATTATCCCCTGAACTAGAACCTGGGCAGAGATCATAATTAATTGGTGTCTTACTACTCACAGGATCTTAGAAAAACCTTCTAATTTCATTGGTCTACCAGGGAATGCCAGAGATGAAGGAGAACTGGTTTGGTCTGTGTTTCTCCATTTGGGACAAACAGTTCCCTGGATATACACAGTGGTGTGTCCAGGACACGTGAAGTCCCAGGATAAACATGGAGCATCTTGCTGGAGCATTTGTTTGATTCGATAGGAAATAATTTGTGTTATTTTATTTTATTTTATTTTAAAACAAATGTGTATGTATGATGGGACAGAAAACATCTTATGATAAAGTTTAAGGGTAAAATATGAGGTTTTGAAGAAATTATACTTGCTGCTTTGCGCCTTACTCTCAGACTTCCAGGAATATTTGTCCCTTTCCCCTAGTGGTATTTTGGTATAACATACTGATTATGAATAGACTCTCAAGCCAAAGAGCCCAGAGTCAAATCCTTGCTCTGACATTTCTTAGCTGTGTCACTTTGGGCAACTTAATGTAACCTAGACAAGTCTCAGTTTCCCAATCTATAAAATAAGAAAATGACTGTACTTAATGCACAGAGTTGTTATAAAGTATAATTCATTGTATAATGAATACCTATAAAATGCTTAGCACATACCAAGAATTCACTAAGAGTAATAGCAATAGTAGTAGTAGCAGTATCAGATGGAAATGTTTCAGACCTTTGGTTCTTTTTTCAAAGTTTTCAAACTTGCAAAAGTAATATCTGCTGATAGTAAAATTCAAGCAACACTCTCCCTGGGTTCCTGAGAGACAGGGATGTAGGCCTCAACCCTACCCCAACCACCATACATCCAGGCCAGCAACGGAGCCAGCCTGATGCCAGGGGTCCTGAGACTGGGGCCTTGGGTCTTAGCTCCATCCCGCTGCCACACATCTAGGCCAGCAATGGAACCAACCCAGGATCCTGAGATGGGGGCTGGGCTAGTCCCACCCCCACCTGCAACCAGATCCTAGAATGTACTTATTAACCACATATGTTTCTTTGGGGTGTGTGACTTATCTGCTCATGTCCTTCACCAAATTTATTTCTTTTTTTTTTTTTTGTCTTTTTTGTGACCAGCCGCACCGCGCTCACGCACTGGCCATCCCTATATAGGATCCGAACCCGCGGCGGGAGCGCTGCTGCTCTCCCAGCGCCGCACTCTCCCGAGTGCGCCACGGGGTCGACCAAATTTCTGCTTAGATTTTTCTAATTCATTTTGAAAAGACTTCTTTTTGCAATAATGATGTTAATCTTTGTGTGTTATAAAAAATAGGGAGGAGAATAATGGTTACCGGAGGCTGGGAGGGGTGGGGATAAGGGGAAAGACAAGGGGTGAACTAACGGGGACAAAACTATGCTATCTACCCTAACTGAATCCTTGTGCAGGACGTGCATGTATTGAACCAACACACTGTACCCCACAAAAATAAATATAAATAAAATTGAATTAAAAAAATAAATTCAAGCAATAAGAAGTAAATATAGAAAATAATGAACATTCCTGGTCCCCCTAAATTCCAGTGACTAGTCAGAGGTAAACACAGATAGCCGTTAGGTATGTATCCTTGCTTCCAAACATTTTTAAAAATTCAGACATTTATTGAGCACCAACCATGTACTTTGTACCTGTGTTGCATTTTCATTCTTCTTATTCTATTGGGCTTTAGGGCATTCTGGCTGCATTGCTGATCTTAGCCTTCTTCTAGAAACTTGTGACAGCTCATGCAGGTGAAAATGAATGGAAAGACGGCTCCAGAACCCAGCCACCATCTACAACCTCCCTCTAGGAATACCATTCCTACGAAGGATCTCTTATGGAGAATGGAATCTGATGAGACTTTGAGAGACTGTGGAGCTTCATGTATAATGGCCTTGGCACATTCCTTTTGCTGGCTTTGACTTCAGGCTCCCACCTAGGTATCGTGATTCCATTACACTCTATGTGTGAGAGGAGGGTGGTTGAAGGTTGAAGGCTGATGGAAGCCGCTAGGCCTTTGACTTCATTTCTGTGTTCCCCGCTTATTCCTCCTCCCTCTCTACTCAGCCTTCTCAACCAATCTCAAGACCTTCCTCCTTGGTCACTTCCCCCAGGCAGCCTTTGCGATGTCCCTCTCCCAGTGTGAATCACATGCCTGTCCACCTGCATAGTGTCCTCTGTATTTCGTTGTGGCTCCACAATGTGCCGCATTGTGATGCTAGTTTAGTTGTCTTTGTTCTACACTAGATTAGACATTCTTGAGGACAGAAAATGTGCCCGTTTTCTCTTTACACCTAGGGCCTAGCACAAGGCACATGATATTTATAAAATAAAAAATATATTGACTAGATCATAGGTGTGGTCATCTTTTTACAAAGACGGATCTAATCATTTTTCCCATCCCTTTATGCAAGTCTCCTTTGCAGGGTGACCTGCTGTCATCAAGGGCTGGAAATTATTTCTCCACTCCTTGAATGTGGGTTTGGCCAGTGGGACATTAGCAAATGTGATGCAAGCAGAGGCTTGAAAAGTGCTTGTGCAAAAGGGATTATCCCTTTGGGGTTGTGACGCTAACACTGAGACTGTGGTGTGAACAAGCCTGAGCTAGCCCAATAGAAAGGTCTTGTGCAGGAGGACTGAACCCAGCCGTCAGCAGCCTGCCTATGTCCAATTGGCCAATTACCAGACATGTGAGTGAGGCCATCTTAGACCATCCAGCCTCTAGATGACCCTAGATGACTACAGACACGTGAATGACTCCAGGCAAGGCCAGCAGTAAAACCACCCCAGTGACACCAGCCCAGATTGCTGACCCACTAAGTTTGGGGATGGTTTGTAATGCTGTAATAGGTAACCAATTTAGAAGGAATTAATTTATATACACTTACAATTAAACTAAATTATATTAAAAACAAAGGTTATAAATACTCAAAACTCATTACTTCCTAATTATTTTACTACATTTTACTATTATGTATGTTCATGAGATTATTTACATCTATTATATCTGTGTCATGGAAATATTATATAATGGTGTGTTACTGAACATTTCTTCCGAACTCCATGTTCAATGATGTCACGTTGGAAGTTTGAAATTGGTCATGATGGGAGTATTTACACTGTGGAAACTGTCATATTCTACAAATCAGGGCTTCCCCCTCTCCAAACAATCCAATTGTTTAACATTTATCAGCACTGTTTCTTATGGGTAACCACGAAGAGGATAAAAATAAGTGTGTCTTTTGAATGAACAATAGAGAATTTCTTCTATCCAATGTAAGGCACTAAAGGAGAAAAAAAGGAAATATGATAAATAGAAAATAAAAATTAAGAAGCAGGAATAATTACATTAAATGTAAATATATTGAACTAATCTATCAAGAGACTGTCAAACTGTATTAAAAACAAATCA
This sequence comes from Cynocephalus volans, assembly GCF_027409185.1. Taxonomy (NCBI): domain Eukaryota; kingdom Metazoa; phylum Chordata; class Mammalia; order Dermoptera; family Cynocephalidae; genus Cynocephalus; species Cynocephalus volans. Next base: position 29,587,765 of record NC_084469.1, read on the forward strand.
AGCAACGTTGTCCAAAAGACTTACTTAAAAATAATACCATAAAGCTGAAAATAAAGCAACAGAAAAAGTTAACCATACAAATATGAACCAAAGGGAAGCATAGTAACAATTTTAACATCAAAATTGACAAAACAGGGCCGAGCCCGTGGCGCACTCAGGAGAGTGCGGTGCTGGGAGTGCAGTGACGCTCCCGCCGCGGGTTTGGATCCTATATAGGAATGGCCGGTGCACTCACTGGCTGAGTGCCGGTCACGAAAAAGACAAAAAAAAAAAAAAATTGACAAAACAGAACTTAAGGAAAAAAACAATCATGGGGGCAAAGAAAAACAAAAAGGGGCCACAGATCAAGAAGATATAAGAACCACTAAATACATGTACCTAGTTATACACCCTGAAATCATGTATAGTCATAACCAACATAACTACAACAAGAAATAGATCAAACACCACTTAGAAACTTGTACCTCACACAGACAAGAATGTAGACAATTTAGATGACTTAATAAATCAACTTGAACTAGTACTTGTGTGTAAATAAATAAATATGTTCCCATACCAGCCAGCCATCTAAATAAATAAATAAACAAATACATATGTATGTATGGGTGCATGTTTGTGTATGCTTCCCCTAAATATAACCACCCAAAAGTGTATATTTTTTGTAACTACACTGAAAACATTGACAAAATTAACCACGTACCACGTCTCTAAGAAAACCTCAATAAAACCCAAAGGTCAATATCACATATGCTTTCTGTCCATAATGCAATAAAAATAAAAATCAGTAAAAAGGATAACATTAAAGATTCTTTATGTCTGGAAACTAAAAATTATACTACTATATAGCCCTTGGATCAAAAAGGAAGTTATAACGCATATTTATAAAATACTTGTATTTGAATGACAAAACAGTACACACCAAAATATATAGGACACCGTTAAATAGAGTAAAATATATAGCCTTATATATATAGACAAATTTATTAGAAAGCAAATGTGCTAAGCATTAAAAGCAAGAAGTTAGAAAAAAGTAACAGAATAAACCCAAAGGAACAGGAAGGAAGGAAATAACAAAGATAAGAAATAAATCTTTATCATTGATAAAATGGATTATCAAGAGAGGAACAACTAATAAAATCAAAACCTTTTTTTTTTCTTAATTTGCTCCTTAAAGCCTGTTTTTTAGGGGCTGGCCAGTTAGCAGTTGGTCAGAATGCAGCCTGGTAATATCAAGGTCAAGGGCTCAGTTCCCTGTACCAGCCAGCCACCAAAAAGAAAAAAAAACGTTTTTTAAAAAAGCATACTAAGGGCCAGCCCATGGCTCACTCAGGAGAGTGTGGTGCTGATAACATCAAGGCCACGGGTTCCGATCCTATATATGGATGGCCGGTTTGCTCACTGGCTGAGCGTGGTGCTGACAACACCAAGCCAAGGGTTAAGATCCCCTTACTGGTCATCTTTAAAAAAAAAAAAAAAAAAGGCATACTAATACTATACAAACCTCTGCTTAGACTACTCAAGAAAGAGATGATGCAAATAAAATAAAAACATAAAAAGGAAAATAGTATAAACACAATAGAGATTTTAAACACTAGACAAAAATGAATAAATTTGTGGGAAAATATAAAATGACAAAATTGGTATGAGAAAAAATAGAAAAGTTGAGTAGAATAAGCATCATTAAAGAAAATGCATAGTAATAAAAGACCTCTGCCTACCTACCCCCCAAAAGCAATCCAGATTCAGATAGTTTTGTAGGCAAATTCTACCAAATATTAAAATAATTGATAGACGATTGCTTTATACAAATTGTTCCAGAAATTAGAAAAAAGAGTAAAAGCTTCTTAACTCATTTTAGGGCTTAATATCACTTTGTTTCTAACCCAGATAATGACAATAAAAAGAGAAAAACCTAAAATCTAGCAATAAATACGTTTTCTTATAAATTACCCAGTTCCAGGTATTTTGTTACACCATACGGTGGGTTTGGAGTTAAACCTTACAGCCCAGCCATTCTACTCCTAGGTATTTACCCAAAAGAAATGAAATATATGTCCATTCAAAGGCTTATACACAAATACTTATAGCAATGTTATTCACAAAAACCAAAAACTAGAAACATCATCAGGATTCAGCTGGAATACTGCATTGCAATACAAAGGAAAAAATTACTGATATATCGAACAACATGAATGAATCTCAAAATCATTAAAATGAATGAAAGGAAAATGGAAAACTAATCTATAGTGAGACAGGCTCTGGTTGCCTAGAACTGGGGCAGATGGACCAAAAAGAGGCACAAGAAATCTTTTGATGGGCCGGCCCGTGGCTCACTCGGGAGAGTGCGGTGCTGATAACACCAAGGCCCCGGGTTCGGATCCCATATATGGATGGCCGGTTCGCTCACTGGCTGAGCGTGGTGCTGACAACACCAAGTCAAGGGTTAAGATCCCCTTACCGGTCATCTTTTAAAAAAAAAAAAAAAAAAAAAAAGAAATCTTTTGATTAGTATCTACTATCTTGTAAAAAAAAAAAAAGGAAAGAAAAAAAATCTTGTTGGGGTGATGAAAATGCTTTATATCTTGATTGCAGTTCAAATTATACCCTTTAAATAGATGTAGTTTATTGTACATAAATTATACCTTAATAAAGTTGATTTTTTAAAAAGCAAAAAAATAAAATAAAATAAAATAAAATAAAATAAAATCTATGTAATTTATTAACTAACATATATGTGAAAATGTTAAATAAAATATTAACTAACCAAATTCAATTATGTATAAAAAAATATATAACAAGTAAGAAGGTAAAGATAATTTGACATCAGAAAACCTAACAAGGTAATTCATTAACAAACTAAGGAAGGAAAAACATGGGATTATTTAAATAAATACAGAAAATAATTTGATAAACTTTAATACCTATTTACCACAAAATGATAAATAGAAAACATAAATTAAGAAACAGAAATAGTTACATTAGATGTAAATATGTTGAACTATTCTATCAAGAGACTCTCAGATTGGATTAAAAACAAATAATTAAAAAACAAGAATTTCCAGAGAATTTAGAAACTTAAGTTCTTAGAATAGAACTTCCATAACTTTGATAAACCACTTATGATCCTTTATGTACAAATGTAACACTTGACAGAGAAACTTTAGATAACATTCTCTTTAAGATTACTAATAAGACAGGATACCTACTAATGCCATTACTGTTTAATATTTACATCATGGCCAGTAAAATATAGCAAATTTTAAAATGAGATGTATAAGGATTAGAAGGTATGATAGGTAGAATAATAGCCCCCAAAGATGTCCACTCCCTAATCCTCAGAATCAATGAATATTTTACCTTTCGTGGCAGAAGAGACTTTGCAGTTGTGATTAACGTGAGGATTCTGAGATAAGGAGATTAACCTGGATTATCTGGGTGGACCTATGTAATCACAAAGGCACTTACAAGTGAAAGTGGGAAAAGAGTCAGAATTCCTCTGGAAAATGTGAAAAACACCAGACCAGCCATTGCTGGTTTTGAGAATGGAAGGGGCCACTAGCCAAGGAATGCGAGCAGCTTCTAGAAGGTGGAAAAGGCAAGAAAATGGATTCTCCTCTAGAACCTGTAGAAAAGAATACAGGCCTTCAGCACTTTGGTTGCTCAGTGAGATTCATTTTGAGCTTCTGATCAATTTTAATAAGATAGTAAATTTGTGTTGCTTCAAGCCACTAAATTGGTGGCAATGTGTTACAGCAGCAATAGGGAATTAATACAAAGGGAAGAGACGAAATTATTATTATTTGTAGATGGTATAATCATCTATATATAAAGGCCAGCGGAATCAACAAAATCTTGGAAATCTTATGGGTCATTCAACCAAATGGCTGTGTTCCTCACCTACCATTATGCTACCAAGTGATAAGCCTTACACATGCAAAATTTCTAATTACCTTTCCTGTGCCTCGCTCTTAAAAATAAATGGAATGCTTTCTTTGTCAGCACATATACTAAAATTAGAACAATACAGAGAAGATAACACGGCCCCTGTGCAAGAATGACGTGCAAATTCATGAAAAAAAATTTAAATAAATGGATAGATAAGGATCAGACATTTGATGGAGCTTGGGTGAGACAGAGACAATGCAGAGAAAAGAAGAAAACTTTAAAAAAAACCCCACCCAATTACAGTGAATATTCCCAGATCTCAGAGAAGGCATCACATTTATGAAAGAAAAACAGGATGTTTTTTAAAAGGAATGTTCAGCAAATAAGAAGTTAAAAACACACCAATAGAGGGCTGGCCGGTTCAGCTCAGTTGGTTAGAGCACAGCCTTGTAACACAATACCCGCCAGCCCCTAAAAAATAAAAAATAAAAATAAACATATGCCAATAGAAAAGGTTGGAAGACAAGGTTAAGAAAATCTCTTAAGATGTAGAATAAGAAAGAGGAAGAGGGGAGAGTAAAGAAAGGATTGTTTGTTTAGAAGATCCAACAACAAAATAATAGGAGTTTCAGGAAAAAAAGAGAACAGAGAAAAATTGTTGGGAAGAAAGCATTACAGATAATTTCCCAGAATTAAAAGATGAATTTTCAGGGCTGAGCCCGTGGCGCACTCGGTAGCGTGCTGCGCTAGCAGCGCGGCGACGCTCCCGCCGCCGCGGGTTCGGATCCTATATACGGATGACCGGTGCACTCCCTGGCTGAGCGCCGGTCACGGGGAAAAAAAAAAAAAAAAAAAGATGAATTTTCAGATGAGATTGGGCACATTGTATGGTATGGTATGGCCATAGACAAAGGATGAATTTTCAAATTGAAAAGCCCTGACAACCGTCCTGCATGATTATTGAGGAAACACCTGAACCAAGCCAATCTTCATGAAATTTTGGAACACTAGGGACAGTAGAAATCTCTTTTTTTTTTTTTTGACCGGGAAGGGGATTGCAACCCTCAGCATGGTGGTGTCTGCACCGCGCTCAGCCAGTGAGCGCACCAGCCATCCCTATATAGGATCTGAACCCGCAGCCTCGGCGCTGCCAGTGACTGCACTCTCCGAGTGAGCCACGGGGCCGGCCCGACAGTAGAAATCTTAAAAGAAAACAAACAGGTCATATATAGAGTCAGGAATCAGAATGACTCTGGATCTCTCATAAACATTGGCTTCTAGAAGACCGTGAAGAAATGCTTTCAAAATTCTGAGGAAAAATTGATCTCCAAATAAAAGTCTAGTCAAACCATAATCCAAGTGTGACAGGGTAATAAATACATATTTGCACATGCATGGCCTCAAAAAATTTATCTTCTATGCAAGTAAATTTCTCAGTGAGTTCCAGGAGGATGATTATTGCAATGAAGATAACACGTGTCCATAGAATACGGTCTCTGACATAAATTAGAGACCAAGGATGGACGTGTGAGGAAGTCCAGACAATAGTTCTTCAGCAGGTTTCAGGAGTAACTCATCTGTATTGGAGCAGGAAGATAGAAAGCTTCAGGGGAAACATCACCAAGATAGCTTTCCTGCTGTGTTTGCCTATATTGAGAGTTATGCTGCAGATTTTGCATATGGCAAAGGTACAGAGAAAAGCAACCAACCAACAGAGCAAGGTCATCTCGAATGCTGGGGAAAACAAAAAGTTGTATAAGACAGGACATGTAATCGTGGCACATTATGAACAATATCACATGGTTACAACAAGTTAGGCACTGAGTATTGATTTAAAAATGATAATGGAACCATATTGGAAGGATGATGAAGGATATGTATGTGAGTGTGTGTCCGTATGTCGACGCCTGGTGTAAATTAGAGAAAAATCCTATTTCTATAGTAAGTAGACAATAGATTATATATAAAATGGGAACATTTACAAATGACTGTAAGTGTCTTGTTTAGAGATATGAAGATAAATACAAGAAGATCTAAGAGGGGGTAGGTGGTGGCTTGTGGGGAGTGAGACTTGGGCCTGGGGAGAGATGGACCAGGGGGTTACTAAACTTTATTAAAAACCTTATAGATTTTATTTTATTATTTTATTTTATTTTATTTTATTTTTAGCCACTGGCTGGTATGGGGATCCTAACTGTTGATACTGGTCTCATACCACACTCTAACCAGCTGAGTCTATTTTATTTTTTAAATTTATTCACATATATTATTTAAAAAGTCAATTCTCCCAAAATTAATGTGTACATTAAATGCAGTTCCATCCAAAATGACATGAGGATTTACTGAGAAATTTGACAAACTTTTTCTTATTAGAATAACTAAATTGATTTTGAAAACAAAGAGCAACAAGAGGAAAGTAGCTCAGATTTTATGATATTCTATGGAGCCACAGTTATAAAACCAGAATGGTGACACTACAGGAACAGAAACATAAGCCAGAGGAACAGAACAGAGAGCTCTGAAACAGATCCATACATCTGTGGGAATTTGATATAAGACCAAAAAAAAAAACCCCACAACAAATCAATACGGAAAGGACAAATTATTAAGTAGGTGATGTCAGGAGAACTGTCTCACTATTTGGAGAAAAATAAAGTATGATTCATATCACACATCAATCTGCACTCCAGAGAAATTAAATACCTATATAAAAAAGAAAAAGAATACATAAAAGACAGGAAACCCACCAGGAAAAAAATGTGTAAAGGCTATAAATAGGTAACTCCCAGATGGGGAAATGCAAATGACAAGCATAAGAGATGTTCAAACTCACTGGTAATCAATTAAATGCAAATTATGACAATGAGATATCATTTTATACCTATCATGGGGCAAAAATTGGAGAGTTAGAAAACAGCAAGTGATGGTGAGAATTGGAGAAATGATCATCCTTTTGCGTCATTATGGGAATTCAAACTGGTACAGATGTTCTGGAAAGAAATCTAGCAGAATTGGGGAAGTCAAGGAATTCAAGGATGCCAAGATCCAATAACCAGCAATCCCAGCCTGGGGTATGTACCAGAGAGTTTTCAGGTTCGTAAGGGGCCACATGCAAGGACGTTCACTGCAGCTTTGTTGTGGAAATGAGGAGCTGGGGCATCCTAAGTGTCCATCACCAGTGGAGTATTTGGGTGCATCCTGTGTAATGCTGCTCAGCAGTAGGACCTATGAGCTAGATGTACATTCAGCAGCAGGAGTAAGTCATAAAAACAGTGTTGAGCAAAAAAATAAAAGACACAGAACAAGATTCTCAGGCCAATGTAAAACACACACACAAAACAGCAGTACATACATACATTTTTATAATACATAGATTTCCAAGGGCACATTTCAAACACATAACGGTGGGTTATGTGGGAGGGGATGGAGTATGTACACCAAGAATAAGAGAGGGGTAAAAATAAGCAAAGGACCTTACACAGACCATATGCACTATGAACCAAAGAATCTGATGAGCTCAACTCTCAGCCTACAAGACATCCCCCGCCCCCAACATTTTTTGGATGCAATTTCAGCAAAAATCTCAATGGAATTTCTTGAGGACTTTGCAATATAATTCCAAGGTTTTCCTGGAAGAATAAATCATGAAGAAAAAATATAAAAACTGAAAAAAAAAAAAGAGTATCTAGCAGTGACTTGGCCTACCAGATAATAGCATGTATAAATAATGCAGCAGTCACTAGAACAGTAGGTTATTGGCACAGGAATAGACACAAGAGTCAATAGAACAGAAAATAAAGAGCAGAAATGGACCCAGGAATTTGTCAAAAGCTACTAGATGTTGAGTGGCATTTCAAACAGTGGGGGAAAGCTGGATTTGACAACAAATGATTGGAAAATTGACTAATGATTTTGGGGGGAACTTAGAAAAATACAGACCAATGATCAAAACCTTTGAAAGCAGACAGACTTGGGGTTTGAATGCCAATTTGTAGCTGTATAATTGCAGACAAGATACTTAACCTCTCTAAGCCTCATCTCTCTCTCTCTCTCTCTTTCTCTCTCTCTCTCTCTGGCAGCTGGGTGACATGGGCATCCAAACCCTCATTTCTCTCACATTTAAAAGCAAAGTAATAATGGATAATGGGCGTAAAATAAATAAATAAATAAATAAATAAACGGTGCCTGTCACACAAAATATGCCTCATAAAAGTTAGCTGTTATTATTTCTTCTACCCTATAACACATGCAAAGTAATGTGCAAAAGGAGACCATAAATGTTCTAGAAAGAAAGTAAACGAGCATTACTATGATCTTAGGAAGCAGAAAGACTGCTTAGGGTCCAAATATGACCCTAATGGTAGAAAACATGAAGGAAAAGGTAATAATTCTGACTACCAAAAAACCCAAAAAACAAAAACTTCTTTAGGCCAAAATCCGTCCTCAAAGTCAAAATACAAATGGCAAACTAGGGGAAATATTCACAATAAATGTGATAAACAAATCATTCATAGTTTCTGACTAGTCAACAAGGAGAACAAGGATACAGCAATAGAAAAATTCGCCAAGAACATTAGAAAATAAACAAAACAAAAAAGAGATTTCAAATAGATAAAGGCCGGGGAGGGAACATTTAACCTCTCTAATAAAGAATGCAAATTAAAATGAAATCCCATTTTTCATGTAGCAAATTATCACAACAAATTTTTATGGTAATATTCACTTTTACTTAGCGTATTTTTGAATACCTGACCCACTCACCTCCCATTTTCAGATAATTCATTCCCATCAGCAGCCCTTGGTTAGGACGCCACTTGTCAAGGCAGTAGGAAGGACCAAGGCTGACTGAAAAAGGATGGACGCCTTATCGGAAGGCAGCCAATGCACTGAAAGGTCAGCTATCTGTGGTTTATGTGGCCATGTTGGAAAAGAATAACTTGACCCATCTTCTTTCTCAGCAAATAACTCAGAGGGAAGTTATCAATCCAAGGAGGCCACTTGAACTGAAACACCTAAAGAACCTAGGATAGGGCAGCATGTTTACAGGCCATGTGCAAGCCAGAGTCATAAAGGAATAAGATCCAGTGGAAGAGAGCTGGGAGGAGCTAGGAGAAAGCTGAGCCGATAGACCACAGCAGCAGATAAACCATCACAGAGAGACAGAGAGAGTTGGCTGTCTTCCATTCAGAATGACTGTCTCCAGCCCTCCCAGAGGCGCCATGGTTCATTTTTGCTTGTCTCAAATTTCTTTATTTTTATACTAAAACTTCATTTACTCAAGCTATTTCCAGAGAATTTCTTTTTCTTACAACAAAAAGGAGTTCTGACAAACATGACATGGATGAGACAGAGGCAAAATGATTGTTTTCATGCTTCTGGAGGGCAGTATCGGACACCTTAAAAAGGAGATCCAGTAATTCCACGTCTTGTTTCTAGTCATCAAGATGAAAGCACGGGGCTAGATAGAACATAATATTTATCAAGTGTTCACTATATGGACTAAGTGCTTTACGTACATCATTTTATCCTCATGAGATTAAAAAAAATCCCCATGCCGATGTTATAGATGGAGAAATTGAGGCACTGAGACATATGGCAGAGACAGTGTCGCTCACCCAGTGTTCCACTTATGCCCTCACATTTCCCAGCCCCTTTCAGTCAGGTGGGGCCAGGAAAGCCTATGTGTGATTCTCCAGCCTTTCTCTTCCCTTGCCATGGTGTCCAGAAGGGCCGTGTCCACATGAGGTGGTGGAGCCTCCATTAACCTGGTACTTTGAGTGTCTTTTGGAGCAGAGCCCCCCACTCCTCCCCACCGGCCCACACGGGATAGAGAATATACACTATAAATAAGAAATAAATCTTAATGTGTTGTCTTACCAAGATTTCAATGTATTGTTTTGTTGTTTTAACTGCAGAACAACCCTGACTACTTTAACTAGTCCAAGGGATCTGGGTAACTTACCCCAGGGAACACAGCTGTACATGGCATTGTCAGGACTCAAACCCAGGTCCACCTGTGCTTTATTTATTTATTTTTTTTATTGTGGTAAAATGTATGTAACAGAAAATTTACCATTTTAACCATTTATAGGTGTATTAGTCTGTTTCTGTTGCTTATAACAAAATACCTGGAGCTGGATGATTTGTAAGAACACAGAATTTATTGCTTACAGTTTCTGAGGCTGGGAAGTCCAAACACATCTGGTGAGGGTGTTGTTGATGGCTCACATGGGAGAAAATGGCGGAGCAGTGAGAACTAGAGACTAACCTCCTCATTCACTCTTTTTAAAGCCCTCAGAACCATGTCCTTGACCACCATTTTTAATCCATTCACTACAGCATGGTCCTACAATCTAATCAGCTCTTCAAAGCCCCACCTCAGTTACGATAATAGGATTTCCCACTCTCAACAGTCATAGTGGGAATTAAGTTTTGGGGGGACATTCAACCTAAGGCAATAAGCGTACAATTGAGTGGCAGCGAATTTATTCACAATGTTATACAATCATCAGCACTTTCCATTTCCAGGATTTTTTCATCATCCCAAACAGAAACTCCACTACCCGTTAAACGACATCCTATTTTCCCTCCACCAAACCCCGGTGACATTTATTCTACTTTCTGTCCCTCCGAATTTGCCTATTTTAAGTACCCCATATAAGTGAAATCATGCAATATTTGTCCTCTGTGTGGCTTATTTCATGTGGTATAATGTTTTCAAGTTTCATCTATGTTGTAACATGTATCATTTCATTCCTTTTTTTTGTTGGCTGCCAAGTATGGGGATTGAACCTCAACCTTGTTGTTATCAGCATCATGCTCTAACCAACTGAGCCAACTGGACAGCCTCACTCCTTTTTATGGCCAAGTAATATACCATTGCAGATACACATATACATGTATATATATACATATCTCGCATGTTGCTTATTCATTCATCTCTTGATGGACATATGAGTTGTTTCCACCTTTTGGCTATTGCAAATAATGCTATTACCTCTGTTTGAGCCCATGCTTTCAATTCTTTTGGGTATATACCTAGGAGTGAAATTGCTGAATTGTTAATTCTATGCCAAACTGTGTTCTTTTTTTAAAAGTCAAGTTCATTAAGAAATAATTTATATACAGTAAAATTCACTTTTTCGGTTTATAGTTCTATGAGTTTTTCCCAATACATGTAGTCATGTAACTACCAACACAGTCACAACACAGTATTATTCCCTTTGCCCAAAAGTCCCCTGTTTTCCTTTGTAGTCCACCCCCTACCTTTACCCCTAGCCCCTGGCAACTACTGACCTGATTTTCGTCCCTAGAATTTTTATTTTTCCAAAATGTCAAACAAATGGAACCATTGGAGACTGACTCATTCAGCACAATGTATTCATTGTGAGATTCGTCCAATGCGGTATGTCAATCATTCGCTCCTTTTCCTCACTGAATAGTATTCCATTATATGGTTGTACCACATGTATCTATCCATTCAGCAGTTGATGGACATTTGGTTTGTTTCCAGTTTTTGAATTACAAATAATGCTGCTATAAACATTTGCATACAGGTCTATATGAAGACATGTGTTTTTCTTTCTCTGGGTAATTACTTAGAAGTAGGATTGTTGGATCATATGGTAAATGTATGTTTAACTTTTTTAAACTGCTTATTTTCCAAAGTGACTATACCACTTTTGCTTTCCCACTATGAAAGGTCCAGTTGTTCTGTAACATTTGGTATTGTCAATTTATTTATTTTTATTTCAGACATTCTAATAGGTGTGTGATGGTTATCTCATTATGGTTTTCATTTGCATAACTTTAATGGCTAATAATGTTGACTTTTTTTTCCGTGTGCTTACTTGTCATCTTTTTCTCTTATCTGGTGAAATGTCTGTTTATATATTTTTCCCATTTTTGAATTAATTGGGCTGTTTTCATATTATTGAGATGTGAGAATTTTTTTTTTTATATTCTGAATAAACCTTTATCAGATGTGTGTTTGCAAATATTTTCTTCCAATTTTGTCTTTTCATTTTCTTAACAGTATTTTCCTTTTCTTTTCTTTTCTTTTTTTTGTAGCTGGCTGGTATAAGGTACCAAACCCTTAACCTTGGAGTTACAAAGCTGCACTGTAACCAACTGAGCTAATTGGCCAGTCCCTTAGTTTTTTGTTGTTTGTCTGTTTGTTTTGGTGGCTGGTTGGTGCAGGAATCCGAACCTTTGACCGTGGTGTTACAACGCCATGTTCTAACCAACTGAGCTAACCGGCCAGCCAACAGTATCTTTTGAAGAATAGAAGTTTTCATTTATTAAGTCTAATTTATCCATTTTTTAAATAGTTAATGCTTTTTGTGTCTTATTATGAAATTTTTGGCTTATCCTTAAACACAAATATTTTCTCCTATATTTTATTCTAGAAAATTTATAGTTTTAGGTTTAAATTTAGGTCTATGGGCTGACTGGTTAGCTCAGCTGGTTAGAGCACAACCTTACAACACCAAGGCAATGGATTCAGATGTCTGCTCCAGCCAGCCGCCAATAAAATAAAGTAAATTTAGGTCTATGATTCATTTCAAGTTTATTCTTGTATAAGGTGCAAGGTATGGGTCAATGTTCATTTTTTTCAATGTTCATTTTTTTTGCATATTGATACCCAATCGTGCTAGCACCATTTGTTGAAACCAACTTGTTCTTAACTTAATTGCCATATTATGCTGTACAGTATATATTAGTTCTCTTCCTCATTTGTACCAAAGTCTGGTGAGACTTGGGGATATACAGGTGACACACTTGGCTCTTCTTTACTGTTTGCAAAGAACTTTTGATTACATAATCTCATTTGACCCTCAGTCAGCCCTATGAGGTAGAAAGAAAATATTATTACCCTCACTTTACAGATGAAGAGACCGAGAAAAGCTAGGTGCTTTACCCAAGATGACAAAGCATTTGGTGAGAGCATCTGGAATCAAACCCATGTCCTCTGCCGTCAGTGCTATTTTCAATACATTACTGACCTTCAATAAACACTGAGCTGCCTTTTCAAAGATCCAAGTTATTCCTACAAATGGGCCCAGTACTTGGGAGCACTAGAAACAAAAATCAGTACTCACTAGTTAATCTTGAGTTTACTGGACCTTGAAAACTGGAAAGGTTCACCAATTTGGTGCAGCTGGAATCCTAAAGGATGGTCATTTACCCATGATAAGTGGTCACATGTGTCCAGTCTGCTATGTGAACTGGCCATGGTCATGCAAACTTCATTTTATAAAAATGTAATTGGAAATCTTTCCTTTAGAATATTGTTGAAATTCAACAAGAAACACAATATGTTACTGCATAGTCCAAACATCAGAGCAATAAACTGATTTGGTTTACGTTTTGGGTCATTTCCCCAGCACACTTGCCACCCCCCCCTCGCCCCCCATTTCTCTGAGAAGCATATCCACATATCACATCATTGAAGTGGGCTCTTAAGAGCCGGTTTGCTCTGCCTCCCTGGCAATGGCTGTTTGAATCAGAGATGGACATGTCACCCAGGTTGATCATTATTAGACTGTTTCTTTGGAGATTTTAGGACTGGACTGACAAACAGCTAATCAGTCTGCAGGTGGCTGTGATTTTAACATGTGAACTGGGGGCTACAAAACAGTAATATTCTGCCTGTCAAGTGGATCAGGGGAGAAAAAAAAAGCGGATATGCAGAGAGAAAAGAAATGAAGCAGGGAGGGAGAAGTAGGGACTCAAGATTGCTTTGCTGTTCCTGGTTTCAGACCCTTTCGGTGGCCTCCCTGCATACCCATCCTTTGGTGCTATGAAAGCCTTTCAAATTTGTCCCCTTTTATAAGCTTACTCAAGTGAGTTTCTGTTCTTTACAACCAAAGAGTCCTACCTAACACAATAGGAATAAATTGAATTATCACAGAGTAGAAAGACATGGCTCAAACCTGGCCCACAGGGATTTAAAAACAAAACTGACTTTTTGGACAATGGGTACATACTATGAGTAGAAGACAGAATCCTCCCCTCTTTCATTCTTTATAAAGTAAATTGCATGAAGGGTTTAGGCCAGCTGAGTGAACATCAGCTTGCATGATGCAAACAAGGCAGAGGATTTTCCAGGTTAAACTATCATTTGTTTCCAGCTGGGAAGGAGCAGGGAGTAGAAGGAGAGAGACAAACTGGGGAGGAAGAAAAGCTATGGAGGAGGGGAGGGAAAAAATGGCATGGTGTGGTGCCCAGAAAAATTTTCTACATTCACTTTTGGAGACTCCTTTACCTTTGAATGAAAAATGCTGATCAATTGCCAGGTATTATTTTGTAAATTAAATACTGTCCATAAAATCAGCCTTCTTTCCAGCCATTTCTCTGATGCCGCCCATGAGAACTCCTGACTCTCTTTACAAGCAAAATTAAATACTGTGGCCTTGTGTTCTCCCCCTTGCCCAGAGTTTCAGTTTCTTTGCCATGTTCCTGCCTTTGCCGTTAGCTGCAATGAGCAGAATGAAAGATGCACAGAGGCGGGTGGGACAATGGAACTGATTCATGGCTTGGGAAAACAGGCAATTGTCGCAGAGCAAACACTGGCCCTCCTTTTTGCTGAGGACACTGCAATGTTTAGCTGAAAGCATCTTGTTTAGATTCTTCCAACCACTGGTTAAGCATCTAAATGAGAGAAGCAATATGGGCCTCCCAGGACCCCTAGGGGCACGTAAAACAATCCTGATAGACCCTGGCAAAGCTTGTGATCTTTGTAAACAAGCAGAGAGGTTATTCAAACAGCTGTTAACTTCATTAAGAAGCCTCATTTTAAGGTCCCAGAACAGGCATTTCTTTTTATTCCAGGATTATCTCTGAGTTTTATATTTGCATCCATTCCTGGTAGTTCAGCTTGGATGTCAGGTGTTATGTTTACATTTGGGTTGGTGTTTTGGCATGGGCTTCAAAAAGAATTTACCTTTAGAACAAACTAAATTTGACCAAACTAAATTTGATGAGAATTTAGTACTATTTTATATGGATATTTTATTGGTACCATATTGTACAATCTGATTTTTGACCTTTTTCATTGAACACTGTGAAATGAAAATATTGATTTGTCAACCAATTTTAATCTATGACTTCTAGAAGATGTGTAGTGTTCAACTGCATGAATGAACCATCATTTACCTAACTAGTTCCTGGTTGTTGGATGATTAGGTTGTTTTAGATTTTTCATTGCCATAAATCATACTTTCAGTAAAAATTATTGTAGATAAATCTTTGCATACTTCCTAATTTTCCTAGCAAAAAAATTCTGGATTTTCGATTGCTGGCTCAGAAGAGATGCATCCTAGTAATGTTTTTGACTCGTACTGAGAAAACGCCCTCTGTAGTACAATTTGTAGTTTCTCCAAGTGTGAAATGCTTTCCTTCATGCACACATGGCTCTCTAGTCTAACTTTATTTAGTTAATTTTCTTTTCTTTTTTAGTTAATTTTCTTGAGTTTTCTAAGTAATTGATTATATAATCTACAAATAAGAACCTTCGTTTTTTGTTTCTTCTACTAGATGGGCAAAAGTTGCAAGAATATGGCTGGCTGGTTGGCTCTGTTGGTTAGAGCACAGTGTTATAACACCAAGATCAAAGGGTTTAGATCACAGCATAGACCAGCCACCATAAAAAAAATTTTTTTTAAAAAGCAAGAATTTATATTTCAGTGCTGGTAAGAATGTGGGTAAATGGATGTTCACAGGCCCTATGAATGTAAATCTGTAAGTAATTTTAGAGGATAACTTGAGATTATTTGTGAAAAATTTTAAATTGCATATCCTTTGGCTCAGCAATTTTACTTCTAAAAGATTATTTTTCACAAGTGAGCAAAGATAGATGGATAAAGGTATTCATTGAAGCACCTTTTTTTTTAATAGCAAAAAAAATTAAAACAGTTTTAAATTCTTCAGTAGGAAATGGTTAAGTAAATTATGGTACATTCATGCTACGAAACACTGTGCATCCGTTGAAGAGAATAAGGTAGGCCGGCAGGTTAGTTGGTTAGAGTGCAGCCTTATAACACCAAGATCACAGGTTCAGATTCCCGAACCAGCCAGCCAACAAACAAAACAAACAAACATGACTAGAGAATAAGGTAGATCCTTAGTATCAACCTGGAAATTGATCCATGCTATTCTGTTGAAAAATATGTTGCAGGATAATGGTATATTATGATCCCAGTTTTATTAATGAAAATCCAAGTATATATACTCAGATGTACATATGCCTGAATATGCATAGAAAAGGTATAAAAAAGGCATACTGACTGTTGGAGGACTGTGTAATGATCTCTGAGAAATGGAATTAATAGGATAATAGGAAATTCTTACTTTTTACTTTATACATTGTTTTGATCTTTAATGAACGTTCATTCCTCTAAAAAAAGAGGAAAATGTCTCCTCCTTTCCAGTTTTTATACCTTTTATTTACTTTTCTTATCTTATTGCATTAACTTAGAATTTTGAGAACAATTTAAGTAAGAGTAGCAGTGGATGGTATCTTTGTCTTATTCCTTGACTTTAATAGTAATACTTTCAGTATTTTGCAATTAATATTGGCTGTTGGTTTCTGATATTCTTTATGAAAGTAAGAAAGTACCTTGCTATTCTTTTTTTTTTTTTTTTTTTTTCTTTGATGTTGGCCAGCATGGGGATCTGAACCCTTGACCTTGGTGTTATTAGCACCATGTTCTCTCAAGCAAGCCAACTGGTCAGCTATGTATTCTTATTTAATTAGGAGATTTTTAACAGGTAAGTTACTGAATTTTATTAAAGGCTTTTTTGTCATCCATCAGGATGATCATATAGTTTTTCTCCTTAGTTCAGTTATTGTGATGAATTACATTAACACATTTTCAAATATGAACAATCCTAACATCCTTAGAATAAATCATTCTTGGTTATAGTATTACTATTTCAATACACTTCCTAGATTTGATGTGCTAATATTTTATTTTAATTTTTTTTGTGGTAAAAAACACGTAACAAAAATTTACCATCTTAATAATTTTCAAGTGCATAGTTCAGTAGTAAGTATATTCAAGTTGTTGTGAAACAGATCTTCAGAAATTTTCCATCTTACAAAACTGAAACTATACACATTAAAAAACTCCATTTTCCTTCTCCCTGCAGTTCCTGATAACCACCATTTGATTTTCTGATTCTATAAGTTTGACTGCTTTATATACCTCATATAAGTGGAATCATACAATATTTGCCTTTTTTTTTTTTTTTTTTGGCAGCTGGCCGGTACAGGGATTGAACCCTGGAACTTGGTATTATTAGCACTACACTCTAAACAACTGAGCTAACTAGCCACCCTTATTTGTCTTTTTGAAATTGGCTTATTTCACTTAACATAATGTCCTCAAGTTTTATTTATGTTGTAGCATGTGACTGGATTTCTTTCCTTTTTAAGGCTGAATAGTATGTCATTTTATGTATACACTATGTTTTGTTTATCCGTTTGTACTTTGACGGACATTTGGATTGCTTCCACCTCTTGGCTATTGTGAATAGTGCTGCTATGAACATAGGTGTGAAAATATTTCTTTGAGACCCTGTTTTCAATTCTTTTGGATATATACCTAGAAGTGGGAATGCTGGGTCATATGGAAATTATATTTTTAATTTTTTGAGGAACTATCAAACTTGTACCGTTTTCCATAATGATCGCACCGTTTTACAATCCCATCAACAGTGCACAAGTGTTTCAATTTCTCCTTGTTTATTTGCTCCTTGGTTATACTAACATTATCGATCTGTTTCCCTACTTCCACCCCCAAATATGGGTCAAGATTCTTTCAATTGCAAGTCAAATTCAAACTAACTTGAGGAAAAAAAAAAAAAGAGGGAGGAGGATTTAGTGGCTCATATTCCTAAATCTTAAAAGCGGAAAGGGTGGAAATAGCTTCAGGTATGACTGAATCCAGGGTATAGAACCCATCAGACTCTTTCTTCTCTTTGTTTCTTATCTCTGCTGTTTTTCCTATGTGGGTGTCATGTTCTAATATTGGCAGTTGTCATGGGCTGGAGCCACAAGCAGCTCTGGCCTCAATCGGCACAGAAAGCAAATGAATACATTCTCCTTGTAACGAAATTCGGATCACATGGAAGTTTAAAAGTACATAGTGTAAATTCCCTCTCACAGCATCAGAGTTGCACAAATCCAGGGGGTGCCTTTCACCACAGTCTGTCTGAAAGGCTGTGCACACTCCCTAGAGAAAACTGTGTATTTATGTACCAAGGAAATTATGTTTTTGCTTGCACAAACAGCCCCCAAATTTTACCATATGTGTTAGAGACAGTCTCTCTTTTGGGTTGTCAGTTAAAGGGGATGAACATGCATGACCCTCACTAGGCCAATCAAGTCTCTCTCCCTGTAATTTGAATATTGAGTTGAAAAATTAAAAAACCTGTTGGAGTTTGTTATTCCAACAACCATACTATGAAAAGTCTACCATTGGTTGCTTCTCTCCAGCTCCCCAGGGCTGCATGATTCCTATCCTGAAACCTGATTTCATACATTTTTCTTTAGTTCTCTGAGGGGCCCCTAATCATTCATTAAACTTTCTGTTGTTTTGTTTTTCTTAAACTACTCAGTCAGATTGTGTTGCTTGCCACGAAAGAACCTGGACACACAAAACTATGTGTATGTATATATATTTTTTTGTTTTTGTTTTGCCATAAATGGGATTGTACTATATTGGTTTGCAATTTGATTTTTTTCACTTAACTATATGTCTTGAGGATTTCTTCATATCAATACATATGTTGATCTACTTCATCTTCCAGACCTCTTTATGAGCTCTCTATATGTGATTCATGTGTGTATATACATATATAAAGAATGATTCTATACATATGATTTGGAGTGGGGTGTCTCTATACATATGGTTACCTCCGTTTTAATTTTGATAATATTACTTATCTTTCTATACTTATATATGGACCTAAGTTATAAGTGGTTTTGTGTGTGTGTGTGTGTGTGTGTGTGTGTGTGTGTTTGTGTGTGTGTGTGTGATAGGGTGGATATATAGGGATCCAAACCCTTGACCTTGGTGTTAAACCTAAATTGTAAGTTTTAAGGTTGTCTGGATATAAATTAATCTTCCTTAATGGTGGATATTTAGGTTGTTCCCCCCCCTTTTTTTGGATATTATAAGAAAAAATACAGCAATGAACATAATTGTATCTACACATATTTGTGCCTTTGTCCAATTTTTTTTATTAGGATAAATGCCCCAAAATGGCCCTGCCCATTCACAAGTTTATATATTAAACATTTTAAATTAATTAATTTTTAATTAATATATAAGCACATGGCAAAAAGTTCAAAGAAAAGAAAAAGGTTTAGAGTATTAAGTGGAGTCTAAACCAACAATGCAAGTTTGGTTTAACATTCAAAAATCAATCAATGTAATTCACCTCATTAACAGAACAAAGGAGAAAAGTCCTTGAAATGATCAACTCAAGAGATTGAAAAAAAAGAATGGAACAAAATTCAAAACCATTTATGACAAAAAAAAAAAAAACTTCAGCAAACTATGAAGGGAAGGGAACTTTTTAAATCTGATACAGGTCATCTAAAACAAACCTAGGCTGACATTTTACTAAATCATGAACCCTTTTCCCCTAAGATTGCAAACAAAGCAAGGATGTCTGTTTTCACCTCTTCTAGTCTACGTTGTTCTGGAAATCCTACCCAGTGTAATAAAGCAAGAAAAAAAAAGGTATAATGATTGGAACAGAAGTAAAACTGTTGTTATTTGCAGATGACATGATTATGCATGTAGAGAACTCTATAATATCTGCCCCAAAAAGTCCTCTACAAGTAATAAGTGAATTTAGCAAGGTCACAAAATATACACAAATCAATTATATTTCTATATACTAGCAGTAAACAATTGGAAAAAAAACAGGGGTGTGAAGCAACCTTAATAAGAAAAGACTGGGGAGAAGATATAACAACCACGATTATTTGAAGTTGATACAACAAGCAAACAGAAAGGACATTGTTGGGAGGGGGAGGGAGAAGGGAGGGAGGTTTTGGTGATGGGGAGCAATAATCAGCTACAATGTATATCGACAAAATAAAATTTAAAAAAAAAAAAAAAAAAAAAGAAAAGACTGTCCCAACTTCCATTTCTGGGAAGATGGAGTAGATGTACTTTCCCCTATTGCTCCTTCTAAGTACAACTAAACCCCCTGAACATTACATATATAAAACAAACACGAGAAGCATAGATCAATGGGACAGAATAGGGAACCCAGAAATAGACCCATACAAATATGCACATCTGATTTTTGACAAAGATGTAAAAAGCAATTCAGTGGAGAAAAAAAATAGTCTTTTCAACAATTGGTGCTGGAGTACCTGGACATCCATAGAAACAAAAACAAAAAAAAAGGAACTTCCTCCTAAGTCTCACACCTTATACAAAAATTAACTCAAAATAGATCACAAATTTACTAGTAAAATGTAAAATTATAGTACTATTAGAAAAAAAACATAGAAGAAAATCTTCAGGATCTGAGGCTAGTGGAAGCCTTAGCCTTGACAGCAAACATGCAGTTCATAAAAGGAAAGATTCATAAATTGGACTTCATCAAAATTTGAAACTTTTGCTCTGTGAAAGATCCTATTAAGAGCATGAAATGACAATTGCATACTGTGAAAAAATACTTGCAAATGACATATCCACAAAGGACTAGTACTTAGAATACATAAAGAACTCAAAATGCAACAGTAAAAAAAAAAACAACAAGCTAATTAGAAATCAGGCAAAAACATAAAGACCATTTTACTGAAGAGGATATACAGATAGCAAATAAGCAGATGAAAAGATGTTGAACATCATTAGTCCTTAGATATTTGCAGATTAAAACCACAATGAGCTATCATCACAAACCTATAAGAATGGCTAAAATAAAAACTAGTGACAGCACCAAACACTGACAAGGATTTGGGAAAACTGGATAGCTCATACATTGATAGCAGGAATGTAAAATAGTACAGCCACTATGGAAAACTGTCTGACAGTTTCTTATAAAACTAAATATGAAACTACCACATGACCCAGCAATTGCACTCCTAGACATTTATTCCAGAGAAATGAAAACTTATGTTCACACAAAAACATGTACACAAATGTTCATAGCAGCTTTATTTGTAGTTGCACCAAACTGGAAATAACCAGATGTCCTTCAACAGGTGAATTGCTAAACAAATTCCATCCCATGGAGTAGTACTCAGCAGAAAAAAGTAATGAACTACTGAATACACACAGTAACCTGAATCAATCATCAGAGAATTATGCTGAGTGAAGAAAAGCCAATTCCAAAAGGATTGGCTTACATGCTATTTGATTCTTTTTATACAGCATTCATAAATTGATAACGTTTAAGAAATGAAGAACAGATTATTGGTTGTCAGTGGCTACAAAGGGGGTGCAGTGGGAGGGAAGTAGGTGTGGTTATAAAAGGGCAACATAAGGAATCTTTGTATTGAAAATGTTCTGTATCTTAACTGTATCAATGTTAATATCCTGGTTGTGATATTGTACTATAGTTTTGCAAGATGATACCATTGGGGCAGAGTATAAGGGATTTCTCTGTATTCGTTCTTACAAATGTATGTGAATTTACAATTATCTCAAAATAAAGAGTTTAATTAAAAAATTTAAAAAATAAAAAAGGTCTGTTCTATCCAAAATGCCAACAGTGGCACTGTGAGAAACACTAATACAATGGGCCATTTAGCCACCATTAAAAGAAGATGCTTTTAAAGACTATTTAATGACAAGGGAAGTATTTATTTTTAACCTCAAGTTAAAAAATAATAGTCTTCAAAACTGCATTTAAACTAAGATCCTAATATTGTGAAAAATACCTATTTACATATATGTAAAAAAAATTGAAAACAGGCATAATTTTTAAACTGTGGCTATATCTGAGTTATAGTATTACTGGTGATTTTCATTTTCTTTTTCATACTTTCTTAATTCTCCAGTTTTTTTTGCTACTAGAATAAGTAATACGTAAATGAAATTAACAAAACTAGTGAGAGGGAAGAGCCTCACAAATAAGCAGGCTGTGGTTTGTGGGACATAAGGGCCTTCCCTCCTAAATGATCTCCCATCCAGCCTGTCAGAGTGCTTCCACTAACCTGTTTGCAGTCCTGGAAGATGCACAGGTGTTTAAAACAAACACCAATTTTACAAGGAAGGAGTTTGGAACAAAATTTTACATACTTTTGCAGCTCACTGGTTAGCTTGGTTGGTTAGCTTGACACCAAGATCAAGGGTTTGGATACCTGTACAGGCCAGCCACCAAAAAAAAAAAGAACTTTTTTGCAAAAAAAAAAAAATAAAGAGTAAAAAAAAACCAAAAAAGAATTTTTTTTACAGACTTTTAAATATACATGTATAAAAAGTGATAATAGGAAAAAGAATGTTATTGTTTATATTATGTAAATAGTGTACACTGGAATCCAGGAGGAAATCATACATTCTGGATATGCAGCCATCATCTACTCACCTTTAAAAAAAGATTGAGTTACTATACTAATTTTTTTTAAATGAGGAAATGAATCTGGTGTGAGTGTGAAGGATGCATAGTGAGATATGGTGTAGTGTGGTAGAGGGGTGGCAGTTTGGGACCCAGACTACTACTTCAAACAGCGAAGCCCTGATACTTTTCTGTTTTATAAATATGGGCATTCTGTAAATATTTTGTTTGGAAAAATAAGCCTTAGAAAAAAAGTAAGTATGAAAACTATGATTAGGGTATGTCTTGATATAACTTAGCATTAGTGGTTTTTCCAGACCATCATTTTGGAGACCTGGAATCCAGTCCTTCCTTTCTCTGTACAATCAACAGAGGAAGGAGGGACAGTAGAAATAGCATTTGGGAGGGGAAAAGAGTATACCGTTGAAGGGAGCCAGAAAAGTTCTCTTTGGAAGATGAAGGTTATTAGCTTACACAAATACTATATAGGCAGCCTCATAGCAAACAGGACCTACTTGATATAAGGTATTCAAAATTTTTCGATCCAGATTATCTTTCCAGTCTTACAGCCCATATATATTTCTCCTTTTCTCCCTCTCCAACCCTCCATTTATCTTGCACCTTTCTCTCACATACAAAAATACTCCTTTTTAGCTCCACTGGAGCTATTTCATGTTCCCAGAAATTGTCTTGTACATGCATACTCCATACCTTTCTCAAGTCATTCTCTCCATCTATGTAGACTGCCTTTCCTCCAGACCTGTACTATCTAGTGTGGTATCTATTAGCCACAGGTGGCTATTAAGCACTTGAAATGGGCCTAGTGTAGATTGAGATGTTCTATTAAGTGGAAAAAAACACACTGGATTCCAAAGCCTTAGGATGAGAAAAGACGAAATTAATTTCACCTTTTTAAACTTTTTTTTAATGTGGATACTACAAAATTTTAAAAATTACCTTAATGGTTCACATTACATTTCTGTTGGACAGTGCTGCCCTAGATCCAGGAAGTTTTGACCCTTATCTATTGACAAGGACACACTGCCTAAGCATTTTCAAATCCAAGTGTTTTAATAAGAATTATACCAACTTCAGTGAGTTTTTAGGGAAAATGCATTTATTAGACCAAACTCTACTTAATGAACTTAATTCTTTGATCAATTTTCTATTTAGCAGAATTAAACCATTTCCTTTTTTTCTATTTTCATTTAAAATTATTTTCATTGAGATCAGTTCTTTCCTCCAATAATTTTACAAAGAAAATTTCATTTATTTATGAGGACTTTTGGTCTTTTTTTATGTTTTCTGTTACTGTGAGCATTCTTTTGTGGACATGATTTTAACCACATGCAATTTTCCTGGGTCAAGTTTTGCATATCAAAAATGTACTGGGTACAGTTTTATCCATCAATACTTACATGCTGTGCAAATCAGTTCTCCCAGTAATATTCATTTTAAATTGGATAAAAGATCAATAGTTTATATTAATTTTTAAATCTATCCATGAGAAAATTGTGAGTTCTTCTCCAATAATGCAGGATAGTTCTATTGTCCAGGATTGCTTAACAGGATTGTTTGTCCAATATCTCCATGTCTTCTGATCACATGGTACATTTGGTGAGGCAAAAAGCAAAGGGAAGGTCAAAATATCCTTAAGGAAATATAGTTATTCTTTTAGGTGTAATAATGGAATTGCGATTATGTTTTTTAAAAGAGCTATTTTTCTTTTAGAGTAACACACTAAACAATTAATAGGTGAAGTAATGTGATAAGTAGCATGTGCTTCAAAATAACATGGAAGGGGAAAATGGGTGGGAGTATACATGAAACAAAATTAGCTATAGTTCATAATTGTCAGACCTGGTAATGGGTACATGAGGGTTCATGATTTCATTCTGCCTACTTTTTTATATATTTGAAATTTTCCATAATAAAAAGATAAAATGATAACACAATTTTTTTTCTTTAAGTCCTTAAGGTCACAAGGCAGGGTCAAAGCGTGATTTTTTTTTTTTTTTTTTTTTGGTCCTTACCTTCATTCACAGCTACAAAAATGAAAATGCAAACTCCCTAATATGTTCTTAAGGCCTTGCACCTGATTCCTACCTGTCTTTCTGATCTTGTTTCCTACTACTTTTCTTTGCTGGGCTATTCAAGGAATATAATGTGGTGTCTTCTGGAACACTGCAGGCAGGAGGTCTCCTTCCTCACTTCATTCCATATGACTAGAGTGCCTTTCATTTCCTTGGACACAGCAAATACTTTCCTGCTTCAGGGTCTTTGCACTTGCTGTTCCATGGTCTAGAATCTTGTGGCTACTGAAATCTCAGTTTAAATGTCACTCTTCAGAAATGTCTTCTCTGACTACTCTTACTAATGTAGTCTGATGGAGTTTGGATGTGTTGTCCTCCCAGAACTCATGTGGAAATCTGATCCCCAACGTGGCAGTTGTTGGAAGCTGTTTGAGTCATGGGGCGGATCCCTCATGTATGGATTAATGCTCTGGGGGAGAGGGTAATGAGTGAGTTCTAGCTCTATTAGTTCCCACAAGAGCTGGTTGTTTAAAAGACCCTGGCACCTCCCCCCCCGCCTCTATCCTGCTTCCTCTCGCCATGTGATCTGCTTGTACCCATTGGCTGTCTGCCTGCTGCTTTCCGCCATGAGTAGAAGCAGCCTGAGGCCTGCACCAGATACAGCTGTCCCAGAATTGTGAACCAAATAAATTACCCATCTCAGGTATTCTGTTATAACAACACAAAACAGACTAATACATTGTTCTTCCTATTTTTCTCCATTTCAATACTGTCTGTTGCCTTCATAGCTTTGTCACCATTTTTCTCTTTTCTGTGTCTTCTACCAGAATATAAACTCTATGAGCTCAGGGATTCTGTTAGTCTTGTTGATTGTGTATACTAAGCACCCAGCACAGGATCTAGCATGTAGAAGGCTCTCAATAAATATTTGTTGAATGAATGAATTCAAATTCTAGCCATTTTTAAAAAATGTCCTGCTTTAAATCACCTCCTTCATAACGCCTGCTTTAAATCCTCCAGTTGAGAATTAATCTTTTATTCCACTAGGTACACAAAGCAGACATAAAGGGGAAGAAAGATTGTTACCCTTTGCCTGGTCTATGTGGTGACACCCTAAAGTAATTTGCTACATCCTTTTGCATTATTTTTTTTATATTAGCACTTTAAAAATTATTTTTCTATATATATATTTTTAAAGGCTTCAAATTACAAAGAGCTGCTTTTATATATTCCTTCTATGTCTAGGCTGAGAGTTTCATTCTGTTAATAGCCTTTAATTTGTTTCTATGGCCTCTCAATGTTCATGACACATGAGGATGTCATGATGCTGAGATGAAGAATGACTGGTCTAGTTGGATCTGTCCTCATTGACCTGCTTTGGAGAAATGCAGGTGCACAAATTAATTAGCTAAAATCTCCAATTGTGAGTCCCTTGCCATGGTTCACCTTTAAAAGGACTTTGATTCATATACTTTCTATGTCCAAAAGCTACTTTCTCACCTTTACTAATTGCTTTCTATCAAATTTGCACACACAACAATGTACATTTGCCTACAAACTATAGAGGATAGATTAATTCTCAAAATAATTTTTTAACATTTGTGCTCATTGTAAGATTTTTGCTCTGGAGACACTTTCAGAAGATATTTTGTCCTCTCCCCAACGGCAATATTTTTGGAGTGTTTCTTCCAGTCAGCTTATTTGCAGAATTGTTTACATTGACACTAATTTTACTGAAGCAACCGAAACAAATGTTTCCATTTTGAAAATGTCTGCTGGAAAAATAAAGATTTGCACTTCAAATGAAAGGGGAGATTGTTAGATTGTCTTAAGTAAAACAGATGTTTATACTTAATATTTTTTCAAGAAAAATCATCGAATATATCGATTATTAAATGTTTCCTGGATGGATATACTAGGTTCTGCACAAATCCTTATGATTGATAGCATGAATGTCCTAATTCTCCATTTTAAATAGATAAGTGTTTATTGAGATGGATCTATCATCTTAGCAGCTCACTGAAAGTGCACAGAACTGTAACACATTGCCTCACATCAAGTTAAGCATATAACACATTTAACAAACACAGTTTTCTGTTCAGAAAAATCATAATCCAGGGAGAAAGTTTTTATACCTTCCCCCAAAGGGGGAAAGTTGTTTTTTTGAAGATTGCTATAGAAATAAAATCTGACCTCAGTTTAGTGCATAGTTACATAATACAGATTTTAAAGTTCTCTGAATACAGGATTCTGTGAGCTCAAGGTTTATAAAGGTTAGTGCTACATATTTGTATTGAATTAGTGTTTATCAATGTGTTTCTGATTTCTTTCTTGGTGATTTTGTTGACTTTTAGAGCATTCACGTAAAAAAAGAACTGATTTACTCAGCTGATCAAATATTAACTAGCATGATATCAGGCAATAATAAATATTTTTAAACGGTGAAAATGAAAGGAGGGTGGATTGTTAGAACAAGGACGTTAATTTATTGTATGTTTATTGACTTATTGGACTTAAGTAACAGCACAGACCAAACATCTATGCCTCATCTTGTTGTATTCATCTAACTTGAGGATCCTAGAACAGTAAACCAGCTAAAGACCTTCCAGGGATCATTTGATTTAGTCCCCTGCTTTCGTGAAGGTGAAAACCCAAACCCTCCAAACAATTGGCTCATGTTCCTTTTGAACCTTTCCAGGGATGAAGACAACCTTTCTTGATAAAAGGAAACTTTCTTTGTTATCAATATTCCGGCCCATAATTTATTAAACATACACACAGACATCCCTTGTAGGGATAAAGTTCCAGATCTTTCTTTGGGCGTCATTCAGTTTCGAGACTTCCAGAGTCTCTTATGCATGTGTGTGTGACTAAGGAAAATAATAGCTGAATCACTTCTAAAAGCGAATCCTCTGAATCAAAAACCTATAATAAAAATGAAGACAATTAAGGCATTCCATCTGTCTTTGAACCTCAACAGCTCTTCCTCCCAAGCCAACCAACCTACTCCTCTCCCCTTTCTTCTCCCAACCTGTAAAATAATCTCGCAGACCGGAGGCAAAAGGGGCAACAGCCAGGCCCGGGCTCCGCTGACTCTCGAGCCTACCGAGGCCCGGAATGCACGGGGTGTCAACGGGGAGAGCGCCGCACGGGGGCAAAAACAGGGCGGGGAGATGAGCAGAACTAGAGTTTGTGAGGGGCCACAACAGACGACCGTCTACGAAAAAAGACCACTTCCCAAGGTTACAGAGGCGTGAGGAGCGTGAGAAAGAGCGCCTCGTGCGCAAACTCGCCCTCCGGCTCCTCAATACTGTAAGCCGCACCGGCCGCTGCAGCCCTCCCGCTAGGTGGAAGGCAGCGCGGCGCAAGACCCGGCCCAGCCCAGCGCATGCGCCGCAGCCCGGCCTCCGCTCCCGGCCCCCTCCCCTCCCTTCCCCTCCCTCTTCCTGGCGGGTCTGGGGCGGCGGCGGCGGCGGCGGCGCGGTGACGTCAGGGCGTTGGGGCAGCTCCTGTGACAGACGGAGCTGGA
Organism: Cynocephalus volans; assembly: GCF_027409185.1. Classification (NCBI taxonomy): domain Eukaryota; kingdom Metazoa; phylum Chordata; class Mammalia; order Dermoptera; family Cynocephalidae; genus Cynocephalus; species Cynocephalus volans. The sequence goes on from NC_084469.1 coordinate 29,615,740, forward strand.
GCGGCGGGGCGGCGGCGGAGTCCGGCGGCCGAGATAGCGAGTGGGCGACCGAACGAGCAGCGACCCGGGGGCTAGGGAGCGACAAAGAGAAAGAGAGGAGTGCTCGGGCGCGAGCGAGAGAACCGCGAGCGCCGGGCTTGGGCTCGAGCCCCGGAACGGCTGAGGAGCCCGCCTGCTCCCCTCCCCTCCCCCTCCCCGGGACCGGGCCCAGCGCGCCATCCTCCCCCTCCCTCCTTCCCTCCCTCCCTCCTTCCTCCCTTCCCTGTCCCTCCCCCCCTTCCCCGCCGGTGGATGGGAGTGAAGGACGGAAGAGGCCCTGCAGAGGCGGCGGTGCAGCGCTCCGGTAAGGCGGCGAGGGTCTGCGCGCGCCCTTCTGTCTCCTCCACCGCGCTCGGGCGGCTGCGGGCTGGGCCCGGCCGCCTGACGATGTGGCTGCGCCGGTCCCCTCCCTCCCGTTCTCCCCTCCCCCTGCCACCGCCTCCTCCTTCTTCTTCTCTCCTCGCTCTCAAAATGGCGGCCGCGACGGCCGTTGAGTGAGAGACACGGAGGAGGGGGGCCTGTCCGGGTAGGGCGCTGCCCTCGCTCCCCTCCTCCGCGGTCGGGGTTTGGGGGGCGCCGGGCATCTGCCGCTCCACCGCGGCCCTCCCCGAGAAGAGATCGCCCTCGTCCCTCGGTGACTTAGCAAGAAAAGTATTCTCGGGTAGGAAGGGCGTGGAGAGCAGGTCGCTCTCTGATCTTGGGGAAAGGGCTCGGCCCTCCTCCTCTTCCTGGCCGCAGAGGCAAGCTCCGCAGTCCCCACCCCGCCCGCGGTTGTCGGCGCGGGGACCGGGCTCAGCCCCGCACCGCTGGGCACCCACAGGGCCTTCCAGACGTTCCTTCCCCAGCCTGCCCTTACGATGGGTTGACCTGAGGAGGAGGACCCACCGTCTCCTGGGCTCCCCAGTGGAGTGGTCCAGCCTCTGCACCCACTGAGGAGGAGTTGTCTTTTGAGGTTGTTAACACAGCTTCGAGGCCTTCTGCCGTTCCCCTTCATCTAATCTAATATCGCCACTCCTTTAAGAAACGGCAGTCCCTGTGTATATGTATCTTCTTTAGCCTCCCAGGTGAGAAAATGCCTTTGAGGTTGTGGGCAGATTTTGACTTTGCCTCTAAACGTAACAGTAGAGAAGGAGGTTTTCATAATCTGAGATATGAGAGAGCAAGTTGCCTTGGCTTTATTTGTTGTTCTGCCTTTTTTCGGTGACTTAGCAAGAAACTGCTTGGGAGGAGGGCAGGAAATTTTCTTTTGGGGTTGGGGTTTGGGTCCAATTTATATCAGTCTTTTGGTTAAGAAATGGTGCTTTTGAAGAGAATAACCAGATTTGAGGTCTCACTCTCAATGGGCGATGTCATGCCAAGGTCCCTCCCCTCCTTTCCTTAAGAGGCAGTCGGGAGAAAATAAAGATATTACTATTATTCTGACCTCTACTTTAAGCACACAATCCTTGAGATTCATAACCTTTTAAAGGCTAAACAAAAAAATTGTGCCATTATTGGCAATTCTGTTTTTGTTGGGCGGTGCGTTGTTTTGTGTGAATTTCTTTTTGAGGCTTGGGCGGAGGAGATCGTGCCTGGGCCTTTCATACCAGTAATAATGTCATCCCTCTCCTTTGCCATAGTAGTGTTTGCTTAATTTTTTTTTTTTTTTTTCGCTGCAGCAGGGCTTGATTGCTGCGGGGTCCAATCTCTTAATCAGGAAAATTTCCTGCTTGGGTACGTCGTAGTGATATAATGTTGAATATATATTAAAAGCTTTTACTTAAATAATTGTGGTTTGGTTTTAAGGCATTAGCTAGCTTTTAATCTCTAATGGTTATCTTTCAGGACACAGTTTTTAAAATAATTTGTAGTTGCAAATTGCAGTTTTTATTAAAGCAGAAGGCTAATCTGTATTTAGAGTGATTTATTCATGATCTATTATGATCATTGTTTGGATTGTTCACAAGGGGAGGATCTAAAACAAATTTAAAGCTTGGTATATTTTTAAAAATCAGAAAAAGGAACTCAATTTTTCACTTAAAATATTTCTGTATATGTTGATTTTGATGGAGCAAACCCTATTTCGGTACCTCCCCACAACCTCTTTTTTAAAAAATGGGCTAATATTTGTGGATGCTATGAACAGCCATTGAGCGGAGAAGACTGGGTGGAGTAAGGGAGCACAGAAGCTGTGAAATGCTAGATTGCCCTTTCATAGCATTTTTCTCTTGCTTATGTTTTCTAAGGTTATTTGATACTAATTGTTGCTACAACAAAGATATTTCTGTGTAGTAAACCTTAAAATCCACCTTTTTTGAAAGATGGGCATTGAATGGGATAAAAGCAATGTCCCTGCTCTAAAGCAGACACATATTGTCTATATGTATGTGTGTGTATATATATAAAGATAAGTATATGCATACATGTATGTATACTCTTGTATTGTTCTAGTCAATTAAGAATAAATTAACAAAGGCCAGAAATATTTGGCAAGAAATAGTAGCAGGTATACTGCAAAAATCTAATAAGAATACTGTAGATGTTTTCTTTTACTTTAATTTGCATTAGAACAGTAAATCTATTTGTGATTTTTAAATGATGAACATCAAAGATGAGAAAAAGGAAGATAATTTTCATCAAAGGCTCTTTATATAGACCTTTTCTCTTGTGTTGCCCCTTGAAGGGGACCTTTTTGTGAGATACTATCATAAGAGAGGGTAGGTCACCTTAATGTCTTGTATCAAGCATTCACATGAGTAGATATCTTCAAAAGAAATTCAAATTCATGTGGTAAATGTGATTTTGATGAGCCTTGTGAATGTTTGTGAATGTATGATATATTTTTACATTTTTGTTCTCTTTAATGTGATTAGAAAGTAGAAGAGTTAATATAATGAGAAATGACTAAGGTTGGGAATGATAATTCACTATATTATGTGTCTGATATATCCCTATTCCTACAATTTGTTGGTATAAAAGTGCACTAAGAAGGTGATTTTTCATCGCTCCTCGGCCTTTTGGCTAAGATCAAGTGTAGAAGGTGATTTTTCAGTAGATTATTAGTTGATTGGGAGCTTAAGATGATTTGGCTGAAGTAAGAGAGCTTTAGTTCCAAATGTGTGTATGTGTATCTTTCTGATCCACGTGTCAGAATCTTTTGCTTAATTTGGATGTCAATTTTTAAATTTCCTAATCCTATGTTTATAAAACTTCAATGAGATTGGGATGAATTTCTTTCTTTCTTTTTTTTTTTTTTGACCCGTAAGGGGATTGCAACCCCTGGCCCAGTGTGGTCCGCACCACACTCAACCCGCGAGCGCACCAGCCATCCCTATATAGGATCCGAACCCGCAGCCTTGGCGCTACCAGCTCCGCACTCTCCCGAGTGAGCCACGGGGCCGGCCCTGAACTTCATTTTTTGATAGAATTATTTAGTATCTGTTCTTTCAGGTTTGGAGATGTTTCTGGGAAGGAAAAATCAGTATCATAATTTTTTGTTTTCTAGCTAGAACATTGATATTTCATTGTCTATATTCCATTAAGAAAATAATGTGAATGTCTTATCTTTTTGTTTAAACATGATTCGTATTAATTTGTCATCTTAATAAATAAGCAATAGAAATTATGGAAGTTGTCAACATTAAGATGGAAATGCCTTAAAAAACAAACCCAAAGCAAAATCTTAGGGCAGAGTGAATTTTCCATATCTTTCCATCGAGTTCTAAAGCAGTGAGTCATGCACTCTTTTTGCCAAAGGGACTTGAGGCTCAGTTGGTTTTAAACCTAGCTGGCCATGTCTGCTTGTGGTCCTTAAAGATTTTTTACTTGCCTCTAAATCTCTGTTATGAAAATATTTCATTATGGCAGGTAGCCTGTTTTTATTTACTTTGCAAAGAGAGAAGTAGTTAAGTTTGAAGTGGAAATTCTTTGCCACTCTTCTGATGTCTCCTACTATAAAACTGTTATTGTTCTTGTGAAGTTTCTATATTAAAATAAAACTAATGGTATATAGCATTAACTTTGAAAAGAAAAAGCAAACCTATTGTTCTCGTGAAGGGGCTTAGTTGTAGAGTGAATCCCAGTTGCTGAAGACCAGACATTTTGAGAAATCCGTATTTCATCAAGAAAGGTGCTATATTTCATAAACTTAGTAGTTAAACTAACTGCAGTGAAGGCTTTTTGGATTGTTCTAGCTTTATTGCTGGTTTGATAGGACACTGTAACTAGTCATTTAAATGATTTATTTTAACTTCTGCTATGTATTTAATTTTTAACCTTGGCACAGCGGTTACAGATGTTAGTTGATGTTTGTAAAATACATCATATTCACTGGATTCAGGCATCATAAGTGCTTATCATTTTGATTTATTGTTTTCTCTTTAAAAGATGGTGGCTTTTGGTTGAAACTTATTTACTTGAGACTAGTCTGTGCATTTGTCAAGGACACTTCTGTAATGGTAGTCGGTAAAGTATTGTCATTTAACATTGCCATAAATGCTTCTTTAGAACTTTGTGAATATTGAGCTTGGTACTCATTTTCATTTGTTTCTGTCATCTGCTTTTTGAGGTAAATTGGTATTTTTATGGATGAGAATTAAAATTTAGAAAATTTCTTTTCCTTAAGGTCATATGTTAGCTTAGTGAACAGAATGAGGTATAGTCTGAACCACTTGGGTATTGTCTTGTGTGATCAAACATTCCTATTTCTTTTTATAGCTATTGGACTTATCTTTGTTAATTTCTTTCTTTTCTATAATGGTGAAAATTTTATCACCTGTATCATTTAAATTGGCATTTATTAACATAAAGTCTTGTATTGTTGACTATTTTGCATGCATAAGGCTTTACACATTTGAGTAGGGACTCCCAGAAAATGCCTGATACTGCTTTACAGGTAATAATAAGCAAATAAATACTTGTTGCATTTGATTGAATGCAGGGTTATGTGAAAGGAAACGTGTTATTATTTTAAGCATCTTCGTAATAGCTAACTCCAGTGATCTCTCGAGAATTAAGGTAATGGAGGGAAGAGTGTTTATTCTTCCTCCACAGAGATTTTATGTTGTCCCAGGAAACAGGATTCACACTTCTACAAAATTCAACTATGAGAAGTGAATTAACTGGACAGATTACCTGTGCATTTTGATTATCTCCTTTTGGGGTTCATATGTTGACAAAAATTGATAGTTAACTGAGACTGTAGGAAATGTTCAGAGAGACCGACTTTTCACAGTAGTGAAATTAAGAATCTGGGAAAATTTAATTTTTGAAAGCATTGTAGAATGTTTTATGTTTATTAAGATTTTGCACATTATGGATTAATCCATTTTTAATCTATGGCAAAGACAGAAGAATATGTTTTATGATTCTTGTGTTTTGTATGCATAAGGCATATCTTTTATCTCATCTTTCCATAATATTATTTTATCAAAACTATGCTAACTATAAAAGAAGGAAGGTGAAGATAATGAGTCAGTTGTATTGATTATTTAGTTTTTTTGGTTAATTATTTTTTAAGGGTGGAGAAAGACTATATATTTAGCATTATCAGAGAAAAATAAGCTGTTGACTAAAACCATACTCATATATGATATTTTAGATTTTAATCCTGACTGCACAGTTTACTAGCTATGTACCTTGGGCAGGAGCTTCACTTTCCTTATCTATAAATGGATGATGTTGACAGTACCTGACTCATAGGATATTTGTGACTATTAAGGTCTATAAATCCTTAGTAAATGTTTGTTTAATTATTAGGGACTTCTTTTTGTTTCTTTGGCAGCTGGCAGGTATGGAGATCTGAACCCTTAACCATGGTTTTATAACACCACGCTCTAACAAACTGAGCTAACCAGCCAGATTTAGGTACTTTTTCTAAAGGGAAGAGAATTAGTTTAACATATGGTTTGACCATATAACTATGCAATCACTAATATATTAATATAGTTCTTACAGTTTTAAGTATATTTCTTTAAAATGAGTATTGGGGATTCTTTCTCCTTTGGTAACCATTATGTGTATTGGAAATCAGTGATGGCTTCAGAACTTCTTAGTGGGCAAGAAGGATTATGTAAATCAATGCCAAATGGAAAGATTCAGGTTTTAACTATAAAATTATATTGTAAATAAGCATTTTATTTAAACTGCAAAAGTACAATTTACATTTATTTTAACAATTAGAAAATTTTTGTTTAAAATTTTAAATGTTATTAAATAGCCCCACGTTTTCCCTCTCTTTTTAAATAAACTTTTGATTTTGGAATAATATTAGATGTACAGAAAAGTTATAAAGATAGTACAGAGAGATCTTGAATATATCCTATGCCCAGTTTTTCTCCTTGTTAACACCTCACCTTTCTGTGGTACATTTTGCAAATTTAAGAAACCAGCCTGGTATACTACTATTAGCTAAAACTTCAGATGATTTGAATTTCACCACTTTTTCCATTAATGTCTACTTTCCGTTCCAGATCCAATCTAAGGAATCACATTACATTTGGTTGTCACTGCTCCACAGTCTCTTCTGGTCTGTGGCAGTTTCTCAGTCTTTCTTTGTTTTTCATGACCTTGACAGTCTTGAGTAGTACTGGTCAGGTATCCTGTAGAATGTCTCCCAAACTGGGTTTGTCTGTTTTTTTTTTTTTTTTTTTTTTTTTTAACTGGGGATATGAGTTTTCAGACAAAAAAAAGAAAGATGCTACAGAGATGAAGTACACTTCTCATCACATCATATCAGAGGCTACATGATAACCACAAACATCACTGGTGATGTTAACCTTCATCACTTGGTTAAAGTGGTATTTGCCAGTTTTTTTTGTACAGTAAAGTTATTATTTTTCCTTTTCCCTACTTTATCCTTAGGAAGCGAGTCAAGTTCCACTTCTGGATGGGGGACTATTTTCATATGTTTAGAATTTTGTAAGGCAGGTTTATCTCTTATCCTCAGTTTTAAAAACAATTTACATCTGGAGCTGGCTGCTTAGCTCAGTTGGTTAGAGTGTGGGTGTTATAACATCAAGGTCAAGGATTTGGAAGTTTTCGAGGAAGTCTTCGTAAAGATATTAGTTGAACATTTTTGAAGAAAGCTTGTCACATTGGTTGGGATTGGTGGGAAATATGTTCTAGGTAGAGGGAGTAATTTGTATAGTCTCATAAGTACCCCTTGGTGAGTGAGGGAAGCTCCATATAGTTTAGTGTGGCTGGAGTGACGTATGAGAGTAGAGGAGTGAGTACTTACCTGATCTGTCCTGTAGAGCAGGGTGGTACATGAACCATCTGCATTGGAATTACCTGTTAAAAATGCAAATTTCCAGGCTCCATCTTAGACTTATGCAATTAGAATTCTATGAGGTGACACCAGGAATATCTTCATTTTCAATAAACTCCTTAGTAGATTGTTTTTGAGAACCACTGTTTTTTGCCCTTGGGGTACCAGTGAAAGATTTTAAGTTATGACCGGTGACATTATTAGATTTGCCTTTTAGAAGGGCAGCTGTTGAGGGCTGGCCAGTTATCTCAGTTGGTTAGAGCAAGGTGCTGATAACATTATGATCAAGGGTTTGATTCCTGTACTGGCCAGCCACCAAAAAAGAAAAGAAAGGCAACTGTTAGCATTGTGGAAGATGGAAGTGTGGAACCCAGTAGACCCATGAGGAGACTGTTTAAGTGGAAGGATGGGTTGAAAGAGTGGATTTGAGAGGGATTCATTCAGTATGTATAAAATTAATTGGATATGGGGAATAAGGGAGGTAAGAGATGAGAAAAGTGAGGAACTGACTCACTCATATTTTTCTGTTTGGTTTTGGGCTATTGAGTGGTGTTATGAAGGGATAGAAAGTAGTGAGGGGAGGACCAAGGTTGGAGAAGGTTTTTTTGGTTATTGTCTTTTGTGTGTGTTTTAATGGGATAACCATTAGGTGTATAGAGACTGGAGTTCCAAAACATTTGGTATTTTGGTGTTTTATATGTCTAGCCACTGTAATTGATAACAAAATTTTTGATTATTATTGCTTATTAACCTTATGAGGCCTTAAAAAATTCATTCTTTCATCAAAATGTATGCAGTGCATTCTGTTAAGGAGCTGTGCTGAGGTACTAGAAGGTGCTCCCGCCACACGGGACAGCAGGAGTAGAATCATAAAGGTCACAAAGTGGGGAGGAATAAGGCTTACAAGGAACTTACAAGGAACTCAGTGTTCCTGGAGTGTGAGCAAGCTGGGGCTTGATTAGAAATGAAACTTGAAATGCAGACAGGGGCCAGATACTAATCGAAGACCTTATAAAACTATGTCAAAGCATGTGGACTTTAGGGAATAGGGAGACAGCCTAATATGGTGGCTAAAAGCGCAGACCATGGAGCCTAGGTACCTGGGTTCAGCTTCCAGCTCTGCTGTTTATGCAGCTCTGTTTTATTGGGCTAGTTATTTAAATTCTCCTAGGTTGTTGTGAGGATTAAATGAATATTTGTAAAGCACTTAAAATAGTGCCTAGCATATAGTGAGTGCTGTATAAATATTTGTTAAACAAATAAAAAATAGGAAGCAATGAAGGGTTGTTTTTAAGTAGAGAGGTGATGTGGTCAGATTCTATATTTTAGATAGATAACCCTGGGGGCTGTGTAGCAGCAGATATAGGTTAACAGGCCAAGACTGGATTTAGGGGGACCTGTTGAAATTAGTCCAGGTAAGAGATGTTGTGAAGTGTGGTAGTAGTAGTGGTAAGGATGGACAGGAGAATAATTCAACAAATATTGAGGAAGTAAACTTGGTAGAACACGGTAATTGATTGGATATAGAAGAAAGAAAAGAGTCAAGGTTGACTAACTCTCACATAAAGTATTATATCTAACATTTTTAAAGCAATTTTCTTTTAAAGAAGTTTGGATCTTTAGCGATCTTCTATGCTAGCAATATTTGATGCTTTTGGGGTAAATTATGATGCTTCCTTGAAAATGAGATCTAAAGGCCTGAGATAGTTTTTAATCTCTAAATTTATGGGCCCTTGCTTTTTTCTCAGTAGGTGGAGATAGTTTCTCTTTAAGGATATACCGTTTTGCAGGAAACTCATTTAGTCCAAGTCCAAAGAACCAGAAAGCTCAGGTAATGATTTTACTGTGTTTTTTGGGGGGGTGGGGTGGGGTGGGGAAGAGGTGTGGCTGGCCAGTACAGGACTCAAACCCTGGATCTTGGTGTTATCAGCATCATGCTCTAACCAACTGACCTCTCTGGCCAGCCCAACCATGTTTTCATGTTACATCTTTGTGTTGAGATTTGTGATTATAAAGATAATAGCACCATGATAATACTGTAAAATTTTGAAGTGATTGCTGAATCTTTAAAGACAAATTAAAATTTGTTAATTCAAATTTTTCATTGTTCATTCATATATGGTAGATTTGGATGCCTGGAATATTTCATCACCTATTTGTATTCCTTGGATAAATCTTAGCTCAGTGTTTCTCGATTTGTCAACTTTTGATTGAAATTGGACAATTTGAACTTTCTTGAATTTGAATTTTCTCTGGATTCTTTATAAAATAATTAAATGGATAGAAAATTCAGTATACTCATGTTTTGAATCTGCCTCCTGAGTTGTTGTGGTGTACACTGTGTATGATATCTGCCACTTAGGCTATTGCAGGGCCCACCAAATCTCTCCCCTAAAGACAGTTGAGTGTATAACACCAAGGTCAAGGGTTCAGATCCACATACCAGGCAGCAAGCAAAAAAATAAAGACAGTTGAGAGATGATAAGTGAACTGAATCTTGAAGAATTAGTGATTGGAGTAGATGTGGAAGAAGGTTGTTTTAAGTACAGAGAACAGCAGCACGCAGGCACAAAAGCTAAACTATTATGTGTATGCTGGTAAGTAGTTTGGAAGAGGGGATTGTGGAATATGAAGCTGGAAAGGTACATATGAGCCTGATTGATAGAATTTGTACATTATATTCTATATAGCTTGTAGGCAATTTGGAAGTCATTAACCAGTTTCAAGCAAAGGCAAGCAATGTGTATTTTAGATAGTTTATGTGGGTAGCAGTGAAGAAAATGGATTGGAGTTCAGAGGTCACTTAGATGTTTTCAGGAAAGAATGATTAGTGCTTGAAATAAGACAGTGACAATAAAGGTTGACTGGAGAAAGGTTTAGGAGGTAGAATTGTGAATGAGTAGTGTGCTGGGGAGAGAGAAGTTTAGACAAATTAGATTTGTGGCTTGGGTGACTGAGTGTAATGAGAAACTGGGTGTCATTAGCCATAGTAGAGAATAAGAGGAATTCTTGTGTAAGTTGTAACATAAAGCAGCCAGATACATTTTCCTGAACCACAGTTGAAGAGCTATATGAAAATGCAAAGGGCGCAATGGCAATACATGTATAACAACATTTACATAGACTTTAGTTTAATCCTAAATGGGCACTCAAAGACTTTTCTTAGTATGTCCTGGCCGTGTCTCCTGTGATTCGGCCTTAGGAAGATACTTACCCTTCCTTATGTTGCTTTCACTGTATATTCTTCCCTCCAGCCCCCAATTTTCTGTCTTCTGAATCCGCATATTAGAATCTTTTCCACACAGCCTTTCCTAGTATTTTCCACCTGAAAGAAACTTTCTTTTCTCTGAATTCATAATTTTATGGTAACTGTTACTTTTTCTATTTTTATAGCTTATATAAAATGTTTTATTTGATATAGCAAATGTGTTAATGCATTTAAAGAGCCTAGGGGCAGTACCTAGCATATAGTAAGAACTCAGTAAATGTTGTTTGTTTTATTAGTGTGATAATGAAGATGATTGAGATGAGATGGTGATAATAGTAACAGGGCATTCTACCTTTCTGCCTCCTTGTGATGGCAAAACTGATTTGTTCTCTGTCCTTGAACACTGGGAAAGCAATATCTTTTTTACTTTGCCTTATGTATGTAAAAGTGAAATTACTATCTTTGTGCTACTTCATTATTCCTGAGCTGTAGTGAAGGAACTGTAAGTGTAGTCAAACCCATAACATTGATTATTTCATTGAGTCTCCCCACTACTGTTTGAGGTAAGTAGTATTAGTCCCATTTTATAAATGGGTAAATAGGCTTAGGAAATTTAAAAATCTGCCCAAAGTCATTTAGTTTGTAAGCAGCCAAGTTGATGTTGAACCTTGACAGTTTGACTTCAAAATTCTGCAGTGTGGCCTCAAAAGTGTAGGACTTATTCCTTCAGTGCTTTCATATCATTTATGTATCCAACTTGTTACCTGTCAGAGGGCCTATCATGGGATCTGTCCTTAATCAGAAAAGTGCTTTTTCTTTTAAATTTTATTTTACAGATTTACAGTTTTATTTATTTTATTATGGAATATGTTAAACATGCAGGAAAATTACCTGCAATAATACGAGTATAACGGAATATCCATATAACTGCTACCGGAATTGACAGATGTTAACATTTTGTTATATTTTAGAGCTTTTTTTTTTTTTTTTGGTAAAGAAATAAAGCATTATTACAGTTAAAATTGATGTCCCTTCTTTGTTTCTTTCCTATCCCATTCCCCTTTCCAGGGTAAAGTTCCTTTTAAAGTTTGTATATGTCCCTCTGTTCTTTATTTTTATTCTTTTACTATACATATATGTATCCATAAACAATGTATAGTAATGCTTTGTAAAGTGTTAGAATTTACACAAATGTTATCATACTGTATATTATTCTATAGCTTGGTTTTTTCACCTAACAAATTGTTTTCTAAATATATGTAGATCTGGTTTATTGTTTTGTGTTATTTCTTTATGATTATTCCATAGTTTTTTTATATCTAGACTACAGAAATGGGCATTTAGTTCTAACTTTTCCCTATTCACACAGTGCTGTAGTGAACATGAAGGTGCTTGCAGAAGAGATGATATAGTTTGTTTATTTGATTTTGCATTGCAGAATTTATCCTCAGGTTAATTAAATAAAATCTTGTTCTTTAGTAAATGTTATGTTTTGAATTGAATAAAGAAAATGGATAATATTGTCGGCATCAGTTTTAGACCATAAATTTCTAAACTTTGGTCCATTTTCTCTCTGTCTCTTCAACTGATCAAACAACCTATATTTATTTAGTACCTAGCCAGGGGTTGCACTGGCGATCTCAGTTTTAAATGTAATTCTCTTAGCCTTGCATAGTCAAAAAATGTTTTTGACTTAACACTTAAAAATTAGCCATTTTACATAAATTCTTTATTTTTGTATTATCCTGAAAAAGTAGAAGCTTTGGCAACGGGAGGGGACCCACATTTTCCCATGGCAACAGTTGACCCAAGCTGAGTCACAGCTGCCCTCCTTTAGATGGACATAAGGTCTCCGGTGAAACAAATTCCTACAACTCCCCATTGTTGTTTATTATTGCCCTTGTATCAATGTTTATAGTGGAGAAATACTGCCCTACTGATGATGATTTATTGAAAGTGAGGAAAAAGTATAGCTAGACAACTGTAATACTCTAGAAAAGTAGAAGAGAGCATATTTCTCTGGAAATGAAGAATATGATTAATATATGAACAAAATGAGTTATGTGTGGAAAGATGGCAACCTTGACGGCTTAGCTAATTTATATTACCTGCATTGTTCTCTATAAACATGAAAACTCATGTTTATAGAGAACATGAGTTACCCCTACATTTATGTGCAAGTAACTGTGAGGGCTGCCCCACAGTGCAGTTGAAGATGAAAAAATAAGAAAACTGTGTAAATCTTGAAGTGCAAATCATGTGCAAATGCAAGATATCTACCTATTTTTAAAAAATCTGTTATATACACACTTGAACCAGAAAGGTTTTAAGCAGGAAGGTTCAAAACTGATGTAATCTCAACCATCCAACCTTTCTGCTCTATATTTATTAAGTATCTTATCCAGAGGCTGCAAATGAATGGTCCAGGATTTGGATTGCAAACACGTTTTTTGTCTGTCTGCCTGCTTGGTAATTTTTTTTGTTTTTAAACCAAAAAATAGTTCATAGCACAATATTTAAGGAATTCCAAAGCATGCTTAAATTTATTAAAAAAAAACAACATGCTTTTTAAAGTTACAATTTGTTGTACATGTCACACCTTTCCTCTGAACAGCCCCAGCCTGAGGACTCTTTTGTCAGGAAATTTTTTTTTTTTTTTTTTTTGTCAGGAAATTTTTAATAGAAACTAATAACTCAAAGTCATTGAATTTTCTATACCCTCTAAAACATTATCCTTCAGGATCCTATTACAACCTGAGACCACCATATAGAGATTCACCCGGAACTTTGAATCAATAAGTTTGTTAGAATAAGGCTCCGAATGTCTCATATCACAGTGTATTAATTTTGTTTTTAATTGAACTAACTTTGAAAACTCAGTTCTACCACTATTATTTCTAGCTGGTTCACACTTTCACCTGCCTAGTCTCTGTAAGTATTTGATTTGTAGCTCCTTCTTTAAGGCAATTTATAAGGATGCACAAAACTACAAATTACCACAAATTAAAAGTGAAGAGAAAGAAGAAACAAAAACAAAGGGTAAGGATAAAGTCGTATCAGAAACTAGGCCAAAAAGTTGTATCGCAATTTTCTTGCTGTAGGCAGAGCACAGATTTAACTCTGAGCTTTCTAAGAGCCAGCAGGAGAAAAAAACCTGGTAGGTTATTTTTCAGTGTCCTTAAGATAAAAACAAACCAGTTAGTTCAAAAAGATAAGTAACCACTTGGCACCATCAGCCTAGAATTTCTCATAAGGGTCCTCAAATAGGATTATGGTGTAATTATTATTACTTCTTCAACATCTCTAAGGCAGATAGATGTCTAGTATTTAACAGCTCTTAGTCAGGGAAGACCAACTACATAAGGAGTCAGTCTGAAAGAGTGAATTGTTTGTTCCTCGGTGTCTGACCAAATGGATATAGTTTCCCTCAACCTGGCTTTTGATGTGTGTTGAGATTAACCTCCTTGGCAAGTACCTAAAGTGTAGATGTTCCATACATCCAATACAGACCATTCATATGTAGGATTAATATTTTAAATTTTTTTTGTAAAAACCAAGTTTTACTTGAGATAGAAATTTTGTGAGTGCCTATAGATTAAGATTCTTCTTAAAAAAATGATTTCAAATCTGCTACATCCTTGTCTTCTGTGTAGCTTGAAGGTGGAGAGAGCGTATTCTTCCAGGGTATCCAAAAGGGGTAAAATCATTAAGAAACAGATATAAAGAAAAAGTGGGCCAGGACACAACCCTTTTTTAAGCTGCTGGAAATTAATTGCTCTGGCAGAGGTCTGTTCCCATGGATCAGGACTCATGTTAGTTTTCAACGTAGATAAATGTAAGGAACTACAGTTTTTATTCGTGTCTGTAATAGGTATGGCTCTGTGCCTTCTTTCTTTGGGAGTGCGCAAGATTCACCTTTATTTAAAAACGTGGGCTGGCTGGTTAGCTCAGTTGGTTAGAGCACAGCCTCATAACACCAAGGTCAAGAGTGTGGATCCCCATACTGGCCAGATGCCAAAAAAAAAAAAAAAAAAACCCACCACAAGATTTATTTTTTCTTTGACCATACTAGATCTACAGCTCTTTATCTTGTTACCTTCACTACTCCTCTTGAATTCAGTCGAAACCACTCTGTTTTCTTACTGATGACTGCCCCTTTTATTTCTGAGTTTGTTATATTTAGCCTCAACTTTTTATCAGTACTGTATTTCCCAACTGCTTTAAGTATTTTTGCATTTGGATATTTTGTCATCTTTTTTAGTCTTTCACTTTACAACGTTAACTTGGTCAGGCCTCAGCTAATGTTACATTTTTATCACTTTCTTTCCCATTCCTGCCCTCTCAACTCATTCTAACTAGATTGTGTGTTCCCTTAGTGGACTGCATTTCATTCATCTCTTTGTCTTACAACCTCATAGCACACAGCCTAGCAGAATAGATATTCAGTGAATAAATATGTATAGTTCTACATCTTCAACTATATTGTAAGTTTTTTAGGGACATTAAGAAAAATTGCTTTAAAATTATTTTTTAATTTATCTTTTTAACATTGCTTTTATGTTGTATGTTGCTTTTTATAGATGAGATGTATAGGTTAACTATGTGCTTACCTATATGGAACACAGATATATGTTGTTTGGTATGAATAATGGGTACCTGGTAGATCCTCAGTAGATAAATTGAATAACTAACACTGAGAATGTAGTTATTTCTGTGTTATTTGCCTCAGTGGAGACAAACGTTGGTGTGGAAAATAATAAAGCAGAAGTCAGTTCAGTTGAAGGACACTGTGCCTGTTTTCCCATTGGGTTTTCGTAACACCTGGGCAGTTGCCCTTGAATGTAAACAGGGGATCTGCCTGTAGAACCAAGTTCATACCCTAGAGAAGGCCATCTTCAAGACCAACAGCAAATAGTGGACTACATTAAGAACAAAAACAAATAAAAACAAAAACACCTTCACATAATTGCAGTTTGACCATGAAGCTCTTTTCAGATCATTCCCATTGCTTTCATCTTACTGTAGGCCTCTGCCATCTTCTACTTCCAGCCTTCCCTTGCTTTCATATATCCTACTCATTACCTCCAAGACAGTCACAATGACACACCAGCTTCAGAACATTCCTCCTCTTGCTTAAGATTATCAGTAATTTCTCAGCCTTGCCAGTTAGCTCACTTGGAACAGCTGATGCTGATAACACCAAGGTCAAGGGTTTGGATCCCTTACACAGACCAGCTCCCCGCAGCCTCCCCCATCCCCCGAGAATTATGGTGATTTTTGCATGGTAATAATTCCTTTAGGCTGTCTGCATTAGTATTCACCATTAACTTGTCAAAACACACAGGACAGGTATGTCTTCAATTATTGTTGTATGATGCTTGGAAGTATTAGCACGCTTTTTCCTCTTGTTTTAAAGCAATTGATTTTTAGGGCCAGCTGGGTGGCTCACTTGGGAGAGTATGGTGCTGATAACACCAAGGCCAAGGGTTCAGATCCCTCTATAGGGATGGCCGGTTAGCTCACTTGGGAGAGCGTGGTGCTGACAACACCAGGTCAAGGGTTAAGATCCCCTTGCCTGTCATCTTTAAAAAAAAAAAAAAAGATAAATAAAGCAATAGGTTTTGTTGTTGTTACTTAGTTTTGACTTTAAAAAAATAAAAAGAATTTTAGAGGATTATTGTAGCCATGTTTGTCTTATTGTGACTTGAAAATGTAGCATTTGTAAGCAGAAATCAGAAGAGTAGTATTCATGTTAGGTGAAAAGGTCTTTAATTTTTAAAGTCTTAGTGTAAAGTTGAGACAGCCAATTGATTTTTCTACAGGATTTGAAAATTGGTGTACTTTCTCTGACATACATTAATTAGTGTTCAATCTTTAAAAAGAAAAAGATTACATTGAAGCCAGCCCCAAGTAGCTGGACTTTGATGTATCTTTTTGGGGGGCAGGGGGGTGATTGGGGGGTATGGGGATCAAACCCTGGATCTTGGTGTTATAACTTCAATGTATCTTATTGCCCCCAGATTTCAGAATTTGTTTTTTGGAATTTTAAAAAAGGATGAGAATAAAATGATACTGTGTGTCTTTACTTTTTGAGAACAGTAAATTTTTTTCTTAGTTTTACTATGATGCCTGCAGTAGTCATTTAGAAATACCAGATACCTACTGATGGAGTTTGGATGTGTTGTCCCCTCCAAAACTCATGTGGAAATTTGATCTCCAATGTGGCAGTGTTGGAAACTGATTGAATCATGGGGGTGGATCCCTCATGAATGGATTAATGCTCTCCCTGGGGGAGGAGGGGTAGTGAGTGAGTTCTTGCTCTATTAGTTCCCACGAGAGCTTGTTGTATATAGGACCCTGGCACCTCCTCTCTCTCTCTCTCTCTTGCTTCCTTCACCACGTGAACTGCTTGTACCTGCCAGCTGCCTGCTGTTTTTCCGCCATGAGTAGAAGCAGCCTGAGGCCCATGCCAGATGCAGCTGTCCCAGAATCGTAAGCCAAATAAACCTCTTTCCTTTATAAATTACCCAGTCTCAGGTATTTCTGTCATAGCAACACAAAACGGACTAAAACACCTACTGTGTTAATTATCATGAATTTGGTAGAGATATGATGAAGAATATGTTAAGGTTGCAGCTTTGGAGGAGTGTGGTTGAGAAGACAACATCATGGCAGATAGTTACAGTGTAGTATGAGAAGTGTTAAATATGTATATGTACCAGAGTACTATGAAATCACAGAGGAGGGAGTGACTTTGCTTAATTTTTTTTTTTTTTTTTTGTCAAAGCTATGTTAGAATGGTAAATAAAATCCTCAAGTTCTGTTATTTATGCTAGCTGCTGAGAGTTTTGCTAATGCTATTAAGTATTAGATTGAACCTGTGCAATTGCCATTATTAACAATTTTATATGGTTTAACCCTAATGGTATTTTGGTATGACAATTAAGACAAGAAAATCAAACATGGTTATTATCTTTTGCCAGTACTGTTTCACAGTTGTTGAATAATTGATATTTCATTAAAATATAGCTTTGAATATTGAATAAATATGCCATTTGGGGAAAACATTTTTTCAAGTTCAGCTTGATTTCTCTTTTTAAGAAAATAATGTATATGAAAGAATTTTATTAACTATAAAGTGCTATGCAGTTACAAATTATTTTATAGTTGCCCATAAATGTGGAAATATAGTTATTTAATTTGGGAAATCTTGCTTTCATACTTTGGTTTCCTATAGACATTTGTTGAATTACAGACACTGTGCCTAGTACTAGAGATTGAATCCAGTTTAGTATTTGACCTGGGGAGGTCAGTCAGGTACCAGAGACAGCATATGTATAGTTACAAGAATGTGGGAGGTAGTGCAGTATAGAATCAGTGATTTTTCAAATTTATCTTTTTTTTTGCAGCTGGTTGGTACAGGGATCTGAACTGATGTTGTTTCAAATTTATCTTAACAGTGGAAACATTTCTTCAAAAGCTCTTATGCAAAAGCCTAATATGTAAACAGCTAAAAACTGAATACTGCCTACTTGGCCTCCTCTCTGTCCTCATGCCTACTGTTTGAAACCATTTGTGTGGGAATTAAAAACAAAGCTGATTTGAATCCTGGCCCTGCCAATTTATAGCTGTTTGACATTGGATACATGATCTAACAATGAACTTGTTTCCTCATCTGTTAAATGTTAAATTAGTTTTCTAGCTAGATGTTGTAAGAATTAAACAATGTAGGAAAGGGGCCTGGCATGTAATGGCATTCAGTAAGTGGTAGCTATGAGGATTACATGTACATGATACAGTGAGACTAAAGAAGATACCTATCTGCCAAGAGGAATGGGATGGTCAGGGAAGGTTTCACAGAGCCTTCTGATGATGGGCTTAATCTTGAAAGTGAATGGAAAATTGACAGACATGTGGATTAGGAACATATACCCAAAATAAAACATTTTAATGAATACTTGGGAATGTGGACTGTAGCCTCTTTATACCTTTCTGGAAATATATGGCTTTACCTGACTACTAGATAGCTTTTCTGTACATTCTTTTGACTCACACTTATAGTGTTAGGCTGGGTCAGGCTAGGGTGAGAGGCGCTAACTTTCTTGGGCTAATTAAGTTAGCTCTTAAACTAAAGGGAAAAAGTACTCTAAACCTGAACTTGTATGCTGTGTATTGTTCATGGACAAGTTCTTCCTAAGTACAATTGCATCACTGTGTTGAAAATTAGTAATTTTTATGTCCTCCTCTGAGGTCTTAGGTAGGTAAGTATTTTTGCCTGAGATTCAACTTAATGGGACTACTGCTATGGATAAATTTTTTGCAGATGGATACATGTACTTTGGATTTGTTTTTTTTTTTTAAAGATGACCGGTAAGGGGATCTTAACCCTTGGCTTGGTGTTGTCAGCACCACGCTCAGCCAGTGAGCGAACCGGCCATCCCTATATAGGATCCAAACCCATGGCCTTGGTGTTATCAGCACCACACTCTCCCGAGTGAGCCACGGGCTGGCCCTTACTTTGGATTTTTGAGAAAGAGCTAGAAAGTTAGCTTCTAGGAAAAGCTGGTGAATCATAACTGGATACTTTTTCTACCTCAGCACTAAAGGATCATTCCTCTTTTATAACAATCAGATTTTAAGCAGACATTACAGTGTTATAGGTTAACACGATGATGAGGAATTAAACAAAGTGGAGGAAGTAGAGAACTAAGAACAATATACATACATATATATAAAATCATATAGTTCTTACATGTAGCAGGCACTGTTCTCAGCATTTTCCATCCATCAACTCATTTAATCTGCATGACAGCCCTATGAAATAGGTACTACTGTTATTAGAAGAAGCTGTATCAGATAACTTCTACATAAGGGGGTTTGCAAACTACAACTAGCAAGCCAAATCCTGCCTACCACCTGTTTTTGTGTGGCCTGCAAGCTAAGAATGGTTTTTATAATTTTTACTGTTTGAAAAAAATCAAAAGAAAATTAATATTTTGTAAAATTTATTTGATAATTTAATAATTTATTTAAAATTACATGCAATTCTAATTTCAGTGTTCATAAAGTTTTATTCAAACACAGCAACACCTTTTCTTTTATATATTATTTTTTATTTCATTTTGGGGGGGGTGCAGCTGGCCAGTATGGGGATCTGAACCCTGACTTTGGGGTTATAAGGCTGCGCTCTAATCCACTGAGCTAACTGGCCAGCCACCTATATATTGTTTATTGTTGGTTTCTCACTTCAGTGGCAGAATTGAGTAGCTGCTGACAGAAACTGAATGGCCTGCAAAACCTAAAATACTTTCTGGCCCTTCGCAGAGAGTTTGCTGAACGCTGTTCTAGATAAAAAGAGAACACAATCAAGATAAAAAGCAACAAAGGTAATGTAGATGTAAAAGAATGTGTCTTTATGTTAGAACATACCAGAAAGACTAGATAGTTATATAATGAATAGCTGCTGTATTTTTTATTGAAGGATTTTTTTGAAGTCTTTTATAAAACTTTAACTATAATGAAAAATGCTTACTTATTTCAGAATGTTGGGGTGGCCTCTTTTTCTTGTTATAATACCTCTCCAGCATATGTCTGAGGGGTTTTGTAAATATTTATTTGAATTTGAGTGACAGTTGTTCCAATTACAATTAAAATTTGAGTGCCTTGTCTTCCTAATCTGATTTTGCTCTTGGAGCCCAGATAATATTTTCTGCCACTGATGATTTCTCAATTTCTTTTTCTATATAATTTTGCTTTTGACCTTTTAGTACTAGGTATGGTTTGTGTCTTTGAGTGTATGGTTCTCTACTGAGGATGTGTATCAAAATTACCCGGAGAAATCGAAAAAATTCATGTCTCTTCAGAATTTCTGAGGATGAGGCCTAGGCACGGTCATTTTCAGAAAGTACCTCAGGTGATTCTGCTGCACACTCCTAGTTAAGATCCATAGTTACTTTAGCAAATCCAGTTTAAAAAAAAAAAATACATATGTGGCATTTATTGTTCTGTTTCCCAGAGGTGTTCTCCAGCCTAAAGAATCACTGCCTAAATCGATGGAAACTTGTAGAGGTCAGCAGCATTCACTTGGTGAATTAGTTCTCTCTTTTGATGGCACTCAGCGCATAGAATAATAAAATCAAAGTTGGAAGTTACATTAGAACAAGTAGTATAATTTAGTAGTCTTTGTTTTTATGAGCTATTTGACATCATAGAATCCCAGCGAATCAGAAAATAATGGATTTAATAAGATAGAAAACAATTTATAGGAAACCCAACCTTTTTAGGATGAATAGTTTACATTCTGGGACCATTTTATTTTGTTAATCTTTCTACAAAAACTGTGGAACTTGTAGATCCTTTCTTCTTGTTTTCATTTAAGTGTATTTTAACACCAAGGAAAGTTTGGAAGAAAACTTAACCCACAATCTCGAAAATCATATTAAAACAAGTGTCTTTTTCCACATTCCTTTCCACTATTTGTTTATAGGTATATATATTTGTGTCATACAGAACAACTGGTTTGAAATACAACATACTAGAAAAAGCTGTATACAGCACAATCTAAACAAGTCAGAATTCAGTTTCTTTGGAAACTTCATGTGTTCAAAATGGCTTCATGCTGAAGTCAAAGAAGGAGGAAACTCATTTTTGGGGGCAAGGAAGAAGTAGTCTTCATTCAGCTGGGATGAAGATTATATCTAACACGTCTTTGATAGCTGTGCCATGGCAATGAGGATGAATCCAAATTAATGTCCTTAAAAGGAAAGCCAAGAAGTGATGATGTGTACAGGCTGAGAAAGAAAAAAAACAAAGAGAGAAAAGGGAAGGGAGGAAAGATCAGCAATAAGATGCTGCTTGTGATGGCAGTGTAGAGAGCAATGAAATAAGAGGATAGGATGAGTTCTTAGTTACCTATTTTGTTCCTCAGTAGCCCTTGTTCAGGCCCTTGTTTGCTACAGGGTGGGAAACAGTTTTTTACATTTGACAACCCTTGAAGGCATTAGTTTGCTTGGAGGGTACCCAGAGAGTAGAGTTTAAGCAGTAAAAGGGTGAAAAGTATTCATTTCTGTAGAGTTTAGTGACAGACTAAACCTATAGTATAGTAATGGGTTTTATATTATTATAACAGTAATACTGGCAGTCTGGGAGTATATTAGGGTTCTCCAGAGAAACAGAACCAATAGAGTGTGTGTGTGGTGTGTATGTAGAGACAGAGAAAGAGAGAGAAATGGATTGGTTGATTGAAATTAAGGAATTGGCTCATGCAATTGTGAAGGCTGGTAAGTCTGAAATTGCAGGATAGGTGGACAGGCTGGAGAACCAGGGAACAGTTTATGTTGCAGCTCAAGTCTGAAGGCAATATGTTGACAGAATTCTCTTTTTTTCAGGAAGTCAATATTTTTCCTCTTAAGGCCTTCAAATGATGGGATAAAGCCTGCCCACACTATGGAGGGTAATTGGCTTTACTCAGTTAATTTTAATTAACTAATGTTAATCCTATCTAAAAAAAAATATGTTCACAACATCATCTAGTGTTTGACCAAATATCTGGGTAGTGTTCACTACCAAGGTGACTAGCCAAGTTGACACACAACATTAACCATCACAGGGAGTATAATAGAAGCTATCTATAATATATATTCCAGTCTTCTAGTGAAAGGCAAAGGGCAAAGCCAAAAATGGTTGATCTCACAAGAAAAAAATGGACATTTAGATATGACTTACATTGTGTTATTTAAATCTGTTTGATTTCAAAGGCCAACAACTGTTTCTACTTTGTTAATTCAGATTTACAGTCTAAAGCTGTGGACCATCTATTTGCAATACTTTCCTTTAATATTGGAGTTACTAGACTTGAGACTGGTAGGAATGATTCTAAGTGGAAAAAAAAGATGGTATCTTAATCTTTGGCCCAAGGCTAATTGAAAAATATAAAATATTTTTATATGTAAATTTTGGATGGGTGACTTAAATCTTATAAAATGAGATATGGTGTTTAGCAGTAAATAATAGAAAAGTGAGGAAATGGTAAGGCTGTTGAAAGAATTTTACAACTTTTTCAGTGAACTATGCCTGAGCCCGTTTCACTCCTCAGTGATTTTACTGTACTGATGAAGCAACCTGATCTTCTTTTGTTTTTGTTTTGGACCTGCCAATAGCAGGTCCAGGTGAATCGTGGGATTCCAAGCTGAAGCAGAATAAGAACAACTAGACATTTTAAAGTCTTGGTATTTGATTAAAAACTTTAAATCATATAACATTTTCAAATTGTAGGGATGGAAAAAGTCTAACTTTTCTCATATTTTAATTGTTCACACAGAGCAAAGATGCTTAAGGAACATACGGTTAATATTGTTTAATTTTGCCATCCTTATTTTTATCAGAAAACAATTTCAAGATTCTAGATGCATATCTCTGTAGTTAAAAAGGTGGGGAAATCATAAAGATTAATCTTAGGAAATGAAGTTAACTCTCAAAGGGTCTTTTATCCTCCTACATAATCTCACAGATTTAGACTATAGACTGGCATTTTTCAGAATATGCGATGCAATGATTTCGTAGGAAAATTTACTTTTTCATTACTTGACTGCATTGCAGTATAGCACTAATTATGTAATTAAAACATTCTTTTTTATCTAGAATTATAATCAGACTCAGATATTGAGAACTTAGAGAAACTTGTCTTCTGCCATGACAAGGAGCATCATCTGATGCAGTGATGAAGAATTTGCAGGCATACTCAAAATACCCAGGACCCGTTATTCAGATAATGAGAAATGTTCATTTTACCCATACTGTGAGGGCTTTGCAAGTCAAAACGTGTGTATATGTTAGTTATACAGAAATCAGGATGATTTGGACAATGCAACCAAAAGGGGAAAGGAGTGGGGAGAAGCTGCACAAGTGAAAAAACATTTCCAGAGGGTAAGACCATGTTTTGGGAGATGATTGCTTCAGTTTTTATTTCTCAAAATTTGTAGTCATGTGACACTCCCCAGGAGATCGTACACATTCTTTTACACTTTATGAAAAAAGCATCAAAAAGTAAGCCAATTTCAGGGACTTTTATAGTAAAGCATGTCCCAAGTTCATTGGTGGTGTTCACTGTTCTTTTGTTGGGATTTCAAAAACACATATAAAGCTTGGAACTGATGGCAGTAGATAACACATATGGTACTCCTTAGTTTATAGAATTTATTTACATTATTATCCTGCATAATCCTCACTAAACCCTGTGAGGTAAGTTTCACGTTTAAGTCCATTTTACAGTTGAGGAAACTCATTCTTAATAAAGAAACTGAGGTTTTAGGGAGGCTATGTGAACTTAACTTTTAAATACTAAAACTTGAATCCTGAATTCTTTGTAATATGCCCCATAGATATGCCCCATGCCATATTTTTATAAATACTACTTGATAAAATCCACCTGATTTTTAGTACGTTAAAAAGAAAATGAGTAATCTCTTCTTTTGATTAATTTTACACTTTGTAGCTTGAAACTTTAGATGAGATTCACCAAGCAATTGCCTTGTTGATTGTCTAAGCCTAATGTAAGATAGCATTGTACCTTGCTTTAATGTTGCATTCAGAACATTATTGGAACTATAAAGGTCACCTTAGAAGAGAAATGTACAGATTGTTTTGTAAATATCAGATTTCTACCTAATTCTCTTGAAATCTTTGTGACTTTATCGTAATCTACCTCAGTATTCTCTTATGAGGGTCCTTCAAAAAGTTCGTGGAAAAATAGAATTAAAAGATAACGAATCTTTCCATGAACTTTTTGAAGGCCTCTCGTATTTTAGTGTGATTCTTTTTTGGTTGTCTAAAAAACAGATTATTAGGTGGGAAAAGTATGACATGGACAGTGAAGATAAATAAGTTTTGTATCTAATGATGGATGCTGGTTATGTGTGCTCTTTAAACTTTGGTCTGATTTTTAAAAAACATGTACAGCCAGCATAACTAAGAAAGTAGCTTTTAGTTCTCTAACCCAAACTGAGATCTTAATTCATTAAATTATAGACAAAACATTTTTTCATTTTTTTAATAGCTTTAAAAAAGATTAGCTTTTTTTTTTCCTTTAGTGGATTGTGTACAAAATCTGTGTAAAGATCATTGGATAAAATGGTTAAAAAAAATATATATATATATATTTATATTCATAATATTAATAGTCATACAGATTCATAAAATATCTTTTGTTCCATTAGTGAATTTGAAAAAAAATTTCTATTTTGTGGAACAACTATGCTAAAAACCTGATAATTTGCAGGGTATCATGGAACGTATAGTTTATTTGGGAAGTTGCTTAACAGAATCTTGAAAATTAACTGATCTGAAAAGGTAGTCAGTAATTCTTGGTTGACAGTAGTTTTTACCTTCATTGCTTTATGTGGAAAATATTTGGATTAGAATTATGAGCTTTGTGTGCTATTCAAGCATGGTATAATCTTTTGGCCCTCTTTAAAGCTTTGTCAACTGACAATTTTATAAGGGCAGGAACCAGTGGTAATTGTTAAATCACTGTGTAAGTCCTAGTGGCACTCTTTCACTTATTTCTACATGTAATGAAAAATAAATCTGATGATTTTCATTTTTATGTTAATGCATCTCTAATGTTAATGTGTGATTAGTTGTTTGTGTTTTTCTTCACACACATCCTTTATTTTCTGTATTTTCTCCCATTTTACAAACTCCTAGTTGGTAGAGACCAGTGTATGAAATAGATTACTAAAGAACTAATATTTCATGAAGGTGGATGGGAAGAATTTAAATTAATAATTGATCATCTTGTGTCATGAAATTATTTTTTAATGCTCCGTTGTTTCCTTTCTCTTTTGTTTTTTACTCTTCCCCATTCTCTTTCTGTGGTGAGGTACTTACCCAAGCATGTTTTGTCTTAGGTGCTGCACTGGGAGGCAGATAAGTGGATATATTAGAATAGAGAATGCTTAAGAATTCTGCATTCCAAAGCATTCTGTTTCTAGTGCTTAGGCAACACTGATCTGATCTCTAAGAAAGTGGATATTGATATGCAGATGAATAAACCAGACTCCTCTTTGAAATATGTTTGTAAAATATACAAGTAGCTTAAAAGGAAATATTGAAGTACTGCCAAAATACATTTCAAAAATGATGTCTTCTCATTCATTATGTTGGCTCTGGAAGGATTTGCGAACCTCCTTAAAAATGCATGTAGTATTTTATTTATCTTTATATGTGTTTCTTTGAGAGGAGAGATCTTAGCTTTCATCACCTTTTTAAAGGAATCCAGTGACCTCAAAAAAGGTTAAGAAGGGCTGACCCCAGTGGCTCACTCGGGAGAGTGCGGCGCTGGGAGCGCAGTGGCGTTCCCACTGCGGGTTTGGATCCTGTATAGGGATGGCCGGTGCGCTCACTGGCTGAGCGTGGTGCGGACAACACCAAGCCAAAGGTTGCGATCCCCTTACCGGTCACAAAAACGGTGGGGGGAGGGGAGAAAAGGTTAAGAACTCCTCTAGCAAGTGGTATAAAAATAGATTATTTGTACTGTTTGTTATATAGATAGTTCATTGCAAAGTGGTAATTCTAAACCCTCTTTAACTCCATTTAAGGACCATGTATTTCTGTTGTCATGTGATAATTTTGCAATTATGTGTTAAAACATTAATCAAGCTAAGAGGTAACTGTAAAGTAAATCTGAAAAATTCTGTACATTCTCTATATTATGTTCTTAAAATAAGTATGATAACTCAATCACATACTTATCTGATAGTAAATATATGAGGAGAATCCAAAAAGTTTGGGGAAAAATGGAATTAAAAAATAAAAATAAAAAATGTAAACTTTATTTCTCAGCATAAGTGCCATCAAGTTCAAGACACTTTTGTAAGCAATGATACCAGCCATTTAGTCCATCCCTAAGGAACTGAGAGTCCTGGGAATTTGACCATGTAAATGTAGTTTTTTTACATTATTAACTGAAGAAAAATGGATGCCCTTTAAAGATTTTTTAAGATTAGGAAACAAAAAGAAGTCAGAAGGAGCCAAATCAGGACTGTAAGGTAGATACCTAATGATTTCCCATCGAAACTCTCACAAAATTGCCTTTATTTGAGAAGAGAAGTGGCAGGAGGGTTGTCATGGTCCCACTTATTTAAAATTTTCATTGAAAGCTCTGCTCTTGTCTGCAGCTGATCTAGGCACAACAGTTTTGGCACTCATTGAGCAGAAAGTCTGGTCAAGTAATTTTTCAGTCAGGATTGTATAAGCTGAACCAATTGAGATGTCTGTGGTGTTGGCTATTGTTTCTGCAGTTAATTGTTGGCCCTGTTTAAATGACGACACAAACAAGATTAATTTTTTTTCCTTGCAAAGTTGTCTGCCTTTGTGGCCTTCATCTTCATCATTGTCTTGTCCCTTCTTAAAATGAGTTATCAATTTGTAAACTGCTGATTTCTTTGGGGCATTGTCCCCATAAACTTTTTGTAAAGCATTAGTGATTTCACCATTCTTCCACCCAAGCTTCACAATAAATTTGATTCTTCAATTTTAGTAGAATTGCACACATGTGTATATATATGTATATATATATGTGTGTGTGTATGTGTATATATGTATGCACATATATATGTGCATGCACACGTTAAGGTAGGAAAGCTTAAAGGTAGGAAGTCAATAGAGGATGAAATAATCTGAGTTAAAAGGATGTTATCTACTTAGGTGTTATCTACTATTAAGAAAAGTCAGATGAATTACTCAGGTTATAGAGTTGATGACAGACTTGAATCCACATTTTCTTTTTTAATCTGCATCTAGTGCTAATCAAATCCATTGTCTGTCTTTACCATACATCATTAATACTTAGCCAGTTGTAATCGAAACATTAAACAGTTAATATTACATTGGGAAATTGTAAATGTAACTATCCCACTCTGACTACAGCCTTCTGGTTGTTCTCCCAGGGCATAGAGACCTTTACTTTCTTGATCTCTCTCATCTCTATTTGCCCCTCCTATTTTCACTTTCTGCACAGTAAGCTTAGGCTCTTTGACCCATTATTTCAACTCTTCTCATCTTGCATCCATTACACATACCTTGCAAATCCTCAGCCTAACCCTGGATCTTTTAAATGAATGCCTTTTCTGTTTTTGCAGCCAGACCGTCCATACTTACTAAATAAAAATCACATCTTTGGAAATTGGTACCACTAACAATTCATGGTTTCCAGTCTAAAAAAGTCCTTTCTGTACTTCCTGTTCAGTTTCTTTTCTGTCATTCTTCATAGCAGCCAATTCAAGCCTCTCGTTTCTCTCCCTTATGTCCCCTCCTCAGTAAATAACCTTGCTTCCTGTTTTCCAGAAATATGAAAACATATCTACACATTTTTCTCCTTTCTTTCTCACATAGTGGAAGATGTGACCCATCTTGATGTGTAAGGCTTCCACATCTGGAATCCCATTCTTTTACCTCCCTTCTCCCTTAGGTTCTTGTTCCACTGAGTCCCTCTTTTGGTTTTTGAAAATATTTCTGTTACAGAAAATGTCAGACAATAAACAAAATTAGAGAATAGTGTAGTGAACCCTCATGTACCCATTAATCAGCTTCAGCAGTTACCATCCAGGCTAATTGTGTTTCATGTATCTCGTATCTACTCTCCCCAACCAGATTTTTTTTTTTAAGCAAATCACAGACACCGTGTCATTTTAGTGATAGCCTTTTAATTGTTGTCTCTGAAAGACTACAAAATAACCACAGTACTGTTATCACTCCTAAAAAAATTCATAATTATTCTTTAATATCTCCAGATATCCAGTCAGTGTTCAAATTTCCCCAAATGGATTTCTCCAAATTGGATTGCTCATTTTACAATTTGTTAGAATCTAGATCTAAATAAGGTCTATAAATTGCAATTGGTTGATATGTCACTTGTCTCTTTTAATCCATGGATTTCCTTTTCCGTCTCTTATTCTTTTCTTGGAATTTATTTGAGGAAACTGGGTCATTTGTTTTAAAGGATGTTTCACAGTCTAGATTTTGCCAGTTGTATCCCCATGGTATCTTAAAAATATTTCTCTGCCCTCTATACTTCTTGCAAATTGATAGAGCTAGAGGTTTGATTAGATTCATATTTGATTTTTGTGGCAAGAATACTTCATAGGTAGTGTAGTGTTACTCCATCACTACACTGCTGTAAAATATAGTTAATATAGATATATAACTTTTTACACATCATGTCTGGTTGTCTCTTTGTTACATTAGCAGCCTTTGGTTTATTAGGGGGCAAAAATGATGACATTAAAATTCTTCATTGTTTTCTTCATTTCCCTTGTGTTTTTTTCTCAATCATCAAGAATTTAAGCATCTAATTTTTTTTTTAAATTTTATTTTGTCGATATACAATGTGGTTGATTATTGTGGCCTATTAAGGAAATTCCCTCCCTCCTCCCTCTCCCCCCTCCCACCCAACAATGTCCTGTTTGCTTGTCATATCAACTTCAAGGAATTGTAATTGTTTTGTCTTCTCCCCCCCCCATTTTTGTGTGTGTGTGTGAATTTATTTATTTATTTTTATCTCCCACCAATAAGTGAGAACATGTGGTATTTCTCTTTCTGTGCCTGACTTGTTTCACTTAATATAATTCTCTCTAGGTCTATCTATGTCGTTGCAAATGGCAGTATTTCGTTCTTTTTTATAGCTGAGTAGTATTCCATTGTGTAGATATACCACATTTTCCGTATCCACTCATCCGATGATGGACATTTGGGCTGGTTCCAACTCTTGGCTATTGTAAAAAGTGCTGCAATGAACATTGGGAAACAGGTATACCTTCGACTTGATGATTTCCTTTCCTCTGGGTATGTTCCCAGCAGTGGGATAGCTGGGTCATATGGCAGATCTATCTGCAGTTGTTTGAGGAACCTCCATACCATTTTCCATAGAGGCTGCACCATTTTGCAGTCGCCCCAACAATGTATGAGAGTTCCTTTTTCTCCACAACCTCGCCAGCATTTATGGTTCAGAGTCTTTTGGATTTTAGCCATCCTAACTGGGGTGAGATGGTATCTCAGTGTAGTTTTGATTTGCATTTCCCGAATGCTGAGTGATGTTGAGCATTTTTTCATATGTCTGTTGGCCATTAATATCTTCCTTAGAGAAATGCCTACTTAGCTCTTTTGCCCATTTTTTAATTGGGTTGCTTTTTTTTTCTTGTAAAGTTGTTTGAGTTCCTTGTATATTCTGGATATTAATCCTTTATCATATGTATATTTTGCAAATATTTTCTCCCACTCTGTTGGTTGTCTTTTAACTCTGTTAATTGTTTCTTTTGCTGTGCAGAAGCTCTTTAGTTTCATATAATCCCATTTGTTTATTTTTCCTTTGGTTGTCCATGCTTTTAGGGTCGTATTCATGAAGTCTATGCCCAGTCCTACTTCCTGAAGTATTTCTCCTATGTTTTCTTTAAGAAGTTTTATTGTTTCAGGCTGTATATTTAATTCTTTAATCCATTTTGAGTTGACTTTAGTGTATGGTGAAAGGTATGGGTCTAGTTTCATTCTCCTGCATATTGATATCCAGTTCTCCCAGCACCATTTGCTAACGAGGCTGTCTCTTCCCCAGTGTATAGGCTTGGTGCCTTTGTCAAAGATCAGATGGCTGTAGGTGTGTGGGTTGATTTCTGGATTCTCTATTCTATTCCATTGATCAGTGTGTCTGTTTTTATGCCAGTACCATACTGTTTTGGTTATTATAGCTTTGTAGTATAGTTTAAAGTCAGGTAGTATTATGCCTCCAGCTTTATTTTTTTTGCTCAGCGTTGCTTTGGCTATGCGTGGTCTTTTGTTATTCCATATAAATGTCTGGATAGTTCTTTCCATTTCTGAGAAAAATGTCATTGAAATTTTGATGGGGATTGCATTGAATTTGTATATCACTTTGGGTAGTATAGACATTTTCACTATGTTGATTCTTCCAATCCAAGAGCATGGGTTATCTTTCCATCTTCTTGTATCCTCTCTAATTTCTCTCAGCAGTGGTTTGTAGTTCTCATTATAGAGATTTTTCACCTCTTTGGTTAACTCAATTCCTAAGTATTTTATTTTTTTGGTGGCTATTGTAAATGGGCGGGCTTTCTTGATTTCTCTTTCTGCATGTTCACTATTGGAGAATAGAAATGCTACTGATTTTTGTGTGTTAATTTTGTATCCTGCTACTGTGCTGAGATCATTTATCAACTCCAAGAGTTTTTTTGTAGAGGCTTTTGGCTGTTCGATATATAGGATCATGTCATCTGCAAACAGGGACAGTTTGACTTCATCTTTTCCAATCTAGATGCCCTTTATTTCCTTCTCTTCTCTGATTGCTCTGGCTAGTACTTCCAACACTATGTTGAATAGGAGTGGTGAGAGTGGGCATCCTTGTCTAGTTCCTGTTCTTAAAGGAAAAGCTTTCAGCTTTTCGCCATTCAGGATATTGGCAGTGGGTTTATCACATATGGCTTTAATTATGTTGAGATACTTTCCCTCTATACCTAACTTATAGAGGGTCTTTGTCATGAATGAATGTTGAATTTTATCAAATGCTTTTTCAGCATCTATAGAGATGATCATATGGTCCTTGTGTTTGATTTTATTAATATGGTGAATCACATTTATTGATTTGTGTATGTTGAACCAACCTTGCATCCCTTGGATGAATCCCACTTGATCGTGGTGAATAATTTTACGTATGTGTTGCTGTATTCTGTTTACTAGTATTTTAGTGAGGATTTTTGCATCTATATTCATCAAGGATATCGGCCTGTAGTTTTCTTTTTTGGTTATATCTTTACCTGGTTTTGGTATCAGGATGATATTTGCTTCATAGAGTGAGTTTGGGAGATTTGCGTCTGTTTCAATCTTTTGGAATAGTTTGTGAAGAATTGGTGTCAATTCCTCTTTGAGTGTTTGGTAAAATTCTGCTGTGAATCCATCTGGTCCTGGGCTTTTCTTTGTTGGGAGCCTACTGATAACAGCTTCAATCTCCTTTATTGTTATTGGTTTGTTCAGATTTTCTATATCTTCATGGCTCAGTTTTGGGAGCTTGTGTGTGTACAGGAATTTATCCATTTCCTCCAGATTTTCAAATTTGTTGGCATATAGTTGTTTATAGTAGTCTCATATGATTCCTTGTATTTCAGATGAATCAGTTGTAATATCACCTTTTCATTTCTAATTTTTGTTATTTGAATCTTCTCCCTTTTTTTGTTAGCTATGCTAATGGTTTGTCAATTTTATTTATCTTTTCAAAAAACCAACTTTTTGATTTACTGATCTTTTGTATTGTTTTTTGGGTTTCAATTTCATTCAGTTCTGCTCTGATCTTAATAATTTCTTTCCATCTGCTAACTTTAGGTTTGGATTGTTCTTGTTTTTCTAGTTCTTTAAGGTGAAGTGTTAGGTTGTTCACTTGCCATCTTTCCATTCTTCTGAAGTGAGCATTTAATGTGATAAATTTCCGCCTTAGTACTGCTTTTGCAGTATCCCACAGGTTTTGGTATGATGTATCATTATTTTCATTAGTTTCAATAAATTTTTTGATATCCTGTTTGATTTCCTCTTGGACCCATATGTCATTAAGTAGAATGCTGTTTAATTTCCATGTGTTTGTATAGTTTCCAGAATTTCGTTTGTTATTGATTTCTAATTTTAATCCATTGTGGTCTGAGAAAATACATGGGATAATTCCAAGTTTTTTGAATTTGTTGAGACTTAATTTGTGACCTAATATGTGATCTATCATGGAGAATGATCCATGTGCTGATGAGAAGAATGAATATTTTGAGGTTGTGGATGGAATGTTCTGTAGATATCTGCCAAGTCCAATTGGTTTAGAGTATTGTTTAGATCTTGTGTTTCTCTGCTGATTCTTTGCCTAGATGATCTGTCCAATATTGAGAGTGGGGTGTTCAGGTCCCCTGCTATTATGGTATTAGTGTCTATTTCCTTCTTTAGGTCTAACAGAGTTTGTTTTATAAATCTGGCTGCTCCAACATTGGGTGCATATATATTTATGATTGTTATGTCTTCTTGATGGATCAGTCCTTTTATCATTATGTAGTGTCCCTCATTGTCTCTTTTTATGGTTTTTAGTTTAAAGTCTATTTTATCAGATATAAGAATAGCTACTCCAGCTCGTTTTTCTTTTCTGTTTGCACGGTAAATCTTTTTCCATCCTTTCACTCTTAGTCTATGTGAATCTTTACGGGTGAGGTGGGTCTCTTGAAGGCAGCATATAGTTGGGTCCTCCTTTTTAATCCAGTCAGCCAGTCTTTGTCTTTAGATTGGGGAATCTAAGCCTTTTACATTAAGAGTTGTTATTGAAAAGTGTTGATTTGTTCCTAGCATTTTATTGATTATTGTTTGGTTGTCTTAGGTGTCTTTTGTTCCTTGCTTTCTGATTTACTGTTTGTGTTCTGTATTTGTTGGTTCCTTGGTTTGTAGATAGCCTTTTTGTTTGTTTGTTTTCTCCTCATGAATGTCATTTTTATTATATTAGTGGGTTTTGATTTTTCTTGTGTTTTTATGGCAGTGGTAGTTATTTTTCAGGAACCAAACCCAGTACTCTCTTGAGAATTTCTTGTAAGGGTGGTCGTTTGGTGGTGAACTTTTGCAGTTTTTGTTTGTCTGAGAAATATACTATTTGCCCTTCATTTCGGAAGGGTAGCCTTGCAGGGTAGAGTATTCTTGGATGATAATCTCTGTCTTTTAGTATTTTGAATATATCATCCCATTCCTTTCTGGCTTTTAGTGTTTGTGATGAAAAGTCTGATGTTAGTCTGATTGGGGCTCCCTTATAGGTGATTTGACGCTTCTCTCTTGCAGCTTTTAAGAGTCTCTCTTTGTCTTTGAGTTTTACCAATTTGACTATAACATGTTTTGGAGAAGACCTTTTTGGGTTGAATACATTTGGAGATCTTTGAGCTTCCTGGGTCCGAAGATCTGTGATTTTTCCTATACCTGGGAAGTTTTCTGCCACTATTTTGTTGAATATGTTTTCAATGCAATCTCCTTTTTCCTCCCATTCTGGAATACCCATGCCTCAGATATTTGAGCGCTTAAGGTTGTCTGATATCTCTCTCAGATTTTCTTCAATGCCTTTGATTCTTTTTTCCTTTTTTTTTTGTCTGCCTGTGTTATTTCAAACAGCCCATCTTCAAGTTCAGAGGTTCTCTCTTCAAGTTCTGCAAGCCTGCTAGTTAAACTCTCTGTTGTGTTTTTTATTTTGCTGAATAAATTCTTCAGTTAGGCAAGTTCTGCTACATTTTTTTTCAGGACATTGATTTCCTTGTACATTTCTTCTTTCAGGTCCTGTATACTTTTCCTCATTTCATCATGTTGTCTAGCTGAGTTTTCTTGTATCTCATTCAGTTTCCTTAGAATTATCACTCGAAATTCCTTGTCAGTCATTTCAAGGGCTTCTTGTTCTATAGGATCTAGAGCTTGAGAGTTATTAACCTTTGGTGGTGTACTTTCTTGATTTTTCGTATTTCTGGTATCTTTTCTTTGATGTTTATTCATTGTGCCAGGGGGTTTCACAGTCCACAGGTTTGACACTGTTGTCTGACTAAGATGTTGCTGTGGTTGCCAATTTGGTATGGCTACCTCAGTGACTGCTCAGTTGGCCAGTAGTGCCTTGTGTGTGTGGTTGCCTCAGGTCTTGGGCCTCTCCGGGGAGCCACCTCCCTGGTCAGCTTGGACTCAGTCGGGCTGCTGAGTCACGGAGTGGTACCGCAGGGTGTTTGGTCTCTGCCGAGTTTCCATCTCCCCTGCTGGACTTCTCCCTTTTCCGCGTGCATGGGGCCGGGCTGCTGGGATGTGCGGAGGCACCGCAGAGCTTTTGGTCTCTGTGGAGCTTCTCCTTCCCTTGCTGGATGTCTCCCTACTCCGTGCATGCTGGGTAGGCCTTGGGATGGACCCGGGTGGCAGTGGTGAAGCCTACCTGCTGCTGGATGGTGCTGCGGCAACCCCCACACAGGGTGTGTGGTCTCTGTGGAGCTTCCGCCTCCCCTTTTGGACGTCTCTGCTCCATACGCACTGGTCCAGGCTGCTGGATCGTGCAGCGGCAATGTGTTCCCCACGGAGTTCTCGCCTCCCCTGTCAGACGTCACCCTGCTCCTTGCGCACTAGGCCAGGCTGGGAATGGAGCTGGGTGCCTGCGTTGAAGCCTCCCTGCTGGATTGTGCAGTGGCTGCCCCACAGGGTGTGTGGTTTCTGCGGAGCCTCCGCCTCCTCTGCTGGGTGTCTCCCCACTCCGTGCGCACTAGGCCGGGCTGGTTATGGAGCCAGGTGGCGGTGGTGAAGCCTATCTGCTGGATCATGCAGTGGCAGCCCCGCAGGGCATGTGGTCTCTGCGGAGCTTCTGCCTCCCCCGCTGGACATCTCCCCGTTCCGTATGCACTTGATGTTATGTTTTTATAGTTGTAAATCGGTTGATTTGTGGGAGAGAGTGACGCTAGGGACCGTCTATTCCGCCATCTTGATCGGAAGTCCTGTGCATCAGAATTGCCTGGAAAGCTTGTTCTTGGGCCCCATTTCCAGAGTTTCTAATTCAGTAGGTCTCTAAGCATGTAATTTGGCTGATAAAAACAACACACAGAAAAACCACTCTTCTGTATTTCTCTGTACTTGTAAATATTTGTTTATGGTACCATCTCTCTCTCCTTCATCTCCTTGCCTGTTTAAATATGGTTTCTCTCATGTTAGATCTTGTCCCTGCGGTCTTACTGAAACCTTTCTCAAGGTTATCAATGAACTCTGTGCTAAATACAGCAGACCCATCTGAACCTTATTTTGCTTGATAGTTGGACAACTTTGGATAATACTGTTTGCCTCCTCCTCTTGAAATACTCCCTTAGCTTCTGTGACATGCTCTCTGCTATTTTTACTTTTACTGCTTCCTCTCAGCCTCAATTGTAGACTCTTAAGTGTTGGTGTTGATGTGTGTTGCTCTAGCCTAGGCCCTCTGCTCATCCTGCTCTGCACATTCTCCATGGGTCATCTTATCCATTCTTCATCCCTTCACACACTGGAGCTTCCTGTTCAACTTAGGTCTAAGTCAGAAATCTCTGGAAGTTATTCTTGACTCCTTGACTGACCTTTCTCACTTTCTGGCTGCCCACATGTAATCACCAGTCCTGTAAGATTTACTTGGTAAAAAACTGAAATCCTAAACTAATTCTCTTCATTTACTGCTGCTGTCCTAGTGTAGACCCCATCATCTGTCACCTTTATTACTGCCAGCCTTATTTCTGGTCCATTCTTCACTATATAAGTGAGTGATTTTTCTAAAAAATCCTTATTTAATTGCTCCGTATTGACCCTGGAATAAATTGTAAAGACCTGAGCTTGTTTTGTGATCCATCCTCTGCTTACCTGCTCAGCTTCATCCTGAGTCGTCACCTCTTATGTGGTACACTTGTCACACTGTTCAAACTGTTTTAATTGCCTGTTTCTTGGCTGACTCTTCCAGTAGATTGTAACTTCTTGAATGTAAAAATCATGTCTTTTTCCCATTCAACTTGGTGTATAAGACAGTGCCTGGCACATAGTATGTGTTCTATAATTGTAAAAATTGATTTGTTCAGTACAACAGTTTACATCCAGTGATTTGTTTATGTCTTGGTTTTATTGTTATTAGACAATCCTACTATTCCAGTACTGTCGTTAGGACAGTATTCTGGTATTCCTATATGTTGATTTGTAGTATAGTATTGTTTCTTAATTGAAGCAGGAATTTTTGCCATGCCTGTTTTTCACTTTAATTTATGTGATTCTCTGTCAGTGGATTACTATTGTCACAGATAATAGAAACCTATAGACAGTTCACATAGTCGCTATTGTGAGGTAATCCTTAACCCCCCTACCATGACCTTTTTTAGAATATATGAGTCCCTAGATGCTTTGGCTTGGTGACAATTAAGACTTAGAAAAGTGAGGCTTAGATAAGGAAGGAATAATAAGTTTTTGTTTAATGGGTACAGAGTTTATGTTAAAGATTATGAAAAAGTTTTGGAAATAGATGGAGGTAGTTACGTAGCATTGTGAGTGTAACTAATTCCCTGCAGTTGTATATGTTAAAACGACAAATGTATATTTTAATATATATATATTATATATATTTTTTACCATAATTAATAAAGAAAAGTGAAGCTTAAATAGTTGGGAGTTGTTAAATACCAAAGAGGGCTAGTTTTCTGGGTTGTTCATCATGTTTGGTTCTAATTCCACTGTTTGTTACTGACATATCATATATCTCTGGATTTAGAGTAGGAGTGATGGCTTTCAGCTAATGTTTTTTAGCTACCTGGGCTCCAGGTCAGAAGAATCATTAAGGATCATAAAATAAATTCCTTTGTATATTTACTAGAATTGCTCAGTGGAGAAGGATCTCCACTGAAATCAACAGCCGCCATTTGGAGCTTCTGAGCTCTCACTTTTTGATTCGGGGTTCATATTTGAAACCAAGGCTTGCTTTTTCATTTTTCTCTGGTAACTGTCTATTTACCACTGTATCTATCGCCAGTACCTGGAACAGTACTTGGCATGGCATGAAAAAGGTACTCAAGAAATGGTCCTTGTTTTCCTCTATCCATTGTATGTCTCTTGATTGGTGGTCCCACGGGCCCTTCATTACACATTAATTTTATTTCATTTGGAAGATGGCTTTCTATTGCTTTGAAGTGCCCCTTCCAATTGAATTTTATGTGTACCAGTAGCCTGCATTTTAAGTAAGACTATCTCAAATATATTTTCTAAATGCAATGGAAATTTTCTTTAGCTATTTTTGTTTAATGTGATGAGACAAACAGGATTTTTTTTTAGATTTGAGGAATTATTTTTAATGGAACAGTTCTTGAATTTTCTCACTTTGGCTACATCTACTCTAGCTGAGTTGGTCACAATACTTTTTAGATATTATGTAGAAATTGATTGTATGGTGTTACAGCATAAAGTACAGGCTCTGAAATGTTAAGTTACATTGAAAAACTAGGTTAGAAAAGTGGATTCTTTATGAGCATATAGAATCTAGGGTAGTCCATTCAGTTTTTTGTTTCGAAAACATATGCTTCTAAGGGACACAAAATGAATTGAAATAATATTAAATTTGTTTCTTGATTAAGTGCATTGTTTAAAAGAGAGTGAGATGATGGCTCAGCAGTTTATTTACATTATGAACATCAGGCATTCTAAGGTTATTGATGGCTAACATTCAACCTTGAAGGTTACTTCGATTATGGTTGGCATTATTTGCCTGTGTATGTTTTGTGAAATCCTTGCTTGTTTTACTTTTTTATGCCTTTTGGAAATTAGAGAATTTAATTTTTGTCTTTAAGGGAGAATTATAGTCTTCTAGAGAAGTTACATGTTAATATTGAAATTAAATGTACCTAGCAAGTAATATGGTTTAGGAGTGGGTAAATGTATGTTAAATTTAAAAAGATTGCTGTTTTGGCTCTTTAAAATACATAAAATACTATGTATTTTGCCATTAATTGATTTTCACTGTAGTTTGAAAATGTCATCTAATATTCATATTAGCATGATGGTAAACCTCATCTTTGAAAGTGTTTACTGCAATTAGTAATTTAGAAATAATTTAAATTTTAAATGAAAAAAATAATTTTCTCTTTCTCTTTCTTCATAGGTGGAATGAACCTTACTTGTTGAATATCTCCCAGTTACTGGTTGGATCCACTTGTAAAAGAATCATTTTCTCCTGTGTGGAAGCCACTTAGTGGCATATTTAATTATAAACCCAGAGATCGCAAAGCTTTTTGATTTCCCAAAGGAGGAACATACCACTATATCAAATAAGCTTGACATTACAGCCAAAATGGTGCTGTCCCAGAGACAACGAGATGAACTGTAAGTTTCTCTGTTTTGTGCTTTAAAAAAACCCTCTTTCTCATAAGAGACAAAGTAGCAAATTAAAATGCAGATTTGGGAGGTCTATGAGCAAAATTATTTTTACCAGTGTTCAAATATTGGTTTGGGCATTTTGGTCTGATTTTGAAACTGGATCTTACTTTGACATAGAATTATTTACCCTTGTGACTTTATCATGTATAAGTGTAAAGCAAAACAAGTTAGTTGGGATAAGTTTTATCCTAAGCTTGTCTTTTGAATATATTATGTTCAGTAGTAAGATAGGTGCTTCAGAGCTTTTTAAAATTTTTTTGTCTGGAATCCATGTCTTAGAAAAATGAAAGGGTTTTCATTTTTATTATTGCTAATGCCTTTCCTTTGCCTTTTGTATTTTTATCTTTTATCTTCCAATAGCTATTATAGGATTTAAACTTTATGAGGTGGCTAATATGATAGTTAATGCAAGTGCATTAATGAGAGAGGTGTAAAATGGTTTGACCACTGCTATTTTATTTTTTATGGCTTTCTATATTTTATAGTATTGTATAGCATTTCATTTTTGTAGTGAAGAATATTGGGGGAGGGGGCTGGCCAGTTAGCTCACTTGGTTAGAGTGTGGTGCTGATTAACACTGCGGTCATGGGTTTTGATCCCTGTACTGGTCAGTCGATAAAAAAGAATATAGTGCGGCAAATTTAGCTTCATACTTAAATTAAAAAAAATTTTTTTCTATGGCTTTAAAAAACTTTTTATATGGAAGTAATTTTAAACCTATAAAAAAGCTGCAAGATTAGTACAGAGAATACTTATATATGTTTTACAAAATTCACCTATTTTGTACCATTTACTTTATCATCTGCACGCTGTAGAAGGGGTGTGGGTATGCACACAATATTTTTTCTCTAAACCATTTGACAGTACATTGCTGTTAAATGTCCTTGTTATATCAAAGACCTCTCCCCCCAGATACTTCAGTATTCAGTTCCTAAGAGTAAAGGATATTCTTCTATAAAATCACAGTACATTAGCAATTATAGTAAATTTAATATTGACACAATGCTTTTATTTAATCTACCTTCCATATTCCAGTTTTCTCGATTGCCACCATAATGTCGTTTATACCATTTTCCCCTTCTAGTACACCATCCAGTTAGGATCAGGTATTGCATTTAGTTGTTATATCTGTTTAGTCTTATTTAATCTGAATTATTTCCTTGGCTTTTCTTTGTCTTTTATGACATTGATGTTTTCGAATAGACTTAAAAAAAAAAAAATACAGTGTTCCTCATTTTGGATTTGTCTAATGAGTTTCCTCGTGATTAGATTCTGGTTATACATTCTTGGCCAGAATACTACATAAGTAATTTTGTATTCTCAGAGTATCACATCTAGAGACACATAATAGCCATTTGTCCATCAGTGATGATGTTAATTTTCATCTCTCAGCCAAAATTTTTTAATAATAACTCTATATTACTATTATTTCCTTTTCAACAGATTAAGTAGGGAGGTACTTTAGCACCATGCAGACATTCTTGTTTTCCATTAGTATTTCTCCCTAGATTTAACATCGGTTGATGATTCTTGCCTGAACCATATTTTACTGCAGTGGTTGCAAAGTGATGATTTTTTTTCTTTTTAAGATGACCAGTAAGGGGATCTTAACCCTTGACTTGGTGTTATCAGCACCACGCTCTCCCAAGTGAGCCACAGGCCGACCCCCAAAATGATTTTTGACACCACCAGTCATTCCATATTTACTAGTGAGCACTCACTTTTTGACTGTAAGCAAGGGAATTTCTTTTTCTCCCTTTTATTTACTTGTCCTTTCATTATCAGTATGAATTCATGACTTGTATTTTTAACAGTATCATTCCTTACTATTCTTATTGTTTTGGTGCTTTAATTGTCCCAGATTTGGAGCATAGTTGCCAGATTTGGTAACTCCAGGTGGATCTTGTATATGCCCCTATCATTTTGGGGGAGTACTTCTTTACTTTCTAGCACAAGAAGGTCCAGGCTTATTGTGTACTTATACTGCCTTAACCCTAGAATCAGCCATTTCTCTGGCAAGCCTTGGTTCCTCTTAGGATTGGTGTTAGAGACCAAGATATGTGCACTAGGTTTGCCCATTATTATTGGGATATCTTTGTTCTTAGGCCCTTCAAGAAGACAGATCTAGGAATTACATGTATGTATAAACACATATAAAGACACACAATGTAGACATATATTAGGGTTTTCTCAGTTTTGGCATTATTGACATTTTGGGCTGAATAATTCTTTGTTGCAGGGGCTGTTCTGTATACTTTTGGTTGATGAGCAACATCTGGCTTCTACCCACTAGATGCCACAACGAAAAATGTCTACAGACATTGCCAGTGTCCCTGGTTGAAAACCACTAATAATGTACATAGACATGTACACAGTGTACTTATTTTAGAAATCATTAGACTACGTCTAATTCCAGTCTAACCCCACAAGTTCTTTCTTCTCCTATATCATATTTATATCTCCCTGGTTCTATAGTGAGAGCCCTGACTCCCAGCAATATGAACACATTGACTCATTTGCTCAATCCTGTAATACTTTTAAAATAGCTTCAGAATCATTCCCCTCATCCTACTACAAAAAACAACCTCCCTATAAAGCGTTAAATATTTGTATGCAACTCTCCCTCCACACACCCTGCCCATGACTGAGGGAATATAATCAAATACTGTGTTCATAAGTTACTTAGATTTGTTTTGTTTGTTACTGTTTCTTTCCCCTCCTTGTGTGGTTATATATATTCATTTAAAATATAGTTGGGTTTATCTATTCTAGTTTTTGTTTCTTCCCATCCTTGTTAATTTAACTTTTAGATATGTAGATCATTATCTATACAAAAATGTATACTCAAAGGAGTTACTCTCTTCTGAATCTCTTCCACTGTGTTACTCCTACCCTTTGTAGGAACCAATCTCATTGGTTTATAAAAATGAGAGAGATTACTTATGTTTTATTATTTCTCCCTTCTTTCTTAAATAAAAGGTAGCATATGTACACTTTTGCTCTTGCTTTCTTTTGCTTAACAATACTTCCTAGAACTCATTCCATATCACTTCAGAGAGATCTTCGTAGTCTTTTTTTAAACAGCTGTATACACAGTACATAGTACTCCACTGTATGTATATAATAGTTTCTTCAGCCAGTCCACCATGTTTGGGACATTTATGTAGTTTCCAGCATGTTGTGATTACAAATAATATTGTGATGAATAGCCCTGCGTGTATGTACTTTTGTATTATTGGTGATGTATATCTTTTTTAATCATTCTTGTTTCTGAGTCAATTCAGATGTTTTTCTTCCAGGTGGTTTGTGTGAGCTCCTTTGGAAGTCCCTCATAATCATGATGAGTACTTCCCCTTACCAGCCAGCCACCAATTAAAAAAAAAAAAAATTAGAGTAAACATTATGGCTAAAAAGAGAGCTTTTAATTTGGGTAAAAGTAAAGTGAGAGGGGAGAACCTGATTTCAGGTGACTAAATTTTTAGAGAATTTTAGGTGAGAAAAGACTTAAAAGTGTTCGTCAAGGAAAGAAAATTTCTTATAACAAGATCAGAATGTAAATCTGGAAAACAGATTTAGTATCTTCCAGTTTTTAATGAGGAAGTAAAATGAGATTTTTTTTTTCTCCCAATTTTGAAAAGAATGTGTATATTTACTATGATAGGAGGAAACCAATGTTTATGTACTTCTTGGGAGTAAGATAGATTTTGACATCTTAATTGACCTTTGTTACATTTTAGCATTTCTAGTAGGTTGGATAGCAATTAGCCTGTAAAATTCTTTGAGCTATTTTTGGGATAGAAATGAAAATGAATTTTTGACACACTTAAAAGAGATAAGACAAGCAATAGTACTAAATGTGATTCAACTCAGCAAATGTGTTTTGCCTGCCTTCTCTGTTCTTACTGCTCTGGGGCGTACAAACATAAGTAATAATAAAACATTTTTGTGAGTACAGCAGGTATCTGTTTTATAGATAAATTGAGGATGGGAGAATTTAAAATTAATCTAGCTTTATGACTAATAACAGAGGCAGAACCAGTTTTTTAATTCAAGTTCATTATTTATTAAACAAAATGGTATTACCAAAAGTAATATATGTCAGAATGTACACATTGACACCCACTCCTTCAACATCTCAACCCCACTTTCCAGAGGTAGCTACTTATGTGTATTACATGTTTTTTGGATGTTTTTATGATTTATAAAAATTCCATGAGCATCTCCTTGTTTCTTAAGGTTTATAAAGTTATACTTTGTAACCTGTTTTTGATATTATTTTCACCCTTCCCCCCTTTCTGTGAATTTGGAAATGGTATTATCTGTTGTTATTTCATCTAGTAGTTACTTTAACAAAATAAACTTAGACCTCCATTTCTTTACCAAATTTTATCTGTTAATCTCCCCCCATGAAAGACGAAGAAATTGTATTATTTTTATGTTGTCCTAGTTGATAATATTTGCACTCTGTTTGATTTAGTGCACACCCCTAATTCATTTGTGCCACAATTTCCCATGAATTTTCATTTCGATTATTCTGTTGGTTGGGTGGAGTTTGTCATTGTGTACTTTTTTCAAAATGGGCTCATAAACAGTCTTCCATGAGTCTTTGTATGATAGGGAATAATTTTTTCTTACTTCCATAAATGAATGACAAGTAAAAGTTAAGTGAATAATTCTTAGGTCACACATTTTCCCCGCTCAGTTATAAGTGTATTTTTTAAAATTGCCATGCAGTAGGCTACAAAGAAAATCTCAAATCCAGGGGCTGGCTGGTTAGCTCATTTGTTAGAGCATGGCATTATAATGTCAAGGTCAAGGGTTTGGATCTCTATACCAGCCAGCTGCCAAAAAAAAAAAAAAAAAAAAATCTCAAATTCCAAAAGGCAGAAATCACATAGACCTCATTTGCTGATCGTAATCCAACAAATAAAAAATAATAGCAAAAGGAGAGCTAAGAAACCTGGTCATGTGGACATTTAAAAATATACTCCTGGGCCGAGCCGGTGGCACACTCGGGAGAGTGCGGCGCTGGGAGTGTGGCATCGCTCCCGCCGCGGGTTCGGATCCTATATAGGAATGGCCGGTGCACTCACTGGCTGAGTACCGGTCACGAAAACGACAAAAAAAATAAATAAATAAAAATAAAATAAAAATATACTCTTAACTCAGGAATTGAGATCAGAGTGAAACTTAGGAACTGAAGAAATCAATTATAGTGAGGGTACTCGGAATTGTCAGATGTAGCCAACATAGCATACAGAAAATATAGTCTTTAATGAATGCTTATAAAAACAAAGAACAAAAATGAACTATGAGGGCTAGCCGTTTAGTTCAGTTGGTTAGAGTGTGGTGTTACGACACCAAGGTCAAGGGTTTGGATCCCCGTACTAGCCAACCGCCAAAAGAAAAGGAAAAAAATGAACTACGCATTCAATTTAAGAATAAGAACAACAGAATAGCCCAAAGGAAGCAGAGGGAAGGAATTAATAATAAATAGAAAATAATAAAAATAGAAATTAATGTTAGAAAATGAAATCTGGTAAACTTAATTGGTAAAACCAAAAACTAGCTTTTTAAAAAGACAAATAGACACTGATTTTTTTAAAAATTTCTTTTTTATTATCATATTCATTGTTACAAATCATACTTATTCTTTATGCCCCTTATCCAGTCACCCCTTTCCTCTTCCCCTTCCACCTCTAATAACC
Source organism: Cynocephalus volans (assembly GCF_027409185.1). Taxonomy (NCBI): domain Eukaryota; kingdom Metazoa; phylum Chordata; class Mammalia; order Dermoptera; family Cynocephalidae; genus Cynocephalus; species Cynocephalus volans. The sequence goes on from NC_084469.1 coordinate 29,659,883, forward strand.
ATAGATTTGTTCTCTCCATCTGATAGATTAACTGTTCCTCTGTTGGTTTGTTGCCTAGGTGATCTGTCCAGTACTGAGACAGGTGTGATCAAGTCCTCCCCTTCTGTTACTCTGGAGTGTGCTTTGTGGAGAGAGAGGACCTCTTTTTTTTTTGGTCTCCGCTAGTGCCTCTCCTGTTGTCAGTGCAGTTGAGAGTCTGGTGTGCCATCTGCACAGTGACTGTGACTGCTGCTATAGAGACCAGCCCCTTTTGCGGCACCCATGCCAATTGCAATTGCTATGGTGGGCTACCTGCATGGAAATGGTGTTTTTGGTGCTCTTTACCTGGTTGCAGCTGGGTTCAGCTTCCCCCAGCTCCATGTGACAAAACTGATTTAATAAAAAGAAAACCTACAAATAAGCAATATAGAAATGAGAAAGACAACATAAAAGGAACTTGGGTGATTTTCAAAATTATGAAAAAAATTGTATTTTATCCTATTAAATTTGAAAATCTTAATGACAGGTGATTTTCTAGGAAAATATGTAATAAAATTGGTTCAGGAAGAAGTAGAAAACTTGAATAGATTATTACTATAGAGGAAATTACAAAGTTAGTTAAAGACTTCAAGCTCAGACCATTTTCAAGACTAGATTCTAATAATTCTGTCAAATCTTTTAGAACCTGTTACTTCCCAGATTATATTGTCTCTTCAAGAACATCGAAAAAGGTGGAAAACTTAGGAGCTCATTATCTGAGGCTGGCACATCCCTTGATAGTAATATTAGGTAAGAGGGAAACAATAAAGAAACCTATAGGCTATTTTGGGGGGCGGGGGGGCTGGCCAGTATGGGATCCAGTCAGGCTGATTTTTTGTATGAACTCGGATATAAAGATACATAATATCACAGTTGACTTCAGTAGCATATGAAATTTTAATCATGGCAAAATATAACTTATCCCAGGACTGGAAGGGTGGTGGTTCAACATTAAGAAACCTGTAATGTAATTACTATGTTAATAAATAGGAGAAAAACCATATGATCAGTTCAAAAGATGTGTGAAGTATTACTTTTAATACCCATTCCTGATTGTTGAAAACTTCTTAGATAATAAGGAATAGGATTTTTTTGAACTGAAGGCTCTTTATCAGAAATTTACAACAAACGTTAGAAATAGTAAGTGCATTTCCATTGAAGTCGAGAACAAGCTAAGAGTTTCTGTGTTTCTGCAACTGTTTAAATGTATGTTTGAGATTCTAGCCAATGCATAAGGCAATAAAATGAATTAGATAAACTATTGGAAAGGAAGAAACCAAACTTATTATTTGTAGATGATATGATCTACATAGTATTGTGGCTTGAAACAAGATAGCATACAAATATAGTTTTTGTTATTGGATAATGTAGTAGAAAAGATTTCTTTGCCATGTTTCTGGATGAAAAAGTCAGTAATTGAAAGATGTCAGAACTCTCAAATTATTAATAAAATTAAGTGCAACCCCAACCAAAATCCAAACAGAATTTTTTATGAATTTGACCAGCTTGATTCTAATATTCATCTGGAAGAGAAAAACAGTTAAGAAAAAATTTTAAATGATTAGTGAGGAAGGAACAGATTCTACTAGATATCCAAATGTTATTTTAAAGGCAGTAAGTAAAACGTTTACGGAATAGGCAAATAGGTTAGGGTAATAAATAAAGTTCAGAGACAGGACCATTTATGAAATTTATCATATGATAAAGATGGTGTCATTTAAAGCCTAAATATTAAACACATGCAAAATAACAAAGTAAGATGGTAGAGGAAAATACAGACTTTTGGTAACAAAGGACTTCCTCATGATGTAAAATGCTAAGGACTGGCCAGTTAGCTCCGTTGGTTAGAGCATGGCCTTATAATACTGAGGTGAAGGGTTCAGATCCCTGTACTGGTCAGTCACCGAAAAGAAAAACAAAAACAAAAACCTGAAACCAAAAGGAAGAGTGGTAAATTTGACTGGCAAAATATAAAACTACTGTATGAAGGAAGACCTCAAACATGATTAAAATACAAGTAACTGGCTGGGGAAAATATTTGCAATACATATAACAGGAATGACTTCAAAAAGTTTGTGGAAAAGTAGAATTAAAAGGCAATATGAATCTTACGATGAACCTTTTGAAGACCCCTTGTACAGGATGGTCCCTGACTTGGGATAGTTCAGTTTGAGATTTTTCTACTTTACAATGGTACAGAAAGCACTATGCATTTAGTAGAAACCCTACTTCGAATTTTGAATTTTGATCTTTTCCCGGGCTAGCAATATGTGGTACAATACTGTCTCTCGAGCCATACCTCCCAGTCAGCCACGCCATAATGAGGATAATCAGCTGATACTCTACAGTATACTGTGTTGGCAAATGATTTTGCCCAACTGTCGGCTATGTAAGTGTTACGTTTTAGGTAGGCTAGGCTGAGCTGTGATGTTTGGTAGGTTGTTAAATGTATTTTGAACTTAAGTTATTTTCACCTTACAATGTGTTTATCAGGATATAACCCCATAATAAGTTGAGGAGTATTTGTATTACATAGGTTAACAGGAAAGGCAAACTATATATAAAAGTACGTACAAGTATGAAAAAAGAATGGGGGAAGAATCTTTTCTTGGCTTCCACTCTTTATCAAGGCAACTCTATTAACCTACACTTTTAAGACAAGTTACTAATCTAGATAAGTGCTGTACGCAGAGTATGCTTGGTTTTCAGAAAAGTATTTATGACATACCCTTTGGACAGGGTAGATGAATATGGGCTAAATAATGGTAGTACAACGTAAAAGAGGTGTTTGACTCACTGGACTTTGTCCTGTTTTAAGTTTTTAAAATATACCAGGTACTCTTTCTGTTTTTTAGATGACATGAAGCTGTAAAATATGTTGAATAACAGAATCATAATCCCAAATAGCTAGAAAGATGATTGAATGTAAACAAGATATAATTGAATAAAACCAAATATTGAGGTCTAGAATACAAGACATGACTTAGCACACTTAAGGATTTTGGATAGTAATCCATTACTTCGAGCCAAGTTATTATAAAAGCTAATTTGGTTTTAGATCCATTTACACTCATAATAGTGTGTAAAGAAATAGGCACGCTAGAGAGTATAATGTCTGTACTTAGAAAGATAAAATTGTAATCATCTTTTTTGATAGTATTTGTTAAAATTAAATTTTTAAGTTATTGGTAACATAGTAATTCCACCACTTCAAATATACAAGTAGAAGATTTAGAACTATTTAAAGTGTGATAATTAGGGAACAAACTATAATATTTTTAATGTAAGAAAAATTGGAAGATACAGAAAAGTAGACATATTTCCAGATCCCATCTGCAGGTAACCCTTTGTTACTGGTGTGGTAAAAATATTCGCTCCAGATTTTCTCATCTCACTTTTTGAAAATTTAGATTCACAAGGGGATACCTTACAGAATTATGAGGATTAAATATAATAGTATATATAAAATACTTGGCATGGTGCCTGGTTTGAAGTAGATGCTTAATAAATCTTAGTCACTTTTACTTTAATGTTAATTAGCTGTGTTCTTAAGGCTTTATTGTTTTTTTGTGTATATATTGCTTTTTGTTATTCTTTTGTGAATTCTATTTATGGCATTGCCAATTTTTTTTTTTTCTCCTTTTTGGGTGTTCACATTTTTCTTGTTGATTTCTAAGGGGACTTTAGTGTGCTATGGATAGTTGCCCTTTGTCATATGTTGCAAATAGGTGTCATGTAGTGAAAGCTACATCTTTTCCTTAATTATTTTCTTTTAAAGTAATGCTTGGGAAACCTTCACTAATCATGATTACATAAATATTCATTTTTTTATCTTCTTAGGGCATTTTTATGCTTAGTGTCTAAGCTGTCTGGAATTTATGTGTGTTGATTATATGAGGAAGAGATCCAACTGCTTTTTCCCTGAGTCATTATCCACATGTCCAAACATTTATTAAATAGTCCTTTTCTTACTGATCTGAAAACACCTTCTTAAAAAGCTTTGTGTTAGGTTTTGGACTCGTTTTGCTTTCGGAAGCCTGAACAACACTATTTTGATTATTGTAACTTTTATAGTAAATTTCAGTATCAGGTAATAAGTTCTCCTAATTTCTTCTGTCTTGAAAACTTCCTGGCTTCTCTAAAATTTGTTTTTCTAGATAGACTTTAAAATCATTTTACAAAAAATTCTTAATGCCTGGAAGTAATTTTGATTTGAGAATGGGATAATTTGGAGGAGAATACCATATACCTCCTCATACACCCCACCCCCTACTTCTACCTTTTACCCATTTCCCCTATTATTACCATCTTGCATTAGTGTGGTATGTTTGTTATAATTGATGAGCCTGATATTGATATATTATTAACTAAAGTCCATTTTTTACATTAGGGTTCACTCTTCTTGTTGTATATTCTCTGGGTTTTGAACAATGTATAATGTTATGTATCCACCATTGCAGTATCATACAGAATGGTTTCACTGCCCTAAAAATTCCCTGAACTTCACTTACTCATCCCTGTCTCCCTCTCCCCAAGTCCCTGGCAATCACCAATATTTTTACTATCTCCATAGTTTTGCCTTTTTAGAAAGTTGGAATCACACAGCTTGTAGCCTTTTCACATGGCTTCTTTCACTTACCAATCTGCGTTAAAGGTTTCTCCATGTCTTTTCATGACTGTAATATTTTTAAGCTTTTTTTTTTTTTTAAAGATGACCAGTAAGGGGATCTTAATTCTTACTTGGTGTTGTCAGTACCATGCTCTCTCCCAAGTGAGCTAACCGGCCATTTCTATATAGGGATCCGAACCCGTGGCCTTGGTGTTATCAGCACCACACTCTCCCAAGTGAGCCATGGGCCGGCCTTAGCTTTTTTTTTTCCTTTAATAAAGTAACTTCTCCAGTCAGTTGAGGTATTCAGATTTCTCCTGTGGATATAGTTGAACAGTATATATAGTTAGCATTGATTAGAAAGTGATTCTGCCCTGAAAGTGAATATTTGCACCTGCCTACACACTTAAAATTATGAAAATATACTACAACAGCACATAATGGAGTTGATTTTAATGCCAGGCAAATAGTTTTAGGACTTAGTTTAAGATTTGCGCACTTGTCTGACTTTAGGCTCTATCATAAGGAATGAGAGCAGTGTTTAGATCTTGTTAGTTACTCAACTTTCAAACAGGTATTTCCTACTCCCTTTTAAATCTTCTGGGTCAGTTTAATTGAAGAATACTCTGAGACTGCAAGTTGAGCTGTTCAAATTCCATATTGTTTGCACTATTTACCTGTGTGAATTAGAATTTTATTAATACTGAGCAACAAAGCAAAATACATGGATGTCTTGGATACTAGGGTTGAAATGAGACTGTAAGTGTAATTCATAACCTTAATTTCAAGTGTTTATAAAAAACAGCTGTGCATTTTCATTGACTATAAAATTAAATATACATTTAAACATAAGCTTTTTAATATATTGCTCTTATCCAGCTTATGCATTGATGTTCTTTTGCTTTTTAAACTTCTGAAGTTTGATAATGATGGAACCTATGTTACCTATATTATCACTTCCCACACAAAGATTATTAACATATCTAATTATTGCCTTAAGGCAAAAGATTGTAAAGGGCCTTCTGAGTCTTCAAGACTTTAATCTTCATTAAAGTATTCTCAGTTTATGTTACATTTAATTTTTTGTTCTTTGGAAATGTTGTAATTAAAATATTTGATTCAGTAGAATGCATCATCCTGATCATTCCAGTTAACAAATAATGACATCCTGAATTGTAGGAATACTGGTATTTTCCCCATTGTTAATGTTAGACTTGTCAAAATAATAAGCCAGTAAACAAAAACACATTATTTATGAATTTTAACCAAAATTATGAAATTGCTCATTGATTAAAAAAATACATTTCAATATTTGTTGATAAAAGAGTGAAATATAGGCATTTCTAAAGATGATCAAGATATAATCATCAAGATCAAAATTGTTAACTCTGTAGAAGCCCTTTTATTGTGCCATTTCAAATGCATTTCGCTGAAAGATTTGATGGTATTCTAGAGGGTTGTTGTATTAGATAGAAAAAGAGACACATTGTAGAAGAAGACAGTGCCACAAATACCAATAAGGGAGTTGAGAAAATTGTATGCTGCGTAACTCCTATTTTCTTTGTGAGGTTGGAGGTCAGCCGAAGGCTAAGATGCAATTAGATAGTCATCTCTTGGTATCTTCAGGGGATTGGTTCCAGGGCTTCCCTACCTCCTACTCATGGATAGCAAAATCCACAGATGCTCAAAGCCCCTTGTATAAAATGGTGTAGTAGTTGCACATAACCTATGCTTCTGTATACTTCTGTAGCATCTCTAGATTACTTATAATACCTAATACAATGTAAATGCTATGTAAATTGTTTTTATACTATATTTTAAAATTTGTTTTATATTTTATTGTATTGGTTTCCTTAAATATTTTTTTTCCTCGAATATTTTCTATCCGGTTGGTTGAATCCACGGATATGCAACCCAAGGATACATAGGGTCAACTATTTCAGAGTGAGGAATGGAGACCAGGGACAAGTAAATGATTCATCATCAGAAGGCCCTGGTATTAGTAGTGTTGTGTTTTATTGAATATCCTGCTGTTTAGGGCAGGGTAAAAACTGCTCCATCAACAAATGGAACCTATGTTTAGCTTGATAGTTCTGGGGATGCTTATCATGAATATGACCTGATTTTAAGGGATCTTCACTTTTATTAGTTAGGGCTTGACTAACTACAGTGTTAACTACTAACTGCTTTATTTAGCTATCCGATCTAACCTGCCTTGTATAACACTTCTCATAAATGAATTTTTTAAAAATATAATTTTCATTAAATGGTTTTTTCTTGCATTGAATGTCCTTTATAGTCTGTTTCTGTCCTATGTTTTTTAGCCATTTCTCTCATTATTTTTTTAATTTTTTTTTTTTGTCGTTTTTTCGTGACCGGCACTCAGCCAGTGAGTGCACTGGTCAGTCCTATATAGGATCCGAACCCGCGGTGGGAACCTCGCCGCGCTCCCAGCGCAGCACTCTACCAAGTGCGCCACGGGCTCGGCCCATTTCTCTCATTATTTTAATGCCACCTCATTTCTGATATTTTTATCTAGTATTTAGATAATTGCTTTTAGAACAATTTTAATAATAGTAGTGAGTATAGGCATTCTTATCTTGTTCTTGACTTTAATGTAAATGCTTCTAGTGTTTTACCATTAACTATTATATTTATTGGTTGAAGGTTTGAGAGATTTCTTTTTTTACTGTTAATGTACATTCTTAATGAAGACCCTTTGATAAGGAACGTTTTAAAATCAAGAATATCACATACCTTTTGATATACATTGAGGTCTCCATCATATACCATTGTCATTCACTTGCTCCCCTTCAGCTCCCTGCCTATAATGCCTACTTTTTTCTCCTTTAAGGCCTAAATTACATCTTGCCTTTATAAAAAGATTTTTTCATTCAGTCTCATTTCTCTCTATTTTGAATTAAGTTTCATACACTTTGGTAATTTTCATTTTGTTCCTCAGATTTACAAGTTTCTGAAAGGTAGGATTATATGTAGCCCAACCCTCTTTTATATTCCCTAGAATGAAACTGGGAATATAAATAGATGGTCATCCACTCCCACCTACCCCTTTTCCCCTCGTTTTATAGTGAAAATTTGCTTTACATTTTATAAATGTCTCAAACATCTTAATACATGACAATTGTATTGGCTGTTCTTATTGTACAAACTGACTTTTCCTTATGGGTTTTTTAAATAATGCAAAGTAATTTTTATAGGACTGTATTCTAAATAGATCTCACAGTTAAATAGAATATATCTTATATAATTACTGTAGAGCCATATTAAAGTTAGAGGAAAAGGGAGAAAATGTTTTAAAACTTTTTAGTTGGACTGAAGAACTGTGGCAAAATCTCCCTCTCTCTGGAGACATAGCTGACCTCTGACCCATAGTAGGTCATGCATTTTAAAAAATGTCAGTATATATGTATCAGTAATATATGTATCAGTAACTTAAAACAATATAATTATGATTTCAGCCCTGTTAGTCTGAAGTCATAGCATACCTTCAGTTACTTTAGTTTTCAGTAAAGTTATTTTTCTTAACAGCTTAAAAGGGTAAAGAAGAAAACACAAACAAGAAAAGAGGGATATCAAAACTGAACTGTTTAGTGACTATCCTCCGCATTGTGGTTCCATTACTCAAAAGATTTACTCTAAAAATGAGAATGAACAACAATAATGCATATATGTTTTGTTCATTTTTTTTGTTTTGTTTTTTTGCTGCTGTGGGGTGGAAGGGAAGGAGGTAGGTTAAATATCAGAATGTTACTTCACACTCAGTAACTGACAGGCTAGTACCAGGTACGTGTTCTTTTGCTTAATAGTGAAGATGAAAGTCCACTCACCCTGACTCATTTCATTCTCCTTTACTTCATCAATGCCATGGATAAGTAGTCATCATAATCTATTGCTGGACTTCTCCTTGCCCCAAGACAACTCCTAAACTCACACCTCCTGGTGGTCATTGTAGTTAGATGAGCACGAACCTGAGATGAAATTTTGTCATTGTTTTATAAACTTTGTCACCAAACATGTAACCTTTGTTAGCAAGAAAGAGAACCTGTCCCTGATATTGTCTTCAAACCTCAGTGTTCCTCCCCAGTGTTAATACTGTACATGCTCATTTGAAACCTTATTGTGGGGTGGAATATTGAGGCTGCTTGAAGTTCTGAAACTGCAGAGACCTTTTAGTAGCCAGAGTGCTTGGACGCTTTTTAGATTTAGCTTATTTGATTTCTTTCAGATCTTTGTCATTGTTGTCCATTTTCATTTCTTTGAAACTCTTCTTCACTGGCTTGCTGACATCTCTCTTAATTCTCTGACTTTACGTTACTAGGCTCCTTCACTCTCTCACAGTTTCTTAAATATTGGTATCTGACAGGGTTCTGTCATTTACATTCTAGTCTCCTTTTTTTCTTCCCATTATACATCATTTTTCCAAGTCTCTTTTACTGCCTACATATTTTGAATCACTACTACCTACTTGCTAATTTTCTCAAATTCTTTTCTTACCTCAGATCTCTCTTGAGTTTCTGACTTCTATATCCATCACCTCCTATATCATATATCTTTACTTAAATATCTTATAACTACTTCAAGTCAAAAGATTTAAAACTAAGGGCCAGCCCGTGGCTCACTTGGGAGAGTGTGGTGCTGATAACACCAAGGCCACGGTTCGGATCCCTGTGTAGGGATGGCTGGTTAGCTCACTTGGGGGAGAGTGGTGCTGACAACACCAAGTCAAGGGTCAAGATCCCCTTACTAGTCATCTTTTTTTTGGGGAGGGGGGGATTTAAAACTGAACTTTATTTTATTTCTACCAGAACTTGCCTCCTCTCCTCTTCTCCTGTGTTTCCTTTCTAAGTAAGTTACCACCATCCACCAGAAACTTATGAATCACCCATTTCCCCGTCTCTCATTTCTAGTCAGTTACCAAAACAGTAAGGCCTAAGTGGTCAAAAGCGTGAATTTCTGAGTCAGACCTGGTTTCAAGGATTTGTATGTGGAGCTTTTTAAAGAGCAGTATAAATATATTTTTAAAACATTTATGAAGAAATATATATGGAAATATATAAAAATGGAACAGCTCTAGTTGAAGGAGGAGGTGTAGCGATTGGAATTATTATCCTAAGTTAGTTTACTACTTGCTAGTTTTGTGACCTCAGAAAAATCAGTCTGCCCATTTATGACATTAGGGTAATACACTCTGCTACCTAATTTAACAGGATGGTTTTAGGATCAAGAGATGTGAATGTTGTTTTTTAAGTCGGATTTAATATTTTATAAAAAGTATAAATGTAAAACACATTTTTTTTTTTTTTTTTTTTTTAAAGATGACCGGTAAGGGGATCTTAACCCTTGACTTGGTGTTGTCAGCACCACGCTCACCCAGTGAGCAACCAGCCATCCCTATATGGGATCCGAACCCGTGGCCTTGGTGTTATCAACACCAGACTCTCCCGAGTGAGCCACGGGCCGGCCCCATAAAGCACAACATTTTGAGGTACTGCTTTATACACTTTTGGAATCATCTACATCTTTTAGTTAATCATGTCTGCTGCACATCTTTACCAAGTAAAGATGGTGAAGGGACATTCATAACTGCTGGTAGGAGCATAGATTAGTACAAATCTGGGGAGTAATTTGATGGTAGCTATTAAATTGTCCTTAAAAATCTATGTATCGGGCTGAGCCCGTGGCGCACTCGGGAGAGTGTGGCACTGGGAGTGCGGTGGCACTCCTGCCGCGGGTTCGGATCCTATATAAGAATGGCCAGTGCACTCACTGGCTGAGTGCCGGTCACGAAAAAGACAAAAAAAAAAAAAAATCTATGTATCTTTTGACTCAGATGTAAAGAGGTTAGAAAGGCTTTATCTATATGGATGTTTAAACAATATTGTTAAAAATGGTGAAGAATTAGAAAGACCCTGAAATTCTAGCAATAGATGATTGCTTAAATATAATTTGGTATATTTATATAATGGAATATTGTTTGAGTATTAATATATATGATGTTGGGCTGGCCAGATAGCTCAGTTGGTTAGAGTGCTGTCTTGTAACACCAAGGTAATGGGTTCAGTTCCCTGTACTGGCCAGCTGCCGCTGTGCTCCCCACCCCCAACAAAAAACTATATCACATATTACATATACATGGTGATATAAAATATGGGCATAGAAAATTGTATGAGAAGACTGTACTGAAAGGTTAGTACTGGTAATTTCAAGGTGTTGGGATTTTTTATCTTTCTTTTACAAAAAGATGTCTGTTAAGGTCATAAGTTGTTATAATTTGTACATATGTTGCACATACATATTATCTGTTATATGAGCTTCAGTGTTAGGAGCTGTGTGCTCTGTGTTCAGGCTGAGTTTCAGGCATTAGGACTTGACCTTGAGATAGGAGTGGAGCTAGGTTGGAACATTAAATATTTACAGGTACTATATATGATTTGTTTACCCTTGACATTTTCCCCTTTATTCGTTTGATAAAAAAAAAAAAAGAAAAAAAAGCTAAGAAATAGATGTCTTTTAGCTTCTTTGTTTTCCTTATTATTTTGGGATATTCTAACCAAAGGGAAGTTTATTTTTGTTGAAGGTTTATAGTATGGACTTTGACATTTGACAACACAAATTGTTTGATGGAATATCCTGAGGGAGCCATTGCCTTCTTATTTTGTATTGACTTGGAAGGCCCAAGTAGAACTACTTGGTGAAATTAAAAAGTAAATTTCAGCTCTGTAGAAAGAAGATAGTTCTAAGTGAATTTAATTAGTCATTAGTAGAACGGGCCAGAAGGTACAGGCTGTGGTATGAGCAGCACACAGACACAGACTCATAATAATATTAAGTATTTATCTTTCCCCATCCCCTGTGTCTGTGAATATGATGTGCTAACCCTGTAATTATTATACTTTGATCTTTGGCATGCTAATAATTACTCAGTATATAAAATATTTGCTTTAATTCCCTGTTGTCTTTCTCCCCCCCACTTTTGGTTTTGTTTTTAACATACTGTTTTTTTTTTTTTTTTTTTTTTTTTGTGACCGGCCGCACCAAGCGCACCGGGCATCTCTATATAGGATCCGAACCCGCAGTGGGAGCGCTGTAGCGCTCCCATCGCCACACTTGCCACGGGGTCTGCCCAACATACTGTCGAATTAAAACTTAGTCCCACCAGTTCTACATTTCTATTAGAGTTTTTTTATTTCATAAAGCATTAGGTGGGCAATGGCATTGCCACTTATATAAGGATATTCAATAGGAGCATAATTGATAGTAATAAAAGCATGTGTTTCTATAATGGAATACAATATAATTTCCATAAAAAGAAGCAGATTAACATTTCTTGATAAGGAACAATAAGATTAAGTGCGTGACACTATGTGTTTATGTGACATTCTGTGTAATCCGCAGTTTGTTTTAAAAACAAGTAGTAATTATCTCTAGAAGACTGTAGGTACGTGTGGTATTATTTTGTTGGTTTTTTTTGTTTGTTTGTTTGTTTTTGTTTTTGTTTTTGCTGCTTGCCCTTGACTTGGCGCAAGGCACACTGCCTTCTAATCAAGTGAAATAACTAGCCAGGCCAGGTATGTGTGTTTATAGATGTAGGTTAAAGTGGTTGCCTCAGGGATGGAATATTGGAGATCAGTGGTAGGAGAGACTTTATTGTATCCTTATATATTTAAAATTTGTTTACCCTTGCATATATATAAACTTTTAAATTATTTAAATTAATTTGTAATGTTTTAAAGGAAATCCCAAGCAAACAACTATTTCTATCATGGTGGGAGTTGAGGCTCAAAAAAATTGGGGAAATATTGAAATACCTTGGGAGGAAGGTAGTTGATTTTCCCTTCTTTGAAAGAATATAAGGCAAACATGAAAAGGCATCAGCTAATTTAGCTTCTCTAGACTTAGAATTCTAATTCTAAATGAATGTCTCATTCTGTGATAGTATGCTAAGTTTATTGCTTGTGCTCTTTTTTCACCCACTCTAATAGTTTAAAGTTATTTATAAGAAACACTTACTATAATTTTATAGAAACATTTCTCTACAAAACTGAATTGCAGTTGAGTATGTAACAAGTAGTAAGGGAAGGATAAATGTAAACATTAGCAAACTTGATGATTACAAATTGATATCTAATTATATAAGCTATATCTTGATCTGTAGAAGGTCCACACACTGTGAAACTTAGAACTAAAAGCTTAAGAGTTAGATAATATTATGGATGTATTGTGACAGGGGCCAAATGTTCTAGAGGCTTTTGGGAAAGGATGTCCCTTTTTTTTTGAAATACTGTGTGATTTGGAAGGAAGTACTCTGAGTGTCATCAGGCTTATGGGATTTAAATAAAATGTTATTTCTTCAAAATAGAAATGAAATTTATTTTTAGGAGTCATTTGAAATTTTTTATTTTTCAGAAATCGAGCTATAGCAGATTATCTTCGTTCAAATGGCTATGAAGAGGCATATTCAGTTTTTAAAAAGGAAGCTGAATTAGATATGGTATGTTTGACTTTTTACTATTATTTATAATATAGTTAATGAGCGGACTTTACTCAAGTATCAAGTTTTACTTAACAGTCAACTCAGTTACTTATAGATCTTGTCTTTTGTTATTGTGGTACCTTGACATTGAACTTGATTTTCACTCCCTTTTTTTGTATAATCAGATTTAGTAATGCTTGGGCTTAGAGATGAGTGGTCTCTATGACTTGAACTGTCGTAATTAAGCCATTTTTTAAAGGTTGCCATTTTTTAGGGCCGGCCCCGTGGCGCACTCGGGAGAGTGCAGCGCTTGGGAGCGCAGCAGCGCTCCCGCCGCGGGTTCGGATCCTCTATAGGAATGGCCGGTACGCTCACTGGCTGAGCGCGGTGCAGACAACACCAAGCCAAGGGTTGCAATACCCTTACCGGTCACAAAAAGACCAAAAAAAAAAAAAAAAAAAAAAAGGTTGCCATTTTTTAAAGGTTCTCATTTTTTCCTCTAGAATGAAGAATTAGATAAAAAGTATGCTGGTCTTTTGGAAAAAAAATGGACATCTGTTATTAGATTACAAAAGAAGGTAACTAAGTCTTTTTTCCTTGAAGTTAGCTGTATTCAGTGTGTTGTTATATACACTTCCTGAAAATATTAACATAAATAATTCTGCATTAATTAGTAATTATATATAATGTTTAAAAGGCAAATTAAAATACATTTCCTATGCTTTATGAAAACTTTGACGTAGAACAGATTATTGCTCTTACACATTAACTCATGCATCCTGGGATGCTGACTGGGTTGAATCTGTGTAGTCCAACTTTGAGGAATCAATACTGAAAGAACTTGTTTGTGCACCTAGAAGGGAAGAACGCATGGAGCCAGTGTGATGCTAGGAAAAGAACACTAAAGTGTGCTCTTAGACAAGTCATTTTCATCTCTGAGCTTTCACTTTTATCTGTAAAGTGAAGGCAACAAATAATATTCCAGTCCTAAAATGTATACTTTGTAGGCAAAGGTTAGAATAAATAAATAACATTATTGTAATGAGTTCATCCATATGAAGTTCTTAGAAAAGTGCTTAGCATGTAGTAGATGCTCAATAGATATTAGCTTCTGTTATGAATATTAGTATATATAATATAATATGTGGTTTGGAAAGAATTTACTAAGAGTAGCTAAGTTCACTGCTCTTCCTCTAACTCGTAGTGGAAGACTCTTTTACCAGATATAAATTGAAATTTTTCTTTGAGTTAAGTAGTTAAGATGGTTGTATTGAATTTTTCTGTTTTTAGTTTTGTCACACTTTAGATTTGGTGGTATATAAAACAAATCATTTTCATTTAAATCTGACAAATGCTCTGCAAATTACTGAAAGTTTTTCTAGTCTTCTGCATACATAGATGCAAAATAAAGGCAATTTTTAAAAATGTCAGATATGCTGTTTTTATTGGAATCTATCTATACATAACTTTGTGTTCTTTCTTAAGGTTATGGAATTAGAATCAAAGCTAAATGAAGCAAAAGAAGAATTTACGTCAGGTGGACCTCTTGGTCAGAAACGAGATCCAAAAGAATGGATTCCCCGTCCACCAGAAAAATATGCATTGAGTGGTCATAGGAGTCCAGTCACTCGAGTCATTTTCCATCCTGTGTTCAGTGTTATGGTCTCTGCTTCAGAAGATGCTACGATTAAGGTAGTTTTTGTTCAAGGTTTTTGTTAAAGTTAATTGGGTAAGAGAAACAAAAATATCCTGAAAATGAGGACCTAAGCAGAAGGACAGGAGGGACTCTGAAACTGCCCATGTAAGTGATTTGATTCTAAACCTTAAAGACAGAGTTAGAATAAAATTTCATTGTAGCTCATGAGAGGCATCTTGCCAAATAAGTTTGGCAATGAATTTGAGAAAATGTGATGTTACTAATTTAGTGTTGGGCAGTAGGTCACCTGTGCTTGAATAATTTTTGTTCTTAGAGAATGAAAAATATGTGCCTTACTTTTAAGCAGAGGTGATATATGAAAATATTGGTTTACAAAACTAGTAGTTCAGGGGGTGGATCTATTCTGCAAAATAATTCAATAGAGGGTTTTTTAAATTGGACTCCTTGATGGTTTTTTGGGGGGAGGGAGGGGGTTGGCCGGTGCAAAGATTCCAACCCTTGCCCTTGGAGTTAGAACACTGAACTCTAACCAACTGAGCTAACCGGCCAGCCCTTAATATTGGCTTTGTTTCCAAACTAAACAGTTTTCTCCAGGAGTGTGGGAATATAAGAACTTTTCATTTTATAAGTCATGTGTTTCTCTCTCATATTTGAATTTTTCCACAGTAAACATATATTTTAATATTGTATTTTTTTAAATAGGAAAAAGTTGGCTTTGTTCCAGGCACAATAAAATGACAGTTGTATAAACCACCTACAGAAAGATGAGATAGTTAAAATATGTTATGTTTAGGTAGATTTCTCTATTTTAAGGCTTACTTCAGTTTAAGTTCCAGATTTTAAGTTTCATTTGTAAAGGTATAACTAAAAAAATGTAAGTAGATTGTATATATCAAATAGCAGCAGTCCAGCATAAAATGCAGACATGAGGGATATTTGACTACATTTAACCAGTTCTTCAAATTAAACATTGTTTTACATTTTCCTTATGTGGTTTCTTTAGTTTCTAAATCAGTGACTTTTACCTGGTGGGCTGGCATTCCGTGGGGATAGGCTATAGAGTCATTCTAAGGAAGTCTTAAATTCATAGGTGTGTTATGTATTTCTGTGCTGAAATAATTATATGCCTAATACATTAATACATTACTACTTTTTTTCAAATGTAGGTAGACCTGTGTTTAAGTTATTAATTTCATGATAGTCTTTTGACAATGTGTACTAAAAAACTGCAACTGCTATCATGAAATGTAGGGGTGGAGGTAGATATTCTTGAATAGGTGGAAAACCTAGGCTTAACTGTTGATTTTTGCAGCAATGGTATGAGAGCATAAACAACTATAAATGTGCCATCTTAAGATGTATCTGTTGTCAACTTTAACATATTACAAGTGGAAGTGTTGTTTTTTGTTTTTATTTTATTTTTTATTTGTTGCTTGCCTCCTTGCATGAGATACAAATGGGAGTTTTAAAACTTTCATTTGTAATCATATTGCATATCACAGCAACTACTTATAGTTTTCACTTTTCATTTGGTCTTTATTTAGATGGGTAGTTATTTCCTTAGTGAAAAGCAGTTGTATATAGTTTTAACTTTTTTGATTAAATTTATTTTAGAAATATCTTTCTTAGGGGCCTGCCCGTGGCTCACTTGGGAGAGCGTGGTGCTGATAACACCAAGGCCACAGGTTCGGATCCCTGTATAGGGATGGCCGGTTAGCTCACTTGGGAGAGTGTGATGCTGACAACAAGTCAAGGGTTAGGATCCCCTTACTGGTCATATTTTTAAAAATAAATAAATAAAAGAAAGAAATACATTTCTTTGTTTCTAATGAATCATCATTAGAAGTTGTCTTCCTTTGGACCTCTTATTTCCAGTTATCTACTATCATAAATAATGTTCTTCTGTTCATTTTTATACATAAATCTTTTCATCATAAATTACTCCCTTGGGTATTTTGTGGCATGCAAAAACTGTTCCTACTCTACTTCTGTGCTTTTTTTTTCTCTAATTGTGGTAAAACTAGGTTATTTTTAAATGACAACTGTGATAGAGCAACTTTTAAAAAAACTCAAAGGTGAACATCAAGAAAGTGTTTTGTAATTTTGTAACTATCTTGGGTGAAGTGCTTGATATGTTTAAAACTCAATTTTCTCATTTATGGGGGAGGTGGATTAAAAATGTCATAAAATTCTTTAGCATAAAATAATGTATATGTGATGTATATAACAGCACAATGCCAGGTGGATAGATGGTAAGGGCTCAATAAACTAGCTAATGTTAGTTATTAATAACAAAAATTAGAAATTGTGTTAATATTAAATAATTTCTTGCTTACATTTGGTAAATTCCATAGGTCTTTTGGAGCCATTCAGTTACATTTGTATCATCAATATTTGAACTATAATAATTTAGGAAAATGATAGAAGATATATATTTGCAACAGTTCATGACAGTATTTTTAATTACATCATTTAAATTTGTGAAATATGGGGCTGGCCCATGGCTCACTTGGGAGAGTGTGGTGTTGATAACACCAAGGCCACGGGTTCGGATCCCTATATAGGGATGGCCGGTTAGCTCACTTGGGAGAGTGTGGTGCTGACAACAACAAGTCAAGGGCTAGGATCCCCTTACTGGTCATCTTTTAAAAATAAATAAATAAATAAACGTGTGAAATATTATTTTTGGTTGTCATTTAGAACTAATTCTTAATAAAAAAAAAAAGAAGAACTCCAGAAAATACGGTCAACTAATAAGCAGAGGAAGGATTGCCAACTTTAATATGTAAAGAATTCAAACAGATTTGAAAAGCAGTAACATCTCAGCAAAATGGACATAAGACAGGAACAGACAGTTCATGAAAGAAAAAAACAGTAGCTCACCAATAATAAAAATTTTGGCTTGCCTAACAATAGTAGAAAAAATGTAAACTAAAATTACCATATATGTATATATCAAACTGCCAAGATATTTTGCCTTGTGAACAAGAATTTCCAATGGTGGTAAGAGTTTGATGAAGCAGGCATTCTCATTACACTTGATACAATCTTATGGGAGAGCAATTTAGCAAAGTATAAAGGGCTTTAAAAGTTTATACTTTTTTTTTTTTTTTTTTTTTTAAAAGATGACCGGTAAGGGGATCTCAACCCTTGACTTGGTGTTGTCAGCACCACGCTCAGCCAGTGAGCGAACCGGCCATCCCTATATGGGATCCGAACCCGGGGCCTTGGTGTTCCCAGCACCACACTCTCCCGAATGAGCCACGGGCCGGCCCCTAAAAGTTTATACTTTTTGACCCACCAGTTCTTTTTCACCATCACTGTTTCACTCAAGTATTGCAAAACGAGGACAGATTTTTTTCAGTATTTCACGATGTACACCATAATGTTTTCTATAATAATGAAAATGTTTAGCTAACAATAGGAATCTCTTTAAAAGTAATATTTGCTAAGTTTTTAATGGCATGGAAAAATATGGTTAGAAGCAGAGGGACAGTGGGGTAATGAAATAAGTACACACAGTTACTATACTTAGAAAAGGGCATAGAAAAAAATGGAAAAACCATGCCATTGGTAGGATAATGTATATTTTTATTGCCTTTATATCAGTACATTTTAGTTTTTTATTAGGAGCATTTATTACTTTTATAATCAGACAAAAGGTAAATATCAGAAATACTTAGAAAATAAAGAAAATATATAATTCTTATGATTTTCTTATAATAAAAATAAAGAAAAAATATAATTCTTATGACTCACTTGAAATTTATAAGCTAACACTAAAATGCCCTGTTTGCTCACCATTTATGAAGAGATTAGAGGTCATTTTCTGGTTTATTTATTTTCAAGAAAATGCTTAGGGCCGGCCTGTGACTCACTTGGGAGGGTGTGGTGCTGATAACACCAAGTCAAGGGTTAAGATCCCCTTACCAGTCACCTTTAAAAAAAAAAAGAAAATGCTGTAGTGTTCTTTGATGAATGCATGGGAAGAAACATAACTGAAACTTTGGAATGAACTTCAAGATCATACCTTATGTATTTTTAGTATGTAACATAAAGAGTTCGTCTTAATTCTTGGTGTCAAAATTAGACATTAACATATCAAAAAGAGACAAAGATATTACAAGTAAAAAAAAAAGTACAGACCAGTATCATTCATGAACATACCAGGGTGCTTCACAAAGTTCATGGAAAAATAGAACTAAAATATACATGAATTTTTCTATGAACTTACTTTTTGAAGTACACTTGTAGATACAATATCCTTAATAAATTCTAAGCAAATTGAGTCCAGCCGTTCATAAAAAGGATAATTAATACATCACAACTAAGTCGGATTTATTCCAGAATGCAAGATTGTTTACACATTAGAAAATAAGTTCATAAAAAAAAAAATAGGTTCATAAAAAAAAATAGGTTCATAAAAAAAATAGGTTCATAAAAAACATTTGACAAAATCCCGACATCCATTCATGATAAAAACTCTCAAAAAGGTAGGAATAGAAGGGAGCTTCCTTAACCTGATAAAAGGTTGAGGTATCTGAAAAACTTACAGGCGGTATAATACTTAATGGGGGAAAACTGAATGCTTTCCCCCTAAGATCAGGAACCGAGGGCAGGATGTATAGTCTTTACTTATTCACATTGTACTGGAGTTCCTCCTGGCCAGTGCAATAAGGAAAAAAAAGTAGAAGGCATACAGATTGGAAAAGAAGAAATGAAACTGTCTTTATTTGCAGATGACATGATCTTCTACGTAGAAAATCCCAAAGAACCTACCACAAAAAGCTACTAGAACTATGACTGAATTTAACAGAATCACAGAATACAAGGTCAATATACAAAAAGTAATTGTATTTTTATAAACTAGCAATGAGTAATTGAAAATTAAAATTTAAGAATACCACTTACAGTATAAAATAAAAAAAACCCTGAAATACTTAAGGATAAATCTAACAAAACATGCACAAAATTAGACACAAAGTAATCCCTTTCATGTAAGTGCTTGAACATGTTAAATGGTAAAAATTTTATTTGTTTATATTGGGAGGGGTGCGTAAGTTCTCTATAAAAGAAGTGTTTTTAGAAGATAGTTTATTTTTCTTAAGTGCAGTTTTTATGTAGTTGTGATTGTATTTGTATGTGTAGTTTTCTTTTTTACATAATATCGTATTCATGCCATAAATTCCTTACAGATGCAAATTTTATATGTACTTAGCCATCCCCCAATGTTGGATATGTAGATTGTTTCCAAGTTTTCAAAATACATTGTCTAAGTTTCCCTAAATGGTTGACATGCACCCTACCCAGGTAAATTTGTACTTATTGTGGGAAGAACGGAATCAGTGTTTTAGTGTGTGGAATTGGTGTTGGTTGAAGATTGATCTTCAGACTAGCATTTGGCCACCAGAATGATAATTTAGTATCTTTTCCAGCAACAAGTTTCTAACATTTTTTCTCAATAACTCATTATTTCTATTCTTTTAGAAAAATTGTATTTAAAAATAAGACTATTTCTTTAAAAAATCAGAATGACATACTTTTGTAAATCTGCTATTCACAAACTGTTTATGTCTTATGAAATCTTCCCTTGGCCCCTGAGATGTCTGAGCTCTGCTAGTCTAGTAGAATTGAGTACTACTCTGTTGTTCCCCTAGTATTCTACATGTAAATGCCTGTCATAGCACCCAAAACATTTTTTTTCCTGCTCTTAAATTTTTTCACTTACATATGTCTGTTGCCTGTTCTCAGACTGGGAAGGGACTTTGTCTTGTAGCTTTATAAACGTAATCACTAGCATAATTAGGTATATGGTAAATACTTAATAAATGTGTTGCTATTAACCTATTTTAATAATTATAATATCAGTTTTCTCTATAGAGAAGAGACCAATTTATACTTAAAGATATGATATTTCTAAGACAGTTATCCTTTGTTACTTGTTCAGTAATTAGTAATGTGCCAGACTGGCCTCCTGAGTACAAATGTGAAGTGAGAAGGGAGTGATAGGTAGGTATTAACAGATTTTCTGTTCTCTTGACAGGTGTGGGATTATGAGACTGGAGATTTTGAACGAACACTTAAGGGGCATACAGACTCTGTACAAGACATTTCATTTGACCACAGTGGCAAGCTTCTGGCTTCCTGTTCTGCAGATATGACCATTAAACTATGGGATTTTCAGGGCTTCGAATGCATCAGAACCATGCACGGTAAGGGGTGGAGGATAGTACTTTAATAGTGATTTCTAACATGACACTTCAAAGAGAAGAGTACTGTTTTTAACATTGTGCAGGTTACCTACACTCAACTCTTAATTGTCTTAATTATTGGTGGAGAAGTATATGAGGTAGATAGTCCATAGATAAGCCACAGGAGCTGAAAATTGTTTTTCTTATAGGGTACTAGTATCTGTTACTGGTTTACATAAAATATTTAATTTGTTTTCATGAGTATCTTTGGAAAAGAAAAACTACCAAGGCATTTGTCCCTCTTTGAGAAAAGGTGAAAATGAAGTTACTGAGTTTTTTGTTTTTCATTTTTCTCAATTGGGAAACTGAAGTCCAGAGAAGAGTAGGTGGTACAGTGATAGCTGAAAACCCAGATGTCCTTGCTCACTTTTAAATGTTCCACGTATACTGTACTCTCATTGTTAGCTTGTTTTCCGGGTCTTGTCGTGAGACTATTTTCTGAGGCAATGTGGTTTTGCAAAAAGAGCATGGGCTTTGGAATCAGATGTATCAAATTCCTACTCGTTTACTTATGGCATTAGGAAATTTTAATCTCTTTTTATCTGCAAAATATAGGTAATAAGTTAGCGTGAGGATAAAATAAGATCATATACTTAAATTATCTTGGTGTAGTACCTGGCACATAGGAAGTGCTCACAACTAAATAAGGATTTTTGTTGTTTCTTTAAACATGAAATTTGAATGTTTGAACTGGTTGGTTAGCTCAGTTTGTTAGAGTATGGTGCTGATAACACCAAGGGCCAGAGTTTGATCCCTGTACTGGCTAGCACCAAAAAAAAAAAAGAAAAGAAAAGAAAGGAAAGAAATTTGAATGTTTGGATTTTGTATAAGGAACCACATAACTGTGCTAGTAATAAGAATTTTAAAAAATAGATTAGTCAGTGATGCTAGCACATGAGTAAGCTATGTGATTACATATAGGTTGCAATTTGAAGGGTGTGTTTTTCCCCACAAATTGAATGCATTCGGGAAGTTTATCAATTAAAGGAATTCTGGCAAATCTTTTGTAAAGTCTACTATTTATATTTCTTTAAGTTGCCTGTATCTTGTTGCTCTAACTTAAAAAACAGTTGTATATTCCTTGTGATTTTTTATGAGGACTCTGGGACTTTTTCTACAAAGGATAGCTAATTAGGAATGCATTTTTTATCCCTGTGGACATCAACAACAAAAAGATAATTCTCAGCCACTATTTTAAATAGAGGACCAACTCCCCATTTTTCTTATCCATTTTGTTTAACTTTGTAAATCTTATTTCTTTCTTATATCGTAGAATATCAACCATAGATTCACTAACATTCAGACTCACTAAAGGATATGCATATATACAAACGCTGTTAATGCTGATGTCTCTGATGTTAACAGTTGTGCAGGCTAAAATTTAATCATAAACAGAGCTGGTTGCTTATTTCCTTGTAGATTGTTTTAAGTTACTAATTCCTTAACTTTTTTTGTGTAAATCCAGGTTTCTTACCAAATTTATATAAATCCCAGTGTATTTAGAGCTTGTTGTGTGATATTTGAAAATCCCATAGTAAACTGGGGTTTAATTGCTCTTGGTGGTATATTACTTAATATTAATACATTGCTGTGTTATATGTTTTAGGCCACGACCACAATGTTTCTTCAGTAGCCATCATGCCCAATGGAGATCATATAGTGTCTGCCTCAAGGGATAAAACTATAAAAATGTGGGAAGTGCAAACTGGGTAAGTAGGTTTAGGTAAGAAGGCTAAAGAGATTTAAAAACAAAACAAAACAAAACAAAAAATTGTGTTCTGAGTGTTCCAGTAATTTTGACTTTAACCCAGAATGGTCACCATGACTGTTATGTTATATCCTTTAAAACTAAATTTGATCTATAAATTCTTCCAAAAAGGAACATAGAGACATTATAAGAGAGACTGTATGTCCTTGAGAGCTATTTCTATGTAATGGCTTATTTTCTTTGTGATCTTCTTTTAGGTGATGTCTCTGTGGGTTTAAATTGATATATAAATAATGTTTGTGCCTCTGTTAGGCAGAATTTGTGCTTAGAATTACATTTGATTGTTGTGATAAAACCTTAACCTACTGGTTTAACCTACATTAATAGAGCATACCTTTTCCCCAGCATGGTAGAAATATTTTTGTTAGATTTATCGTATGTTTTTAGTTTGAAAGATTTTATTACTTTCTAGGTTTTGTTGATTTGGTTAGCTCCTTAATGATACTCCCATAAGCTTATTTGACTTTCTCACCTGTCCCTTTCTTTTATTAAGCAGGATTGTACATTTATTCTGTTGACTTGCATATGATTTCTCTAACTTGGTGCCATTCTTTTTATCCCAATGCATAGCTATTTTTGTATCACTTCTGGGAAGTGTCCTCATGATTGTCATTCACAATGTAAATTATCACTTATATTGACAGTTACTGTGTGAAGACATTCACAGGGCACAGAGAATGGGTACGTATGGTGCGGCCAAATCAGGATGGCACTCTGATAGCCAGCTGTTCCAATGACCAGACTGTGCGTGTATGGGTTGTAGCAACAAAGGAATGCAAGGCCGAGCTCCGAGAACATGAGCATGTGGTAGAATGCATTTCCTGGGCTCCAGAAAGCTCATATTCTTCCATCTCTGAAGCAACAGGATCTGAGGTACTATGTGATTTATGTTATTTAATGATTTTATTGCTAACATCTTAGAACCTTGGGTAACTTCTGATTCTCAAATTCAGGGCTATTAATGCATTTAAAAATCTGCATCCCAGAATTCTGAATCTTAAAACTCTTTACTCTTTCCAACTTGCAAATGTGTTTGTATTTTTTAACTAGTGATTATTATTGCTGTCAGCTGACCCTTGATTTGATGTGTGATGGGGATGGGGATTCTCCTGAAGAGTAAAGTTATTATTTAAATTTATCAGAAATGCCATGGTTGTAAGAGTATACCAGTGCAAAATCAAACTTGTGGGAGAAGTCAGTTTCTTCTAGAAGAATAGCCTTCTTTAATGAACATAATTATTTTATTTATAAATTTATGGCAAAATGCCGTTCAGTATTTAAATATATGTTTTTTTGTTTTTGGTGGCTGGCTAGTGTGAGGATCCAAACTGTTGACCTTGGTGTTACAAGGCTGCCCCGTACTCAACTGAGCTAATCAGCCAGCCTAAATACTTGTTTTAAATGAAGACTGTTTTACCTGAGGCCTCTGATCCTCTTGATCACTGAAAGTAGTAGCAGTGTGGACTTTTATTACATTTCTTCATAATTCTTAATTTGTGCTCTTTATGATTTCAGTCTTATGATTAATACCTTAAAAAATGAATTACACAGGGCCAGCCAGTTAGCTAAGTTGGTTATACCAGGGGTCAACTGTTGGTTACACCAAGGTTGGTTACATACCCATACAGGCCAGCCACAAACAAAACAAAACAAAATGGGATGTTATTTTTGTGAATAAGTTGTATGTGCCAAAATTGACCGCATTTTTTTTTTTTTTTTTTTTTTAATAGAGGCATTCCTATCATGGATTTTTATTTTTGTGATTTTTATTTTTTTTATTTATTGTTGGTGGCTGGCCAGTACCGGGATCCTAACCCTTGACCTTGGTGTTATAACACCACACTCTAACCAACTGAGCTAACTGGCCAGCCCCTATCACAGATTTTTAAAACTACATTATTTTAAACAAAACACGAGATTCCCACCCTCCACCCCAGTTATTTTTCTAAAGGAAGCTTCTATTGTGATCTTTTTATTTTGGCTGGCCCCTTGCATTTTCAAATTCTTTTTACTGCCCTCTGGTGGTCATTACTTACCATATGTCATAAATTTGATTTTGGCTGGACATTTATGTAAAAGTAAAATTAAATAGTTTTTAAATCCTTTTTGATTACAGAAGTCTTGAGCAGTAAATTTATCATCTGTTGGTATTATAGAAATTGAATCTTAACCTAAGTGGAGCTTTTCTATTTTATATTATCTGGGTCCTTCCTGTGTAGCCTAGGTATAGTGTCAAAAGACTTGTGTGTTTCAATAGATAAAAATTGTGTTGTTACAAAATAGGAAATATAGATCAATACTACGTAGAAGCCATTTAAAGTTCTTACCTAACTTCTTGCATAGGAAACTTAATTTTTATGTTTTCTGTAGACTAAAAAAAGTGGCAAGCCTGGGCCATTTTTGCTGTCTGGATCCAGAGACAAAACTATTAAGATGTGGGACGTCAGTACTGGCATGTGCCTTATGACCCTTGTAAGTCTGCATAATCTCACCACTACTTTTGCATCTTCACTGTATTTATACCCTTTTGGATTAGATGCCTTATGATAGTCTTACTAAATAATTTCATTTATTCCAGGCTTTAAAGTAATTTCTTTGTAAAGATGTTTTTCCTTAAACTTTTGTAATTCCATTGTTGTAGTGATATGAAAGTTATTTCTATAGAATGTCATGTTATATAAAGAATCTACAAAGTTAGTCAGTGCTGGGGGAAAGACTTTAGCACACTGTATCTTTAGAAATTGTACAATAACTCCTATGGAGGAGAAACCATATTCTTATAGATTCATTCATTTTTCAAGATGTTTGCTTCTCTGTTTTACTGTATTTATATGAATTCTTTTAACTGTTATCTCTTTGTTCACATGGTCTAGTTTATTTGGTTTATTTTACCATTCTGAAATGAATGGCTCTAGCCTTATGATTGGGAAATGCTTATTTCATTTTAGGAACATCTAGATCTGTATGAGGATATATAAATGCTATTAAGGGATTGTGGACATTTTTATTTGCCTAAAGGAATTTCAAGGGGATCTGTGAGGTGGATATTAATCCAATAGCAGTTTATAATTTGGCATCTATGTGTTTTTAGAGATCTTTAGGTGCTAACTATACCTCGAAGTGATTATCTAAGTTATGATAGGCACATGTGGAAACAACAACAACAATTGATGAGAAAATTAAACTCTAGTAGTATTCTGAGCTGACTTCAGTTGTACTACACGTCACCACGAATTTCCTCAGGAGGTTTCTGGCTCCTGTTTTTCAGCTGAAGAGGGTACTTTTTTCCTGCTTTGTTTTGGGTGGCCACAGGAAATGATTTTCTTATTGAGGCTTCTACCTCTAGTGATTGGGGACTTTTTATAGGTCACTGTAATAAACTGAAGTATTTTGTTTAATTAATTAATCATTATTTGGGGAGAGGCAGTTGGCTGGTACAGGGATCAAAATAGACCAAAGTATTTTAAACAAGGGCAAAGGCAGGGCTGGCCAGTTAGCTCACTTGGTTAGAGGGAGGCGCTGATGACACCAAGTTCAAGGGTTTGGATTTCTGTACCAGTCAGCTGCCAAAAAAAAAGAAAGGAAAGAAAACATGAGCAAAAGCAAAGTGAACCAAGGCAAAGATAATTTGCCTTGGTTGTCTCTCTCTCTTTTTTAATTAGTTCTTTTTATTCTTTTTACAAAAGCAATATAGTCATTTCCATTGCAGAAAATTTTAGAAATCTACAGAAAAGCTTAAAGAAAAAAATAAAAATCACCCTCAGATCACCCTACCATATCCAATAATAGCTTCCAAATGTATTTTCTAGTCTAGGGCTGCCCAGTAAGACTTTTGGCTATGATGTTCTATATCTGCACTGTCTAATATGGTAGCTACTGGCCATGTGTGGCTATTCAGCTCTTGAAAAGTGGCTGAGACTGAAGAACTGAGTTGTTAATTCTAACTAGTTCCTCTTTAGGTGCATGTGGCTAGTGGCTACCCTGTTGGACTGTACAGTTGTAAACCTTTTGCTTAATATGTAGGTAAAAATGGTTTTATACCGTTATATTATAGGTCTTTAAAGAGTTCATGGAAAGATTCATATTTGTTAATTCTATTTTTCCACAAACTTCTTGAAGTACCTTTGTATTGCTTTGTAACAAACTTTTAATTTAGAAAGTTTGTGACACTTGTGTTCTTAGGTACTCTTCTATACTGATTACAGAGAGTGCTTTGTTGAACATTTTGTTAACTGAAACTCTGGGCACATCCTTAATTATTTCTTAGGATAAATTGCAAGAAATGGAACTGCTAGGACAGGGGATGTATAAGTGGATGGATGAATAGATATGTAGTGAATGCTTGTGTATTTTTCACCTAGAGTCACCAGTTAATTTTCCTGTGTGTGTGTACACACGTGTACATTTTGCTGAACCATTTGAGAGTTTGTCATAGACATCATGACATTTTACCCCGAATACTTTTATCTGTATCTCCTAAGAACAAGGGTAAAATTAATCTCTCTCAAAAAACTTAGCATTGATATACTACATATTCAAAATTTCCCCCGTTTACCCCAATTATAGTTTTTTTTTTTTTTTTTAAACCCCTATCCAGGATCTAGTCAAGGATCACACATTGCATTTACTGGTCATGCCTTGTGAGTTTCCAGTTTCCTTTAATTAAGAGGAATTCTCTAGACCTCTTTTTCTTTTTGTCTTCCATGGCATTTATGTTTTTGGTATATATAGTTTCAATGTAATGTATTATTTCATAGATGCTACTTAAACAATTTATCCTTTTACTAAATTAATATCTTTTTGTTTTTAAGGTGGGTCATGATAACTGGGTACGTGGAGTTCTGTTCCATTCTGGGGGGAAGTTTATTTTGAGTTGTGCTGATGACAAGACCTTACGTGTATGGGATTACAAGAACAAACGATGCATGAAGACCCTCAATGCTCATGAACACTTTGTTACCTCCTTGGGTATGTACGTGTTATGAGGTTTCTGAACAATTAGAATTTGGAGTGCCAGACATAACAAGTTTTACGTAACCATGTGGACTTTTCCAGGTAAGAAATGACCATGTGCTTTCAGGGCAAAGTAGAGAAGGGCAGGTTAAAATTTTTAGAATTACTACTATTTGTTTTAAATTCTCCTTTACTTAACTTTCTCTCCATTATTAGCCTTATAATTAAAAAAAAAAAAAATTCTCCATTGCACAACATTGGTTTTGGAAATTAGAATTGTTAAGAGGATACTTAACTGACCACTGCAGCGGGTAATTTTTTCTTCCCTACTAGTTTGTAAGTTTCTCAGAAGAAATCTTACTCAACTTTTCCCTCTGGCAGGTGTATATTGTCATATACTAGGAACTCAGGAATTGTATTTAAGTTTGATAAATCGTATTTAAGTTTGATCTTCAGTATCATCTGGACTTGAATTTAGAATTTAAAATAGTAATTACAGTAAAATATAATACAGTAGGGTATGATGGAGCTAATAATGAACATAAAAAAGCCTTAGTAAAATGAGGCTAATGCCAACCTTACAGGATTGTTTCAAGGACTTAGTATGAATATAAGCATCAGTACTTGCACGTTTCTCTTGACCCTGGGGGTCTCAGGAAGCAGGACTACACGTAACCTCTGCCAGGAGTCCCTCAGGAAGCAGGGCCACACATAGCCCTGCCAAGAGAGTGCAGCGAGGTGAGTTGCTCAGGACGCACCTGAGATTGGGGCTGCCACCTAGAGAGGTGGGCAACCAGAAACCAGACACAAAGATCTGGGACTTAGCGCACACACTAAGCAGCTTCATTCTCTGAAAGCATGTATTATATATGTTTTAGCCAGCTGTAAACCCCACCCATTACCTCCCTGTCTCCTAGGCAATCCCATAGGAAGTCTGTGGTTTGTGGTAAAGCCTTGCAAATTCTTGCTGACACAGTCTTTTGCATTCTTGCTGACCTAGGCTCAGTCCTGTATGGCAACAGTGACTACATCTTTAATATGTGTTCTCCTTCATTTTCCTCCAAGTACTAAGCCTGGAACGTAGTTCAATAAATGGTATTT
The DNA here is from genome assembly GCF_027409185.1 of Cynocephalus volans. Lineage (NCBI taxonomy): Eukaryota > Metazoa > Chordata > Mammalia > Dermoptera > Cynocephalidae > Cynocephalus > Cynocephalus volans. The sequence continues at coordinate 29,688,734 of NC_084469.1, forward strand.
TGAGACTACCCTTATTGTTGGATTTGAGCCCTGTTTGGGATGGTGTAGGCATTTTTATTGTGGTGTTAATATAGGATTTAATCTTTGAGTCTCAGTTTCCCTAACTCAGTTGGTAAAATTGATACCTTCTAAGGGTTTGGGTATGTGTGTATAGAAAAACACGGATAGTCATGGCACTTGGACCTGCGTATTTTGTGGCTTGTTAAAAATTGTATCTGGCTCAGTTTGATTCTAAAATGAGCCTTTTCTTTTTCTTTCAGATTTCCACAAGACGGCACCCTATGTGGTTACTGGCAGTGTAGATCAAACAGTAAAGGTGTGGGAGTGCCGTTGATTGAGTCTCATTTGGCCCCTCCTCCCTTTTTTCCTCTGGATGCACTCTGACGATACCATGGTTACCCCATTGAGCTCTGTTTAAATAAATATTGTCCTTTCATGTAAATTATTCTGGATGTAGATTGAGCTTATTAAATGTTACACACAAAGTATTCATGCATGGTGAATCCAAATTGTATACTGTAAATTTACATACGTTGTCTAGAAGTACCATAGGGTTTAAAAACCTGGGCTGGCATTGGTCACACCAGGCCTAAGAAGGCAGAAGTTGAATAAATTGAACTAGGGCACTAAACTTAATAGTTGACAGTGTCATTTTATGTTGGATTATTAATTCCTGTTTTTCTTTCTGCTATCTGCTGGTGCCTGCCCTGACTTGATGGCTTCATTTGGGGAGAAGTGGTGGTTATTAGGGCTTTTTCTGAAATGTGTATCTATATAACATCACTTAAGTGTGCTTAATAAATCTTCTTTAAGGATGTTAGATAATAAGGTTACAATTCAAAATCTTCTGAACCATCTATGTAATTAATGGGGATTACACATTGGAATTTTTGTCTTGACACATTTGCCAAATCAGTAGGATACATTTGTTTTGGCAGCCTATGAAGCAAAGGCTAGTGGTATATTTATATAAAAAAAGACTGTAAATTTCAAGAAAAATGTCAGCAGCTAATAGCAAATCATTTCTTTTATTTGGGTCTCAGTGCTTTGTAAACACGTCAAAAAAACACTATCATACTTTAAGCTTCTATTTTACACATTAGACATATTTCTAGTTGTTTTCTCCATACTGTTAGACTGTATAGTGATGTGACTTCCGACTAGAATTTAATCTTTCCATTGAGTATGTCATGGTACAAATCACTATTTGTTTTTGATGTCTTTTAGGGATGTGCAATGTGCATTACTTAATGAGAAAAATATTGGAAAGGTTATATTTGCCCATTTTAAAGGAGTGGGAGAAATACAGCAGTTTGTTTTTCAACATGAAACTGATATTTGAACTGTGTTTTACTTGCAAGTTTAAAAAATAACAGGGTTTAATGGAGCGTGCATAAAAATGTACTGTTTTCTCACCTTTTGTTTATATATAAATGTTTATAAGTATATGGGCCTATCTGTAAGTGGATACGTCTGTGTATGTATATCACACACATGCAACCTCCATGTCTTTGGGTCCTCCATTTTTGAAGAAGTGCTAAAATGTACAAGTAGAATAAATCTTGCTGTGGAATATCTTCCTTTAGAACAAACCCTTTTTGATTGTATGCTTCTGACTAGGTCTGACTCTGTGGGGATTTTTCCCAGCTAAAGGAAAGTCACTTCCATTATTTCCCCCTCTAATTTGGCCATTCAGCATTTTACACATCCCTGATATATTGTATATTTTGTTCCAAAGTTACTACTAGTAGGTTTAAGAGAATTTTTATCCCTGATTTTTAGAACACTATTCCATTATCATTAATAAAGAATTCCATTGCTTAGCTGACAAGGTTTTTTTTTTGAAAGAAAGTCGTTTGTAAAGTTAACAGAACAATGAAATAACGATGACAGTTTAATAGATAAATTTATTCTGAATTGCATTTTATGCATTTATGTAATATGTGATTTTTTAAATGTCCCTTTTAGTATTTAATGGAAATTTGGTTCCTGAAAAAGACAAAGGGTGAGAGTTAACGTCCTGTAGATACACACACAGAGAATAGGCCATATATTAACTAGAAGCAGCTTTATGTCTAGCTTGTGTCTTTTTGTTTGCTTATTTGTTTTTTATAATTCCTGAGAGATGTCTCTGGAAGAAAAAGTGTTTTGAGAACTAATGGCTATTTTTGAAGACAAAAATTACATCTTAAGCTAATTCCTTAAATACAGTAGATGAACTTTCAGGACAATATTGCCTAACAACCCTGCTTACATTAAGAAGTCTTTCCCCCCACCCCTCTGCACCCCCCTGCCCCCGTTCTGACTGGATTTTTCTACAAAAGCTATGGAAAATATCTTTGTTCTCATTTGCTGCTATTTTCTGTCCTGTTTTGAGAAATATAAATACATAGAAATGGTGCATCTTAACGTTTTGTTTGTACCTGTATAAATGTTTTGTATTTTAATTCATTTTTAGCATGTAGCAACATGAATTGTTTAAGGGTAAGCCACAACATCTAGAAATTACTCATAGACATGAACAATAAAAGAAAAAATGGTACCGATGTAGAAGGAAACACAGCTGCTGTCCACTGGGTTTCTTCCCCTGCAGCATACAGAGACTTTCGTTGACAAAGGAGGAGAAACAATTACTCTGTAAACAGTTATCCTTACTTGGGAGATTGCCACAGCCTGCTGCTTAGTTGAGTTACCAGACATCCTCCATTTAAGAAGCAGCAAACATTGAATCTCAGGGATGGTCCACAACTGGATCCAAATGTAACAAGCCCTGTTTGAATAATGAAGGGGGGTAGGGGAGAGCGATCCATCTACAGTCTGGAGTCAGATTTGCAAAGGTTTCCTGCACTGTTGTTTGACACTGCCCTGTTGATGCCCTTTCTTACTTTGTGTCCTCTGTTTTCTCTGTGTGCTGTCTAACCCTGTGCCTTGCCTGGGATAAGGACAATGATGAGGTTACTGGTTTGGATTTTAAGTAGAGTACTTTATTAATTGGTTTAGAGGTTCACTGCTGCTTTGTCACTTTCTTAAATTGGCCGCTTAATGTAAGAAATAAAAAGCTGGTAGAATTACATCCTCAGATGATTATTGACTTTGTGTGTGTGTGAAAACAGACATTCCAGTGCCACCCTAATAAAACATGCCCAAGAAATCCTAGCTGCACTCTTGAGAGTGCAAGCCATGGAAACTGTGGATTAAGACATTGCTTGGAGAATAGTTGCTTTTTGACACGGCATCTTGCACTTTAGGAGACTTAAGACCATCCTGTTTTGTCTATGTGTGGTGTGACCAATGGTGTGCCCAGAGCACTACTCAAAATCACTAGTGTTAGCAAGTCATCCCGGGCTGGGGAGCGCTCGCTGTAGTCTTTTGGAAGCTTTGGCTTTAGATTCACCAAGCCCAGTCTCCTTACTGTCAGTGCCCTGCTCTCCTGTTTGCCTCTTTCTGTTTCTATGTGCACTTCCAGGTAATATCACTCATTAAATAGTTTTTTAAAAATTTATTTAAAGAAAAACTATTTAAAAGTTTGTTGGCAGTGGTGGCTTGATAATCCTTAAGCAACTGAAGTTAATTGTTGAAGGAAAAGGCACTTAAAATGGTTACTTTTTCTGCCCAGCTGTATATAAATCCAATGTGTTAATTAATCTAGATGATGCAAAGAATCTCCTGGTAGAGAAGCGACATGTACAAAGTTGGTGGAAAAAGGTTTCTGTCTTTTCTTTCCCAGTGGGGGTTGGGGGGGTGGGCAAGCTGGATTTGCAAGTCACAACTGGACTGAACTGGCCTTTTTATCTTTCCACTATATCATGTAAGTAGCTGCTTTCTTGTCCAGCCTATCCTTCAGGCATTCCTAAAGCTCACCCTGAAGATGTTAGAAACAAACACAAAATCTTCAAGTTAGAAGTTGATCCTGACACTGACATGAAGGCAAGCATTGATTTCGTATGAACGTTGCAGAGGTGGTAATTGGAGAAAACAGTTCCCCAGAGTGTAAGAGTTAACTGAAGATATGGACACAATTTTTAAAAATCAGTAAAGGAATGTATATAATATTGCTCTTGTGTTTTACAGTAAGATTTGTTGCTCTCAGACTGTGTAAAACAAAATTTATTCATGTTTTCTGCATATTAAAAAATCTTATTGTACCAATTGGTAAACTATTAAATGCCTATAAAACTAGATGTGATATTTTTATTTTTATTTTTTGGTCTTGTGCACAGATAAGTCCTGATATGAAGTGGCACCAGTCATGAAGTAAAACACATATTGGTTGTAGGGTGGCAGGGCCTTGATAGAAAGCTTCACTGGCTTTGCTGGCTCTTTCCCCGTTTAGAGGAGGGAGTGCCACTGTAGGGCTCTTACAGTGGAGGGCTTGCACAGAGCAGGCTGTGTTGGGCATCTATATCCCTTGCCTCCCCTCTAGCAGCCCATTCTGACAGTGACCATAGCTGCTGCCAGAGAGCTAAAGCCAGAAGAGGCCTGCCTGTCACAGCCCTCTTTACATCACCCTCTCTTATGGGCAGAGCCCAGAGATAAGGCCCTATCCCTGTTCTGTTAATGAGTGAGCCTCTTATCCTGCCCAGTGGTCTTGGATTCATGAAGATCCTTAATGCTGTTTTCAGTTTTGGTTGAAACGTACTACAGTAAGGTGTTCATCCTTGCCCTGAAGCTCCATGGCTTCTTTGTACACATCAGCCATGTCCTGCCTCTTATCCCCAGACTGCTGCTTAGCTAGTGACTCCAGGGCACCTATGAAGTCTCCAGCCTTCTTTCATGTAGAAAGGGACAGATGTAAAGTGATGTAGCTTCTTACAGCCCAGCTGTTTTCCTGCTTCCTATTGGCAGTAGCCTCCCCCAAAGTGGGAAGCTGGGCCCAGAGCAACAAAGTAATTTGCCTGAAGTTAGGGTGATGGGGCCTGGCCACTTTCCCGAGGGGTACAGTTCTAGCTTTAGTATTGCTATCCTAAAATGATGTCAGCTGTTCAAAGCCTATTGAGTAGCTAGCTCATTGGTGTATCACACAAATCACACCTCCTTCCAAGATTCATGACTATGTCTGTCCTTTGGTGGAGGGTGAGGGACAGGAGAGTGGAAGACATGGGGGAGAAATAGCATCCTCGATGTGGCTGCTCTGTCTGCTTAGTCTTTGGTGAAACCTGACTTGAGTGCAGGCAATTCTCAACTGCCAGTGTAGGAGAGCAGTTCTCAATGTGTGTTAACAAGTCCTCCAGATGATTCTGATGCAGACTCAAGTTTGAGAACCAGTGATACTAAATGGTTCAACTCACCAAAGAAATTTGGGCAAAAGTCACTAGTCCCTGGGCCTCACAGCTGGGATTTGAATTCAGATCTCTCTCTTTTACTTTCACTTTGAAATGTGCGATTTGTTCCTTTGTGAATATTTTGTATGGTCATCATTCCTACTTGGTCACCTGGCCCTCTTTCAATGAAAGTGGAGATGGAGGGACTAGGGGAGGGAAGATGCCTGACATTTTGAATGCCTGTTTGGTACCAATGCTCGATACACACACTCTTATTCTCACAATACCCCATTGGTGGATATTAGTGCATTTTATGTCTAGAAAAAGAGGCCCACTCACGTGAGGTGGGGTCACATACCAAAGGTATTACAGCTCACTACAGGGTGAGCTGGGACTTGAAATGCACTTGCTCTTTCCCTTACCTGGTTCTGCTTGTATAACATGTCTTATTAGCTATTTAAGGAAGAAGACATTCTTGACACCTTTTAAACAATTTTTTTGTCTGTTTTAAGAAGGCAGGGAAGATCCATCCCATCCGTGGGCCCCTCTCTATCACATTACATCCACTGCTAACCCCATTGTGGGAAGCCTATTAGGAATGGAGTGGAGGTGGGAAGGCCAGGAAGAAGCAAGAATTAAGTTGCCAAACCCGCTTATCTTAGAAAGGCTCCTCTATATGAAGTGACTCTTCTCAGGGCGATTGTGTCCTGACTGGTCCGCATCTCAGTGTCTGGTCTGTTCTTTAAAATCAGTGGATTACTTCCTTAATCACTTCCACTTGAAGATGGCCGCCTGTCGTCCGTAAGTGTCCTGATTTGATTTGGTTGTTTAGACCCTGGCAGTGAGAAAATACTTGGACCACATCAGGATACCTTAGTCTCAGCTGTAGATGATAGAGGAATTTCTCTCAATACTAATTATACTCAATTATTTAACAGTGATAGTTGGGAGGGTGGGGGAATGAACATAGAAGGCACAACCTCAAAAGGTTATTCTGTAGAGTAACGGAAGAAAAAAATTATAAAATATGCACATTAGAAGAAATCCAAACACAGAAGAAAAATGGAGTTGAAAGTGAAAGATCACAGTAGAGGCTGTGGACAGAGGTGGGGTAGCTCATGCAATTCAAGGAGACTCAGTTTTCCATTGTGAGTAGCTTCCTGCCCACACTGAGCCCATAACCTAGCACATGCCAGTTCTCACACTAAGCTCTCTTAGATACCACTATTTGCCCTTTTTTTAAAAACTGAAATCTTTCAACTAAGAATGGAAGAAAAGGTGGATTTCACACCTATTTATAAAAACAATGGCACCTTGTCACTTCGGTTGTCAAAAGGCATCTGACAGCACTAATACGCTTAAGGGACCAATCAGGAAAAATGGGCCTCTCGGGTGACTAGTAGGCACAGTGGTAATTAAACCCAATCCATCTCAGCTTTCCGTGCTGGCCCCACTTGGAGAAGTATGTGAAACACGTGACCCATGTTCTTTGGATAAAGAAAGGCCAGAGGAGAGCACGTTTAGAACAGAACCATCAGATTGTGGGCCGGCCCGTGGCTCACTCGGGAGAGTGTGGTGCTGATAACACCAAGGCCCCGGGTTCGGATCCCATATAGGGATGGCCGGTTTGCTCACTGGCTGAGCGTGGTGCTGACAACACCAAGTCAAGGGTCAAGATCCCCTTACCGGTCATCATTAGGAAAAAAAAAAAAAAAAAAAAGAACCATCAGATTGTAAAGGAAACTGTAGGTGGCAGGCAGTGAGGAGCAAATCTGAGGCTTAAATAGCCAAGGCATTGATAGCTATCCTCGGGTATCACTTAAAAGAACACCTCAGGGTCAGGGACATCTTTTTTTCCCGTAGGCTCAGGAAAATTAGCAGACATTCGGGTTGGAATTTTTTTTTTCTTTTCAGAATTTGCAAGACACAAAGGACTTTCTAAATGTTCAAAAAGCAATTTAAGTATACATGAGGCCAAGGCCCTGCTGAGCAGCTGCCACCAGCTGCAGCGGGACTTAAACTTCCCTTTCCTTAGAGATAGGCCCCTCCACACACCCACTCCTACTCCCCAAGTTCTGCCCCTCAAGTCCACCTAGGTAGGCCCCCCTCCCCCTCATCTCATTAGCCCCCCAGGAGAGCTGAGCTAGCTCTAAAACACACTAGTGTGGCAAACTTCAGACACTCCTCCACCCTTCTAGCACCCCACGTTTTCTGGGGAGTGCTACCCAATTCTCCCACCTCAAGTGGAGAGACAAGGGCAGGTGCCTAACTAGTTGGGTGTTCAGTGACCTAACAGGTCCAGCATACCCAGAACTTGGGTCCGCACCTCTTAGCACCCCTCCTCCACCTGCTGTCACTCCAACCCTTTTTCTCTCCTGTCACCAATGACACGTGACTTTCATCTGCCATACTCCTCTGAGTCCAGTGACTGACAGCCAGGTAACCCCCAGCTGAGTGCCTGTGATTCCAACCCCTATCCTCCCACTTGAGTGACATTATAAACCTAACCTTGAATTTAACCTAATTTACACATATTCATCCCCAGAAACATGTCTGACCACAGCCCTCACAATCAAATGACACTGGGTTACAGAACACACAGGTTAGTCTGGGGCAGTAGGTTTCAAAAACTCACTTTATTCCAATGTGAAATGAAGACGTGATGGTTTAAAAACAAGAAAAAGTTCTTGATCAGCTGTGGGGATGCTTTGCTTGCTAGTTTAGGCCCACTCCCTTTGAAACAAGGTGTTTGGACAGACCATACCCATAAGCAGCTCTCTGCAAAGCCCCAGGCAGAGGCCCCAGCCTGGACACAGCTCCCTCGGTCTCCCAGGGTGGCAATCTCCTCCTCGTCAGGCCTCCAACAGCAGGCACAGAGAAGCAGCACAGGCAGGCGGGGAGAGGAAGCAGCTGGGGCCTGTGGAGACCCACCTGGCCTCACCCAGAGCTACTCTCTGTAAAAGCTGCTTGTGGCAAGAACCAGGTAGAGAGCGGGGCTCCACAGAGAGGTGACAATCACTCCTGTTATCTGGTAACTTTTCCCCAGGATCCATGATTCAGCCCTGGTTCCCCCAGCCCCTCACCCACCCATCCCCACTGTGCGTTAGGCAGCTAAGGTTAAAATGGGGAGAAGGATACATTCAGACTGTAGGCCCCAAGGTTATACCCATCTGGGGTGCAGGGAGTAGGGAGGCAAGTCAGAGCCTGTGGCAGTGCCTCCTGCTGGGCCCAAAGGCAGACAGGCTGGGGCTGAGCCCAAACATGTCTGGAAGATAGCCATGGACACCCCTTCCCCTCACCCAGGAGCTACAGCCAGGCCAGGCTCAATCACAATTAGTAAAGCTGCTGCAGTTGTCATCTTGCCACAAAACTAAAGTGCACCCCAATCCTCCAGTCTTGCCACAGAGCTCTGGCTCCCCATCCCAGGACACAGGAAAGACCTCTGTCTTTTTTGGCTTAAAACCTGGACTTAAGCCAGGTTAGGCCCGGGGGTAGTGGCAGCAAAAGCAGCAGCCATAATGTCAAACATACAAATGACCTGAGAAATTTCATCTGTACATCATCCACTCGGAACTGACTCGGGGCTATGTACAAATTAGGAAGGACGGATCAAGACACGGGCATGGATACACTCGTACACACCTGCTCGAAGATGGGGGGGCCTGAGGGGCACCAGCCCCCCAGCTGGGAACTGATGCCCACACACTCCATTCATGTGTCTTCAATTAGGCCTCTGCATCGTATATTCATTGAACCAGTGCAAAAACATCTTTTAGGGGGCAGGCAGGCCAGGCTGGGGTCCCAGGAGGATGCTGGGATTAGGGATGGGGTTGGAACATGGAAGAAGAGGGACTTGCTTCCTCTCCTGTTCTACAGGGGGCGTCCCCTTCTCCTGGAGTCTGGATCATTGGGTAATGGGGCCGCTGACTGTACTGTCTCTCCCTGTCTACTCCTGCAAGCTCGGGGAAGAAGGGTCCTTGGTAGCCGGGGGCTGGGAGCCCATGTCATCTGGGGCCGCCGCTGGCTCAGGCTCAGTGGCCATGGGCTCCTCAGACTTATCCCTGTTTTTGCTGGCCTCCTGGAGCTGTTGTCGCCGCGCCACCTCAGCTTTCAGATTCTCCAAGTCTTTTTGGCTGAGTAGAAGGGGGGGAGTAGGTGTCAGAGTGGGTCTAGGCCATCCACCACCCTATTGGATTTTGTTAAACTTGCACGTGGGACAAGATTAGGCTCTGTGCTTTATTCAGTAAGGCGCATATATGGAACAAGCGCTTCCCTCCCCAAAGCAGAAAGGTCCCTAAGTGCTGCAAAAGTAAGGCCCCGTGCACTTCATCTGTTCAAATCAGCTGCACACTCTGGCCTCTCCTACAGATGAGGGGTGGAAAATGGCAGTGGGGCGGGGGGGAGGGCAACAGGGAAGTGAGGGCTCAGAGGCAGCTGTTTGTGGGAGCCTACATCCCTGCACTGGAGCAGGAGGCAGCCAGAGAAAGGATGCGGCCAGTGTTCAGGTACTGATGTGAAAGATCGTCATGATACATTGTTAAGTAAAAGAGAAGCCTATGTGCGTGGTATGCTACAATTCTGTGTGAACAAAAGGGAGAAAAGGATTGCTGCTACGTATCTGCTCACTTAGGCATAGAGTACTACTGGAAGGGTTCACAAGGAGCCCTTCATCACTGGCTACACCCTTCGACTTCCAGCCATGTCAACATATATATTGTACATTTGAAAGTACCAAAAACTCAAGGCCGACGTCCAGGTGGGGGTGGGTGCGGGGGGCCTCACCTGAGAGGAATGAATAGGATGCCGTTGATGACGTTGAGCTGTTCCAAGACACTGGCCATGCTGGGGGCTGTGAACTGAGAGGCGGCGGGGAGGAAGAGCCCGTGAGCGCACTGGGAGTGGGGTCGGGACCCCACCGCGCCCAGGGACGTACCTTGAGGGGCGGGATGTTGGCGCTGGAGCCATTGCGGTAGATCTCGTTCATGGTGCGCTGCAGGGCCACAGCCTGCTGGGTCAGGCACTTGAGGTACTCAGAGCTCTCCTTGGTCTTCTCGTGGTCTTCACCCAGCTACGGGGGAGAGGGGCAGAGGAAGGAAGGGATCAGAGCTGGCCCTGGCCCACAGCCCCAGCTCCACCGCCAGCCCCTGCCCAGCCCACCTGGGTCTTATAGATGGTGTAGCCCTCCTTCTCGTGCTGCAGTGCTGAGCGGAACTCTGCTTTGCTCTCGTAGACCCGGGCGACAAGGTGGTGGCTGTGGAGAGGCAGGCGTGTGCGGGTGAAGGAGGGACGTAAGTGGGATGGGGCAGGGGGCTTGACCGGGGGGTTGGGGTGGCATCTCCTCTAGATCCCTCCCTGGAATCAACATGAGGGGAACAAGTCCAGGGCACAAGTTGGTGGAGGTTGAGAAAAATTTCCTCAGGAGTCAGATGAAGACAGCACACTGGATCCCTCGCCTGCCCACAACCTGAGTGCTCCCTGGGACCCTGTGGCCCTGGGTGTCTGGGCCTGTGCAGCCTCACCTGAGGGCCACCTTGAGGGCCTTGGGCCCGTGGTACTTGGTGCTGACGGCCAGCGCGTTCTCCAGGAAACGCAGCGACAGGTCGTACTCCATCACTCCATGCAGCACCAGCCCGATGTTGTTCTGGGGGCAGTCGGGAGGGCCCTGGTCAGCTCCCGATGCCCTGGGATGGAGGCTGGTCCCTGCTGCCCCCCTCCCCGGCACTCACGTCCAGCAGTGCCATCTCGGGGTGGTCTTCCCCAAACACAAGCAGCATGAGGTAGCGGGCACGGTACAGCAGGCTCAGGGCTGTGGACAGCTGGCTGCTGGCAAAGCAGTACAGGGCCAGGTGCATCTGCAGGACAGACACGACAGGTCAGGGAGGCTGCAGCCCCCCCCCCCACGTGCAGATCCATCCCTGGAGACTACTCACATATTCCTGGATAGTATTGGGGTGCTCAATGCCCATCACTCGCTCGCTCATCAGCACTGCCTTCTGTTGGTTACTCAGGGCCTGGGGAGAGTGGGGGTGTTGATCCTAGGGTGGGCACCACCCCTCACCCAGAGTCCACCTGGCCCTGGATACAAAAGCAGCCACATGCAGTGCAGCTCTAGATGCTCGGCCTTGTCACTTCTGGCTGCACTTTCTATTTTTACTTTGCACAAAGGCGGCAGAGGGGTCAGCGTCAACTGTTGTGACCATGTTTGTCTATGCCCCACTGAGACCTTTTAAAATCTCGTCTTAAGCTTTCTTCCCCTTGGTAAAATCAATGCAAATACGTGCACACAAATCTGAAACTGTACTAAAAACGAAATATTAATACGATGTCTTAGGATCCTATGTTAAAAAAATGTTTTAGGGCCGGCCTGTGGCTCACTTGGAAGAGTGGGTGCTGATAACACCAAGGCCACAGGTTCGGATCCCATATAGGGATGGCCGGTTGCTCACTTGGGAGAGCGTGATGCTGACAACACCAAGCCAAGGGTTAAGATCCCCTTACCAGTCATCTTAAAAAAAAAAAAAAAAGTTTTAATAAAACCCTACACATACACAAAAGAAAAAAACAGTCCCTTTGACTGAAGTGGGAGTGGGGGGCCTAAAGCACGCTGAGCCCTGAAACAGCTTCCTGAAGCCCCTGGGGCCAGACACAGTGGTCTGACCAGCACAAGGCCACAAGAGGAATAGTTAGAGACCACAACAGACACCTCCTGGCAGCTCCCGCAGGGCATATGCTGGGTACTGGGTAAACTTCTGACTCAGGCAATCTCAGAATGTGTCCTTGCCAACGTCCCTGGGAGGGAAGGCCACATCACTTTCACTTTATCCACTACCTGGGAGCACAGGAGGCTCCTGAGTTCGCCAAGGACACTGTTATTGAGGGAAGGAGCTGGGGGGATAGGATGAGCAACTCTCCAGGGTCTCCCTGGACTCTGTCTGCTTCTCCCAAGGTGAGTAGCATCTTAGCCCCTGGGTGAGGGGCTCCAGTCCCCTCACACACCATCCTCCAACGCCAAGCCCAGGCCCCAAGGCCTTTGCTGACATAGCCCAGAGGGTGCTCAAGGCCCACCTCGGCGTAGTCGCCCATAATGTAGTGGAGACGGGCAAGGAGGCGCAAGCAGGCGCAGATCTCCACGTGCATGGCTCCGTACACGTTGTTAAAGAGGTTCAGGGCCTCGTTGATGAGCTCGCAGCCCTCCTTCAGGAAGCCTGCAGGGCACCCCCAAGGGTGGCAAGGTCAGGGCCAGGCCGAGGGAAGTCCCCCAGCCCCCAGCCCCACCTGGCCACGCACCCTGCTGTACTTTGGCCTGCCCACTCTGGAAGAAGTGGAAGGCATCCGAAGCTTTCGGGTTGACATGCTTGACCACGGGGAAGATGTTGAGCACGTCCTCCTCAGTGAACGCGGGCTTGTGGCGGCTGTCGAAGCTGTACTCCTTCAGCAGGATCTGGGAGAGAGAGCCCAGCACCCACGAGCAGCCTCAGCCCCAGGCCCAAACAGCTAGCACTCCCAACGCACCAACGTGTCTGGAGACTGCCACCACGAGAAAGCCACCTCCCCCCGTGGCCCTGGCCAGGAGGTGGGGGCCCATGGAGCTGGGGCACAGCAGGGACATCATGAACTCCACCGACCTGGATCCCAGTTTTCAGGGAGATCTCCCGCAGCAGTGTTATCTTCTGTAGGCCGTAGGTCTCCACAGCCTGGTCCACAGTCTCACTGTGGGGGAGCAGCCAGGTGGGCCTGGGCAGCCCAGCCTCCGCTCCACTCCCTGCCCCCAGCGCACCTCCCACCCCACCTTCTACTGCCCCAGACACGTGCCCCTCCACGGCTCCTCACTCCACACTCTCCCCGTTCCATGGCCCTGTGACTACAGGCCCCACATGTCTGGACCTCTTCGTCTCCTTATCCCACTGGTGTGATGAGTGCCACCCACTCACGCACCAGTCGAGGTTGAAATCAAAGTAGTTCTTGGCCTCCTGGCAGATGTTTTTCCAGAGCTCCTGGGGCGTCATGACAGCCCAGGCTGTGTTATCCGCAGTCCCTGGGGGCCGGTTTTTCCTCCTCTTGTTCCTCTTCTTGGAGACCAGCTCATCGGCGGGCAGGTGGGCCACAGGGTTGGGATAGGAGCTCAGGAAGCAGTTCAGAAAGTGGCTGATGGCGGCTGAGAGGCCTGAGAGCTCGACTCCCTGTGAGGGAGGTTTTGACCGAAGTCACCAGGGAAGCAACCCAGAGCTCTTCTCCAATGCCCCAGACCACCCAGGGAGGCCCTGGCCAGGCTGGGGAGATGAGTACCTGTAAGTATGTCTTAAAGATGTGCTTGGCAGAGCGGGTGATTAGTTCTCCAATGCCAATTTTCTGAAAGAATTTGAAAAGGAAAGTCTTGGCCAGGCCCCAGCCTCTATCTCAGCCCTATCCGACTCGTGGCCCACCCAGAGCACCACTCACGTAGATGTGGTCCAGCTGGTCGCGGGCCGGGCTTTGGAGCACCAGGTCCAGCACCTTGCCCAGGTAGCGCATGTTGATGCCACGCTGGCGCATGACCTCAGCCAGCGTGGCTCCGTCCATGGGCAGCACCGCATGGTCTGTGCAGTCCTTCACCTGCAGGCTACAGTGGGTCAGGCTCTCCAGCCCAGTGGGCCCTCTGCTTCTACCCCCCTGTTCTTCCCAGGAGCTTACACCAGCCTGGGGCCCTGAGAGGAGGAGGAGACTAAGACCAGCTCCCAGTCAGCAAAGAGGGAGGGAGACAAAGCAGCAGCAAGGATGTGAGAACCATTCCTGAACCTTCCACATGAGCATAGCGAACAGGAGAGCGGTCACCCCTCCCATAGAGAGTAGGGCCCAGGGACGTGGGTGAAGAACTAAAAAGCCCAATGGGCAGCTCAGGTCCTCCCTGACCACGTGGAAGGAACACCAGCGACCACTTGGGGACCAAGCTTTACTCCCACCCCAATGTCCTGGGCCTTGGAAACTCTATATCTGATACAAGTATACCCCCCTGCCCTGACCTCATGGCTGCCTGCCCCAGCAGGTAGCGAGCACCTGTCACCCAAGGGGCCTAGGCGCAGAGGACAGGAACCTGCCATCTAGCTCCCACACCATCCCCCAGCCCACTCACCACCCGGGGCTCAGAGGCCACACCCAGACCCCAAGCCATGAGCCCACACGGTGGGCTTGGCCAGGTCTCCCTGATCGCTCAGGTTCCCCATCTGTAAAACGTGCCTGACTTCAGGTCAGGAGGAGCCAGTCACACATGCGAAAGTTCTGTAAGCTCTCAGAGTCACAACACCACTCTCAGGGCAGCCCCCCGCCCACCCCTGCAGCCTTTTCCTCACCAAACCGGGGATCTGGCAGGAAAGCAGGAAGGCAGCTGCATCTTTCAGCAGCTGCTTCTGGTCCCGAACTTCGTCCTGGCAGGACTCAGGGAAGCGAACCCCTGGAGGGGGGAGAGCAGAGAAGCTGAGCCAGGCGGGAGGGGGACAAGACAGATGCCTACTAGGGTGGCGGGGGCAGTGCTCAGAGGGGTGGACAGGCCCAGCGGCACCAAGGACCCAAGACTGCTCCAAAGGGCTCCGGCGCCGAGCAGCCCCATCACTTGCCTGGTGAGAAGATGTCAGGGTTGAAGCGGATGTCAAAGGCCGTGCTGCTGATGGAGCCCACTGCCTTGCACGCATTGCAGATCACCTCCCGGCTCCGAGGGTCTGCTGTGGAGACACAGCCTGATGAGAGACAGCCCCACTCCGCCATGGAGGGGGCCTGGGCTGCCCCAAGCCTCGCCCTCCAGCTCCTCATTGAGATGTCTGCCTGCTCTCTCGGTCTGGGTCCTGGGCCACCCCTGGCAAGGACCAGCTGCCCGGGCAGGCTGGGGGCTCCTGACACTCACTGCAGCCCCACCTGTGCTGTCGTCTGAGGCGACGGTCTCTGCCAGCTCCTTCACCTTGGCCAGGCCGCTAGCACTGTTGCCCTCCTCCTCACTTCCTGTCTCAGGCTGCTGGGGGTCTCCAGACTTGGAGTCTGGGGAGGGAGGACGGCCATTTTCCAATGAGGTGGGGGTCTCCATCTTGCTGGCTTTCTGCTGCATCAGCTGCAGGGCAGCCAGCTTCATGAACAGGAGGTACCTAGAGCGCAGCAGCCAGGACAGAGTAGGAGATGGGAAAGGGGTACCTGGAAGCACTGCTGGCCCATCAGCTCCCTGCTGGCGCAGGTCCAGAGCCAGGCCCCAGGCTCCTGGCTGGTTGAGGTTTAGGCCTGTTGGGGCTGGACACCCCGCAGGCACAGGGACACACCCTGCTCAGTGTGCAAGTGTCGGTGTACACATGCATATGCCAGTCCACAACTCCTCCAGACAGTGGCAGGTCACAGTGAAAACCAAGATCTCCCCAGACAGGAAGAAGACAGCTGGGGAACATGGAGGATGGGGGAAGAGTAGCTCACCCTCCAGGCTAGGGCTCTTCACAGTGACAGGAACGCCACTGGTGTTTTGAAGAAGAGAGTTATTCATGGTGTGGGACGACTGACATGGCCAACTCCTAAGCACTAAATGCAGCAGCACCCAGACCCTGCGTCTGCCGCCTGGCCTAGTACAGTGACATTCAGAACTACCCCAGCACAATTTCCAAATGCTCCTTAGAACAGCACCACTTTGGCTGCGAGTCACTGGTTTGGCTGCTCACTGTTTTGCAACCAATATAAAGCCCCTGGATTTCTGCGTTTGGGAGCCTAACATCACAGCAGGTGAGGGATGGGGATGGGGTCTAGCAAATGTGGCCAAAGCTAGCCCTTCTTCCCTCCAAAGCTTCTCCCTTCAAGGATCCAGCCCCAGAACCCCAGATGACACCACCTCTTGGTGGATGCAGCAGGCCCCAGTCCCGGCCTCGCGGCGGCTGCTCCTCACCTGTGCTCTACGAAGGCATCTACCAGCTCCTGACGCAGGCAGCACAGCTTGTGCCTGTGGGTGCGGGGGAAGCCGGCCCGGGTGCACTCCTCAGGCAGCTCCTCGCCGGGCACAGGCAGGAAGTTGAGGTCCGGGGGGAAGGTGCGCAGCAGGTCGAGGATGTAGTGACGCCCGTCATTGCCAATGATGCCCTTGCACTCAACCGAGGAGCACAGCTCCACCTCCTCATCACGGTCGTTGAGCACCCGGTGTCGCAGGATCTTGAGGGGCCGGCTTGTGCGCTCCAGCAGCTCTAGGTACCGCGGGTGTGACACCACAGTCTTGCCAAAGTCAATGGAGCCATAGATGACGCTCTGCTCCTGGTCCCGCTCCAGGATGCCAGGAATGATGGACTGGGCTGTGACACGGTAGCCACGGTAATCCACCACCACCGTGCCCAGCGTGTACAGCCCCTCCACGTCCACCGCGTTGTACGTGCGCACGCCGTTCAGGTCATTGGTAGGTGCCACATAGGCTGCTACATCTCCACCGAAGTCCTTGTAGTGGTCGCGGACATCAAAGCCAAGGCTGAAGAAGATATTGTTCCAGATGAACATCTGCATCTTGGTCTCTTCACTGGGGTTGATGGCCATCACGTTGCCGTCAATGACTGCCATGGCACCCCGCGTGGCTGCTGCCGTGAAGTCACTGTGCACCTGGGAGAGCCAAGGTTGGGAGGGTGAGAGAGGCCTCACCCACAGAGCCTCAGGGTGCTTCCTGCCCCAGCCAAGCTCAACTAGATGGGGGAGGCAACCAGGCCTGCCTTGGGAGCCGATGCACCCTACCCTCAGGTTCCTCATATTTTTTAGAAGAGGACAAGAAAACCATTTTTTGAAAAAACCAAATAAACATACCGACAGCAGAGCCCAGTGATTAACAAACAATGTGAGGGCTGAGCAGATTTGGGATCTAACAGTTACGTGCCAGGTGAACTTGGACAGGTAACCTATCAGACCCAGTTTTCTCATTTATAAAGCAGTGATGATATCACATAAATTAACACAGACTGGCCCTTTAGAAAGGTGTTTCTGTTCCGAAAATGTTGATTTGAGAATCAATCAGATGTCCCTCGGAACAACAACAGGTGAGGCTACCAAAGACCTATCACAGCTTAGACTCTTTAAGGGAAAAAAAGGAAAAAGAACCTCACCACTTTAAGACAATTAACACTTCTGCAAAGTTTTCAAGGCTTAGTTATTTAAAGAAAATTTAATTAAAAGATATTTAGGAAGTATAAAGTCTGCCAACATGTTCAAAGAACTTTAAAAAATGATCAAAGCTATATAAACAATACTGTAATGAAAAAAAAACCCAAAAAACCGAAAAACAGCAATAAGAGCATCAATCTTTACAAGGTAGGTATCCAAAAGATCACGCCTTTAAAGCACCTGGCACAGTCAGTACCCAAGCAATTATAGCTCTTATTTGTACCATTATCATCTCTAGGCATTAAGACTGACTTTTCTAAAGTACCTATTTTTTCTTCATTTCTCCACCATAGTAACAGTACTAATAACTTTTAAAGCCAAGTCAGATGAAAGAGCTATGCAAATTTACTACCTCCCTAGAGGGGTCACAGCAAGCAGTCCCTGGGCAGGCAAGGGCCCCTGGCTGTGGGTGGGTGGGCGGCTGAATGGGCCTTGCCACTCAGCCCAGATGGGAGCCAGGGCCCTCTCCTTCCCACAGACTTCAAGTCTCAAAGAGGCCAGAAAAGGGAGGTACCCTGCAGGGTACCCTGATAGGCCTTCAGGGCAGCTGACAAGGCCGGGCCTGTCCCAGCTTTCCGCACTTTCCTGCTGTCCACAGGGAAACCATCCAGTGGGTAGCAGGTGGGCCTGAAGCAGCCAGTCAGCATGAGGGGCTGCGGGCACCTTGAATATGGCTCTTTCTCGAAGCAGCCGCTCAGGCAGATTCTTGCGGGGCAGTTCCCTCGTAGTCTGAAGCTCCTCGTTCCAGTCCCGGGTCTGCAGAGGGACCAGGGAGGGAGATGCAGGCTCAGCTGGTGCCCCATGACCTACTCTGGCCAGCCCCAGAGACAAGCAGATGGAGCCTCCAGGAAGACTCACAGAACCCAGCCTGGCACACAGGGTGGGGGTGGAGGTGGAGGTTCCCAGTGGGAACAGGACCAGACTGCAGGCACCTGTCCAGGAATGTGCTCCTCGTAGCCCAGCCTCGAGGTGTAGGCATCCTCTGCGCGCACGCAGTCCATGGCGTGCTCTGCCTGGGGCGCCGTCCAGCTATATACCTGGAACGGGGTGGCGATCCTCTCGAACGGGTGGCGCTGGACCCTGTGGCAGGCAGGGGCGGGGGAGATGGGCCAGCCCAAGCTGAGAGCCCTGCCATGGGCCCCATCTTCTCCAAAGGCCCTCACCTGCTCCAGCATCTTCCTGCCCCAAGATGTGTCCCTGGGATCAGGCAGAAGCAATACAGACCCTCTCCTAGGGCTGCTGCCTCCTGCACTGGCTGACAGCTCCCTAAAGGGGGACTCCTGGGCACTGGGGGGTGGGGTCACAGTTTCTTTGGGCAAACGTGCTGCAGTTCAGGCTGGAGAGTTCAATCCCACACCTGTGTATGGTGTGGACCAGGCAGGGGCACAGACAGGGCGAAGGCACTACCTTTTCTTCTGCAGCACAGCAAAGTTCTTCTTGAAAGTTGGGCTGATCTGGTTGAGCAGCTCCACTAGGGAATGGCTGAGGAAGCGAGGGCTGGCAGGTTTGGGGTTGAAGTGATAGGCTGTGGACCTGCAGGGAGAGGGTGGTCACTGGGCAGGGTCCCGAGTGGCAGCCCACAGACCTGGAACAGGTGAGCACACCACCAGACGGCCGTGGAAGCCAGCAGGGACTCACTGGTTCAGGTAAAAGCCCCGCGTGGACGCGGTGATGCTGACTTGGCGGTCCTCGGCCGTAATCACAAACAGGTACATGAGGTCCCCATGCATCTTGCGGTTCCCCGGGGGTGGGTTCCAGCCGCTCATGGTGAGCACTTTCAGGCACTGCAGGGGCTGCAGGAATGGCCAAGCATGAGTGGGCCAGGCCTCCTGGTGGGGTGGGCCCCACTCTGCCAGGGACCCTCTTCCTCACTGCCCCCCAGGAGTCCCACCTTCCAGTCATGGTTCTGGGGCTGTAGGGGACACAATGGCCGCTCCCGGCTCCCTGGCAGGATGTACTCAGGTGGCGTGCAGTCGATGGGGTCCATCTCCAAGCCCTTCTTCCGCTTCCCACTGTCTGAGGGACCCGAGGCTGGTGGTCAGCCCAGGGCCGCCCAGGGCCACCTTTCTCCCCATCTACCAGGTCTGGGCACCTTGGGCCCAGCCCCCTCCAGGCAGGGAGGCCTCGCCCTCCGCCCCATCCCTGGTCCCAATGCCTCCCGCACCTCCCAGGTCGCCGTCAGTGAAGACGCTCAGGAAGGACAAGGAGTTGCAGTCAACCCCATTGAAGGCATCAGATGGGTCCAGGCTCTTGAGTAGGTCTCGGACATGGCGCACGTGGATGCGGGCTTCACGAACCGTGTATGGCTCTGTTGAGGGAGGGGGGGTCAGGGTCAGGGCGTTAGCAGGGCCCTTTGCCCCAAACAACCTGCCTGACACAGCAAACCATTTGTGGCGGTGCTAACATGAGTGGTTTTAATTTCCAACTTTAGGCTTCTGTTTTCAAATTCCACTATGAACACACAGGCTGTGGTTCTGGTTTACACACACACACACGCACGCACGCACGCACGCACGCACGCACGCACGCACACATGTACACACCTACACACGCCCTGCCTGCTGAAGGTCAGGGATCCTTGTTCGCAAAGAACCTTCTGCCAAACGTCTCTTGAAGCAAACACAGGCCTTGGGACCTCACGAAAGCCACCTGCTTTTGGTCCACTTGTGTCTAAGGTGTCACTAGCTCTTCTGTAGAGCTGCTGGTTCTGTTCCCAGCCTTGGTCCTATTCACAACCTCGGTCCCGTCCTCCCAGGGCATTCCTCACTCAAGGGTGGCCTGAGGTCTTCCCAGGACCCCCGGCTTCAACACTTCCCCCCAATGTATGTTGCCTGGGACTTTAATGGCAGTTCTTTTGTGGGAGCGTGTTTCTGTGATTAACTGTGGGCACAGTCAAGTTACATTTGCTGTCAAACAAGCTGACACACCCTGGGAACCTCTGAGCAGCTCACCCCAGGGAACTCATGTCCAAGGGAACTTTGATTTTACGACCAAACCAATCCTGCCCCACCAGCTGATGGCTCTGCACTGGGCCCAACTTCCCAATTCAAGAGCTGTGAAACTTTTGTTTCCTTACAAGACTTAACATTATCTTCACAGAATTTGGGCTGATTTCAAGCCCTTGCTTAGTACTGTCTGCTTTTTTTTTTTTATAATCACAACTGTTTTAATCTGTGGGTGCTGAGGAGGGTATAGGTGTGACGGCCCAAGAAGCAGACCTGTGTTCCAAGCCTGCCTCCATGCGTGTCTGTGACAGAGACCCCAGCAGGGGAGTGCAGTGCTGCAAGGCTCTGCCTGGGGGTCCTCCCCTGGCAGGCCACCTAACTTCTGGACCAACCTTCTACCACGCGGAGCACCGAGCCCTCCTGCAGCCCCTCGACGCTACGCAGCTCTGAGAAGTGGTCCAGCATGTTGCCATCCAGGTGCAGCGAGAAACAGGTGCGATGACACGTGTCTTCACGGTCCATGAGCACTTGGTGGATCTCCTGTACCATCTCCTGGGGGGACACCTGCCAGAGAGAAGGCCCCAAGCACCCTGGTGAGAGGTCACCTGTTGGGGAGCAAGGACATACCCTCTGCCCCCAGCCTAATGTACCTAGGTCCCTGGAATAAATGCATAAAATACTGTTCCTCACTTTTGGGCTTTAAAATTCCGGGCCCTTCTCATACATTCCATGCCCATCTGTGTATGTGTGCATGTGTGCATGTGTGTAGGACAAAGCCTGGCCCCACTGCCTTCGGGCCTGAACTATTCTTGCAGACTAAGAGCAATCCCTGAGCAGAGCAGTGGGAGATGGAAGAAAGGAGAGAAAATGTCAGTCAATCTCGTCTCCTCCCTTACCCAGGGCTAAGGTTCCTGGGGCAAATGGCTTTTGCCTTCCAGAAGTGGTGTTCAGGGGCCCAAGCCTTTGGATACAGAGCACATAAAAAGGCCTTGCCTGGTTCCCCAATGAATTATCAGCTTGTAAGACCTCCGGGTTGGCTCTGCCCTTGGAGACTACCCAATACCACCCTCCTCACTGACAGATGGTAAAATCACAACTCAGAGAGAGGTGACTTACCTGAGGGCACAGAGCAAAAGGCTGGGGAGTCCTGGGACCCCAACACTACCCAGCCACTACCACTCCTCTCCCCAAACAGCTGGCAGTCCCGGATGGTAGCTGTCCTCTAGCAATGGGGCAATGACCTGAACCTGGACTCCACTCCCACATCCACCACACTAGCTGAGTGAACTTGGGCAAGGCATAGGACCCTTGGTTTCCTGCCTACAACACGGGGCCAGGACAAACATGGGCAAGGCTTGCCTTTCTGGCCTCGTCCTCCCTAGCAGGCTCAGGCCCTGGTCCCCAGCACCCCATCTTACCTGCAGAGAGAAGGGCTCAATCCCAGGGGCCAGGATCTTCACAGAAAAGCCTGTGTCCTGAATGACAATGACTTCCTGTCCAGTGGTCTCATCTCCCCCCTCAGCCTCATCCAGCCCATTTTCCCTGGGCAGTTCGACCGCCCCCTCCTCCTTCTTCAGGCTCTCTGGGCAGTTCCCATTCAACAGCATGACTGATGGTGGCTCTGTGGGTGGCAAGAAAGGAGCTGACTCAGATGGGCCTAGTCGCGGGGTGGAGAGGCTGTCTGCCTCAGCCCACCCAGGTGGGCATGTGCCCTATAGAATGGTGTCTGTGTGCCTAATCTGGACACCACAGCCCCTCTCACCCCCAGCACACTTGCAGGCCACCACCCTCCTTCCACATCCTGTGCCCTCCCTTCCCATCTGCTGCTCCACCAGTATAGCTTCCACTTGAGCATGCTGCCCAAACCACTCCTCCAAGGTCATCAGTGCCACCCTTAGGGACAAGCCCAAGGGGTTTCTCCAGCCCGAACACATCTGGCTTCTCAGCAGCACCCCCTATCTCCACTCACTTCCTCCTGGCCAGTGTGACACTCTTGTCCCTCCTTCTCCAGCTCCATCCTCTTCCACAGTCCTGAGCTGTGGGTGGTCTGGGCCCCAGCCTCTCTTCATTCTCCCCTCACCTTCTCCCAATACTCTCCCACCTAGCAGCCCACATGGCCGATCCTGGCCTCACTCAATCTTTTCAGACAAAGGAGCCAGATTCCTCCAAGGCATCAATGTGCTGTCTCTTAGGCATCACCCAAGACTCACCATCTCGTTGGGATGAAATTCACATCCTCCACAAACTGGCCCCTGCTCTGTGAAATCCCCCCACCTCCTATTTGGTCACCCAACCTAAATCTACACTCTGACCCATGGGACCCTGCTTCCACAGCCACGGTCCTGGTGCAGGGATTTCTCCTATTTCAAGTGTGCCACTCAGAACCTTTCTAATACAGTCATATGTCGCTTAACATGAGAAATGTGTCTTTAGGTGATTTTGTCATTGTGGGACGTATCTTTAGGCTATTTCATCATTGTAGGAACATCATAAAGTCACCTAGATGGTGTAGCCTACTGCATACCTAGGCTATATGGTATAGCCATTATAATCTTATGGGACCACTGACCTATATGCAGTCTGTTGTTGACTGAAATGTCATTATGCAGCACATGACTGTAATACCACTGCTCACAAGGTGCAAGCTTCATAGGCCAGCACTCTCAGGCACCAACTTAAAGTCAACCTCAGCTCCTGCTAGCTCCCGCTGAGCACCTGCCACATAGCTTCCCTCCTGCCTTGGGGCTTTTGTTTGTGCTGCCCTGATATACCATCCCATCAGGCACTCATCCTCCAAGGTCTAGGAGAAACAAAAACTCTTCTTGAAAGCCTGCCCAAATGACCCCTGACGGCAGAATTAACCCCCACCCCCATCCCCAGAAGACATGGCACCACCTCCCAGAGCAGTTGTCCTGCTGCATTCTGGTAGCTGTTCACACCAGCAGCTCTATCTTCTGCCTTCTTTCTTGCCCAGGCTCGACAAAAAGGCATTAAATTAATGCATTAATTACTTCAAACCTATAGCTAAGTCCAATATTTGTGAATAGCACCCAACTTACATGCTATGGGGACAAAGAGGGTGCAGGTGACAAAACCTTCCATTTCTACCCAGGCACTAAAGTGAACAAAGAGCCCCTCCTTGCCCTGGGGAGCCGAAGACCTCCTCTCAGAAACCCTCCAGCAAAACACAAGCCTGCCTGGATGTCCATTTGGGACCAACAGGGACCTTGGCCCCAGGGTCTGCCCATTAGCCAGACTGGTCTCCTTGGCTGGCCTGGAGCTTGACAGTACCAGCTCGGAGAAGTGTCTGGTCCCCTTCCAGAAAGGACAGCTCATCCAGCTCTGCTCCAGATCCCCACCCACCCCATCCAGAGCCCACTTCCCCAGAACCATGTAGTCCCTAGCCAGACCCACCAGAAACAGGGAGCAGGGATCTCAGGGAAGGAGAGTAGCCCAGTATAGAAGATACGTGGTGGGGACTTGGAGAGAAGCCACTCCCCCTTCCCTGTAGCCTAACTTGGTGATAAACAGGATCTCCAGGAACTCAGATACTGTCCCCTTTCCCTCCCCTCAAACAAGGGTGTCTGAGGCCCAGAAGGTTCAGAGCCTGGCCCAAGGCCACAGAGTCTGAGTGGACAACAGACTCCCATCCACAGCTTGCACCCCCACACCGCTGCACGGGCCTCAACCCTGGCCACTGTGGACCTTAGATAACTGTGTCATTGCCTCTCTGTCCCCACCACACCCTCTCCAAACCTGGAGTGAAACTCCCAAGAACCACGAGGATGCACAAAAACCTCTCCCTCCCAGCCAGTGACCCAAGAGTCTGTGCAAGGCAACTGCAGCACCTAGGAAGTGAGCAGCCCCACCCAAAACTGAAAACTCTGACAGCACACAGAGATAGGGCGGTGGCTGGTAAGCTTTCAAAAAGCAGCAAGAAGAGAGATGGCAGATAGGAGGACCAACTTCCCCCCACTGGATCCCTGAGAAAGCTTTGCTGGTTGGCAAGCTCCTGAAATGAAGGGGGAAGCAGGAAGGGCACCCGCCCAACATGGAGCAGCAGTTTTGAGCTGAGATCCCATAAATGGGAAGTCAGATACCTGGACCCCGACAGGCAGCCTGTGCTCCTTGGGGTGTCTGGAATGGGGAGGACAGGAAGAGTAGAGGGAAGACAAGGGAAGGTGGCCACAGCTCCTGCTCTCCTTTCCCCACCCAGGGAACCTGCCACCCCCAGGGGGTACCTAATCCCTGATCAGATTTCAAAGGAATGTGGCTGGTTCCTAGGGCCTTCCCCTCCCCCAGGACAGCCCCTCCTCCTTCCTCCAAGGAACCCTGAAGGCCTCTATACCACTGGACAGAGGCCAAGTGATCTCCCCAGCAAGAGGCAGGCAGGCTGGCTGGTCACACTGCCCCCACAACCCACCTGGTGTGGTCGGTGGCTGCCCTCTCCTTGGCTCTCGAGTCTCAGGACTGCCATGACAGCAGGGCGGCCAGCTCTCTAGCTCAGGCCTGGCACTGCCTGTGTGCCTCTTTCCAGCCTCTGCCACTGCTCTTGCCCTCATGCAGCTGGTCGGCCCAGGGCTGGAGCTCCGGCTGGCTTCAGATTTCAGCAGGGCCAGGCCTGCTGGGGCGGCCCTGGGAAGGGCACACTCCCCCTGCCTCGCACCCTGCTCAAGGTCGGCCAGAAGGACGGCTGTGGGCCAGGAGGCCCCAGTGACTCCAGGACCCCAGGGGGAGTTGCTATCTGCACTCAGCTCCACTTCCCTACACCCCCCAGAGAGGCATTCACTGCTGGTGAAGCCATTAGGGGAGCAGGAGAAGCCAGCATTTGGAGTACCTGAACCCCCCGAGACCGAAGGCCTAGGGGACTGGCTGGCAGGGGCAGGGCGCAGCAAGGGGGTCCTCTCCTCAGCTCCAACCCCACTGGGGGTGGGCAGGACTGCTTCAGCCAGCTGCTGGCAACAGCTGGCGCAGACCCGGGCCCAGGCCATGAGGTGGCTGCCCTGTCCACCAGTCGCAGACTCTGAGCACCCTGCCTGCCTCCTGGGTCAAGTGGCCAGTTGAGGCCTCTGGCTCCTGCTGCCCCCTTCAGGGGACCTGGCAGCTACCGCCTTCCTGAGAGTCACTGGTTCTGGTGGGAGGGGGATGGGCCCAGTCTCCCAGAGGACAACTGCACCCGTGCCCCAGGCCTCCAACTCCAAGAGGCTGGCAGGCCCGTCCTCCCTTCCCGACAGCCCCTGCGCTCCTGGGAGAAAACCCAGGCCTGCCCCCAGGAACAACAGAGCTGGCAGCAAGAGGCTGAAGACCGCTCAGCTGTGGAGAAGGAGCATGCCCAGCCTCGCCAGGGCGCCTTCCCAGGGCCTCTGACTTGTTGCCAGGGCCCAGTCAGGACTGCTCCAGCATCCATTCTAACCGGGGTGGGGGTGGGGAGCCAGGCTCTCACTCCAGTCCCAGGGACTCAGGCAGTGCTGAGGGTCCAGCACCAAGCAGACCCTCAGTCTCCACAGTCCCCATGAAGGGTTCTGGGCCTCACACAATGACCACAGGTCGGAAGGGCCAGGCCCAGACAGAGCCCCTCTCCTACCTCCTCCCCAAACACACCTTACTTAGCCCTCTGGAGAAGAGGGTGGGGCAGGGAAGCCTGGCAATGACCCTGGAGGAGTGTTGACAACCCCCTCCATCTGGCTACCACACAGCCAGTGCTCACTCTCAGCCCAGCCTGCGCACAAAAGGTCCCTAAATGGGCTTCGCCATCCCATCTTGAGGAAACAGAGGCTCCAGAAGGCTAGTAACAAGTTGCCTGAGGTCACAGAGGCAACAGGCAGTGAAGCCAGGTGAAGAAAAAGCCAGCTGTCAGATGCCCAGCCTTTTGAGTGCCATGTCCAGGGAGCACAATCCACAGTCCCACCCCCTAGGGGGCCAAGCTACAGACAGCACCCACCAGGTAAGCTGCACTCCCTTCCTCCTCTAGGCCTCAGCACTCAGCCCAGGAGGCAGATATATCTCATCATAGGATCCCCCCAAGCCTCTTCAACCTTGGGCCAGCTCCACCCCCCCCTCATATCCCAGGGGGCACCTGTGAGGATCTGGGCTTCAGGAAAAGGGAAAAGGTGGTCCTCTGCAGAACGGAAAGGGTTGCCCAAACAGCACTGTGCACACATACGAGCTCAAAAACACACACACCCACCCAGGTCTTAACCGGACAGATCAGAGTGAAGAGACAAAGCACACCCTTCTCCTGGCCTGGGAGCACAGGGATCCCACAGGCAGCAGAAAGGAGTTACAAAGGAAACTCAGGCCACCTGTGTGCCTCCCCAGCCTGGCATGGCCTCACTCAGAAGACTGTGCCAGGGCCAGGCCACGCCCCAGCAGGTGAGGCTCCAGCAGGAAATAAGGCCCCAAAAGACACATCACCCCATCCCAGGAACCCAGGGCTTCAAGGAAAGGGGGTGGTGGCAGGCCGGCAGCCTATCAAAGACCCTAAGGATGTGGGTACCTCTGTTTCCCACCCAGGCCAGAAGCAGGTCTTAAGGGTCTGAGGACAGTCTGGAGTTCCTCAAGCTGCTCTGCTCAGATCCTATCCAAAAGAAGAGCTTTAGAATCCTGCTGGGGAACTCCCATAAGCCCCTAAACTCCTCCCCAGGTTGCCAGCCCCCTTCTCCTCCCACTCTGGGCCTCAACTCCAGGGAGCCTTCCCCTAGGCAGAAGGAACTCAACACACCACTGTGAACTTGAAAAACCTGCCTGTTCTCTTAACCCCTAAAAGCTGCTTTATTACCAAGAAAGTGACTGACCCTTGTCCACCACCCCCAAGGGCCTTAACCACTAAGGGGACTTGAGGAGACTTCCAGAGTTGGGTCCTGAGGTCAAGACCCTGGGTTCCAATGCTCAGGTGGGAGCCTGCTGAGGGTCTCCATTAAGGTTCCCTCTTTCTTTTAATAGATTTGGGCTGGCTGTAATATAAATCCTAGCTATCTATACCAGCTTCCCAGGGACATAGCAGTAAAGGTCCTACCCACTTAGTATGCTTCCAGTTTCCCCAAACTGAACAGCTGTGCCCTTTCGCTGACCCAGCTCATCCCAGATAGAGCCCCTGAGCACATAGCTGAGCAGGGGCTTCACTGAGGCCCTCATGGAAATCCTCCAACAGACTCTCCTGTCTTCAGCTCCCTCATTCTCAGAATATGATCCAAACCAGCATGCCTGTCCCAGCTTCCTCTGGGCCAGGCCAGGGCAGCCTTGGCATGCTGGCTGTGAGCTGGAAATCCCAATGCTTCCCCCAGCAACTAAATTGCCATGTGACCTTGGGCAAGTCACTTCATCTCTGCAGGTCCCTTTGCTAGAGGGGAAATTTGCCCAACCTCCTCTTATCTAGCCTGCCTCACTGATTCAGAACCACCTCAGGGCAAAGGCTGGTATGTTGGGTTTACCAACATTTGTTGTTCTGCTCAAACCTTGGCCCTGTCTAAGCAATCAGCAAAGCTGTCACAGTACCTGTGTCTCCCACCCCCAAGTAACTCTGCTGTGATGGGTGACAGGGTCAGAGAGCCTACCTAACACTGTCCCCATTCTGACTCCCAAGTCAGCCCTGGCCTGCTCACCAAAGCCGAGAAGGGAGATGACAATGAGCTGAGACCAGAAGTCCCTACTGAGAAGAGTCACAGGAGTGAGAGACAGGGATAGTTCTGCACTCCCACTGCCACCCAAGGCAGAGAGAACTACAGTCCAACCCTAGGGCTTGGAAGATTGATGACAACTGAGCTCTGGGAAGGGGCTTCCAGCCCCAAGGCCAGAGTCTGAGAGGTGATGGAGGGAACTGAGGGAATAGAGGGGCCCAGGAGAAAGAGAGGAAAGCAGGCCCTGCCCAAGACAAGCTGCAGCCACTCCCAAAGGCACGACCACACAGTCCCCATGGGGGAGAGCTGGGAGCTCCACTCCACACTAACGACCTTTGCCTTAAAAACAGCAACCCTGGTCTGACCCACTTTTCGCAATAAGGCAGGTTAATAATCAAGTTCTAGCAAAAACACCTCTCCCTGCCAAGGAGCTTGGCTTTGCCCCCACGCACGGACAAACCCCCCAGGTCAGTCGAAATGGCCAACACCTAGGGGCAGAGATCACAGCCTGAAGCCCTGGGGTTAAAGCCTTGCCTCTGGGAATAGACCAGAGAAGCCGCTCACAGCCACACCCCAACTGGCGCTCTTCCCCTACACCAAAACTAGGAAGCCTCAAGCTGAGCCTCACTCGCAGGGCTGCAGCCATGCGCACAGGTAATGCCTGGGATCCTGACGCGCAGGAGGGCCTGATGGAGTATGGCCCGCAAGTGTCAGCATGACCCTAGCTCGGAGGGCTCCCCAAGTCTGGGAGCGGAGGGGGTGGGGCCGTCGATTCCTTCGGTCTGAGCAGCGGCGCACCCAGAAACCGCGTGTACGCGCACGTGTCCCCGCGATCTAGCACGCGTGTGCCCGCCGCGGCTGCACTCCACGGGACCCCACGTGCGAAGCCCGGGACGCTGCCGGGGGCGACAGTGAAGGTGACCTTCAGGGCGGGGTCGGCCCATTGGAGGGCCCAGAGAGATGCAACCGGACCCGGGGGGGGGAAGGAAGGCGGCGGTCCCCGAGGAGTCCTGAACCAGGCCGCCCGGCCTGGTCCAGCCCCCCCGCCCCCACCCGGCTACCCCGGGGGCTCCCACCCCACTCACCCGCCGCGCCTGGCCGCCCTTTGCCACCGGCCTGCGAGCCGTGCTCCCGGGCGCTGTCGGCTGGGGCGGCCGCCGGCAACTCGTCCGTCTTGATGACCATGGCGGCAGGAGCGGGCGTCCGCCTCGGCTGTCCGCGCCGCCCGCCGCTCCACTAACCCAAGTGCCCTGCGCGCCGCGGCCGCTGCGGGAAGGACGGAGTCACCGGCCCACGTGGTGCGCGCTGTAACCTTTGACCCACCGCCGCTCCCCTACCCCGCCCTTGTGCCCGGCCCGCCCCACGGCGGCTCGCAAGGGACAAAATTCATCGCTCCTCGTTGCCCATCCGCTGACGCGGTGACTTTGCCGAACGCCTTAAAGGCAGCGTACACTGATTCCACGGAGAAAGAGGGTTCGGCTCCCTGGAGGGGCGGGGCTTCGAGGTGACGTCTCTGCAGTTCACTGCCTGTCGGGCGGGAGCCGTGACCTTGGGAGACACGTCTAGGACTGCCATTGCTAACCCTCCCTTCTCCCAGTGACTCTGCTTCCTATTGCAAATCAGCCAATGACCGTG
Organism: Cynocephalus volans; assembly: GCF_027409185.1. Taxonomy (NCBI): domain Eukaryota; kingdom Metazoa; phylum Chordata; class Mammalia; order Dermoptera; family Cynocephalidae; genus Cynocephalus; species Cynocephalus volans. Next base: position 29,718,323 of record NC_084469.1, read on the forward strand.
TAATGTCTAATCTGCGGTGTTAGTGTGATCCTCAGCGCGCGCCTCACCAAGCGCGCTTTTTCCCTCTAAAGGAGTGGGGCTGGGGTGCGTCTGAATTGTTGAGAAGGAGTGGAGGGCAGCCTAGGGCATGATCACCAGTGGTGGGGCAGGGGTTTGGCTAATGGGGATGAAGTGTCAGAAATGGACCCACCAAACTTTGTCCTGAGCCCAATACCTCCCACCACGTGAGTCCTCACTTCTAGGCTCCATTTCACAGTGGAGGAAGCTGAGACCAAGGTCAGGCAGAGAGTAAGACGTAAAGCTGTGTCAGACTAAATCCACAGCCTGGACACTTTTCAGTTGTTTGGGGCTTGGTGGGGACTGAGGAGTGACGTCAGAGAATGCTGCAGAGGTGACATTTGAACCAGGTCTTGCCAGCGAGTTGAAGTTCAACAGGCAGGCAAAGTGGGATGGGTCTTTCATGCACAGGCCCAGGAAGCCCTTGTGAAGCACTTAAGGAGTACTGCTGACATCTGCCAGGATCTAATGGGAATTGGGAAGCTGAAGTTGCAGAGGTGGGTGGGGGAGGGGAGGCGGCTACCCAGGGCTTTGTACAAATTGCAGAGGAACGTAGACTTTGTCCTGGAGTGTAGATGGTGAGAAGGGGAGCCAGTGAAAGACTATGAGCACTTAAACAGGAGAAGGGAGGTGCGAAGTGATAAGATTCATCTAGCAGAAAGCTCCCTCTCAGGCTGGCTAGTTAGCTCAGCTGGCCTTGTAACACCAAGGTTCAGGGTTCCATTTAGCCACCAAAAAAAAAAAAAAAAAAAAAGCTCCCTCTGGCTGTATCAGGGGTGAGGACTGAGTTGGACTAGGGGGAGATGAGTTAAGACTATTGCAGAGGAAGGTTAGAAATAAGAGCAAGACCTGACTACTGGGTGTACATGGAAGGCAGGCAGGCAGGCAGGCAGGTGGTACATGAACCTGACACTGAATTGGATCAGAAATCTCTATTCGGGAAACTGTAACTTGTCTCTTTTTGTGACCTTGAGCAAATCACTTGACTCACCCCACTGAATCTCAGATGCTTTCTCTGTCAGATAAAACCCCTTATCTATCTATCCTCACCTAGCTGTTGGGAGGTGATGGTGGTCATTAAAACACTTCAGAAAGGGTAAAACACTCAGCTCGTGATTCACTCACTCTTTTTATTTTTTTTTGCCCTTGACCTTACTGTTATAACACCTTGCTCTAACCAGGTGAGCTAACTGGCCAGCCCTCACTCAGTCTTTCCAGCACAGATTGCAAGAGCTCAGTGCTACAGGAAGATCAAAGATGAACCAGGCCCAGTCCCTGCCAGGAAAATTTCAATCCAGTGGATGGTGAGATGCACACAGTAACTTCACATCCAAGGCTGCAGAATCAGGGCCTTAAACAAGGCTGTTCTGAGTGTTCAGGGGAAGTAGTAAGGAAGGGATTCTGGGAAGAGTCTGCTCTGAACTGAGTTTTGAAGCATGAGAAGGATTTTAATGAGCAAGTCAGAGGAATCATATGGGCAGACACAGGAGGGACTCTGGGAATTTATTCATTCATTTATTTTAAAAATTTTATCTTTATTTTATTTTTTTTTGGCGACTGACTGGTATGGGGACCTGAACCTTTGACCTTGGTGTTACAAGGCCACGCTCTAACCAGCTGAGCTAACCCAACAGCCCTATTTTATTATTTTATTTTATTCTTTTCTGCCTCTGTGTGTGTGTGTGTGTGTGTGTGTGTGTGTGCGCGTGTGTGCGCGTGCGTGCGTGCGTGTGTGTGTGTGTGTGTGTGTGTGTGGCTGGCCAGTACAGGGATTATTTTATTTTTTAAGGTTCTGTATCAAGCAAACATTCATTTTTAATTTTAATTTTTTTTTTTTTTGGTAGCTGGCTGGAACAGTGATCTGAACCCTTGATTATTTTTTAATATTTTAATTTAATTAACTTATTTATTTTAGACTAGTCAGTATTTAGAATTTTAAATAGGTAATACATTCACAGGTTCAAATTCCAATAGTACAAAAGGGTCTACAGTGAAAAGTCTCTCATGGGCCCTCAGCTAACTAACCAAGGCTACCAATTCTTTTATATCCTTCTAGAGGTATTCTTTGCATATAAAATATTTATACCTACACTCTTTCCCCTTTTGTTACGCAAATGTACAGCATACTGTCCCTGCTTTTCTTCGCCCTGATTTTTTTTTTTACTTAACAATATATTCTGGAGATTGCTCCATATCAGTATACAAAGAGCTTTCTTGTTCCATTTTAGGCTGGATAATATTCCATTATGTGATTGTACCATAATTCTTTTAGCCAATCTCCTGATGGGACTGACGGGTACTTAGTTCGTATCCATGAAACTCAAGGATTTTGGAGAATTGTACCTAGTCCAGGAAGTCCCCTCCATGCTGGCAATGCCAGTCATAACCAGAAGAAGCATATCTCAGTTTTAGCACAGGGGACAGCAAATGGCGATGGGGAGACAGACACACAAAAAGCATCATCCTCTGACCACCTTCTCTATAGTGTGGTGGTCTGAACTCTGATCACATATTAAACAGACTGATTATTGCTTTCACATTGCCTCTACCAATCTCTTTCATCATAGTCTTTTTGGGGACGGGCAGCTGGCTGGTTCAGGGATCAGCACCATGCTCTAACCAGCTTAGCTAACCAGCCAAACCAGCCAGCCCCTTCATCTTAGTCATAACAGCAGCTTCTCCCACTTTCTCCAACTATTTCCACCATTGTCTATAACATTGCGCTATGGCTAAGGTGACCATGTAATTTATCATCCAAACCAAGACATTTTTGAGAGTGAAAGTGGACACTATTAATAATGACGCTGTGACAACAGGCATACACTGAGACTGTCTCAGCTAAACTGGGATGCCTGGTTGTCAGGTGAAGAGTCCAGCTGCTAGCCTGGGGAGTTCTTGAAAGCAAGGACCCTACCTAACTTACCGGGGTATCCCTAGCATCTTACCAGAGCTGAATGTATGGTAGGTGCTTAATGCACATTTGTTGGTTGAGTGGATGATCCAGGTATATGGAATGCCAAGCGGTCCTTTTGAGGGCTCCACAGGATGGTGGGGGGGAGCATTACTGGCAGCCCAGAGTTTCACCTTTGTCACACACACCGCCGCACCCCACCCTCGCCCTGCCACCCCTGTCCCAGTTGCTTATACTATCTGGGCTTTACTTGCAGGCATTCCCTGTGTGTGCTGTATGCTTCCACCCTTGGAGCTAGAGCTTCAGATCACTGCCATAGTGCCTGGCAGAGACCCACCAGCCTGAGCCCACACAGGATGCCCAGCAGAGGCACCTCTCTCTGCCTTCTTCATGGTCAGTGTCTATGCGTGCCTACTGGTCATCACTGGGGCTGGTGACCAGTCTGTCCATGGTCCTAGTGACTAACCAGTCCCAGCAGCCTTAGAATCTGCAATTTGTTATGGGAAAATATGCATAACATGAAATTCACCATGTTAATTTCTCAAGCTTTATCGAGGTATAATTGACAAATAAAAATTGTGTATATTTAAGGTGAAAAAAAAAAAAGAATCTGCAATTTGTCTTGAGGGATCCTTTGCATCCTCCTGTTGCACAACCCCCATCCTCAGGGCTGCTTGAGTTGCATTTCTGAGCACCTCAGTTTCCCCATCTTCAGGGACCTAGTGTAAAGATGCTAAGTGGGAAGGAAGGCTTATGTAGACTAAGACATAGCCTGCATAATTAGCCTGCTCAAAGCCTCCCACCTCCCTAATTATTGTTATGATGGCTACACCCACTCAGCTGGGCATTCCTACTTACTCCTCCTTTTCAGAGTTCCCCAGGGGATGAAGCAGTGGGGGAGGAACCCCAACCCGCTGGATTACAGGAGGGAGTTCCCTACCTCCCTGGCCTGACTCTGGGAACCCAAAAGAGAGGAAATGCTCCACCTCCCTCAACCCCAAACCTGTGTGAGCAGAACTGCCAGGAAGAAAGGGATGACAGCCAGTGAAATGCCCTAGGCCTCAGTCTTCACAACTATAAAATGAGGGGGTTGCATAGATGACTTCTGAAAGTGCTGTGTTCTGCATTTCTGCCCCCACTTGTGACTCTGGGCTGGGCTCAGCCAAGCATCCCCAGTGGTCTGTGTGGGGAACCCTAATGCCAATCTTTTCTCCTCTTTCCCCTTTTCTTTTCCCAAATTGTACATGGGACCCAAGAGTCTTGGCAGATGTTTATCTGGGGCTGGGCCTTCTCTCCCTTAGCTGTCCCAGGAGATAAAAGGCCAGAACAAGCAGAGACCTAGGCCATACTTCCTGGGCTTGCTACAGGTCCTGGTCCTAGTCCACCCTGGGCCCAAACCTGAGTCCCAGAGGCTGGAGCAAGGAATTCCATTCGAAATAAAAAGTAGAGAGCTGGCCAGTTAGCTCAGTTGGTTAGAGCACAGTGTTATATCACCAAGGTTATGGGTTCAAATCCCCTTACCAGCCAGCCACCAAAAAAAGTACAAACAAAATAAAAAGTAGAAAAAAAAAAACAAAAAACCCAAACACAGAAATTAATGCTGACTACTTAAAAACAAAAGTGCAGGAGGGGGAAGAGATTTATTGCTCCACGTAACAGAAAAGGGTAGGGGTATGTGGGCTTCAGGCATAGCTAGATCCAGGCAACTTAGTTATCAGGAATGGTCTCCTCTCCTGGTTCTGCTTTTTTTGTGGTAGCTTCATACTCAGGAAGTGGCAAATGGCCTGCCAGACCTCCAAGCCGATAGTCTGTCATTTTAGCCACCCAAGAGTTTTTCCTTAATAGTTCTGTTTTGTTCACTGTTCTATCCCTAGCACCTAACATAGGGTGTTGAATGAATGGTTCCAGCAAGTCCTGAGATTGACCCCGATTGGCTCAAACTGAGTCACATGCTCATTTTCAACCCAATCAGTACAGCCTATTTTACCTGGGTCACATGGTTGGGGTCAGCCCCCTCAACACATGGACTGAGATGGGCAGAGGGCAGTTCCCCAAAAGGAAAGAGATAAGACCTGTTATCAGAAGGGTTGCAAGCAAAATCAAAATGCCCCCTGCATCCTTAGAACACAAAGCTGCTTTCTGAGTCATCCACGACATAGACCGACACTGAAAATGTACTGGCTTGAATTCTTTTTCATCTTTTATTATTTATTTACTTTTCTGGCTTGAATTCTTTTGGGTGCTGGATGTGCTGAGCTCCTAAAGCTGCAGTCCCAGGGTAACCCTCATTACGGGAGGATAAGCATAGGCCTCACCTCTGGGATGCTGGGCTTCTTGCAGCTGGATCAGATGGGGATGGGGAGCCAGCATGGCCAAAGATTCTTTCTGGGCCAGGACAATGGCCAGTACCAGGCACGCGGCCCTTCCAATCTATCCCTCCTAACCCTAGGCAGGAGCCTCTGATCTAAGATCTCATTGCTCATTTGCATTGGGATGACATGGAAAGATGGGAGGGCTAGGACACCTCAGATGAGCACTTTATGCTTTATCAGAGGAATAGCTCCTGAAGGGACCCCAGAGTCACAGCTTCTGGTCTCACTCTACCCACTGGCTGACTCCCGAACCGCTTTTCTATCTCCTCTTTCTGGACCTGTGGGAACAGAGGTGAGGTGGGACAGAGTGCCCACAGGAAGAGATCTGACTTGCAGGTTTTTCAGATATTTTATTAAGAATAAGGCATATGACAGTCACCCCTAAAGCACAAGGCTCTATTTCTGTGGGTGAGTAAATACACTCTGAAAAGCATTGGATTAAAAAGCACAGCCAACAGAGGATTTGGAGCAGGATCCCTCTGCCCTGCCCTCAGGGCTCCTGCCAGGAGGTCTTGAAGCCCTGCACATCCCTGTCCCTGGTCAAGGCTGGCACATCAATGAGACGGTGCTTAGAGATTCTTGGCTCTCTGCATCCTATTCCTCTCCACCAGGGAGGATGCTGTCCTGCTGCCCCCAAACTGCAGGTCACTGTGGGTAGGACGTGGTGGGCAGGGGTATGGAGCTGCACCTGCGTTGCCCACTGCCCGCTGGCTTCCAGAACAGGGAGGGGTTCCCACCTGCAGCTCTCCTCCCTGGGTCTGTCCACACTTGGGGTGTGGCAGGAGCTCCACCTAGGGACCCTGACTGGCCATGTCAACACTACTACTGCAGTGGGGATTCCTGCAGCAAAGAGGGGAGAAGAAACAATCCTTTCCCTTACTAGCCATCCAGACATTCCAGGGGTTAGGGAAGGGAGGTTATCCTTTGGCCAGGTGGGTTCCTCAAGCCAGGCCCAGGGAGGGGTCCCCAAAAGCTGAGAGCGAGGCCTCTCCCAGGCCCTGAGGCTGAAGAGTTTGGGGTCTCTGAGACCAAGAGCAGGCCACTGCAGCTCCCGGTCCCATTCTGCTGCACCAAGGCTTCTGTTCCAAACCCACAGCAGGTGGGTGGAGGGAAGGCTCTATTCCATTATTTCCAGGAGAGAGTGGGGGAAGAGGAATTTCTGTTAAAACTGGAACCCTGTATCTGGCTTGGCTGCTACCCCAGCTTGCTGGGGGGAGGGCTGCCTTGTTTCCTTTCCCAGGCACCCCCAACACCTCATCTGTGAGTCAGCAAGTCCTAGCCACCCCAGCATTTGGAACCTTTCATCTGAGGGATCTCCAAGCACCCCATGAAACAATTAAATGTCATTATCTCTGGGTGCTGGAAGAGGAACAGGAGTTGGGAGGTGCTGAGGGAGTCACTTGGGGAAAGGCAGGCAGGCCACCTGAGGATCCCTGGGGCTGGGGTGTGGTGGGGGCCCCCAGCTGGACACCCTGGATACCCAGGAGGGGAGAGGGAAGAGGGCTATTGCTATAGAGCTGGGGGGGAGGCCAGGTGGACTTAGCTATGGCTTTTAGTGAGAGGATGCGTGGGTGGGCAGATAGTGTACTTCACCATCTCTGTAGAAGAATCGACATAATAAAGTCACCCTGTTCACCCCAAAAGTGTGGCTGTGGGAGATGAGGGTCTGTGCGGGCTGCTCTGGAAAGAGACCCTTTCCCTCCTTCCCACAGTCCTCTGGGCACCTCCCCACACAGTTTCTTAATGGGAGGGTGAAAGAATAGGGGCACAGGGAGTCATGCACACTTGAGAGGGGAGAGATGGCACAGGCACAACCACAGGGGCTGGTAGGGGGTAGAGGCAGGGCAGGCAGAGCAAGGATCCCAGCCCACCATTGTGGCCCAAGTTAGACTGGAGAGCACTGTCTGTCCCAAGGTGACCCACCTCAGCTATCTGAATCCCAGGAACTGAAAACCCCAGACTGGGCCTGGTTATTGCTCAGTGGTCTCAGCAGTCCTGAGTGGGGGGTTGGCTGGGACGGGGCTGCATGTTTGATTGGGCTGGGAGTGCGCTCACTGGTTTCTGCTTCTTGCCAGTTTCCTGCTCTCTCTAAGTTATAGAGCAAAAGAGGATATGTTTGGGAATTTCTCCCTCTTATTCATGGGGGCTGTGAAGGGAGAATTTGTCATCCCTGGAGATTGACTCTGCTCACCTCCCAGACCTGGGGGTGACACACAGAATGTGCGGCCTCAGCCAGGGTTAGGACCTGACAGGGATGGGGTGTCTGAGAGTGACGTAAAGGCCTCTCCCTGTCCCCCCACCCTGTCCTGCCCCCGTCCTCCCTGGCAGCCCCTGGAAGACCTCACAGGCACTTAGGACTTAATGCAGGACTGGCACTGGTGGGACGGTGTGGGGGCACTGGGGGTGTGTTTCTTTCTAGGCTGGGCTTGGGGTGGGGACAAGGAGCTGGAGTGAAACCGCACTTCCTGCCTTTGGTAGTGAGAGGGCAGTGGGAGAAAAAGGGTTAGCAGGTGGGGCATTTCGCCACTCCACCCCACCACTGTCAGGTTCAGATAAGCTTAGGGGCATTCCTGGAGGGGGACCAGGCTGGGGACTAATCTGTGCTCCCACCTTCCCCCCTGCAAGCCCAAACCTCTAGCAATAGCTGCCTCTTCCAAGAAGCCAGACCCACCTTCTTCCCGTCGCTGGGTGCAGCCCGCTGATTAGGATGCTGGGGGAAATTAGCACCAATAAACAGGACTAGGAAAACTCCAGGGCAGCCTCCCGGCTCCCAGCTACCTCCTGAGGAGGAAAGGCAAGTCCCTTCCTTCCACAAGCCTGACTCCTCTGTCCCGCCTCACCTCCCCAGCAGAGTTCCTAGTCTCCCGCAGACCCAGGGTGGCAGGCCCTGGAAGGACTGAGCTGGAGACAGCTCTAGACCAGATTGTGCCACCAAACCCATCTGTAATCCTCTCTAAGGGTTTATGGATGCCACCCTCCAGAAGTCAAACTTCCATCAGGCTGCACTTTGCCCATCAGGGGCTCTGGGAGGACACGTCTTTTAAAGTGTTCGGTGCTCACCTGCAAGGACCTATCCATAGGGTAGGGGTAGGGTTAAGCGGCTTCCGAGCAAAAGGACGGCTCCCGGCCGAGCCTCTCCTTGGGAGGAAGACTCGACGGGAGGGCGGCCGGGCGGGGCTGGGGAGGCGGGAGGAGGAGCTGGAAGACCTAGGGGTGCCAGGTGCCCCTCTGCGTTCCTTTCCGTAGGCCAGCCCTCCCCCTCCCCCCTGAGGATTGTCAACTTTCCCCGGGGCAGGGCGTGACCCCCCGCCGCCTCCCCTCCCAGGGGCAGGGTGGGGACCAGATAAGGGTCGGTACTGCGAGTCCTCTCCACAGAAAAGGTGCAATGCTCAGCCCCGCAGAGGGGCTCCCCCGCGGGAGGGGCGAGCTGGAAGCTTCAGAAACAGTGGGAAATACAAAAGGCGGGGGCGGCTCGAGGGGGTGGGGAGTGGGGCCGCCTCGGCCCTCGCCCTGGAGGAGGGGCGGCTGCCCTCGGCCCCCCGGACCTGCGTGCGGAGCCGGGGCTGCGTCCTTAGCCGGGCCCCGGCCGTCCTTCCCCGCACTCCCCTGCCCGCCCCGCGCCTACTCCGGGTCCCCGGGCGCGCTGGGAGGGCTCCGGCCGGGCTCGGGCTGCGGGCCGCCTTGGTCCAGGGGCTCCTGCGGAGGCGGCTGGCGTGGGCTGCGGCCGCTGGGCCGCAGGGGCCTCCGGGCGCAGAGGAAGAGCGCGGGGTCAGGCATGGCGTCTGCGTCGTCCAGGGCGCCGGCCGCGCGGTCCCAGGCGGCCCAGTCCCGGCCGGGGCCCTCGGCGGCAGGGGGGCGGCGGGATCGCTGTGCTCGCCGGCGGGGCCGGGGTTCGGCGGCGGCGGCGGCTCCGGGGCCCGGGCGCGGAGCCTGCAGTCTCTGGCGCGCCGCGTGCAGCTGGCAGGAGAGGTAGGCGGCCGCCTCGGTGTGCTTCTGCAGCTCGGTGCCCAGCACGGTGGCGCGATGGCTGCGGCGGCGCAGCTCCTCTAGGAAGCGGCGCTCCTCCGCACGCAGGCTGCAGCGCAGCGCCGACACGAGCGCCTCGCGCTGCGCCACCTCCTGCCGCAGCTCGGCGTTGGCCGCGGCCCGCGCCGCCAGCTGCGACTCCAGCGCGCGGCACTTGCTCTCCAGCTCCCTGGACGCCACCTCTGTAAAGGGGAGACAGAGGCGAGAGGCGATGGTCCCGCCTGGCTTAGAACAGACCCTGCACAGCTTATCCGTCCATGTGACAAAGCCCTGCTGCTCCCAGCTCCCCAACTACACGTCCTGCCGTGCTCGCTCTCATTCCCCGCGCTTTGGCTGCGGTGTCCCTGTGCTTCCCCAGGTCCCGTGCACCTCTCCCACCCTCTGCTTGGCCTCTCAGATTTTTCAGGTTTCAGTTTAAACGCAAACCCCTTCCTGATCGTTTATTCATTCATTCCACAAATAATTTGTTGAGCCCTGACTATGTGCACTGTGTCAGGCATTGGGGATATGGTAAATAATAAAAGGTCCTCATGAAGCTTACAGCGTAGTGGGAGAGGTATAGTAAATAATCTTAAATAAACGTGAGATTGCAACTGTAACATGTGCCAGGAAGAAGTAAAGCAGTGCTATGACCATAGCAGGAGAATATGACGTAATCAGGAAAGGCTTCCCCGCAGAAGAGACACTTGAGCTAGGATCTGAAGGATGAATGGGAGTTAAGTAGTGAAGAGGGGAGAGAAGGGTGCTCCAGACAGAGAGAACAGTTTGTGCAAAAGCCCTGTGGCAGGAAGACATGGTAAGAGCAAGGGACTGAAAGAGTTGGGAGTGTGCACAGGAAGTCAGTGTCTTTGTTTCCTTCATAGAGCATTTATCACATTATGTAATTTTCTGTTTGTTTATTATTTGTCTTTGCCATTGCAGCAGGTTTCAACACTGGAACCATCCAGAGAGCTTTTAAAAACATCCTGTTTCCTGAGCTCTCCCAAAGGCCAACTGATTCAGAATCTCTGGGGTTGGACCTAGGAACTGGATCTGCTTAAAACTTCCCAGGTGATTCTTTTTTTTTTTTTTTTTCTTTTTCCCGAAAAGATGATCGGTAAGGGGATCCTAACCCTTGACTTGGTGTTGTCAGCACCACGCTCACCCAGTGAGCAAACCGGCCATCCCTTTATGGGATCCGAACCCGTGGCCTTGGTGTTATCAGCACCACACTCCCCCCAGGGAGCCACAGGCCAGCCCCCTTCCCAGGTAATTCTAACGTACAGCTAGGGTTGAAGACCCATGCCTCCTAGATTATAAACTTGACCTCAGCAGGACCATATTCTTGGACCTGGCACATTTGAGTATCTGTAGGGACACAGGTGGCCGAAAGAGGCAAAAGGTGATTCTGGAAGGGATGTGAAAATCACTGGGTGGTAGGAGGACCAAAAAAAAGAGAGTTCTCAAAAAAAAAAAAAAAAAGTCCTCAAGACCATTGAGAGATTAGCCCAGTTTGTTAGAGCATGGCCTCCTAACACCAAGGTAAAGGGTTCAGATCTCTGTACCGGCCAGTCGTAGAAATGAAACAAAACAAAAAACAAAACTATTAAGAGAGAAGATAAAAACCAGGACATTGGGGCAGTGGCTTGAGTCCAGCTGACCCCAAAAGCCCTCTCAGAGGAAGAACAGTAGGTGGGGTGAAAGCTGCTGTCACAGAACTGTCCTTATCTGTTGTCTGGGATGTGTAACCCTTTCCTCCAAGCATCTAGGCACCAGGAGGGTGCCCGTGGTTGTCTCCTAAAGAAGTGAGCAGAATTAGTTCAAGTCTATAAGTGATTAGATGATCCCTAGTTGAGCTTTATGTATGAATACACAAAGCAATTTGTAGGGCTCCTAACATTTTAGCTTAAACTTCCAGCCTTTCCCATCCCTAACTCTTGGTCATGTAGCCTTTTTTTGTTTGTTTTTTGTGGCTGGCCAGTACGTGTTATAACCTTGACCTTGGTGTTATAACACTGTGCTCTAACCAACTGAGCCAGCTGCCAGCCTTCATGTAGCTCTTGATCTGTAAGCAACACATTAATATGGCAGAGAGTATGTTCTTAAGAACTTTCCTGGCCAAGAAAAACTATTTTTATGATTCATTTTTAGTCGTGCAGTCCCTCCATATCAGGTAATGTGCCTTGTACCTCAGAGACAATGGGTAACACTTGGTCCTAGTTCTCAGCAATTCTATAATTTGGAGTTTTTCTTCTTTCCTTTTTTTTTGGGTGGCTGGATCTTATGGAATCTGAACTCTTGACCTTGGTGTTACAACACTGCGCTCTAACAAACTGCACTAACCAGCCAGCCCATGGTGATTAAGATTTCAACAATGCGGGCGGCCCATGGCTCACTCGGGAGAGTGTGGTGCTGATAACATCAAGGCCCCAGGTTCGGATCCCATAAAGGGATGGCCGGTTTGCTCACTGGGTGAGCGTGGTGCTGACAATACCAGGCCAAGGGTTAAGATCCCCTTACCGGTCATCTTTTAAGAAAAAAAAAAGATTTCAATAATGTAATCCTCCCCCAACCCCATTAAAGTTTTTTTAATCGTGGTAAAAAACATAAAATAAAATTTACCTTCTTAACCATTTTTAAGTACCCAATTCAGTAGTGTTAAGTACACTCACATTGTTGTAAAAGAGATCTCTAGAACTTTTTCATTTTGCAAAACTGAAATTCTATTCCCATTGAACACCATCTTCCCATCCCTCCCTTATTATGGGTGAAGTAATATTCTGTAAACAAAGATTTTAGTGGTACTGCTACAATGGCAAGAAGTCATCTTTTGTAAAATGAAGGTTTGCTAAAAATGTGTCTTTTTTCTCCTCATCTAGTCTGAAATCAAGGACCCCACACTGCCATTGTGTTGCATCCTGATTCTCAGCATCTTGAATGGACACAGATGATGGGATCACTTGTGTAGGATGGGAAGGATTGGAGAGGTGGGTCACTAAAAGGAATTAACAGGCCAGGTGGAAGTAAAACCACATAGCCATCTCCTTCCTGCTTTCCTTTCCCACTTTGGACAGAGACATGGATACGGGGTACTATGTGTCGGGGTACAGGTTGTTCACTCTCACCCAGCTGAGTGGGCAAGTGTACCTAACATCCTGTGCTCTGCTCACGAAGCCTGGGAGAGCATGGCCCCAAGTCTAGGCTCTGGACGGAGAAGGCTTGGGTCCTACAAAGGCATGGGGAAAACTTGACCTGTAGGGCCTCATGGCATTTCCCCACCAATGGTCCTTCTCTTACCTTGCTGGTGAGATTGAGCCTCTCTCATCTCCAGGTCATGGGTCAGTTCTGGGGGGAGAGAAAAGAAAAGGCAGTTGTGTCTGCATCTGTGTGTGAGTGTGAGCGAGAGATGACTTGTGAGAGTGGTAGATCAGGGAATCATAGCTCAGTAAAAGTGGCAATGAGTATCCTTACAACCTTCAATTCCCACCCCCGCCATCTATTTTACTGCAGTCCAGCAAGGGGAAGAAATGAAGAGCTGTGCCCAAGGCACAGCCTGAGCTTGTTAGGCTTGGTTCTGAGGTCAGAGATCTTTCCAGCACAAGCTTTGTGCCTGGGCTTGGGGGTTAGTCCACCTTTGTGGGACTGAGGAGCCTGGTTTGTTTTGGGGCTAGGGGAATATTTGTCCTTTCCTAGGGTGATAGGCCAACCAATCAGAGCAGTTCTGGAGGACCCTTGCTGCCCGCACAAGGCTTTGTGTTTAGTTGATGGATGCTGGAGTGTCCAGAGCTGCTCGGGGGCACTGGAGTTGGCCTCAGGGCAGTGACTATTTACCAATCCGGACACATATGTTTCACTCTTTTAACAGCCTGTACTGCTGTGCCTATGTTATTATCTGAGGATCCGCAGACCTTTCCCAAGCCCCAGTTCCCCCATATTCCACAGGCAGGGAGAGGGGCATCATGGGGGACAGCGCCACCTAGTGATGGGAAGCCTGCAATGGGTCTGAGGGAGTGGGGCGGGGCCACAAAGGAGCCGCCCAAGGCCACTGGTGCCTGAGCAGTGTCCTGCTGGGTGCTGGTGACCCAGCCACCACTCCTCTGCCTGCCTGTTCTCCCACTCCCCATTCCTTAGTGTCCCAAATGCCCCATCTCTCAGCCCAACTGAGTTTGATAATTTTTCCAGCCTCGCCCCTACTCCCCCCAACTCTGCCAGGGATCAAGAATGGGAAAACAGCAGAAGGGAGCCAGAAGCCACAGCTGCCTGTGATGGAGGAGACCTACTCAGGAGCACCCGTGTGTACCTGCTGGGACGCAGTCTGGTGCCCAAAGGGAGAAAGTGTGACATCTCTGGGACCACTACCCAGCAGCACCTGCAGACACAAGCCCTGTGGCCTTTCTGCTCCTCCTCACTGCCCTCACTGAGTTCTTCTAGAGACCAGGAACTCTGCTAGAGGTGCCTTCTCTAGGGAGGCCAGTATTGCTAGGAGACAGAGAGCCCAGGGTCCCTGGGCCTTTTGCTGTGACCAGAGCCTGAACCTCTTCCCTGGGGCCCCTATGGGGACTCCGACGCCTGCACTCCCCAGGGCTTCCTGGGACCAACTTGGCCCCTCCTCCAAGGCCTTGCATGTAGCCCAACGGGCCCTGGGCCAGGCTTAGGGACTTAGCCCAAGAGACCTTGGCTCTGCATTAACTCCCTGTGGGCTGATTTCTCTTCAGTCTTTAACCATAGGACTTGGAGATAGGGAGACAGAATCGCAGCTGAGCTCCACTCCCCCAACTGGCAAATCTCGCTGCCAGTCGTCTTCTGGCCAGAGTCCCCATGGTTTAGATGAGCACGCGGTGAGGTCAGATATGCCGTGTGACCTTGGCCAGTAAGGGAACCTCTCTGAGCCTCAGTTTTCTCAACTGGGACAATGGGCTGTACAGGATTAAATGATAGAAAATGCAGAGGGCTTGGCCAAGGGCTGAGTTAGTGCTGAATACCTGGGGGCAGTTCTTGTCATCACCCAGGCTGTCCTGTCGCCTCAGAACCCACCCATCTACCACCCACCTCTCAAGCCCCTTCATTCTGAGTCCTCACCCATCCTTAGCCAGCTCTCCAGGCAGCTTGTCCTCTTGGCTCTTACCCGAGCCCCTCTCCTTTCCCTTCCCTATCCCAGCTGGGTCGCTTTTTGATCTCCCTCCCCCCCGTCTTCTTTGTTTTTCTCCCTTCTCCTCCTCACCGCCTCCGCCTTGGAGGCAATGGCCTTATTCAGTCATCTCAGCCCCAAGAGTGGCTGCTCCAGCCCAGCTCAGAATTAGTTTTATCTCCTTAATCAATAACCAAGGGGCTGCAGGCCCATACTTGTCTGAGAAGGGTAGTGGGGGCCCATGGCCCTGTTCCTGCCTGTTACACTTTCTTGGGATCTGGCCAGCGTCCTGAGTGGAGGGACCCAGGTCCTCGGAATTAGGGTAGAACGAAAAGAAATCAGGGTCTTAGGATTCCCTATTTTTCTTTAATGTTGTTTTGGCAATGAAAAGGTGGCATTACATAGGGTTAGGTCTGCATGGGCCATCCCTGCCCCCTGGGTTGGTTTCTGTTGCTGTCGGGTCTTTGGGGGAGACTGCAGGGAGCCTGGCCTTGGTATATGGAGGAGGAGGAGGCAGTGGGGGCTGAGAGTCAGGACCACTGACTTCTTGTGCCACAGTGTGAGAAGCCAAGAGGGTCACTCCAACCCTCTGGGCCTCAGTTTCCCTCTGGGAAGTGGGGAGCTCTCCATGAGCAGGTACTGGAAGGGAGGTTGAGGACTGAGCGTCTTGGGGAGAGAATGTCCAGGAGGCTGCCGAGGCTTGTAGGACTGGGAGGCTGGAGCTCTGGGTTCTAATCCTGGTTCTGCCACTCACATATTGTGTGACTCACTCCCTCAGGGTCTCAGTTTACCTACTTGTACAATGAAGAGGTTGGGCCCTCCCAGCTGAGACCAAAACCTGCACATGGGCCAGAGCCAAGCCTCTGAGAGGCCCAGGCAGCAGAGGCCCCGGGTCCAAGAGTGGAGGCCAGGCCTGGGATTTTATTCATCCTTGGGGCCTCCCTCTGCCCTGCTCACTAATCCCATCAGTTGCCAAGTCCTTTCCTTCAATCTGCCTCTTGCTGGTCCTCCTCTTTCCATCCCTCTTCGTCTCTCCTCTGGACCATGTCCTCAGCTCTGTCACTGGTCTCCCTACCTCCCTCTCCCACCAATTCACCTTCCGTACTACCGCCAGACTGAGTTTGTTTATGCAGCGTAATCCTGATCGAGCAACACTCTGCTGCTCAGAAACCTTCAGTGACTCCCCACTACCCAGGAGGACAGGCCAAACTCCTCAGCTATCCTGGTATTCATCAAGGTCTTCCATGATCTGGTTCCAGGCTTAGGGACTTAGCCCAAGAGACCTTGGCTCTGCATTAACTCCCTGTGGGCTGATTTCTCTTCAGTCTTTAACCATAGGACTTGGAGATAGGGAGACAGAATCGCAGCTGAGCTCCACTCCCCCAACTGGCAAATCTCCCTGCCAGTCGTCTTCTGGCCAGAGTCCCCATGGTTTAGATGGGGACTAAACCAGTCTCCTTCAAGTGCATCTTTATCCAGTCCAATAGAACTTTTCATGAGCTTCAGGTGTCCTGCCTTCTGCCCTTCGCCGTGCTGTTCCCCTCATCTGGGGTGCTTTCTTCACTCCCCTTCCCCTGCAGTGCTCAGGGCGTTGAAGTGCTCCCTCCTCGGGGGAGCCTCGGATACCTGGTCTCCTCTTTCATCACCTGCTCCTCAAGCTGGACGTGATCCTGCCCATGAACTCCTGTCAGTCTTCTTTATCTTCTGCAGTATCTTAATGTTACCTGTTGATACGTGTGTCTCCCCAACTAGACTGAGGGCTTTTTGAGGCTGGGAGGCGCTCAGTGAACAGTGACTAGAAAAGGACAGGAATCCCCAGGAATGGGCTCCCAGGCTTCCCCCTGCTACCTAACCAGAGCCCTTTGCCCTCAAATGGTTATCTTACCATCCCAAGTCTTGGTTTCCTTATCCAGAAAAAGAGGCGGCAGGATTGGTGTGAGGCTCACAGGGGCTCACGGTGGGCACCCCATCAGGGACAGTGAGTATGATGATGACTGTGACCACTCCCCGCCTCCCAGCCAGCCCTCTTGGCCTCACCTGAGCAGCGTTTCTGCAGCCTCAGGATTTCCAGGTGCAGGTCTCGCAGCAGGGCCATCTGCTCCTTTTTCAGGAAGGTGATGTGGCGTTGCACGCTCTGGATCTGATGCTCCAGGGACACAGTATCCATGGCAACCCAGGCCTGGGCCCCACCTGGGAAGCATGACACAGTAAACCCACATCTTCTGACCCCACCTGCCCTGTCCCACCCTCAGATCTCTGGTCGTCTACCCCATTCTGGGGTCCTGTTGCCACCAGGTAGAGGTAGACGATTCTGCCACTGCTGTCCTTTCCCCTCTGTTTACTCACTCAAGCTTCATGGACAAGTGGGTGTGATGGCAGGAAACTAGAATTATTCCCACTTAATGGATGAAGACCCAGAGGCCCAAAGGGAAATGGCTTCAGTCTCTTGCTCCCGTGAAACTTAGCCTCTTCTACTTCTCGGAGAAGAAAACAACTGGAGCAGCAGAGTCAGTAAAGTGGGACAGAAGGCTTGGGCTCTAGCCTGCCTCCTACTAGCTGTGTGACTGGGGGCGAGCCCTCTCCCCCTCTGGGCCCTCAGTTTTCTCATGGAGTGGATGAACCCTCAAGTCTCTTCCAGCTCTGACATCGCACAAATATCTCAGCTCAGGGGTGACCACCAACTGGCAGGGTAGCAGGACCATTCTGAGCACAACCGTCCCCCAGTTCAACTTCATTTCTCTGACTTAACTTCAACCCAGAGCGCTGGGCTACCCCAAGTCACAGAGGAGGAAGATCTGATGAATGTTTTACTAACACTGACCCCATGGGCTGAAGGCAGGTGTTAGAGTCCCTTTTTATTTTTATTGTTTTGGCAGCTGGCCAGTAAGGGGATCCGAACACATGACCTTGGTGTATAAGGCTGCACTCTAACCAACTGAGCTAATTGGCCAGCTGACAGTCCCTTTTTAAAAGGGGAGAGGGTGATAGGAGACCCCTGCAGTGAATCCCATGGTGGGAACTTAAGTCATGGTGATGGGACAGGGAGGTGTGCACCCTGAAAGTTCTAATGATGGCTTTCCAGCTCTTCCTCTTCTGGCACCTCTCCCCTTCCCAGTGAATCTCTTCTGTGATGATCAGCAGCCTGGAAAAGCACAGGCAGAGGGCAAAACAGGAGGCCCAGACCTCTGCAGCCCAGCACCCAGAGCTCACTCCTCTTCCAGGGACTCCCCAAACTTTTGAAGGACCTGTCTCCACATGCCCTGGGAATTCCCTGGGCAGTGGGAGAGAGAGGGCAGTAAGATGGACAGTTCTGTTCAGCAAATGGTCCCCTCCAGACTGGCTTCCAGGCAAGTCTCTGAAAATCCAGATTTTCATTTGTAGGGTCACATCAAGTAGGTCCACCGAGAACCTCATATTCATAAGCTCCTCTCTCTGGGCTCCTTCCCTGGTACTCACTTGACCCCCCTAATCCAACCAAGTAGGACTTTCGTTCCAGCAGGGGGTGGCCCTTTGGCCTATGGGGATCACTGGATGCATTTACTGACCATCTGCTATGTTTGAGGAACTTTATACACATTATCTTACTTCTGCCGACCACTCTTCGGTAGGTATTACCACCCCCACTTCACAAACAAACTGAGACCCAGAGCTCAAGCGACCTGTGCCAGTTCACACGCTTGGTAAGCGGCGGCAAACCCAATTCCCCAGACACGCCTTTCGAGTCCAAAGAAGGTTCCCAATATTTTTACTGGAAACAGTCCTGAGTTTAAATCTTGGCTTTTTCAGTGACCTGCTGTGTGACTTTGTGCATGAAAACTAACCTCTCTGAGCCTTTCCCCTCCTCTGTAAAATGGGGTTACAAACAGTAACAATCCTAGAATAGTTGTGAGGATTAAATGAGATAAGAAATGTAGAGTGCTTAGCCCAGGACCTGGCTCAATCGGTTACCCTTTTTCCCTTCTTTGTCATTTTAATGTGTGAGGAGTAGGTTAATTTGTGTTTTGGTTTGCTAATTTTTTAATTAATTCATTCATTCAGTGATCTACTATTGCCAACTGCTATGCTGGGCACAGGGGACGATGAGAAACACAACAAAGTCCCTGCTCTCATGGGGCTCACAGGGCAGACAGGAGAGAATCAAACAAATAAATAACATATCACACAAACATAATAAGACAAATAAATATATAATTGCAATCTGTATTAAGTGCCATGAAAGAAACCTACAGGGTCATGTGAAAGAATATAGTGGGACCTATTTTAGATTTGGGGTCAGGGAAGTTCTCTTTGAGGAAGTGATTTTTAGGTTGAGACCATGTGGCAGGCAGAATTCCGAGGTGGTCTCCAAGACTCCCAACCTCTGGTGTACATGGCCTTCTGTATTATCCCTTGCTCTTCAGTGTGGGTGGGACTATGAATATGATGAATTTCCCAGATGTAATTAAGGTCTCCAATCAATTGACTTTGAATTAGTCACCAAAAGAGAGATTATTCTGGGAGGGCCAGACCTAATCAGGCAAACCATTCAAAGGAATCCTGAGAACCCAGTTAAAATGTGCCAGACTCCTGACGCTTAGAAAGTGGGAGATAATAAATTTATGTTGTTTTAAACGATTAAGTTTGTGATAATTTGTTGTACAGCAATAAAAAACTAATATGGACTTGAAGGAGAGGTAGGAGTTAGCCAGAAGAGTAAAGGGAAGAGCAACCCAAACAGGGAACAGCATCTGTGAAGGCCCAGAGGTAGGAAAGGACTAAGTGCTAATAATAATGGTTTACATTTACCAAATGCCTACTATGTGTCCAGCTGTGTGCTAAGTGCTTCACATAGTGTTTGAGGAACTGAGGCATTGCCACTGCTAATGAGGGCTGAAGTAGAAGGTATTAGGTCGCAGGAAGTGAGGTGAGCAAGTGTAGGATGTACAGGAGGGTTGCAGGAAGTGAGGTGAGCAAGGCAAGAATCAAACAGGGTCTTCTAAATATGTTAAGAATTTTGGATTAATACTAAGTAAATTTGGAAGTTATTAAAAGATTTTAAGCACTGGAGGGACATGGTCTGATTTGCATTTTTTAAAGAGATGACTCTGGCTGCTGTGGGGAGAGAAGATTAGAGCTGACAGAGCAGCTGGGAGAACTTAGCAGTCGTCAAGGTAAGAGATGATGGTGGCCTGGACCAGATGACAGAGGTGAAGATGGAAAGAACTTCCAGGTCTATTCTGGAGTTAAGACTGGCAGGACTTGGAGATGGGCTGAATTAAGTCATGATGATGGGCAGTGTCGCCTCGTTTTCAATCTTCAGCAACTCAAGAATGAAGGCACATTTGCTGGATCCTTTCCCATTTCCTCATCTCTCACACTGGACCTCTTCTTTATCTATAATTACTCCCTAGGTGACCTTGTCCAATCCCATGGTTGGAAATGCCATTTATATGCTGCTGACCCCCAAAGTAACTCTTCCCTGAATGCTACCACTTCCATTTGATGTCCACGAGGCCCCTCAAACATACAAGTCCCAATAATGGACTTGCGATCCCTCCTACCAACGTGCTCTTGCCCCACTGTTCACCGTCTTGATAACTGCACTACTGCTTGCCTATCCACTTGGTTGCTTGAGCCAAAAATGTGGGAGTCATCTTTGAGTCCTCTCTTTATATTCCACAGCCAATCCATCTGCAAATCCTGTTTGCTGTACCTTCAAGAAAATCCCAAATCCAATCACATCTCACTATCTCCAGTGGTATCTCCCTAGTCCAAGTTACCAACATCCCTGTAGCCATAAATGAGGAAACAGACCTCCAATGGGTTTGAAGTGTTCTCAACTGTAGATAGGACAGGTGTGGTAATAAATGAATAAATACATGAATCAATATGTTCTTTATTTTTCTTAGTCATTATTCCTCTTTACTACCTGACTCAGAGACCTAGGGCAGGAGGAGAGCAGGAACCCAAGAAACCTTTCTCAGACATGGCATCGATGCACAGGTCATAATACTTATAATAAGAAGAAGAATCATAAGAGGATTTGCAGATGGATTGGCTGTGGGATATAAAGAAAGAGAGGAATCAAAGATGCCTCCCAAGTTTTTGGCCCAAGCAACTGAGCGAATAGGCAAATAGCAGTGCAGTTTATCAAGATGGTGAACAGTGGGCAACTAACTGGCTTCTCGCTTCCACTCTTGCCCCCATGTTTTCCATGCAGGAGCCGGTTCCTTTAGCAAATATAAGTGTGATCATCTTTCTGTCCCTCACTCAAAACCCTCCAGTGGCTTCCATCACACTTAGAACCAAACCCAGAGTACTTATCAGACCCTATGCAATCTGCCCCTGGCTCTCTTTGCCCTCACCTACTGTTCTCTCCCCTGCTGGCTCCACCCTATCCACTCTGGCCTCTTTGCTGTTTCCTGAACGTGCCAAGCACCCTCTTGCCTCAGGAACTTTGTATGTGCTGCCCCCTCTGCCAGGAATGCCCTTTGCCAAGATATCCTCATGGCCCATTCCCTTCCTTCACTGAGGACTCTACTCAAACACCACCTCCTCAGGGCCTTTCTCTGATCACACAATTTAAAGTAGAATCTTCTGTCACTCTCCAGTCCCTTATTCCTTTTTTTTTTTTTTTTTTTTTTTCGTGACCGGTGCTCAGCCAGGGAGTGCACCGGTCATTCCTATATAGGATCCGAACCCGCGGCGGGAGCGTCGCCACGCTGCTAGTGCAGCACGCTACCGAGTGCGCCACGGGCTCAGCCCTCCAGTCCCTTATTCTGCATTATTTTTCTTCCATGAACTTATTACCACATGCATATATTAAATTTTTGTTTATTGTCTGTTTCCCCTGCCAGATTGTCAGCAACATAAAATGAAGGGCTTTGTTTTGTTTCCTTCTGTTCCCTGGTACCTAACACAGCTTCTGACAAATAGAAGGTATTCAGCCAATATTTGTAGAATGAGCGAGTGAGTGCATGTGTGGGGATGGGGTAGACTGAAGAAGGGACACATTTACAGAGAAGGTAAGATGGAGACGGACACATGTTAGATTTGACAGGCCCAAGAGACCTCAAACAAGGAGAAATAGATGTCAAGCAGGCAGTGGAGTATACTGGTGCATAACTCAGGAGAAAGAGGTGAGCTGTATGTTTGTACAATTGTACATCTATGTCAGGAGATGTGTACTTGTGTGTCTTTAAATGTGGCTGAGCCTGTGTGTCTCAAGGGGCTCACATGTGCTTGTGTGTGTGCATGGGGGGGTTCTCGATTCTCATATCTGTATATCTGCTGTGTGCACACCTGGAGGATGAAGGTGTGTGAGTCTGTGCTTAGAATGAAGAGAGAAAATGTCTGTTCTCAGCCACTGAAATGCAAATGTTTTTGAAGAGTGAAAGCCCTTCCCATACAGCCCTGGAGACTGGACCCTGGCCACAGTGAGAGGCTGAGCCAACCAGCTGTTTCTGTGCTTTCCCAGAAGGACCTGAGTATTTGCTTCCAACTAGGCAGGCTGCTCTTCTCAGGGCAGAAATTTGGGTCACAAACGGTCTTGGCAAATATTTTTTCTTAGACGATACTGTTTAGCTTGTTTGGGGGAGGGTGGGTGACAGAGTGGGGAAGGGGGAACTAGGGACAACACAAATCTGTCTGTGTGGCTGGGGAGTCCAAGCACTTCAGAAAGCCCACGCCAGGAAAATGTCAGGTCTTCACATCAGAAATGCAGTCCTGGAACCTCTGGGCTTCAGAAGCTTGTGCCTGAGGACTTGGTCCAGGCCAGCAGCAGCAGCTGAAGGGTTAGAGCCGTCATGCTCAGCCCTAGATGCCCAGCCTCCCGAATCAACGTGTTGGGTGAAGAGTGTCACTTGCCTCTGTCCACTGTCCTGACCATCTCAGGGCCTGCATTGTTTCTGCTTCCCTCCTCCTTCTGGTGCTTCTAGATCTTTTTTTGTTTATTTTCTAGCTTGATGAAAAAACTCAAAAAAATTGTCATCAAGAATAAAAAAGAACTTGTCACACAGGGTTCCCAATTTACAGAGTTAATTCCAAGTACTTTTGACTTGTCTCTCATATGTCTGAAAGTTACAAATATTTTTCCTCTTGGGGAAGTTGGTGGGAGAAGCCTCTGTGCTCAGGTCCCCAACCACAGGCAAAGTGTCAGGCTCAGGATCCTTCTGACCCTGGCACAGTTCTGACTCTCTGTGCCTAGGCTCCTGATCCCTGAAAACAACCTGGCCTCCTGCTTACCTCTTTGGAGATTTTGGTACCCACTTTCCTTCCCAGCTATGTGCCTACAACTGACCTGGCAAATGGCAAATCATAGTTTTCTCCCCTTTTCAGTTCTTACAGCTCGCTGGGTTGAAAGAATGATAGAAAGTACAGAATCATGGCAGTCAGGGCTTGGATGCCTTCAGAATCCTGTGCTACCTTTCCCATGGAGGCTTCCCTGATCCTCCACCAAGCTGCAAAGACTCTCAGTCAGTGGTTTTTAAATTTTGCTCCACAAAGCTCCAGAATTCTGCAGAGGGGTCTCAAAAGGATTGAAGGCATCCAGAGGGCAGGGCTAGAGGCTTTGCTTTCTTACTCCCTCTTTTATATGATGAATGTGTGCATACAAATTCACTGGTGAAAAGGCTTCTGCTAACCAAAATTTGAAAATCATTTATTTATTTATTTATTTATTTATTATTTTTTTTTAACAGATGACCGGTAAGGGGATCTCAACCCTTGGCTTGGTGGGCTCAACCAACCACACTCAGCTAGTGAGCCAACCGGCCATCCCTATATAGGATCCGAACCCGTGGCCTTGGTGTTATCAGCACCGCACTCTCCCGAATGAGCCACGGGCCGGCCCTTGAAAATCATTTTAATAGTCCAATTTTTCCTTGGTGTCTAAATCCTACTACCCCCACCCCTGGGTTTAGTCTGATCAATGTCCCCCTGGCCTCTGCTGCCCAGGCAGACAAGGTGTCTGGGAGAGAAACCAGGGGCTTCTCGCTTTCTGCTGGCATGGAGTTTGTACCGTCTGCCACCCCTCACTCCCTGATCAATTCTCTTGTCCCAGTTTCAAGTTCATTCTTAGTGTTTCTTTTCTTTGGGACTGAAAATATTTACTGAGTCAGCAAATATCTTTGTACTGTTTTGAATACTCAATACCCACGTTATGTTAAAATTCTTTAAGTATGTATGCCTTCTTGTTTCAAGATAATGTTAAACTAATTTTTATCATTCTTTTATCCAGGGCGGGTATACTAGATAGGACAGGCATAGTAATAAATGAATAAATACATGAATCAATATGTTCTTTATTTTTCTTAGTCATTATTCCTCTTTACTACCTGACTCAGAGACCTAGGGCAGCAGGAGAGCAGGAACCCAAGAAGTCTTTCTCGGACATGGCATCAATGCATGGGTCATAATACTTATAAGAAGAATCATAAGTGACTGGCATTGTTCTTGGCATTTTACATATAGTAACTCATTTATCTTGACAACGCAACACTGTTAGTATATCCACTCCATAGATGAGGAAACAGAGGTTCAGAGAGGTAAAGTAGTTTGCTCAATATACACAACTACATTGCCTGGCAACTAGGAGCACCCACTGGGTGCTCACCCTGGCATTTAAGGCCCTTCACAATCTGAATGCAGTCCACACTTGCAGGCTGATATCCTCTTCTTTCTGATCCTACCTTTTGCTGCTCTCATTACAAACTCTTCACCATAGCCATGGACATCCCTTCACTTACTTTACCCCACCTTATCTCTGCCTCCTGAAACTTGGCCCATCCTTCGGGGCCCTGCTCCCATGCTACCTTTCCCATGGAGCCTTCCCCGATCCCCCACCAAGCTGCAAAGACTCTCTCCCACCTCTGTATACCCCAGGGAATTTGCTGGAATCCAGGTGGTAGCTAACACAACATTCTGCCACATATCACTTTCTTCTCTCTGTATATGTATGCCTGGCTTCTGCTCCAAGTCATAGGCTCCCTGAAGGCAGGGCTTTGTCTCTGGGAATCCCTTGCAAGGAACAGGGACTCAGTGAATGTCGGCGAAACAAGGAGAATGAGTTGAGTCTTAGTAGGAATCACGACAGCAAGTAAGTATGCATACTAAAAAATAATCACCCTGCCCCTACTCCCCCAGTCCTTGGCTTTTCTGGGGACTTGAGTCTGGAACAGGGATTCAGCCTTTGGCAAATGTCTGGGACTCTGTCTGCAAGATGGGGCCACTTGGCCAGTGGTGCAGCCACATTCTTCAGGGACCTTGTGGTCCTCTCCCCTCCAGGGCCCCTGCGCCCCCAATACTCCTCAACTCCGGTGCACCCCCCCCCCGAAAATCCCAGGACCCCAACCTCAGCAAAGCTGAGGATCCAGACACACGGAAGTGAGGTTTAAAGTCCTCCACTCGCTTCAGTCTTGATGTTCTGCCCTGATTATGCCTCGAATATGACTCTCAGAGAAGGCAAGGGTGGGGGGATGTGGAGACTAAGGAGGAGGGGGAAGAGAGGAACCAGAGAGGACGAGGAAAGGAAAGGCAGAAGGAAAGGTGTGTGTGGTGAGAGGTGGCGGACGGGCGGGGGCTGGACCTCGGGCCGCTGTGGACTCCCCGCCAGCGCCAGGCAGGGCCCGGGTCTGGGCAGTGGAGGACAACTTCTGCCGGCAGCCCGCTGCGAGTCCTGTCCGCCTCCCGCGCGCTGCGGTGCCCAGCCCCGCGCCAGCCCTCCCGGGGGAGCTGCAGCTCGGCCGCGCGGCTCCCCACCCGGGGCCACCCGGCCGCGCACTCCCTCCCCACGCCCACCGACCGGCCTCCTCACCTTCGGGACCCGAGGGAGCGACCGGCCGGCGGGGCCCTGGGTCCGGGCCGGGCTGCGTCGGGGGAGGCGCTCTTTCACCCCGCGCTAGCTGCGCCGGGGATTCCGCAGCGCCGGCCCCGGCTGCGGCGCCATCAGCGGCTGCGAGGCTGCGGGGCGGTAGGGTCGGGGCTCCGGGGGGCTCCGGGGTGCGGAGGAGGGGGGGGTCTGGGGCGGGATCGAGGCGTAAACACCCAGCAACGTGACCGGAACTGGCGAACGAGCCGGAGGGGGGCGGGGGGCGGGAACGATCAGGGGGGAGGGGAGGGACCTGGGACTGGCGGGGAGGGGCCGTGGGCGGGGCGGGGGGAGGGGAGGCTGGTGAGCGCAGTCGGGGGAGGGGGAGCCCCGGGAGCCCCGAGAGCCCCTGCAGCTGGGCCTAAGGACCCCGGCGGGCAGCCGAACTCGCGTTGCTGGCTGTGGCTGGGAACTGGAAGGGGAACCGGGTCAACCTGCTGGAGACCTGGCGAGCAGGGGCGCGGAGGAGGATCAGCACCGCGGACAGCGCCCAGGCCGGCAGGCCGCGATCCGCTCCGCCCCTCGGCCGCCGGAGGAGGGAGGCGGTGCCCGCACCCGCCCAGGGAAGCGCTGGGTGGCGGGGGCGGCGAGCCGGCCCGGGGTCTCGAAACCGGCCCCGTGTCTAGGCTGCAGCAAAGCCGCCCCGGACCTCTCACTACCTGTGTGACCTTGGCTGAGTCACACCACCTCTCTGGACCCCGGTTGATAAGATACCTCGTTTTCCTCTATGTGAGGGTCCCGAGAGCCAAAGGGAGAGCCTTTATAAACTCTAAAGTCCAGAACAAGCACAAGGCATTGGTGTCGATCCCTTTTCACTGCACGTGGGAGGTTCTGAAGTCTCTCTGCGTAGCCTACAATTCTGGCTCTGCCAATATCTTCTTCCTCCCTGGGCCTTGGTCTCCTCATCTGTAAAACGGGAATAATGATGGTCTATGTAGCTCATAAGATCTTTAGGTTGTTCCGAGAATTAAATAAATTAATACATGTAAAGTGCTTAGAACAGTGTTGGGTGCTCATTAGGTATTCGTGCTCCTGACCGCAGGTAGCATAGTGTGCAAGGCAGGTGGCTCAAAGCTCCCACTGAATAAGTCGTTCCCATCCCTGCCTTAACATACCAGAGGAAAGCGCTGAGTGGAATTAGACTAAAAGGCTGACCTGGCTTTTCTCACTCCATTGCCAGCCAAATACTCCCTGGTCTTTCCTCCTGGGCCAAATTTCCATCTACCTTTGTCTCCAGAACTGAGAGACCCGACATCTGCTGAGAGGGCATGGGGGAGAGTCCTGGCAACTTGCTGGCCTGAAGGACACCCTGTCACTCTATGGGTCCCTTTCTTCCCCATCCTCTGCAGTCAATTTCCAAGGTGTAACTGGACTTGGGTATCAATGAATAAAAGCTTTAGCTGCTCCTGGAAGATTATAAGCCTCAAAGAGTTGAAGGAATGACTCTTAGGTGGCTTGACATGCAGTGGGGTTCTTATTTTGTTCAAAGGACCCTCCAATCCCACCCTGTAAGAATTCTAGCTTCTAGATATGCTGTTTGGCCCCTCTTTATTCTGTCTGAGGAAATCTCTGAGAGAGGAGCAGAAAGGCCAGACTGGTCCTGCTTCCTAGTCCCTTGCCATTCTCCCAAGAGGGCAGTCTTCCCGGGCCGTGCAACTCCTCGCATGTCAGTGTCTCTAGTAAGGGTATGGGTTCTGATTAACCACCCATATCCCCTCAATTTCATGAGATATCTGTAAGAAGAATGAAAGATATGTGTTGTATATCCGAAAACTGTGTGGTGTGAAGGAGCCTGAGAATCTGGGCTCTGATCCTGGCTTTGTCACTTATTAGCTGGGTAATGCTGGGCAAGTCCTAGCCTTTCTGAGCTCCAGGTTCTTCTCAGTAAAATGGGAAGAGTGATATCTACTCTGCCAACAGGATCCTTGTGATGGTGTCATAAGATGCAAGCGAAGGTACTTTGTAAAGTGCATAAGGATAGGATTGTTATGACCAAATCCCAAATATTTTTGTCCTTGATCTGTATCAAGATGAACCCTGGAACTCTGGCTTTTCACCAGCTAACACAAACAGTCCTGGATGCCTGTCTGAGGGGTGGTCCTGCCTGTTCATGGGGGGCACCAGCTTTGCCACAAGAAGTGTTCGTTGCCAAGTCCTGCACCTGATCAAGGTCCTGGATGGGCATCAAAGACCTCTAAAGCTGCCCTTGGGAAATTTGCAACATATTTGGCTGGTAAAATGTCCATATGGGAAACAATAAACAACATGTGCAAAGCACCCAAGAAACGACTGAAAGTGCCTGAGCCAGCAGAGTGGGGCAGAGCTAGGGCCTGGACTTGGAGGCCAGGAGACGTAGTGATGCCACCCTGGAGGAGGGTTAGCAATTAGTCAGTCAATACACAGAGTAATATTGAGCAAAGTTACTGCACAGCACTGTACCTGTGCTTGTGCGGAGACACAGAGATATATTATGAAATGGGACATTGGAGATAATGATGTTGATGATAATAATGAACATTTATTTTTATTTTTCTTATTTTTAAAAAGAGGACTGGTAAGGGAATCTTAACCCTTGGCTTGGTGTTGTCAGCACCACGCTCTCCCAGTGAGCGAACTGGCCATCCCTATATAGGGATCTGAACCCGCAGCCTTGGTGTTATCAGCACCACACTCTCCTGAGTGAGCCACGGGCCAGCCCATAATGAACATTTATTAAGCACTTTGTATGTGCTAGGTGATTTGCTAAATCTTGTTTAAAATCTTTTTTATATTTTCAAAATTAAACTTGTAACAAAGTGAAAGAAAATGAAAGTGTGTAAAAAGTACATCTTGCCTCAGAAGTAACCATTATTTTGAGCTGAGCACTTT
Organism: Cynocephalus volans; assembly: GCF_027409185.1. Lineage (NCBI taxonomy): Eukaryota > Metazoa > Chordata > Mammalia > Dermoptera > Cynocephalidae > Cynocephalus > Cynocephalus volans. Next base: position 29,746,510 of record NC_084469.1, read on the forward strand.
ACCCATGTAATCTTATTTAAACTTCAAAGAAATCCTATTGGAAAGGTATATTCCCATTATCAGGTAGAGAAAATGAAGTTAAAAGGAGGTTATATTTAAGAGCTTGGAAGCAGCAGAGGCAGGATTCAAACCTTAGCCTAGCCTGGGCCAGAGGTAAGCTTGTAAGCTTAGCATCTGCAAGCCTCCCAGAGGGGAGGTGGATCCACTGTGGCCATGAGCTTTAGGGGAAGGTAAGGGCCATGGTGTGCAAGGCCTTGAATGCCAGTTAGGAGAATGGGATCTGGATGACAGAGAAGGCCTAGAGCTTTCCTACATCTCTTCATGACAGCCAGGTTTTTTTTGTTTTGTTGGTGTGGTCTTTGTTTTTTTGGCAGCTGACTGGTATGGGGATCTGAACCCTTGACCTTGGTGTTACAACACCATGCTCTAACCAACTGAGCTAACCGTCCAGCCCAGACAGCAAGGAATTCTGACTTTCTGAGTTTGGTTTGGGTAACAGTTCTGTATCAGCATCCTGGAAAGGAACAGACAGCACATTTAAAATGGATAATCTGAAAAGAGTTAAGGGACTATTTATAAAGCTGTGAGCAGAGTCTAAGGGATAATTGTTGCTTCATGGCTTCTGCCATTGGTGTCATGCTTTAAAAAATTTATCCCTACTTTAATATAATAACAATACTTACCTATATACTTTTCTAGTCCTTTATATATATTTATACACTAACATTTATAATGCTTCTGAAATATATTTTGTGATGTGAAAAAGAGATCTTGCTTTCTGCTCCCAATAAATGGTTAACTAATTGTCCTATCAACATTTTCTCACTAATTTGAATACATACCCCCCTCCCCCGGCGATGTTTCCAGACCTTCTATTCGTTTCCTTGGTCTCCATATTAGTTCTGTTGGGGAAGCTTAAAGAAGGGATGCTCAGAGGGAATTGTAAGCCCCATGCTAGACACTCCACTTAAGTGTAAAATGCTGCCAATCTACTTTGTATTTCCTTCCTCCTTTTCCTTTGCTGGGTGCCTCTGTGTTGGTTACATTCTTCATCTCCAGTTACTTCCTGTCACTTCTTTAGTTGCAACATAGTAGAAAGCCTGGATGAGAATCCTTAGGACTTATGTAATCTTGGTTTTTGTTGGAGACTGGGGAGGGCACCTATGAGTAGAATGACAAATGTCAGTAGCATTTTGCTTCCCCTGGGAACTTTTCCAGTGCTCCTGGGCATGGGCTCACAGTACCCATGAGGAAGGTACGCTCCCAGGATCTCCACACCGGGTGCTAAGTTTGTTCCTCCCCCTACCTAAGTTTTCCTCCTGCAAAAGATGTGGGTTGTTTTACTGTGGGAGGCAGGCGAATTAGGAGGCCACCATGCAACGTAGAGACAATCTCTGTATTTACGGACATTTCTAAAACTCAGCTCCTTCAAAGCAGGCTTGCGATGCATGCTCGCATGACGCTGTGGGCCAGGCTGGCTTCTGCTGCATCCAGGAATAAACAGATCCTGGAGTGGAAGGTCGGTTGAAGGCCCGGGTGCAGCTTGTCACAGGGTTGGGCAGCGTGCGAGGCCACTGGCATGTTGTTTTAACTACTGTCACTTTAAAATATTTTAATCATTTGTAGGGCACAGCAGTTTTTATTTTAGGCGTTTGGAGTAGTTCAGTAGTTTTTATGCATAACTTTGTGGGTAGGTAGAACAGGTGTTAGAAGGGAGTAAGGCACAGAAGGAGTGACTGAATCACCTCGTCGCGCAGCGCGGTCGTATTTCCCTCTCAGTAGCACTGGAGAGCCTGACTCCTCGCCCGGTGCTCGCGGCTAGCAGGACGGGCCGGGGACAAGGACGCGAAGGGGTCAGGCCGCCGTCCCGCCCGCCGCTGCTGCGGAGGAGCGCGGTGACCCAGCCGGGGCGGCTCCCGGGGCGGGGCCGGCGGCCGCACGGGGCATGAGCGCCGCACCGTCCGCACCGCCCGGGCTCCGGCCCGAGTCGAATCGCGCCCGCCCCGCCCGCCTGGCCCGGCGCCGCACCCCGCCACGGCGAGCGCGCCCTCGGCACCGGCCCTGCGGCAGCCGGGAGGCAGCAGCGGGCAGGGAAGCGGCCGGCCGGGCGAGGCATGGCGGGCCGCCGGGCCCCGGGGGAGAAGCGCTGGCAGCTGGTGCGCTGGTGAGTGGGCACCGGGAGGGCGCGCGGGCCCGAAGTTTCCCCACGAGCGAAGGGTGCGGGGCCGGGGTGACAGCGAGGCACTGGGACGCCTGGTCGTCAATAGCCACCCGGCGCCCGGGAAGGATCGGCGCCGGGACTCGGAACCCCGTCCGAGACGTCAGGCTTTGCAGGGATCCGGTCCCTCCTTCCTCCGGCACAGCGGCGCGGTTTCCCCCTCTCCTGCCCCCGCAGCCTCAGCTTTCTAGTTTGTGCACCGGGGGTCCCTCGCCTACCTTCATTCCTTCTGCTGCACAGAGTCCGGGGCCCCAAAGGCACAGCCCTCAGCCCCCAACCCCTGTGTTCGGATGCCCCAGCTCACCTTCACAGGACCCCTGGACATGGCAGCTCAGAGAAGGGGGCCTGGGAGGTTAGGGAAGGAGAAGGGGTCCTTGTGTAGGGGTCTGTCACCTCTTCATCCACCGCAGTTCCGCCCGGGCTGGGAAATCAGAGCCCGCGGGTGTCGGGTTACCGGGCTGCAGGCTGAGAGGGTTTCAGAGGCATCGCAGCCGAGTCACCCGGGCTGGGCCCCTGGAGCCCATGTTCCCGGTGTCCGGGTGTCTTGAAGGCCGACCTCTGCTTGGCGGGACTTAGAACGACCGGCAGCCTGCTCTGCTCACCCCGGCCTTCCGAGGGCTCCAAGATTCAGAGGAGAATGTCCGGCTGGGACCGCTCCCCATCCCAAATCATTCCACTCACACCAGGCTCGGGGGGCATCTCTGAAGTAGCATTCCCGGACACATCTCACCGGGTACGTCCTGTAGCCCGAAGACAAATAACAACGATAATATTATCATCAATAATAGCAACCTGGGGCCGGCCCGTGGCTCACTCGGGAGAGTGTGGTGCTGATAACACCAAGGCCCCGGGTTCGGATCCCATATAGGGATGGCCGGTTCGCTCACTGGCTGAGCGTGGTGCTGACAACACCAAGTCAAGGGTTGAGATCCCCTTACCGGTCATCTTAAAAAAAAAAAATAATAATAATAATAGCAACCTGGGCTTCCTTGAGCACTTCTGTGGCTCTGCAGTGATCACGATTCACAGTAATACTCCGAAGAAGGTATTAGCACCGCCGTTTTACAGATGAGGAAACTGAGGGTCAGAGAGGGAAAACGATTCTTTAAGGCCATCTGGCAAGCACGTGGCAGAGTCAGGGTCTGAACAAAGGTCTTGCTCAGGGGCTTAACTCTTCCTCTGTTTTGCTTATTTCCTGACAGTCCCACCTGGGCTGCCCACACATCCAATATCACATTGTCAGAAAATCCCAGCATCTTAGGGCAGGAGAGGTCAATGGGTTTATTATTTAGTAGTGGAGCCACTCTTCAAATGAAACTCCAATATATAAATCAGATAAAAGTAGAGTTAATCTGTTTGAAGAGTTGGTGAGGGGTGGGCAGTTACTTAGTGCCCTCTTCCTTGAGATGAGGCACCACCCCAGGACCTTCCATATCAGTTCCCTCACATCCATCCCAGAGGGGGAAACAGGAAGAATTTCAACTGCTCTAACTCACAACCCACCCTCCACCCCGTACCCCCACCCCCCTGCCCCTGGCACTGTCTGGCTGGGTGTTTCTTAGGCTGGACCTGATGATGAATTTATTGGATCACCCCTCACCTTCCAGGTAAAAGCCCATCTTTCTGAGAAGACCCAGAAGATGTGACTTGAGTGGTAGGGCTGCCTGGCAGGGAGCTCTCTTGAGGGTAAGATACCCTCAGGATGTCATCTCCTTGGACTGGCCTGGGTCAAATGCCCATCCTTGAGCAGATCACTGTGGTCAGGAGGATGGAATGCTTAGACTGGCCAGGCTGGATCATGTGTCCACCCATGGAACTGGGCGCTAAGGTCAGCTCCACTGAAACCATAGAACTTTGAATGGGGGAGAGGTTAGTGGATGGTGATTGGGGGATAAAAAAAACCGATGTCCACCTATCCTTTCAGAACTGCCTTTGGACCCTTCTTCTCTAAACCTTCCTCAAAATACTAAAAGCTAAATTAGAATTTGGTTGGCATCATCAGCTCAAGTTATTAAGTATGTATGATTTTTCAGCATTTATTATGTCTGAGAGCCTGTGCTAGGCTCTACCCAGTTTCTGATGGTGGGGACTTAGAGTCCTGGATAGGGAGTTGATGGAGGATAGAGACTAAGTTTGTGTGAGTGGCTGAAAAGCCTTGCAGAGTGCTCTGGCAACGTTCTTTTAACTGGCAGCAAAGTATTTCATTGTAAGTTTGAACCATAATTTCTTTACCTAACCTCTACTGATAATCTTTTGGGTATTTTGAATATTTTAGTATTTCTTTTTTTTTTTTTTTTTTTTAAAGATGACCGGTAAGGGGATCTTAACCCTTGGCTTGGTGTTGTTAGCACCATGCCCACCCAGTGAGCTAACCGGCCATCCCTATATGGGATCCGAACCTGTGGCCTTGGTGTTATCAGCACCACACTCTCCCGAGTGAGCCACGGGCTGGCCCGAATATTTTAGTATTTCAAACATTGCTGCAGTGAACAACCTTGAACCTATATTTGTGCACACTTGTGCAGAGATAATGGTTGAATATATTCTTCAAAATCAAATTGCACAGTAAAAAGCATGTGCACGTTGTAAAAGGTACTGCAAACTTGACCTCCAAAGAAATTGTATCTTTTTTTTTTGCAGCTGCCTGGTAAGGGGATCTGAACCCTCGATCTTGGTGTTATAATAACCAACTAAGCTAACCTGCCAACCCAGGATTAAGAAACTTTAAAATCTTAGTCAATCTCACTGGTGAAAAATGGCCTGTCGTTTTAAGTTTCATCTCTTTAGTTTTGAGAGAAGTTGACCATTTTTTCATGTTATTTGGTCATTTGTATTTCCATTTTTGTAAACTACTCATTCATTTCCTTTGCCCATTTCTACCCGTTAAGTGGTTTGCTCATTGTGTATTTTTATATTGCTGTAAAACCTCTTTGTTTATCATGGGTATTAGTCATTTTTTTTCCTTAGTAGACTTTATATCTTATGCTAAGTAAAAAAAGCCAGACACAGAAAGACAAATACTGAATGATCTCACTTATACATGGAATCTGAAAAAGCCAAACTCCTGGAAAAAAAGAGTAGAAGGGTGGTGGCCAGAGATCGGGATGGGGAAATAGAGAGATGTTGGTCAATGGGTACAAAGTTTCACTTATAAGACAAATAAGTTCTGGAGACCTAATGTACAGCACAGTGACTATAATTAATAATAATTTATTATACACTTGAGATTTGCTAAGAGAGTATATCTTAAGTATTTTCAACACACACAAAGGTAACTGTGAGGTGATGAATGTTAATTAGCTTGACTGTGGTAATCATTTCACAATGTATGCATATATCAAAACATTACATTGTACACCTTAAATATATACAATTTTATTGCCAGTTATACTTCAGTAAAGCTGGAAAAAGAACTTCATATTTTAGAACAGTTTTAGATTTACAGAAAAATTGAGAGTACAGAGTTCCCATACACCCTACATCCAGTTTTCCCTATTATTAACATCTGACCTTGGTCCACTTGTTACAATGAATGAACTAATATTGATATATTATTATTAACTAAAATCCATAGGTTATTCAGATTTCCTTAGTTTTCCCTATTGTCCTTTCTCTGTTCTGGCATTCCACCCAGGACACCACATTCCATTTCGTAGTCATGCTTCCTTAGGCTTCTCCTGGCTGTGAAAGATTCTGACTTTCCTTGTTTTTGATGACCTTGTCAATTTTGACGAGTACTGCTCATGTTTTGTAGAATGTCTCTCAATTGGGATCTGTCTGATGTTTTTCTCATGATTGAACTGGGGTTATAGGTTTTTGGGAAGAGGACAACAGGGATCAGGTGCCATTTTCATCACGTCCTATCAAGGGTACATGCCAGCAACACGACTAATCACTGCTGATGTTGACCTTGACCGCCAGGATTCTCCACCGCGAAGTTCCCGCTCCCTTCCTCCTTCCCACACTGTACTCTTTGGAAAGAAGTTACTATGTGCAGTTTACCTTTAAGCAGTATGGAGTTATGATTTACCTCCCTGAGGGCAGAGTATTTACATAAGTTGTTTGAAATTCTTCTGCATAAGAGATTTGTCTCTTCTCCCCCATTTATTTATCAGTTCAATCACATTTATATCAGTATGCACACATGGATATTTATTTTTTAAATAACAGCTTCAGTGAAATAAATTCACATACCATTCAAGTCATCCACCCACTTAAAGAGTAAAATTCAATGGTTTTTAGTATAGTCACTGAGTTGTGTAACCATCACCACAATTAATTTTAGAACATTTTCATGACTCCCAAAAGAAACCCCATACCCTTTAATAGTCCTCAGTTCCTCTCCACGCCCCCAGCCTTAAGCAACCACCAACCTACTTTCTTCCTCTATGGATTTTCTTATTCTGGACATTTTATATAAGTGGTATCATACAGTATGTGGACTTTTGTGACTGGCTCTTTCACTTAGCATAATGTTTTCAAGATTCATCCATTGGTCATATGGTAACTTTACGTTTAACCTTTTGAGGAACTGCCAGACTGTTTTTCAAAACAGTTGCACCATTTTACAATCCCACCAGCAGTATATGAGGGTTCCAGTTTCTCCACATCCTCAACAACACTTGTGAACATCTATCTTTGTAGTGATATAACATCAAGGTCAAGGGTTCAGATCCCTGTACTGGCCAACCACGACCTAAGGAAAAAAAAATCTACATCTTTTTTTTTTTTTTTTTAAAGATGACTGGTAAGGGGATCTTAACCCTTGACTTGGTGTCGTCAGCACCACGCTCACCCAGTGAGCCAACCAGCCATCCCTATATGGGATCCGAACCCTGGGCCTTGGTGTTCTCAGCACCACACTCTCCCGAGTGAGCCACGGGCCGGCCCCAAAATCTACATCTTTGATTATAGCCATCCTAGTGGGTGTGAAGTGGTATCTCATTGTGGTTTTGATTTGCATTTTCCTGATGGCTAATGATGTTGAATATTTTCTTGTGTACTTATTGTTCATTTATATTTCTTCTTGGAGAAATGTCTGTTCAGATCCTTTGCCCATTTTAAATTGTGTTATTTATCTTTGTATTATTGAGTTGTAAGAGTTCTTTATATATTCTTGTATAGATACAAGTCCCTTATAAGATAAATGATTTACAAATATTTTCTCCCATTCAGCAGGTTGTCTTTTCACTTTGTTGATGGTGTCTTTGTAGCACAAAAGTGTCTAATTTTGATGATGTCCAATTTATCAATTGTTTTCTTTCGTGGCTATGCTTTTGGTGTCATATCTAAGAAATTATTGCCTATTCCAAGGTCATAAAGATTTGCCCCTATATTTTCTTTTAAGAAATTCATAGTTTTAGCCTGTATATTTGGATCTTTGATCTGTCTGAGTTAACTGTTGTATATGGTGTGAGGGAAGGATCCAACTTCATTCTTTTACATGTGAATATCCAGATGTCCCAGTTGAAAAGACTATTCTTCCCCCATTGAATTGTCTTGGCACCCTTGTTGAAAATCAATTGACTGCAAATGTTGGTGTTTATTTCTGAACTCTGAATTTATTCCATTGCTCTATATGTCTGTCATTATATCTGTACCACATTATCTTTTTTGAGGGGGTGGCTGGTCAGTATGGGGATCTGAACCTTTGACTTTGGTGTTATAACACTGTGCTCTAACCAACTGAGCTAACTGGCCAGCCCCTATGTTATCTTGAATGATGAAGCTTTATAGTGAGTTTTAAAACTGGGAAGTGTGAGTTCTCCAACTTTTTTTCTCCTTATTCATGGATATTTATTTTATATTTTGTGTTATAATCCAATACTACATTATATTTTTGCTCAAATTGTTCTAGCTTTGCCTACTGGGAACTCTTTCAGTTGGCCCCTGTGTCCCTTTTACATACCCCAGTCATTGTTATTTTTTATTTCTTTTTAGCACTTTCTTACTTTCTAACACTATAAGATGCTCCAGGTTCATCTTGTATATTTTCTGTCCCAATTTCATAATCGTTTATTTCTTTAAGGAGCCATTTTAAATTGGAAAATGGTATTAGATACTAAGATTAGGGTGCTAGTTATGCTCAGTTCTTTGCTTTTTATGTTGTATTTTCTCCAAATTTTCTTTTTATATATGGGAAGTATATATTTTGAATGTTCTGTTGTATTTAAAAGGCTTTTCGAAGGATAGTATTTTGGCAGGCAGATATGGGGTGGAAGGGGACATTCCAAGGAAGAAAAGACACATAGAGGCTGGAAAGTGCAGGATGTGTTTGGAACAATAAGAGCTGATGGGATTGGCTGGGGGCTTAGACGTACGCAGGACAGTATAAGATAGAGCTCAAGAGAGGTGAGAGCCAGGTGGCCACAGGGTTTGAATGCCAAACCAAAGAGTTTATATTTAATTTGGTGAACAATGGTAGTCACTGAATGTTCCTGAGCAGTAGAACCCTCAGCAATGTGGTATGTGGTTTGTGGGGAATAAGGAGCTTTCCAACTTACTAGGCAATTGAGTCTCATATTTGTTAGAATATTGACCTCAAGGACACTATGCATTGGGACTATTTTGTTTGCATATGAAAGAAATCTGAATGCAAACTGGCTGAAGCAAAATAATTTATTGGTTCATTTTACTGAACTTCTCTGGTAGTAATGTCTTCAGGCATGGTTCAATTCAGGAATTATCTTCCAGGCTCTGCATTTTCTGGATTGGCACCATCTTCTAACTGACTCCTTGGAGGAAGCATCAGGGAAAGGTGCAGCTCAGAAGAACTGCTGGAACCCAGCTATCTGCTGCATCTTATAGTGTACCCTTTGTATAAGTCTCCTTTGGCCTTTGGAGCTTGCCTTCTGGAAAGAGCACTGACCTGGGAGTAAGAGTCCTGACTCTATCACTTAGGGGTTCTGTGATCTGGACCAAATTACTTCCCCACTTGAGGAAGTCTCAGTTTCCTCATCTGTTAAAGGGAAGAGTTATGCCTGCCTGACCTCCTGCAGAGTTCAACTGAAAAAATAGGTGTAGTCTGTACAGTGCCTGACCCTTCTCTCTTTTGGTGATGGGTTGCATCCTTTTGGGGTGCCACCCCACCCCGCAACCTGGGGCCTGTTTCTGTGAGCAGCTCCTCCCTTCCCCCTTCTCTTCTTGTTCCCATCAAAATGTCCCTGACTGTGCCAGGTGTCTTAGTCTGTTCAGGCTGCTATAACAAAACACCATGGACTGATGGCTTATAAACAACGGAAATTTATTTCTCACAGTTCTGAAGGCTGGGAAGTCCAAGATCAAGATGCAGGTAGAATCAGTGTCTGGGGAGGACCCATTTCCTGGTTCATAGATGGTGCCTTCTCACTGAGTCCTCAAAAGGTGGAAAGAGCTAGCTAGCCTTCTGGGGTCTCTTTCATAAAGGCACTGATCCTATTCACGAGGACTCTACCCTCATGACTTAATCCTCCCCAAATTTCCCACCTCCTAATATCATAACCTTGGTGTTAGGATTTCAACATGTGAATTTTGGGGGGACAAAAACATTCAGACCATAGCCAGGTCTCTTCGCTTCTACTCTCCAGGGATAATCTGAGAAAATAGTTCTTAAAGTTTCAGTGGCTGAGTGGCTTAAAAGGTTGGCCCTCTGCAGTACTTAATGCCCTTCAGGGTACTGTTCAATGGAATTTCAGATACATGGCAGGTTAATAGGGAAGATATTTGGGGATGGGTGGTCTTTTCCAATGTGGTACAATTCAGCAAACATATTTACTGCATTAATAAATTGGGTTCATTAACAGAGGTAATGGAGATAATCTATGTCAGAGCATTCCCAAGGATGTAATAAATTTATCACTCTTGCTGCTGTGATTTTCACTGCATGCTGGCTCAGAGGACCAGTGGGCTGTGTGAGGATGTGGCAGGGATTTCAGAGACAGATCAGACACAGTCTTTGCACTCTAGTGGGGAGACAGACAGGCATATAAATAACTGGTGTACAGCAAGCAGAGAGAAACGCTTTGATCAAGGTTAAGCAAAGTGTCCTGGGAATGTTGGCACTGACTTGGATTCTGTCTGGGAGACTGGGGACAAATTCTTAGAGGCAGTCTGGTTTGCACAGTTGGAGTAGGGTGGACAGGTTTGGGGTAGAGATGGAGCGAGGGCAGTTCAGCTAGAAGCACAGTCTGAGCAGAGGCTCTGAGGTAAGGAAAGGCAGGGCAAGTTTGGAGCAGGACAAAGAGCGGGAATGCAGGAGTCTGTGTGAACGTGGAGCGGGGCGGCATGTAATAGTGGGAATGGACGGAATGGAACCGAGTGAGGTAGGGCTGGATGTCAAAGGTGAGTGGTTTGGATGACATTTGCCGTGCAGTGGGAAGCCATGCCCTGTTTGGGCAGGGGAGTTGCTGACAAGATCTGTGTTGGGCAGTGGGAGCTGGTACGGAGCAGAGAGAGAATGTGTGTGTTGGGGACACTGATTAGGAGGAAACGGGAAGCCAGGGGCTGCAGGTGCGAGGAAGACCTGGCCTCTGCTGCTTCCTGCATGTGCGACCTTGGACAGGTTCACTTTCTTCCCTTGAGCCTCTTCTTCCTCATCTCTAAAATGGGACCAACCAGTCCCATGGAGTTTGACGTGAGGCACAGAGGAGAGCGTGCAGGGGTCCTCGACCTGACTAGAGCAGGCCGATGAGGACGGTGAGAAGGAAAGGCGATAATGACAAACACGTGGCAAGCGCTTCCCACCTGTCATCTCATTTAATCCTTGCCACCACCCTTCAAAGTGAGAATTTTTACTACTCACATTTGACAGATGTGGAATCTGGGATTCACAGTGGGAAATCCCTCACCTCTGGCTGGTCAGTGGCATCCAGGTTGGGGAGCCTGCAAAGCCAGGGTGATCACTTTGCTGTGGGGAGAACTGTCCCTTCCACCTGCCTCTAGGAAATGGGGATGGAGGGAGAGGGGGAGAGGAGGGGTGGCTGGGTTTTGGGTGGGGCAAGGAGGTGGAGGTGGTGCTGGTGGCTGAGGTTGTGCTCCACACAGTGGCAGGGGTGAGTGGTGGGTGAGGAGAGGGGTGGAGTAGGGGATGGCCTCTGTGTGGGCCTGCTCTTCCCTCAGTGGGGAGCTTGTGTGTGCCTGTCGGGGTCAAGGACTGCCTGATGTGTGGTCTTTCAGCTCGGTTCATATTCAGAAGGGACAGAAGCAGTTACAGTGCTCCCCAGCAACTCAGTTCCCCTCCCTGGAAGCAACTAAGCTTACCAGTTTATCAGTGTTAACTGTTTCTTCCACAGAGATGACAAGATCATATCACTCAGGGCTGAGGTTTGAGGAATCCAAGGGTGGGGAAAGACAGGAAAACTCATCAACAGAATAGGGTGGGGTGAACCAGGGTGGGCTTCCTGGAAGAGCCAACTTTGGAGCCAGGTTTTACAGGAAGAGAGTCATCTTGCAGCAGAAAGCAGATCCCAGAGGAGGGTCATTTCCTAAATGGAAGTCATGCTCTTCCCTTCCAAAGCTGTCCTCATCTGGCATGAATGGCACCACAGCCAGCCACTTGCATAAACCAGGAACTTGGAAACAACTTTTCTGTCTTCCCCTCACCATGTCCAGCACAGCACAAGGTCCTGCAATGCTACCTCCTTAGCTCACTCCTGAATGCCCCCCAGATCTCTCTATCTCTAGCACTATCTCCCATTCAGATGTCACTGTGTCCCACTTGGACCTCTTCAAGAGCATCTAAGGGCCGGCCCGTGGCCCACTTGGGAGAGTGTGGTGCTGATAACACCAAGGCCATGAGTTCAGATCCCTATATAGGGATGGCCGGTTAGCTCACTGGGTGAGCATGGTGCTGACAACACCAAGTCAAGGTTTAAGATCCCCTTACTAGTCATCTTTAAAAAAAAACAACAGAGCATCTAACCTGGCAGTCCTGCCATTTTCCACCCAGCAGCTAGGATGATCTTACTGAAATGTCCAACAGATTACGTCAAGGAGAGTGAAGGGAGACCAGCGGGGCTAGACGCTCTGGGTTGGGAGGCCTCTACTATCTGACAACCCTGCTTTCTTTTAGACACTCAAAGATACCATGCGGGGCTTCCTCCAGGCTCTGGAGTTTTGCCCATGCTGGTCCCTGTGCTGGAACACTTCTACCACAGAGCTCCTTTCTCCTAGTGAGTCCTTGTTATTGACTTAATGTTTATATCCTCCCAAATTTCATATGTTGGAAATCCTAACCCCCCAATGTGATGGTATTAGGAGGTAATTTAGAATATGAGGGCGCTTTATAAAAAGAACCATGACAGAGATGATCTGTCTCTCTCTGCCGTGTGAGGATTCAGTGAGAGAATGGCCATCTGCAAATCAGGAAGAGAGTCCTCACCAGACACTGGCGCTGTGATCTCACAACTGCCCAACCTGCAGAACTGTGAGAAATAAACTTCTGTTATTTAAGCCACCAAGTCTATGGTATTCTGTTATAGCAGCCTGTATTAGTCTGTCTCTGTTGCTTATAACAAAATACCTGAAACTGGGTGATTTTAAGAAAACAAAATTTATTTGCTTATAGTTTTGGAGGCTAGGAAGTCCAAAGTCCAAGGAACACATCTGGTGAGGGTCTTGGTGGTGGTGACAGTGACCCAGGTGTCTCACATTGCAAGATGGTGGAAGCAGAGAGAGACTAACCTCTCATATGCTCTTTTTTAAAAGCCCTCAGAACCACACCCCTGACCACCATTTTTAATCTATTTACTATGGCATGGTCCTATAATCTAATCACCTCTTCAAGGCCCCACCTTTCAATTACCATAATAAGATTTTCCACCCTCTACAGTTACAGTGGGGATTAAGCTTCTAATACATGAACTTTGGGGACACAATTCAGTCAATCCACAGCACAGCCCAAGCTGACAAAGACAATCCACCTCATCCTTTAGAGCTCAGCTCAGTCCATCTCCCCAGGGAGGACTTCTGGAAATTCCCTCTTCCAGCAAATACCCTGTGCCCCATTGGGCAATACCAGAGCAGCTGCACAGTTTTTTTTCATAGCACTTTACCCAGTTTGTAGTTAAACACACACACACACACACACACACACACACACACACACAGACACACAGACACAAACACACACACACACACACACACACACACACATCAAACATTTGGAATAGGTAATATCTCTCCTGTATGAGAAGACACACTGTTAAAAGGTCACTTTCCCATGCCCTCATCCACCCTGTTCCCTCTTACCCCTCACCCAGGAAATGACTTTTATTAGCCTTTATGTCTCTGCAGTTTCTATATGTAGAGATAAGCAGGTATGAATTACGACTTTCTTCCCTCCCACTTTTTAACATAAATTACACATACTCTTCTGCAGTTGATTTTTTTCTCTTCGTAATGTATCTTGGAGATCTTTGCATGACAGCACACAGAAACACCCTCATTTAAAAGATTTTTTTATGGTTGCACACAGTTTTACTCCCATATGTGCCATATTTTATTTAACCAAATTATGTATCATAATTTATTTAACCAGTTCTCTCCTGACGGTGTTGGGTCATTCCCAGTCTTTTGCTATTATAAACAATCCTACAGATAACCTTGTCCGCATACTGGAATCTGTAGATAAATTCTCCAAAGGGGGGTCCGTTGGGCTAAAAGAGTAATGCATTTGTCATTTAGATAGATGTTGTCAGAGGGGTTGTACCAATTGACACACCCTGGTAATGTACGAGAGTGCCTGTTCGTGATGATGTGTTCGTTCATGTGATTAGGGGATGGTTTCTGTCCCCACAGGACTGTTAGCCCCAGGAGGGCGGGGACCATGTCTGCCTGGCTCATATTCACAGGCACTCGATAAATGTTGAATTAATGAGCGGATTCATGGGTCTACCAGGAGGGGTGGCCAAAGTAGGAGGGAGATCACCTTCCCTTTGTGTTCACCTTGTCCAGCCCGGCTTCCTGGATCCCTTAGAGGGCAGCTGGGATGGGGTGAGAGACCCTTGAGGTTCTGGAAGACCTAATTTTGATGGCTGCCTTCTGACCCCCACTCCACAGCAGCCCTTATCCTACGGGGAAATCAAGTCTGGTGTCTTACTCCTGTAAGGGGCTTGAAGGATGGACCCTTGTCTGATGCTTGAATCCCCTGCCTACTCTCTGCTTACATACCTCCAGAGGCAGGGAACTTACCCCTTCCAAGTGACTCCTTTCAACTTAGACAAGTAACTTTTAGGAAGTATTTCCATTTCTTAAGTGGACATCTGCTGCCTGTAGCTACCTGCTTTTTGGGGAATTTTAATTGTGGCCCTCTGGAAACAGGGCTTTCTGGCAGAAGAGCAGGACAGGTGTGCTTCAGCTATCCTTCTCTAGCAGGTAGGGCCAATTCTGCCCACTGCCTCACTCTCTCCTGTCCTGCCTGCAGGTATGTTCAGGAAGGGCGGTTCCGAATTGAGGAGAGGACGCTGACAGCCTTCCAGTGGCTCTACAGCCCACAGCAGCATCGCATCCTCAGCCGTGCTGACCTTGAATCTCCCTCCAGGTAAGGGGACCCTGTGCCCTCATCCCCCCACCCACCTGGTACTTATGCAGCCAGCCCCTCACTGGTCCATAAATCCAGTGGGGGACCATTGCCTTCAGTGGTGAAGAGGCTTCCCAAGGTCCTGGCAAGAGTTTATCAGCCTGGGCACTCATCTTCCACCACCGTGGACATGTAGGACCAGTGTCAGCGGTCTCCATAGAGACACCCTAGGTAACCCCACTGCTGCCATAGCCCTTTCCAAGGCCTCCTGAGCCTTTCTTCCTGCTTTCCCCATCAAAACCTCTTCACACCAGCTTCTAAATTGGCAGGACCCTTGCAGCAAAGAGTGAACAGGTCTTCCCATCCAGGGGTGGTTGAATGAAGGTGATGTCATTTGGGGGGGAACATCATGGGGTGGCCAACAGGAGAACAGGGATGACACACTCACTGCTGTTTCCCAGACTGGCCTCAGGAATAAGGTATAGCAGCCATGGGAGACTCTACCTCCCCACACATCTGCCAGGAATGCTATTTAGCTAAGAGCAGTGCACCTGCTCCCTCTTGTCTCTTCGACAATTTCAGAAGGTACAGGAAACAGCAAGATAGACATTGACTCTGGACCCAGTTCTGAGCAATGAAGAAGAATTCATTGAATGATGATGTGTGACAGGAAGCCTGGGAAAGGTGATGCAGGCCACCTGGGAATTCTTGGTATTCAGGGAATGGGTGGTCAGACAAGGGCCCTGGGCTCCAGAGGGTGGATCTCACATAATGTAGAGAAAAGTCAGAAAAACCTCAAGCGCTGGAGGCAAGAGTGTTGGGAAGTATGCGGAAATGAGTCTGAGTGTACAGCTGTGAATGCTTGCAGGGAAAGAGAAAGAGGCTGGTATGGCTGTCCTAGGAGCATGCTACTGTGACATGGACATGAAGGCCAGGCGATCTGATTTGGTTCCAGGCAACGTGCAAAGCTCTACTGCGTGCCAGCTGCCATCTGACATAAAGTAGCTTCTCCCACTCCTTCTTTCCTTTCCTTCAAAGCCCTTGTCACTACCTGACATTATTTTGTTCATATTTGTTCATTGTCTGTGTCCCCTGCTGGATTGTAAGCTCTGTTGAGCAGGGCTTTTTCCTTTGTGTTCTCCACTGTGACCTAGCACAATGCCTTGCCTAGAGAAAGAGCTCATTAAACAGGCCCTGAACGAATGACAAATTAACCTAATGCAGGTTCTGAACTTGTAGGAAGGCTGGTAGGAAGGCGAGCCCCAAGACTGAGTTGTGCTGGCTAAAACTGCCCAAGGTAACAGCAAGAGAGGAGGAGGATGAGACCTCCTGCCCATGCACGTGGTCTGAGGCTAAGTTGCTGCTCTGTTTTCTGAGTCAGAGAACAAGAATGCCCTTCAGAGTCAAAGAGCATAGCCAAGTCTTTAGAGGAGGAAAGCAATCATAAAACAGGATGGAATCATTTGAAATAACTTCAGATTTCATACCTGGGAAGGCTACATCTAAGAGGACTTGAAGAGAAGTCTTCCAGAGCTCAGTGACTGTGCTCATTTTTGTGACAGAATATTAATAGTTATTTTGTTTTAGTGCTTATTATGTGTCATGTTGTAAATGCTTTGCAGGAGTAAATCGATTTCATCTTCATAGCAATGATGTGATCTGGGTACTATTTTCTCCCCATTTTTCAGATGATGAAACTTAGGCATAGAGGCTAAGTAACAGCTAGTAAGTGGCAATACCTGCAACCACTGTGTACACTGCCTCTCAGAGAAGAAGGCACATGCCTGAAGGCAGGAGACAGGGAAGGTAATTTCTATCTTTACAAAGAGCAAGAAAGTAGTGTTCACAAACCATAAATAAGTGGACTTAGCATCTGTCCTGGTCAAGTTTCAGAGTCAGTTATTCAAGAGATGGTTTGGGGGCACTTAGACAAGGAAGAGGTGGGCGATTGACAGCAGCGAGGGAATTCCCTGAGAACCCACCCTGCTGGCGGAAGCTTATTTGCTTTTCTGATTAGTTTTCTAGATGAGAAATTAGATTGGGGGTGGTGGAGCAGGAGACAGTGGTTCTGAGTTTCAGCAAGAAATTGTTCTTTTCTTCCCATCAAATCCTTGCGGGTGACACAGAGGAATGAGGGCTGGGGGATGGCACAGTTAAAGAGGTGGATGAATGGGCTGCTGTTGCCTGAGTCCTGCTCAACATGTTTATCAGTGACTCAGGGAGGAAAGATGTGGAAAGCATGCTGGTAACATTGCTGATGGCAGGAACCTGGGCACCATCCCAGCAGGTGAGATGGCAGAATTGGGACCCAAAGTGCCCTGGAGGCTGGTTTCCAGGTCTGAGTCTAATAGATGTAACTTAACAGGGGTAAAGGAGAAAGCTATTTTGTTCTCTAATCCTGTCAGCACCTGGGCAGGAAGGTGAGGAAATCAGAGCTGTCTGGTGGGTTCCCACTGGGTAGAAGCTTAGGTGTGGCCCTGTGTTTTAGGTGTTTACCAAAGAAAATGCTCGCATCTTGAGGCTGCAAGCGCTCAGGGCAGAGTCCAGGGCAAGGGAAGAGAGGGTCCTGCTGTTCTGAAGCTCAGACTCCAAGAGGAATTTCTTTGTTTGTTCATTTATTTGGTGGACAGTGATTGAGCACCTTTCTTCTGCTAGGTGTTAGATGTTACCTTGAATGGCTGAGTAGTTTATATTTCCAGGTGATGGACCAGGCTGCTGAAGGGTCTGTGGACTGGCCACCCCTGCCTTCCTTTCTTCCTTCCACAGCTATCCATTATGATCCTGCTCTGGGTCAGGCCCTGGGGTTACGATGGTGCTCAAGGCAGACAAGGGCACTGCCTCCATTGGCCACATATTCTAGCAGGAGAGATGCAGACACAGGGACAAGAGAATTTCCCAAGATGACCAGACTGCTAAAGAAACCAAAACAGGGTACCGAGATCATGAGTGACCAGAGGGTGTGTGGGGACTTTGGAAGAAGTGGAAGGCCTCTCCGAGAAAGTGACATTTTTTCTAAATGTTTAATTGACACATCATAATTGTACACAGGTACTGTGTGATATTTTGATACATATATACAATGTGTAATGATCAAATCAGGTCAATCAACTTATCACTTCAAACATTTATCATTTCTTTGTGTTGGGGACATTCAAAATCCTCTCTTCTAGCTAACTGAAAGTATACAGTGGGGGCTGGCCCGTTGCTTACTTGGGAGAGTGTGGTGCTGATAACACCAAGGCCAAGGGTTCAGATCCCTGTATAGGGATGGCCGGTTGGCTCACTTGGGAGAGTGTGGTGCTGACAACACCAAGTCAAGGGTTAAGACCTCCTCACTGGTCATCTCTTTTTTTTTTTAAACAAAAAGGAAGTATGCAATAAACTGTTAATTATAGTCACCCTACAGTGCTATCGAACACTAGATCTTATCCCTTCTATCTAGCTGTAAGTTTGTATCTGTTAACCAACTTCTCACTATCTCCCTTCCCCCTACTCTTTCCAGCTTCTGGTAACCACCAGTCTATTCCTATGTGATCAGCTTCTTAGCTTCCACATGACTGAGAACTGTGCAGTGTTTCTCTCTCTGTGCCTGGCTTATTTCACTTAACATAATGTTCTCCAAGCTCACCCATGTTAGTGTGAATGACAGGATTTCATTCTTTTTTATGGCTGAATAGTATTCCGTTGTGTATATATACTACATATTCTTTATTCATTCATCTGCTGATGGACACTTAGGTTGATTTCATATCTTGGTTATTGAGAATAGCACTGCAATGAACATGGGCGTGCAGACATCTCTTCAATATACTGATTTCCTTCCCTTTGGATATATAACCAGCAATGGGATCACTGGATCATATGGTAGTTCTATTTTTAGTTTTCTGAGGAACCTCCATACTGTTTTCCATAATGGATGTGCTAATTTACATTCCCACAAACAGTGTATGAGTTCCCCTTTCTCTGCATCCTCGCCAGCATTTGTTATTTTGAGAAAGTGATATTTGAGCTGAGTCCTGAAGGGCACAAGGGGGCAGTCATGTGGAGAAGCTTCTAGTGAGGGGTGTTGATTGGATTGTGGGGAGGGGGCACAGGACATAGGAGTGGGAGAGTTTTCCCGCAGGGGAAACAGCAAGTGCATGGCTGTAGCTATGTTCTAGAAGCAGAAAGCCACTGCGGCCAGAGCAACATGACCAACAGAGAGAAGCAAGGAAGATTTCCATGCAATTAAAGAAAGGGCTTTCTAGCACTTAGAGCTGCCTGAGGACAGCGTGGGCTTCCCCCGAGGGAGTGAGCTTCCTGTTACTGGAGGTCTGCAAGCCGTAGTCAGAGGCCGCCCTCCACGGAGGTTACCGAGGAAGAGACTCAAACATCCCAAAGGTTGGCTAAAGGACCCTTCATTCTTTCAACCCCTTCAACTTCAGGAGAATCCTTGGTTTTGCAGAAGCTGGGAGGATGTCTGTGGAGCGAATGCGTGAAAGCTCGTCCAGGTCCAAGACAGCGGGCAGTTTCAGGAGTTCTAGCAGCTCTTGCGATCCTCTCCCCCCACCCCCGCTTCCAAGTCCCGATAGCACCGTACCCCCTCCCGAGTCCCCCCTAACGCAGAGCTGGAGAGAGCCCCAGGGCGTCTTCCTCAACGGACCAGGAACCCGTGGATCTTTCCGCACCTCCGTTCCCCACTGCCGCAGCCCCATCCTCCGGGAGCCTCCGTGGGCAGGTGGGCTGCTGCCTCCTCTCCCCTGGCTCCCATGGGCGCGCCCGCCCCGCCCCGCGCCTTTGTTCCGGAGGAGCCGCCTCGGGCAGTCTCCTGCTGGCGGCGACGCGAGCGTCCCCACGGCGGGCGGGCGCGGCGTTCAGGACCCGTCGCCCCCCCCCCGCCCCCCTGCGCCCTCCCCCGCCCCCTCTCCGGCAGCTGCGCGGCGTCTGCGCTGGGCGAGCCGGGGTGCGCACCGCCACCAGGGCGCGGGCGGGGCGGCGGTGTCGCGAGGGGCAGGAGAGCGAGGTAGGCTCGGGCCGGCGCGGGCTTTCGGGCCGCGTGTGCGGGCTCCGCGGCTGGGGACGCGCCCGCCAGGGGTGCGAGCGGCTGCGGCCGGCGGCGGGCGGCCGGCGGCGGGCGCAGCTTTGTGCGTCCCAAGCTGCGGGGCCGGCTGTGCGCGTGTGCGCGCCGCGGTGACGGCGCGCGCGCTGGGCGGGCTGCGAGGGATCCCCGCCGGCCGGGAGGAGGGGGCTCGGGTCCGGAGGCCGAGGGGGGCCGCCGCGGTTCCGGGCGCGCGGGCGGGGTGAGCCGCCGTGACTGGCTGTTGACATTCCGACCACGTCGGGGAGGGACCCGCGGCGCCAGGCGCCACAGAAGGTCAGTGGCTCCATAGCCAGCCTGGATCAGGACGTGAGTCCCGGGTGTGACTGAACGTGGAATCGGAGCGTATGTTGGGACTGTGACTGCGTGTGTTTGCGAAGAGGCATCGGGCACGTATGGACCGTGTGAGCCCCGTGCTGAGATCCCACAGAGCAATTCAGCCTACTGGGTTGTTTGTGGGAGGTGGGGTGACTGTCCTCAGAAATCCGTGCGGGGTGGGGCACTGCACACACATCCATGTATTGGGCCGTGTACGCGTGAGTGAGATGGTGTTCAGCTCCCGTCAAAGTCTCCGCCAGTAGAAGCTGACCGAGGTGCAGGTCAGAAGCGGGGTGTCTACAGGTGGCCGTACAAGGTAAAACGCCAGGAACCCCAGGAGGACCTTGTAGCTAGGCTGGGTTTGTTTGTTTTTTTTCTGAAAGGGCATAAACCCCACCCCATCCTCACTCCAACTGTGCCTGTTGCAGGGGTGCGGGGAGAGGAGGGAGATCTAGAATGGTGGGGTGCTGGCTGAGGGGCCTGATGCTAATTTCCGGAGGTCATGGGTGGGGGTCCAGGGCAGGTGTGTGTTCAGGGGACCTCAGAAGTCTGTGTAGACCCCACTTTGGCTTTGCCACGACTAGAGTCTGTGTATGTGGACCTGGGAGCTGGTTGGGGGGCTTCTCTTCTCTCATCTGTTTTCTATAGGTCCCCTACACCCTTCCTAACAAACCTGAAGGGCATTTACATGCACGTGGGGTTTGGGCTCTGAATGCGGAGGTCTGCCTCTGTTGAGTGGCCCCCATCAGACCAGCCTCCATAGAGAATAATAGGGTTGTCCTGGGCTGGGCTCCAGGGCTTTCTAGTTCTTTTCATACTTTGTGACCCTGGGGCTGTCCCTTAAGCTCTGTAGGCCTCAGTTTCCCATGGAGAGGGAGAAGGCACTGCCCTCCCCCATTCTTCCTGTTCTTCCTGCTGCTGGGAAAGGAGTAAACAGAAACCTCGCACAGCTGTCTGGGGCTGGGAGACTGGGAGGAACTTAGAGCCTGTGAGGTCCTGGGCAGTGATATCCCCCAGGAACATCCTAGTATATCTTCATGGCTTGGGCAAGAGTTGCGGGAGGCTCTGCCCTCACCTCCAAGTAGGGGTGCTAAGTTTTCTGAGTCCAGGGGTGGGGTGGGGTGGGTGTCTGCTAGATCTGGCTGCTTAGGCTTCAAGAAGCTTCCTCAGGTCCCTCCTCCCTTCCCAGATGTTGGGGAGTGGGAGAAGGATCTTGGGGGGGGCTGGTAGGGGGGTGTGATGGGAGACTGGAGCTGAAGAGCTGCAGCAGCCACTCTTGACCACTGTGGTTGATGCTTCTGGGCAGAGGCAGATGCTAAACTTGGGTAGGGCCAGGGCACATCTAAGTGGGACTCTTGCTCAGCCCAGGGTGTTGTGGTAATCTGGCAGGAGGTGGCCTCAGTTCCAGAGAAGAGGATCCTCCTGTGGCAGGTGACCTCAGAACCCTCTTCTCCCCTTTTCCCATGACCTTGTCCGATCGAGTGTGGCTGAGCCATAGTGACTCAGAATGACTGGAACATTGAGGAAAAGGGACCCTGGCGTGGATGAGGGTGGTGGCAGTGTAGCACAGTGGTTAAGCATGAAGGCCATGTTGTCACTCAGACCTGGGTGTGAATCCCAGCTCTGTCCACCACCCACTCGCTGTGTCTCAACCCATGTTCCCCCTAAAGCAGAGCCTGGGAGAAAGGCTTGCACGCAGTGGCTTATTTCGTAAGTGATCTCGGGATCAAGGGTGGGGTGAGGGGTATGAAGGAGAGAAAGGGAAAGCAACACAAGGAAGCACCGTTTTTATTATTACCCTGAGGAAGCTTCTGGACTGCATTTCAGAACTGCTCTGTTGGAGAGAGGAACAGGGAAGTGTTTATTCATTAGCTGTGTTCCCCATTGGACAAGGGTGGCTCCGTGGACATGAATTCCCTCGTGCTTCCAGCTTGCACGTGAGGTTCAAGTGGTTTCCTATGGGGATCCCACACTTCATCTTCAAAGAAGGCCAGAGTGCGGTGCTAATAACACCAAGGTCAAGGGTTCGGATCCACGAATTGGCCAGCTGCTGGGGGGGGGGAAAAAGAGGCCTGGTGCAGCCCTCTATCAAGTGCTCCCACCTGTAAGATGCTGCTTGGAGCCTGCAGGGGACTTGTCATAGCAGAAGTGGCCAGAGTAAGAGGTGGGGCCAAGAGGGTTTGAAGTGGCACACTAAGTTGTCCAACACACTGTGTGACCTTGGGCAAATTACCTAACTTCTCTGAGCCCCAGTTTCCTTATCTGGGTGCTGTGAGTGTTGAATGAGATATTTATTGTTTTTGAACACGACGATGGGTTCCATAGCAAGGGCTCCCCTAATGGAGTATTTCTGTATAGTCAGAAAGACCACATGTTCTGGGTGGCTCAGGTATTCATTCACTCAAGTGGAGAAGGAGTCTGGATAAGACGACCTCTAAAGACCCCCTGCTGGTTGTAGAATCTGGGGTTCAAGGGCCAGACTCCTGACCTGGCCAGTTCCTCTGGGGCTGTGGCCTGGTTTCCCAGCCCTCCTGAGGGGTCTGTTTCACAGTCTGCGAACTGGAATCAGTGATTGCCTGTCCCTGGGCTGGCTGTTCAGAAGTGCCCCTCCATGGACACAGGAGGACACAGGAACTCAGAAGTGGGCAGAGGAGGAAGAGGGGAACAAGGAGCTGGGAAGCAGGTGCTTGAAGGAGGATTGCAGGGAGGGTCGGTGCTGGTGTTTGGAGCTGGCAGATGGTCGTTGGCACTGGTCTGGGCCACAGTCAGTGGGGAGGATGGGGCAGGAGAGTGGGGGAGGGTGAGAGAAAACAGAGCAGGAAGGGTGAGGAGGGCGGGCTGCCAGAAGGTGGCCGAGAATGATGGAAGAACCGGGGCTGGAGGTGAGCTGGGCAGCCCTGGCTCCCAAGGAGTAGAGGTGTCTGGAGTGGCGGGGACAGGCTGGACAGAAGCAGGGACAGGCTTCATATTTTAGGATTCAGCACACACAAACCTACTCATTTTCCCTTTTCCCAGTGTGTCCACCCGCGCCTCCCAGGCCACCACCCCATGACAGGGGAGGTGCTGTCTGCCGGTACTTAGGTCCTTTTACGAGAGGTGATTGGAGGTGTGGATGTGCCTCTGCCAAGGCCTGTTGCCATGATACCGTGCTGGCCCTTGTCTCCTTACCCTCTCCCATCCCCAAGCAACGTGCCACTCTCTCCAGGAGAGGTCACACAGTGGGGAAGATGTCCAGCTGCTTCTTGCTCATGCACGGGCAGCTCAGGCTGACATCACAAAGGTCACTGCATCCATCCCTCTGCCTGCAGGCAAGGTCACACCCAGCAGCCACTGTCTTCATTTACAGTCATTCAAAGACTACTCTGACTGCTGCAATTTGGGGCAGCTTTTGTTTTTAATAGATTTAATAAAAAATGAAGCCAGTAATGCCAGCCTGTCTACTTCCCTTTTAAAGAGAGTGTCTTGTGAGTGACATTCTCTTCTTGCTCACATCTCTTTCAGTGCTTTGGTGCCTCTCCAGCGGGAAGTTCTGCCTCCTGTCTGATCTCGGCCTGCGGTGCGCCACTTGTGCGTGTGTGTGTATGTGAGTGTGTATTGTGTGTTTGTTTTTCTCTGTTTGCTACAGCCCTTCCAGATGGCTATAAGGGGATTCCTGCCCACCTGCTCACAAAGTGAAGCGGCTGTGGGGGCTCCTGAGACAGGTGGGATGCCAATGGCAAGGCAAGGATTTTGCTTTGGGGGACCTGGCCTGAGATGGAGGCTGTGCTGAGCCCCTGGCCCTGCCCACGCTGTGGTTCTGGGCTTGCAGCTTGCTCTCAGGGCCAGCTGGTACTCCACCCCTTCCCTAGTTCAGATCCAGGATTGCCAATCTCCTTCCTGGACCATGCTGGGCCTGTTGACCGGGCCCTGCCAGGTCTGGGTCAGCAGATGGCAGTGGGCATGGGCACCTGTGGGGATCCTGGCACAGCCAGGACACTGCTGATTAGATGACTGGTAGTGAGCAGGAGCAGGAGGGAAATGACAGGCAGCAGGCACATTGAGGTGTGCCTGTGTGTGTGTGTACACCTGTGCTTGGCATGCTGGATTGCTGTGTCTGTACATCTCTGTGTGGCTACGTGTGGTTCCTCTGAGCATGTCTGTGTGTGCACTGTTGTGTGCTCTGGTTTGTTCATGGGTACTTTTTTCTGGGTATGTGGTTGGCCACCCACTGGAGTCCTGGGTCCTTGAGGGTGTGCCTGTCCAGATGGCAGGTGACACTTTACCCTGGCAGGATTTCCAGGTTCCACGAGGCTCTCTGAGTCTCTGCCCTGCCCAATCCTGCCCTCTCTCCAGGTTTCCTTACCCTGGCCGCCCTCTGCCTTAAGGAACTGCTTCTCCCCCTCTGGCAGTGTGGGTGTCCACTGCCTTCTGGATGGGGCCTGAGAAGGGACAACCAGTCCATTCTCCAGCCCCATCCTCCTGATCTCTGAGCTGGGATGATGGATGTGAGCCCAGGGCTGAGGAGATGAGTCAGGGATGGATGCCAGGGGTGAGTGGAGCAGCCTGTGTGTGCATCAGGGAAGTGTGTGTCCCTATCCCCATCCATCTGACCCACCCTCAGTGGCTTGGGCACCAGTGTAGCTGTGAGAAGGCTCTGTGACCTTCATTCTCTCTTCCACTGTACCCTTGGTTTCTGATGGGGAGCAGAGTGATCTCGGGGGCTCGGGGCATCCCAGTGGGGGCCTTGGCCTCAGCATAATCCATCTCACCAAAATCATTGACATTATGGAGCCCTTCCTGTGTCAGGCCCTGGATTATACACTAGACATGGATTAGCTCATCTGGTCCTCAGAACAATCCTACCCTATGAGGATAAACATCTTATGAGGTGGGTTCTAAAAGCATTCCCATCTTATAAGGAAGTGGAGGCTTAGAGAGGGTGAGTCACTTCCACAAGGTCACACAGCTCGTAAGTGGTGGAGCCAGGATGTGAACCTAGGTCTGTTCTCAACACTTGCTGCTGTTCCCTCCACTTTTCACAAAGAGTCTCCCCCTCAGAGAGCTTGTCCCAGGTCATCCCCTCTAAACAAGGTTCCCCACCCGTCTGTTCCCCTTTAGATCATATCACCCTATTGTAAATACCTGCATAATGTTAGCCCTCTTTTATCCTCTCCACCCTCACCCCCTGCCCAGAGCAGGGATATGTCTGTCTCGTTCACTGAAATATCCTCAGGACTAGCAAAGAGCCTGGAACACAGTAGGGATGCAATAACCATTTATTGAATGAAAGAATGAATGAACGAAGATGAAGCTCTACACCCCTCTGTGCTGTCTGTCACGCGGCAGGGACCACTGAAGAGGAGCCAGAGCACAGGCTCTGGAGCCAGCTTGCTTGGTTCCAGTTCTGGCTCTGCCACTGTTCCGGTTAGCTAATGCTGCATAATAAACCACCCAAAAACTTATGCCTTAAAATAATGGTGACATTTATTTTGCCCATGATTCTGCAATTTGGGCAGGGCTCCGTGGAGATAACCCATATCTTTCACACTCAGCATCTTCCAGTGGTTGAGGGTCTCAGGCTGGAATCATCTGTGGCCTCCATTGCTTATATCTGGAATTTGATGCTGGCAGTTGGCTTGGGGTCTTGGTTCCTCTCCATGTGGGCCTCTCTCTCCTTGTGCTCCCTCCTCATGATGGTTTGGGCTTCCTCACAGCATGGTGGCTGGGTTAAGGGGCAAGCATCCCAAGAAAGGGAGCCAGGCAGGAGCTATTTCACCTTTTCTTTCTTTCTTTCTTTTTTTTTTTTTTTGGTGTGTGTGGCTGACCTGTATGGAGATTCGAATCACCTTTTCTTACCTAACCTTGGAAACAATGCCACAACACTTCTGCTATAGTTACAGACCTGCACAGATCCAGGGGGAGGGAACATAGACCCCACCTCTCCATCAAGGAGTGTCAATGTTGCATTATAAGAAGAGCATGTGGATGGGAGATACAGTGTGGGATGGTGTGGCCATCTTTAGAAAATAGTCTGCCACAGCCACTTACTGGGACTGTGACCTTGAGCAAATGACCTAGTCTCTCTGTGCCTCAATTTCCCCATCTGTAAAATGAGGACACTATCACTGTGTACCTCATCAGGTTATTCCTTTAGCAGTGGCTACACTCTTGCCCGTGGATCCCCCTGGCCGCAGGTGAGGCTTTGGTCCAGGTTTTCTACTAGACTACAGGGTCTGTCCCCGATTCCCCACCCACTCAGATGTAACAGGAGACATCTTTCTATGTAGAGCCCTCCTGAGGGTGAGGCCTGTCATGGGGAGAGAAGCGGGGAACTTGAATGGAAAAGGCCTTTTCTGTCTCAGTGTATTATATCATTTCAAGTCAGTCATGCTTTCTTCAAAGGGGCAAGGGACAAGTGCTGTTGATGGAGCTCCAGTGTTGAGCCTGGGGCTGCAGCAGGATTCCTCTAGTCCTGGGGGTGGAGTGATTATCTAGGGAAATCAGGATAAATGAATCATGAACATGCTATGTTTGATCTGCAGGCCTTTTTTCTTTTTTTAAGTGTCTGAGGTAGCTCCCTGCCTCTCCACCTGTCTCTCCTGCCTGCCTCCACCTGAGTCACTGTTCATCTGCCAGAGGGATGATCCTTTAGCCCAGCCTGCAGCATCTCACGTGTAATGCTGCCCTCATTCGGAGCCTGCTGTGCCCTGAGCCTTCTCTGTAGGAATGGTTAGAAGGTTCAAAGAGGGGGCTCTGAGTTTGAATTCTGCCACTGCTGTCTACCAGCCCTGTGACCTTGGGCAAGTCTCTTAAGCTCTCTGAGGCTCTTATTCCTCATCAGGAAAGAGAATAAGGTTGTGGAAAGGATGAGATTAAGTGAAAAGTTTGACATATCTGGTTCGCAGGAGACTCAGGAAATGACTGAAGTTATTATTCACAGATGAAAAACCAGAGGCAGAGGGAGTTTAAGGGGTTTTCGCACAGCTGCATATACTGTCAAAACCAGGGCCGGAATCCATATGTTCTGACAGCAGGTGGCTTTTGCTTATCTTTTGCAACAAGGAGAATTTCTCCTATCCTCAATCCCTTTTGCCAAAGGGCAATATGGCTGCCATCCTAGAGGTATAAACAAGGAGACTCCTTTTCCTCCATGCACCACCCAAACTTACCTGTAGAGGGCGCTAATGCCCAGCTTCTGGCCCATCCTCCCGCAGGCAGTACCCAGGTACTCTGCTGCAGCAGGGGGTATTGGGAGTGACCCAGATGGATGGGAGGGCAAAGATTTGGCTATGTGCTTTCCTTTAGTGAGACCCCCTTCAGACAGCCCCTAGTTTCCAAGCCTTCCTACAGATAACTCCAGGACTGGCGATGATAATGGGAATATTGAAATGGATTACAGTCCAGTGTTTCTCACTGGACCAGAATCATCTGGGGAGTTTGGTAAAGATGCAGATCCCTGGTCCCACCCCGGAATGCTGGAATAAGATATTTAGCAGTCACACTAGCTACTATGTCTACAGGTCTGTGCCAGGCACTGCTCTGTAGGCTTAACATGTATTAGCTAATTTACCCCTCGCAACAGCCATATGAAGGAGATACTATTATTATCTGCACTTTGTAGATGGGGAATCGGAGGCACAGACAAGTTAAAGACCTTGCTCAAGGTCACAGTACTGGGAAGTAGCAGGACTGTGGTTTAAGCCCATGCTGTGCAAGCCCCAACTGGTTCTCAGGCCCAGTGCATTTGAGAACCTATTTTATAACACTGGGCCTGTCCTTTTTCTTGTTTCTTTTTGCTTCCTTTTCTTTTTTTCTCTTTCTTTCCCTTTTGCTTCCTTTTATTTGCCATTATGGTAAAGAGTGTTTATTGTGTTTTTCTAATTACAAAAGTAAGGCCTGCTCATTTCAAAAAGCTTAGAAAATACAGAAAAGCACAGAGAAGAAAAAAAATCATCATCCATAATCCCATCTCCTGAGTAATATGGCCCCAAGCATATTATTTAGCTTGTTTTATTCCACCCTGAAATTACTGTGACTTTTTCCACATGTCATTGCATATACATCTGCACCTACTTCATCGTGGCTGAAATGTACTCTGTTGCCGGGAGATGCTGTATTTCTTTAACCCACCCCCTACTCTTGAATATTTATGTTGTTCCCAGTGTCCCCCAGTTATGACAACAATGTGAAGGGGACCTTGAAAATACAACTGCACCCATCTCTGAGTTTTTCCCCTTGGGATGCAGTGGAATTGAAGGCGGAATTGCTATGTCAAAAGGCATACATATTTTAAAAAATCTTTTTATTGAAGCATAATGTATATATATATACAGAGAAGTCTGCATATTTTAAGTATATTGGTTGATGAATTTCCACAAACTTGACACACTCAAATAAAACCAACATCTAGATCCCAAAAACAGGCCATGATTTATACCCTAGAAGCTCTGTTGGCACGCACAGTTTTAAGGATTCTGATTTGTGTTGCCAGATTCCCTCCAGCAAAGTTATATTTTGGTCTCCTTTAAGTTTTCTTACTTAGGATTGAAGCACAAATTCTTTGCTTAAAAGCACAGTGGATGGCAGAACCATCTGCAGTCAGACAGTGAGGAACCCTGGTGCCCTCTTTCTGAGTTAAGACAGACCTGCCCTGAGTGTGGAAGGGGTGGACCCAGGACTGGGGTCAGTGGTCACTTTGAGCTGTCAACCTTGAGTTTAAGAAGGTTTTAAAGAAATGATCCTTTGTAGCTTCTTCTTCATCGTCTTTTTTTTAAAAGAGAAAACCATCCACTTATTTACCATTTTTTCTTCTAATTATGACATGTTCATGGTGGGGGGGAAAAAGCACATAGAAGGACATACAGTGAAAACTCCCATCCTCCCTTTTGTCTAGTTCCAGTCCTATTCGGAGGTGACCAGTCTTGGACCATAGCTATGTTTTCTTCCAGAAATTGTCTAGGCATATATAACAATTTACTTATTTATTTAAACTTACGGGATCTTACTTTATGAACTGTTCTGTGTCTTTTTTTTTTTACTTGAATTTTTAGGATATCTTTACATATTAACATATACAAGTTCCACATCACTATTTTCAATGGCTACCTAGTATTCCATTGTATGCTTATTCCACAATGTAATTCATCCCCAGATGATGGTCACTTAGTTTATTTTTTGTATTTTCTATTACAAACAATAATGTAATTAACATTTGTATGCATAGATCTTGCCAACTTGTGTGAGTAAACCTGTGTGATAAATTTCTAAAAACAAAGTTGTTGGCACCAAGGGTTTGTGCACTTAAAATTTTGAGATTGTAGTAGTCAGGGTTTTCTAGAGAAAAAGAATCAGTAGGAAATATATATACACACATACACTGGTTCATGTAGTTGTGGAAGCTGAGAGGTCCTATGATCTGCCATCTGCAAGCTAGAGACCCAGGAAAGCTGGTGATATAGTTCCAGTCTAGTCCTAAGGCCCAAGAACCATGAGTCTTGATGTCCAAGGGCAGGAGAAGATGGATGTCTCAACTCAATAGGAGAGTGGATTCACCCTTCCTCCACTATTTTGTTTTGTTTGGGCCCTCGATGGATTAGATAACGCCCACCCACATTGATGAAGATGATCTTCTTTACTTAGTCTACCAATTCCAATGCCAATCTCTTCTGGAAGCACCTCATAGACACATTCAGAAATAATGTTTACCAGCTATCTGGGCATCCCTTAGCCCAGTCAAGTTGACACATAACATTAACCATCACAAAGATATTGCCAGATATCTACACACTAATGGGGTTGCCTGTTTCCTTATACCCTCACACCATTATCAAGGTTTTTAAAATTTTTTAATGTTTATTTTTACATTTATTATCTGATGAGTAAAAGTGATACTATTATTTAAAAATTTTTAATTGTGGCAAAATTTGTAGCTTCTTTAGTCCACAGCCATGTATCGCTAGCAACTTTCTTGGTAGACTGGCCTTACTGAACAGATCAGAATAAATGGTGCAATCGTGGTATGTCTGGGTTCTGCTCTTCGAACCCAGTTTTTACAAGAAGTACTTGTGCAATTATTTTTTTGTCATCATCTTGATTTTCAGACCTCGTGCAATGGGAAATTCAGTTTGGTCCCTGAGATAGTACGTGTGGTGAAGTGATCTGTGGACTGTAAATTATTATACAGATACTAGGTGCTGTTTTATTTTGACCCCGAGGCATGAATTCCTAACTGATGTGGGGTTGCTGCTCAGACTATCCATACCCGCTGTGCCCTGTTACTCTGGAGATCAGAGTGTGTTTCTCTGCCACCGTCCTTTATCCTTACCTGGCTTAGGAAGGAAGCAGAGGCCATTCTAAGTCTCCCCTTTGATGAATGGCAGATTGAAGCCTCAAAAGAGTGGGTGACCTGAGCCGAGTTCGACGGGGTCAATACTGGTGCCAACTCATGCATTTGGACGGAGAAGATCTAGGCTGGACAATCCAGTGCCCGCTTTTCTAGGAGCATCCGTTTCCTGAATGTCCTCTAACTACCTTATCCAAGTGCCCGGGAAAGGAGCTTGTCTCATCTTTCAGCTCCCACTGGTGTCTGCAAGATCCGAGCTGCCTGATCAGAGGAAACCACACTGTCCTTTCCTTCCCTCTGGCCCATGGACCTGGGGACACGCTGGAAGGGCTGCTGAAAGGAGTCTGGGCTACCTCTTTTCCTCTGATCTTAGCCAGTTTTCTTGGCTCCACATACCTTGAAAGCCCATAAAGTTGGGTGGGTTCCCTGGAACTCTGCCCTGGGGTTGGGGCTCTGGCTGGGACTTGCCCCTTTGGCTGGTCCTGCAGGAACACCCACAGGCCTTGTGACCTGTGACCCTGGGGTCATGGAGCAACCTCTGGAGAGAAGGAAGCAGTCTGGGCAGGTGTTGGCAAGACTTGGGCCCTTACTCTTTCCCATTTCATCATTGTTCTCTCTTGCTGTTGAGCCGAGCTTGCATTCAGGGCCTTAGTTTTCCTGTCTGTACAATAAGAACTGCACAAATTGTGCTTTTCTGTGGGTTCCAGAATCAGAGGGGCAGGTTTGATGTGATGATCAGTACCTACCGATGCAGATCACTTGCAGAGCAGTGACCGCGAGCTTGGGCTCTGTGGTCAGAACTGGCTGTGCTGCCAAGCTGGGCAAATTCTGTCGAGTTCCTTAACCTCCCTCAGCCTGCGTCCCCCTCTGTAAAATGGGGAGAACAGTGGTACTACCTGTGAGGCAGTGGTGAGGCTGAACTGAGCTACATGAGTGGTGTTAGGTCAGCGCTGGCCTGTAGTAAACTCACAGACCCGGGTGCTGCCCCTCGCTCCCTCATCCCGGCAGCTCGTCCTCAGCTCCACTCCGACCAGATCGCCTGGCTGCTGAGTCAGTCGAGGTCTGGGAGGAAGCTGTGCTGTGCTGGGGAGGCCTGGGGGGAGGGCGGGGCCTGCCTCCAGAGAGCTTCCCTTTTCTCTGGACTCACAGCCCTTCCTAGGGAGCCCACAGCCCCCTTGCTGCCCACCACCAAGAGAAGAGGAACCAAGGGTCAGAGCAGAGGGGACAGGAAGCCTAGAAGGACTGAGGCAGGGGTTGGAATCATAATAGATAGTACTGACAGCAGCTCCCATACGGTGTGGAGCCCTGTGCTAAGTGTTTATGTCCATTGATGACCTCGTGACGTTGGTGGTAGTATCTCATATTACAGGAGAAAAAACGGAGGCCTAGAGAGGTTAAATAACTTGCTCGAGGTCACTCAGCTTCAAAGCTTGGGAGACTGGGAGCTGAGGAGGGGAGAGAGGAGAAGGCTCTAGAAAGGCTCTCACCCCATCCAAAGCTCATGGAGTAAAATGAAGAGCCACGTGGGAACCTCCTTTCTCTCTCTTCAGGCCCTCACGCTGGGGGTGAGGGAGGCGCTGGGACCTTCTGGCCTCTCCAAGCTTCCTTGATCCCGGTGGCATTGAGGAAGTCCAGGATGCTGTGAGTTCTGTGCCCCTCCTGCTAACATGCCAGGCTATTGCTGCTCCATGGCCAGGTGTTTGGGTCCCATGAGTGTCCTTTGTGGCTTTCAGGGACAAGAATCTCAGGTGGGAGAAACCAGCCTCAGGGTGGCAGCAGTTGAAGCCTTGAAATGCACCCCCTGCCGGGTCCCCAGGCTGCCCTGCTGCCCTTCAGATGTTTGGGTCTGGGCCTGAGTCCTTCCTGACTCTGGGAATGCTTGGTCCAGGTGGCCTCATACCTGGGTGTTTACCTGTGTGTTTCCATGGATGGTGAGGCCCTGTATAAGAGCATCTGTCAGCTTTGTCCTCCTTGGAATAGGTGTGATGGGCGACATTCACATGTGGTCAGTATGGTGGGTGTTCCCAAGCCTGGTGTGACTATGACACACCTCTTTCTCTCATACATAAAGGTGCATAGAATACACCGCAAAGATGGGCTTGCCATCACCTCCCTCAAATGGATAAAGAAGTAAGAAATTTGCAAGAGGAATTTTATTACTTGCAACCATGTGACACCCTCCCCAGTAGCTCCCAGCAGAGGCTATGAGCTGCGTCTGCTCACCCTGGTGTCTGTCCACCCAGCGCGGGCTTGGCCTAGGCAGGTGTCATGCCGTGCTGTGGAGGAAGCAGGCAGAGTGGCCAGGTGGGCTGTTTGTCCTCTCCTTTGTTCTTTCATGCATCAAGCTCTTTTTCTTAGTTGGGACTTTCTCAGTGACGAGTGAGAGAAATCCAGTTCATAGCGTCTTTAGGAAGGACGGACGGATTGCTGGCTCTTCTATGCCTAGGGGCTGACTGGCTTCAGACACAGCTGGGTCCAGTTCAGATGATGCCCTTAAACTTGATCTTCCTGTTTCCCTGTCTCTGTCAGTTCTCTCTCCACCTTCTGTGGGTTGGCTTTTCTCCCACACTCTCTACAGCCCCAGGTCTGTGCTGTGGGTTTAGCAGCCCTGGGAGAAGGGAGAGGGAGGTGTCCTGGGACCGAGACTTACTGGGTCTGCATAGGTCTCCTAAACCAGTCACTGGAGCCAGCAAAGTGGATGCCCTAGTTGGCCGGGCCTGGTCAACTGCTGACTCCTGACCCTGGAAGGGGGTCGGGGATTGAGTACAGAGCTGTTTTTCTCAGAGGGAGGCCAGGTGGAGGCAGGGCAGGCAGGACCCGAGGTGTCCACGGCACCTGTTGAGCACCTCCTGGGTGTGGGGTGGTGCAGCGGGGGCGAGAGGCATTCATGGCCCTCTGGAGTGGATGTCCATTGGGAAGCCAGTGTCCTGAAGCAACCCCAGAGAGTAAACCATGCGAGCCTTCCTTTCCTGGGGCAGAGATGGGAGTGGAGGGGCAGCCTGAACGGAGGATCTCCAGGCTGCTGCTGGGGGTTAGCTGCCTCGGAGGAAGGGAGCCACCCCCAGCCCTGCCCTGGGCCAGGACCCCGAGCTGCACTCCCAGCCTACCCTGTGTGCTGTGGAACCTCTCGCAGCTGGCCTTGAACAGGAGACTGCGGGGAGGGTCAGCCAGAGAGAGAGGCCAATGGCGGCAGATTTAATTCCCTTTCTCTCTGTGGAGGGGCAGGGCAGGGGCCTGGTGCCCCATCTGTGCCCACCTACCCCTGTCAGTTGTACTGTGTGTGCCACACCCCCTCCAAGGGGCTGTCATTAGTGAGCACCTACTGTGTACCTGGCATGGTCAGCACTGTGCATGCAGAGATGAGGACTAGCCCTGTGGTTCCAGCTGGAAAGACAAACACACTCACACACAGGTGCCACCCTCCCCCCACCACTGCCGGCATGAAGCAGGGCACTACTCTGACCTCTGTGTAGACACTTGGGGTCTGAGTACAGAGCTGTGCCTGTGTACTTGTACATGTGAATGCATCTTACAGGCATGTGTGCAATCTGAGTGTGTGCACACGTATGTTGATGTGTATGTGAACACTTGTGTCTGCATCTCTGTGTGTGCATGAGTCTATATGGGGATTTGTAAGTATATGACAGGTGTGTGCAGGGTCTCTGTTAAAGTCTACCTGAACTTGCATTTGAGCATGCATTTGTGTGCATGTGATTGTTGAGCATCTCTGCTTGTATGTGCAGATGTCTGATGACAGGTGCGTGAGTGTGCATGTGCCTGTGTGTTCGCATGTGCCTGTGTGTTCCTCTGTATCCTGTGCATGTATTTGCACACATGCATATGCCCATGTGTGCTTGCCCATGTGTCCCTGTGCCCACATGTATGCATGTGTACTTACATCTGTGTGAGTGCCAATGCAATTACATGTATGTGACTGGTTTATCTGTCATGTGCTGAGCCACAGTGGAGGGGGCAGGCGAAGGTCCCCATCTCAGGCAGCCGCAGGGAGTGGGTGAGAGGGGCCCCAGTCCTCAGGGCTCCCTGAGGCTTGTAACTGGGTCTCTCCCTCCCTCCAGGCATCGTGCAGGAATCTTTGGGCCTCCTTTGGGTTCCGGGCAACCAGGACTGTGCAGGCCAAGCTGCTAACTGGGGTTGTGGTGCAATCTGCCAGCTGAGCCCCTTCCGGAGCTGTAGGTTCCTCTAAGTGTGGGGAAGCTGCCCTGTGCAACCTCCCCTGCCTGTCTTGGTGCCTCCCAGAGGGCAGGACACACCTCCAGGACCACAGCCTCACACAGGAAGCTTGGGCTGCGGGGGGCAGGCGAGGAGGGCGGTGCCATGCTGGGCGCCCCGCCCTGTGCTGGTGGCTCTCTGACCCTGCTGCACTAAGGTCTTTTCACTAACAGCCCTAGGAACATCGCTGGGACCTGGGGCCCTGCAGCCATAGCCATGTTTGGCAGAAAGCGCAGCGTCTCCTTTGGGGGCTTTGGATGGTGGGTGACAGATGGGAGGGTGGTGGAAGGGATGGGGGTGAACTTAGAGGCAAAGTCTTGTTGAGTGCCGTGGCTGCCTGTGGGAACAGAGGGTCTCAGGTGGAGCCTAGGCCTGGGTCTGTCAGGGGCACTTTCAGATGCCTGGGCAGGGTTGAGATGGAGGATTCTGGTGGGAACATCAGAGACTGTAAACTTTTCTTTTCTGTCCCAGGGGCACAATCTTCTAGGAAATCCAGAAGTTCGGAGCTGGCTGCTAGTGTGAGCATGTGTGACTGTAGCTGAATGTGTGTGTCTCTGTGAAGGTGTGTTCCCGTATATGTGTATGCGTGTCTGTGACGATTTGTGAGTGTGCGTGTGTCCAGGAGTGCGTGTGCACAGGTGTGCGTATTGTGACTGCGTGCGAGGTGTGTGCTACCTGGGTGGGTGTGCCTATGCGTGTGACCATGTGTGTACTCGTATTTCTCAGCAGGAGCTCGTCTGCATCTCTGGCTTTCTGTATCCATCTGGGCTCGTGTGTGTGTGTGTGTGTGTGTGTGTGCCATTGTTGTGACTTTGTGGCAGGGAGAGTCTGTGCCCTGCTGGGCCTTGGGCTGCCTCTTCTCTGGGGGATGGGTTGTGAGAGGAGGGGGCAGGCCTGTCTCCAGATGTCTCACTCTCCTTCCCTCTTGTACCCCCGGCAACCCACCCTAGCTCTGTGGGAGCCTGAGCTGCTGGGTCTGTGCTCCAGGCTCCTGCGTGGCCCTCTGGTCTGCCTTTAACCTCTAAGTTTCTGTATGGGACAAAGCAGAAGCCCTTTCTTTCCAAAGGGGCCAGAAAGTGGGGAGACTGAGGTCAAAGGCTTTCTCTGGTAACCAGCTGCTGGCAGCTTCTCCTCAGCTGAGGAACGGAGTCTAGTGGTTTTCATTATCAGTTTCCTTTCAGCTTCTGGGCCTGGGGTGTTGGCAGACTGGGGGATGGTGTCAGGTGTCCTGGTGTGGAAGCTGGTGGGCCAATGGTGGTGGCACGTAGGGTGAGGGAGGAAGGGAGGGAGGCATGGGAGAGCTGGAGAGATGGGCTCTGTTCCTCCTGTTAGTTACTCTCCCGCATATGTGTGCAGCTTATTTCCCTTTCCCCCTCTTTGAGAGCACTTTGCAATCCATCCTCTGCAGGGAGGGAGTGTGGGCATCCTGTGTTTGGCAGATGGGCAGTGAGGACAGGACAATGCCAGGGTGGCACAGTGTGACCTCGTGCCTGCTCACAGCCCTCCCTGAGGCCTGGGCCAGAGGCTGCTGTCCCGATGGCAGGGTCTGGTTTCGAATGACATTATCAGCTTCCTGGTCTGGAAAGGTGTATGAGGCTGGGCTGTGATTCCTGAGGGCCAGGGCCAGGTGGAGATCGTGCCCTCCCAGGCCCACTTTTATCTGGGAGGTGTGGAGCAGACAGAGGGACTGTCATCAGAAAGCTCCCTTTGGGGCCGGCCCCGTGGCTCACTCAGGAGAGTGCGGCGCTGGGAGCGCAGTGGCGCTCCCACTGTGGGTTTGGATCCTATATACGGATGGCCGGTGTGCTCACTGGCTGAGCGCGGTGCGGGCGACACCACGCCAAGGGTTGCGATCCCCTTACCGGTCACACACACACACACACACACAAAAAGAAAGCTCCCTTTGTAAGGTGCCGGGTCTCAGTCTAGTCTCATCCCAAATGAACCCCCAGCCCCAGGTAGCAGTGCCTTGCATTGAGACCCACCGCTCCAGAGCCCTGAGGTGTGAGCCTGGCCAGGTGAGGGGAGGATAGGAGTATGACGGCATACACGTATGCAGGAACACACCTTCCAGGGCTGCCTTTGAGGCAAAGGTGAAGGTGGGGGAAGAGATCCCTGTGTCCATGAGGCTGGCGTTCCGGGAGGGCAGGCCTCATGCTGTCATCTTCACTGTGGTCTCTTGGACGCTTGGTGCATCAGACACGCTCAGTAGATGCTTGTGGACTACGTAAAGTGTTTTGCACACAGCAGGCGCTCAGTTGGGGCCCACTGAGTTTGAGGGGATGGCGGGGCCTTCTGGTGAAGCTGTAAGGTTAAGGTGGCAAGAAAGAGGGCCAGACTGGAGTCTGGGTCTCACCTGCGGATGGCTGTCAGCTGGGAGGGGGCATCCCAGTTGGTCGGGGCTAAGTTACAGACTCCTGGAGCCCTAGTCCCTCCAGACAGTGAACAGACACTCTGCAGGTGGCATTTTAAAAGCTGCCTTTGGCTGCAGGCTGGAGGGCCACTGGCATCGAGGGCAGACAAGCTGATGAGACCTCGTGGGATGGGCCAGGGAGGTAGGAGCACCTGGGGAGACCAGCTCCCTGGAAGGGAGAAGCCCAGCCTTCCAGCTGCTGCCCCATCTCCTGTCTCAGCCTTGCCTAAACCACGGGCCCTGCTCTCCCGGGGCCCCGCCTGGTGTGGGAATCCTGGTGGGCAGGCTGCCGGGCAGGTGTGGATTGGGCTCAGGGGCTGCTGTGACCCAGGGTGACAACAGGCGGCGTGTTGGTCAGGGCTGATCAGGCATAGGTCAGGAGGGCACACACCAGTGGTCCAAGTTCCAGTGTTGGCTTCACCTTGACTACTGAGGAACTTGAATGGGACACTTCCCCTCCTCTGGGTCTCAGTTTCCCCATGTGTCAGTGGGGAATTTCTGCTTTACAGACAACACAGGGATGTTGTAAGATGTAAAAGCGAGTGCTTGAGAAAATGTAAATGTAAGTAAGGGCTTATTTTTAGGGGTTATAGTCGGGTAGTTCTGGGTCACAAATATTGCTACAGAATGTGGGGGATCTGACTCCTGCCCAGATCTGGGGATCTGGTGGGTTGAATGGAAAGGAGGAGGGTCTGCATCCAGAGGGGGTGGAGGGCCCAGGATGATACCCTCTGGGACCAGTATTGGAAGCCCCAAGGAAGGGGCCACGGAGGGGATGTGGGGAAGAATCAGGGAGAGATGTGGGCCAGGACCCTTGGGGGTCCAGTTTGTTTCGCTGGTAGGAACTGAGATCAGAAGGTGCTGGGTGCAAGAGAAAGGGCCCTGCCCCTAGCTCATGGGCTCAGGGCTGACTCGTGATGGCTGGGGCAGCTCTGGGTCCTCACCCTGTGGCCCCGACACCTCTCCTTTCCCTGCGGGCCCCAGTAGTCATGTGTATGAAAAGCTTGAGGCAGAGCCGAGCTGGCTAGACAGGGTGCCTGAAAGAACTTTCTAGGGTTTCAAGCATCCTGGAGGTGGTGATGATTTTAGTGACAGTGATAGTGATGTTGACACTGTTGGTGATGACACTGATAGTGATGGTGACACAGATTATGGTGGTAACACCGATAGTGATGGTGACACTGGTG
This sequence comes from Cynocephalus volans, assembly GCF_027409185.1. NCBI lineage: Eukaryota > Metazoa > Chordata > Mammalia > Dermoptera > Cynocephalidae > Cynocephalus > Cynocephalus volans. The sequence goes on from NC_084469.1 coordinate 29,784,770, forward strand.
GTGATGGTGACACTAATAGTGGTGGTGACAATGGGGTGGCAGCATTGGTGCTGGTGGCACTGGTGGTGATACTGGTGGTCATGACCCCTAAATAAGAGGAGACACAGACAGTAGGAATAGTGCCCACTGTTCTGTCTCTGGGGGGGAAAGGACCCCTTTTTGCCAGCATAAGGGCTGGCATATGGAGGGGTAAAAATAGAACTCAGCGATGCTGCCTCCTCTTGCAGCGAGGGCGACACAGGCTCGGGGTGGAGGAGCTGACTGCCGGGACAGTCAGCGGCAAACGTGGTCTTCCCTGCTCTGAACTCCTGTGTCTGATAGAACCCCACCTGCCGGTTCTCCCAGGAGCCTGCTGTTGGGTTCTGTCCCACGAGGGGGGTCTGCCCTGGATCAACTGGCAGCTCCAGAGCAGGAGGGTCCCTGGTGCTGGGGGTGCTGGGCTGCTTGCATCTTCCCACAGCAGAAGCCCAGGACACCTTGATGTGTTGATTGTCTACCTGCTGGTGACCCATGGCTGGGTTGCAGTGTCCCCTTGTGGGGATAAGAATCATAAAGGGAGAGGCTACATTCAAAGTGCTTAAGATCCCTGGGTCTGGAGTCTGATACTTGGATTTAGACTGGGCCAGTGATTTTATCTTCTGAGCCTCAGTTTCCTCATCTCTAAAATGGGGAGAACAGTAGTACCCATCTCACAGGGTTATGTGTGGCCCAGCCCTTCCAGAACTCGCAGTCCTCCCTCTCTGGGCTGAGGGAGAACTTGCCCCTGTAGCAGCTTTCCCTTGCAGGGCTCTGCCAGTCTGATGGTCTGGGCTGGCCCAGGGACCCCTCCCCTGCAGGTGGTGGGTGGGAACCTTCAGCCCTGGCACTGACTGAAGCTCTTGCTTTTCTCTTGGCAGGATCGACAAGACCATGCTGACAAGTCTGAAGGTCAAGTAAGTAGCCACTTCCTGCTCTGTAGAGATCAGAGATGATGGCAGACTGGAGCCACTCGGGGCCCTCAGTCCCCCTACGCTGTGGGAAGCAAGAGTGAGGCTGCCGCGTTTGTCAGATTCCAGGGTCAGTCCAGGGGCTTCTTGATTGGAGGAGGCTGGACCGCGCTCTGGGAACTGTCTGCCTCGGTTTACCATGTGTCCGCTGGTCTGTCTGGGGAAGCCCTAAGCAGGCACACTTCTCTCCTAGAACCTCTGACCTCTCTTCCTTCACCACTTTGTTCCTTTTCCCTCCGTGTTTCTGGCCAAGCCATTTTGTCTAGATCCTGATTCTTTTTCTCCTTCGAGACTTTTTTTTTTTTTTTTTTTTTTAATAGAGGACCAGTAAGGGGATCTTAACCCTTGACTTGGTGTTGTGAGCACCACGCTCAGCCAGTGAGCGAACCGGCCATCCGTATATGGGATCCGAACCCGGGGCCTTGGTGTTATCAGCACCGTACTCTCCCGAGTGAGCCACGGGCCGGCCCTCTCCTTCGAGACTTAATCAGACTTTAGCCTCCTCCCATCTGCATCCTTCCCTTGGGGCAGTGAGTATTGACTAACCACTTGCTCCAACTGAGTGAACTGAAAAGGAGGGAAATTCTAGGAGGAAAAAAGCACTGGTCACTAGCTCAAAATATTCTCCTGTCACATGAATTTGTAAATTAGCTTGTGCATGAAACATTCCTCCTGTGAGTTGCCCTCCTGCAGAGCCATCTCCTCTGGGTCATCACTCCCCCGTCTCAGCTAAAAGATTTTCCTGGCTGGTCTCCCTCTGTCGTGCCATTCAGTTGCCAGCACTGACTGTGTATCCCCTAGATACAGGTCCCTGGGCAAAGCACAGCCAGGCTTGACGGTTGGCATATAGGGAGGTCAAAATAAGAGGCTTGCACTCTGGTTTGTTTTGTTCAGAAAGGCAAGGGTGGGCAGTTAGCAGGACTGGGATGGAGGAAAAACTGCTCCTGCCCTTTGAAAGCTTTCAGTTTCTCTGTAGAGTTGACATCAGGGGTGCCATGCAGCAGTCCTGGAAGACTGCTGGGAGGAGGTGGCTCCTTTTAAAGATGGGGCAGGACACTGGGCCCACCTGTGCCTGTGCTGGCTTGGCGTGATGAGTGCATCAATACAGCCCCATGTTCAGGGCACATCACCTGGAGCAGGACACTTAACTTCTCTGGGCTCCAGTTTCCATGTCTTTTGCCAATGGGCACAACAATGTCTGGCCTTCCTAGAGCGTCCCAGAGCACATCTGCGTATTGAGTGAGATGCCTGGTGTGCAGCAGTTACTAGAGTGTGTAGAGTGGTAGGAGTGTTTCTTTTGGTGCCGTCTTGGGACATCTAGTTCAATTTCACAAGCATTTATCAAGGACCTGTTTGTTTTAACTGATAAAAATATTTGTAACCTGGAAGGGAACTGGTTACAGGATCAAGTGCGGGACTGGGGGCATGGGCCAGTGTTGAGATTGGGACCCCAGTGGGGTCTGAGGGTGAGGTGGTATTGAGATGGTGGTTTAAGACAGTGTGTAGCACCATGTTCCTGGTTTTATTGGTTAAGATTCTTTTGATTGAAACAAAAACCCAGTGTAATCTGGTTAAGCAAAAGGTAGAATTTATGGAAAAGATCCTAGGGTGCCACAGGGAATCCAAGGGGAGCTAGAGCTCAGGAGAGGTTGAACCAGGAACTAGAAACCCATCCCCATCAAAATCCCAGCTACTTTCTTTGCAGAAATTGGTAAACTCATCCTCGAATTTATTTGGAAATTCAAGGATAATCTTGAAAAAGAAGAAAAAAGTTGGAGGAGTCACAACTTCACACTTCCTGATTTCGAAACTTACTATAAAGATATGTAATCAAGACAGTGTGGTACTGGCATAAAGGCAGATAGGTGGATCGATGCAATAGAATTCAGACTTCGGAAATAAATCCTCACATTTATGGGCAATTGATTTTCAGCAAGGGTACCAAGGCAATTCAATGGAGAGAAATAATATTTTTAACAAGTGGTACAGGGACAACTGAATATCCACACACAGAAGAGTGAAATTGGACCCTTTCTCACATTATATATCACAATTAACTCAAAATGGGCCAATGACCTAAATGTAAGAGCTAAAACGATAGAACTCTTACAAGGAAACATAGGTGCAAATCTTTATGACCTTGGATAAAGTGATCGTTTCTTGGAAATGACACCAAAAGCACAAGCAGCAACAGTGACAAATAGATACATTGAACTTCGTCAAAATTAAAAACTTTTGTGCTGCTAAGGACACCATCAAGAAAGTGAAAAGACCACCCACAGAATAGGAGAAAATACTTGCAGATCATTTGTCTGATAAGAGATTTGTATCTGGAATATATAAAAAACTTAATAATACAAAAACATGTAACACAATTCAAAAATTGGGCAAAGGTTCTCAATAGACGTGTTTCCAAAGAAGATACATAGATGGACAATAAACACATGAGGAGATGCTCATTAACCATTAGGGAAATGCAAATAAAAATCACAATGAGATACCTCTTCACACCCACTAGGAAGACTATAGTAAAAAAGACGGGTTATAACAAGTGTTGTTGGGAATGTGGAGAAATTACTTCTCGATAAAGCTGTGAATAAAAAGAGAGAAACTCTGATTGGTTCCGCCTGTGTCAGTTGTGTGGTCCTGGTTCAATCAGTTTAGTTGGAGATGGGATGGAACATTGCTGCTGCGGCCACCTGTCTGTGGGAGGGGTTAGTTCTCAGAGAAGAAAGATGGACTGTGGCCTGGACAGACACCATAAGAGATTTTTATCAGCTACCCCCACTACACTTGGGACTCAAGGAAGATCAGTTCCTGTCCTCATGCCCAACCCCTGCCATTGGCAGTAGCTCTGGGCAGTGGCCCAGGCACCTAGGATATGGTTCTGCTCACTGGCAGGTCAATTAGGCAGCCAAATGCACACTGCTGGGGCTCTCCCCCAGGCCCTGAGATGCCTCCTTTCCTCTGCCTCTGCTAGGTGAGGCATCTCTCCTTCTACTGATGCATCCCATTGAGTTCTCTGCTGAGCAGCAGGTATTTCTGGACTGTGCTCCCTGATGGCCTTGGCTCCCTCCCCAGGGACCTGGCATCCTTGACGTGAAGACAGTCAGTCATGTAACTCCCCGAGGTGTCCCTGAGGCATGCAGCTCTGGAGATGGAGGTTCTGGCCCCACCATTATTAAGCTCTTACTATGTGCTAAGGTTTCATTGCACTGTTTTCCTTTGGCTTTGCAACCACCTTGTGAAGCAGGTACCATTACTCTCTGCATTTTACAGATGACAAAACAGAGACTTGGAGAGTTTAGGAAATGTGTTTAAGGTCATCAGTGGGTAAGCCATGGAGCTGGGGTTTGAATCCAGGTCTGTACTTGTGGCTGGTTCCATCCAGGTGGAGCTGAGTGCTTCTCAGCACCTCCCTTCCCACTCTCTTTTCCCAGTGTGCTCAGGGGGCTGCGTATAGAGAGTCCTTGGTTGCAGAATGCACCTCTGCCTCCACAGCGCTGTAGGTGAGCGGGCTCTGTGGTGCCTGAATGAGGAGGATCCCCAGAGGCATGGACTCCACTGCAGTAGGGCACAGGGGTCATGGAACCACACAGGGACACTGGAGTGGGGGTGGTGGTGGTACCCTGAAGGAGAAAGAGGCTTGGAGTGTGAGTTGGCAGTCCCCAGTTATACCCCAGGCTAACAAAGGGGCAAATCATGTACTCTCTGGGTCTCAGTTTCCCCATCTGTAAAGTGGGAGGGCTGGACTGGTGTCCAATCTGCTCTCTTCCAGCTTTGACATTCTAGGAGTTTACACTCACAATGGTGTGTGCTCACTGTTAAGTGAACACACACATGTCTTTGAGAGCCGGGGCTCAGTGCACATCATCTCTGGCTCCCTGGGACCGCATACAGTGCTTGGCACCCCACATAGTGCCTGGCACAATGTGAGTTCTTAGTCTGTGGTAGCTGAATGGATTGATTGTGGGTGGTCATGCTTAGTCCATCACATGCAGGTGGAGGGATGGAGAGGAAGAGGCGGGGCCAGCATGTGGGGCTGCCCCTTCTCCAGCCTGCTTTGGGGACTGGCTTGGGACAGAGTCCCTGTCTGCAATAGTTGACTCATGGTCAGGCCAGATTCCCCCAGAGGAGAGCCCAGGTTGGCACGGCCAGGTATCTGGAGTTTTCTCTTGGAGTTCCCTGAAGCAGCATCCAGAGCGGGAGGACCTGAGCTGGCAGCCTCAGAGACTTTCCCCCACTCCTTCTTGCTGTGCCCCCTCTCCCGTCAGAGACTCCTACTTCTTTGCTAAAGAAAGAGGTGTGTGTGTGTCTGTCAGCTGCATGGACTCCAGCCACCTGTGATGACTGTTGTACCCAGGGACTGGCCAAAGTGGGACCAAGTGGGCATGGGGATGGTTCAGTGCCTCCACTGACGGGTGCACAGTATCATGCCCACTCCTGATGGGGGGAATATAGAATCCATCGCCTTGTAGGAAACCTAAATTGATGATCCCAAATCATGGTCCCTAGAAATGGCATCTTTGTGTAGGAAGAAAGCACGTGATGGAGTCCAAGGGTGACCGTGTCCTCTAATTTCTTCTTCAGGAGAGGGAGGGAGAAGCCCTGCCTGGCTGGGGCAGCATTTCAGTTGTACTTTGGCTTGTCCAGAGGACACCACAAAGCCACCCCTACTCTAAGCTTCAGACTTAACCAGCTAAGAAGAATTCAAAGTCCTGTTAGAAACAAGGGGGCCATGCAGGGCAGTATGTCTCAGTGAAGCTTCTTCCCTTGCCTCTAGAGCCTCCGATGGCAGCTGCTGGAGACACTGTCCGTGCAGGATGGCTCTTCCCACATTAGGAAGCTCAATTTCTTGCTCTGCCACAGCCCTTCTAATCTCAGGGCTTCCGTCCACATTCTGTGGGAACTGTGCACAAAATCTGGGTGATCACCTCTGCAGACATCTGCCTCTCCTGGTTCTCTTGGCGCTAGCCATCTGCATCCTCATCTATGGGGGAGAGACTGGAGTCAGGACCCAGGGGTCTGGGCACCAAATCTGTCTGCAGCTTTCCAGTCTTCCTCCAGAAAACCCATTGCTCCATAGCTCACCTCTTGATTCTGATTTAATGGCTTTTTTCATGCACTGGTTGAGGGCCATGATCACTAGTTCATTTCCCTGCCTTTGGCCACCAGGTCTTTATTTACTATGGATTACAAGAATCCTTGAGGCACCACAGAGATGTTCTGGAACCTTCTGGAGCTGATTCATCTATCTCAGCTCTTCTCCTACACACCTAGGACATCTGCTGAGAGTTTGCCGGGGTTGTCAAGGACAGGGGGAGCTTGATGTTTTGGGGGTAGAAGGCTGAGTCAGTTCAACTAATATTTGCAAGCCTTGGCCAGGGGTTGGTGGGGAGGGTAGAGATGAAGAAGACAGGGACATGGACTGTGACAGGTGCTAAGATGCCCTCAGAGAGGATGGAGGAAGGCTTTCTGGAGACCTGGTGATGCCTGAGCTGTCTCCAAGGGTGTGCAAGGTTCCGGCCTGTAGGAGAGAGGCTCTGCAGGAGCAGCAGTGAGGCATGGAGCAGCTGGGGTGGGAGGGACCCAGAGCGGTTATTATTACAGACAGAAGGCGGGGGTGGGAGTGTGGGCGGGGGCAGGCTGGGCCACCTCTAGGAGCATGGGTGGGCTGTGTGGAGGCTGGGCTTGATCTGTGTGGTCAGACTTGAGTCTCAGGGCCCCTCTGGCTGCCTGGGGAGGCCGAGGTGGGGGCAGTGGGCTGCAGAGAGTGGGCAGATTGGAGAGCAGTTGAGGAGGTAGACTCCTCAGCTTGGATCTGGTTTGGAAGTGGGGAGCGAGGAGGAGGGAGGGGTCAAGGTGATGACTCTCAGGTTTCCAAGTGAGCCCTGGGTGGATGCTGGTCCTGTTCATGGAGATGGCAGTTTGGGGGAGGGGGAGGGAGTTGGGCTCTGAATATAAAGTCCCCCCTCTTCTTTCCAACTCTTCTTCCAGTCTGTCTTAGATCCTGTCACTTATACCTCCCACCCTGCAGAAGGAACAGTGTCTTGAGGGCTGTGAGATCTGGTCTGCCCTTTCCCTGGCCCTGCTGGCATAGCTGGCACTGGGCCTGGGCCCTGGCCCCCACCTGCTCAGCTCCTGGAGAGCCTTTGGCAGGTGAGCTCCGTCCAGGTGAGCACTGGCTGGTGCTGCTGCCCCTGTGACTGACAGCTGGCCAGGCTAGGCAGGCAGGGAACCCACTTTCAGACATGCTCCAGGTGGGGCTGAGGGGAGCGTGCCTGTTTCTGTCTCAAGTGTTAGACCCTGGTTCATTGATTTCTTCAGGATGGATCCTGAGCCTGAGAACAGTGCTGATGTGTGAGCGTGTGAGTGTGTGTAGGCGTGTGTAGGTGTGTGTGCGTGCTCGCCCTTGCGGGTGGACATGAGCTTGGAGGGCCCATGTGGGTGCCTGTGTGGTGCCTTTTTTGGCTTTAGCAAGTTCCTATGGTAACCACGAACATGTCTGTTTTGGGATCTGAAGTCTCCGGGCGTGAGTGGATACAGGGAGAAGTAAGGCGGGCGGGCACTTAGCTGGCACTTGGGCTGTGGCTTGATTTCATTGCCAGGCACTGGGGACGCACCTGGAGGTGCCATTTGCTAGGCGGCAAGGTCTGCAAACTCCAGGGACCTGTGTGTTCCCGGCCCTCATCCTGGTTGGTTCCCGCCATGCCCAGAAAGCCCTGGTGAGTCCTTGTTCTGATTTCTTGGTGGCCAAACAGCTCCCTGGGGCTTGACCAACTTTGGTGGGTGTCTGTGGATGGCCAGGCAGGGAGCCAGCTGGCAGCTCTGGCCAGTAGGTACTGGGAATTGGGGCTCTTCTGAGATGGGTATGGGATGGTGTCATGAGGGGCTCTGCTTATTTCCATGTGGCTGGTGGAGCAGAAAAGTCCTTGTTGATCCCACGGGACAGGGCTGTGTTAGTGTGGGGGCGAGGGCAGGGATGCAGGAGAGGAGCATGTGGACGGGGCAGCCCATGGCCTGCCAGCCCAGCCCCCACTGTCCCCGAGGGGCTCCCTCTCTGCATTCAGCTGCCTGCATCCTTGCGGGCTCCCAGGTCTCTGGCCATGCACTTGGGCCTCCTCTGTCGATCTCCCCAGGTCAGAGCCCTGCCAGCGTGGCATGGATGGGAAGGGCACAGTCCTGTGGAAGGGGAGGCCGGAGGACTCTGCCCGGCTCACCGGGATCTGGGTTTAGCCAGGGCTGGGGAAGAACTGCTTCTGCTGGGCTTTGGAGAAAGGCTCTGGGCTCCCCAGATTGTGCATCCCTTGTGCTTCTAGTTCTCACACTGTGGACCCCTGGGTGTATCAGGATGCCCTACCCCAGCCACCACTGGGGGGGCCTAGGCAGCACTCAGAGGCCATACAGACTGCGTTGGTGTCTGGGAGTCGAGCGGTGCCTTCTCTCCTCTTCCTCCTGCTGGCTCCTCTGGGACCAGTAGCAGAGAGTGGGTGACGGAAGTGTCAGGAGGGGATGTAGATGGTCTCTCTGGTTTGTGCTGGGAGGGCTTCCTCCAGGGGCTGCCCTTCTGCCTCTGAGAGAGCCTGGGGAAGGCTATGTTGGGGTGGGGGCCATGTGGCAGGAGTTGCTGGGTTTGGCTGTGGGGCTGTGGTCCTGGTGAAGGGCAAGGGGAGCAAGGAGGTGTGTGTTCTGTGCTTTGTCTGGGATATCTAGGCCTTCCCTTCCTGGGAGGTGGAGTCCAGAGCATAATCCCTGGCAGCCTTCCCTGGGAGCATTGGGAGAGGGAGAGGGGAGCCTTCAGGAGACAACCCAGGTCTCTGGAGTCCTTGAATCTTAGAGCTTGAAACAAAAAAGCCAAATTAGCCACTATGTGAATCTCCTGTCACCCAGACTGAGCTTGGTTACTTCTGGCGACGGGGAACTCATTACCTTGTTAGGATGCCTATTCGATTGCAGTATAGAATAGGTACTGCTTGTTCAAAGCTTGTTCAAAGCTGACTGTTGTTTGCATCTGGAATCTCTGTAATTGCCATTGCTTAGTCAAGCCGTATCCCTTGCCCCCCACCCCAACCCCAACCCCACCAAACAAGGCTAATCCCTTTCTTCTGAGAGCCCTTCAGACATGGGAAGGCAGCTCTTGTGCCCTGAGTCTTCTCTTCTGTTCTCCTGGCTGGTCATCCCTGCCCCTTTGGCTGTATTTGGGGTTCCTCACTGCCTGGGCTGATCCTTGTTGGGAGGCTCAGGTGTTCTAGGCCAGGCAGCCTGCAGGAGCCCCATGGGCTAAGGATGGACAGCTGGAGGCCATGGGCTTCAACCTCCTTATGTACAGATCAGTAAGCTGAGACGCTGAGCAGGAAGCCCCTAACTAGACAGCACAGCACAAAGGTATTGGCTGCAGGACAGGATGGAGAGGCCAGCTTTTGTCTCGGTGACACTGGCCCCTGTCCTCTTCCCTGCTTCTACGCTCCTCCAGCTACACCGCTTTCTGACTTAGGACTCCTCTCTTCTTTCCAAAGACAGGCCTGGATGCCTGCTGGGATCCCACAGGGCTGAATACAACCAGGGGAGGGGTCTGGGGGCACTGGTGAGCACATGCCTCGTCTAGAAGGACCGGGCAGCCCCTGCTCGGCCTGCTCACGGGCAGGCTGCAAGAATGCCGGCCCCCCTCGCCAGATCCTCCACTTACAAGAGCGGCGGGAAGTCTGGAGTTCTAGGTAAAATCTTGACAACAAACTCAAGGATTTAAAAAACACAGCTGTGTGTGGCCTATCTTGCAAGACAAATTCAGCCCATGGGGTCACCAGCGTCTTAGCTCTCTGCTCCCGCTTCTCTGTGGCTGACTCCATCCCTTCCCCTGTCCCCACCAAGCCACTGACTGGTCATTTCCGGCTCTGTTCCCAGACTGGACTCACGCTCAATTAACCTTTTCTCTCTTTCAAATCCAGTTCTTTCTCTGTCACTGGGTTGAGAAGCTTCTGAGGCATGGGGGGGGGGTGGTGGGTCCTCCTTCCTTTGGGTTCAGGCCCATTATCTCTTGCCCAGACAGTGACAAAGGCTCTCTAATTAACCTCCTCCTCCGGTCTCTGCCAGCTCTGACTAAGGCATCATCCCTAAAGCAGCCCGGCTCTGCTCTCCCTGCTCCGATGACGCCCTCCAGGCAGACCTCATTAGTGCTGATTCCACACGGGCTTGTTGTCCCCAGGATGCTGGTGTGGGGCTGGCCCTGACCTCCGTGCCGGAGTGGGGACTGGGCGGTGGCTGGTGTGTTTACTCCCCAGTGACTTCTCTTTATGGCATTAGCATCCACTGTCTTTGGACCCACAGCAAATCATTTGAGCCCTTCCTCCTCTCTTCCAAAGCGGTGGTTCCCAAGCTTTTCTGCTGTTTGGTTTCACCTGGGGACTTCAAAAAATTCTGATGCCCAGGTTGTACCCAATTCCAATTAAATCAGAATGTTTGAGGGCAGGACCCAGCATTGGTACTTTTTAGAGATCCCCAGGTGATTCCATTGTGCAGCAAAATTTGGGAGCCACTGTCCCAAGGGATAAAGAAGCGTGATGATTGTCCATGGTTCAGGTTGGCTGAGTGTTAAAATGGGCACAGGGGAGTGTGAATCACTTTAGGCCAGGGTTTCTGTTGACATTTTGGACTGGATAATTCTTTGCTGTGAGGAGCTGTCCTGTGCATCGTAGGGTGTTTTAGCATATCTCTAGCCTCTACCCACTAGATGCCAGCAACCCACCCGCTAGGTATGACAATGGAAAATGTCTCCAGACATTGCTGTGTTTCTGGGCCAGCAGCATAAAATCTCCGCACCCCATCGAGCCCCACTGCTCCAGGCCTAGGCAGGGTTACCTTGACAGCACTCTCAACTACGTGCAGAAGAAAAGGATACCAACTGGGGAGCCCCATCTTCGTGGTTAATTTGTGGGCTTTGAGTCAGGCAACGTCTGTTTAAATCCTGACTCCACCAGCTGGGTGACCTTGGACACATTCTTAACCTCTCTGTGCCTCAGTCCGTTTCTTGTTTTGTTTTGTTTCCTCCCAACTGCACCTCCTCTTGACCTTTAGCTCCAGCCTGAGGGTGGGACTCGCTGTCGCCATGCACTTTCATCTTTGCTTATGCCAGTGTGAACCGCCTTTCCCTCTCCCGCATCAGCTTCAGGCCCTGTGGATGTCCTGCCACCTTCCAGGACCAGCTTAGGTACAGCTTCCTCCACGCACACCCGCTTCCCTTCCTGGTGCTCCTGGAGCAGCTAGGAGCTCAAAGGTTGTGTGTAGCTTCTCCTGTGCTGTGGTAGTTTGGTGGTTTCTGTCTGCATCCTGCTACCCTTGAGTTCTGAGACTGTGGGAGCCTCTGGGGTGCCCAGCCCGGGCTCTGTCACTGTTTGTTGCTCAAGGGAGGTGGCTGTCCCCTCCCTGTCTTGGGCTGAACTGTGAACCAGCAGATTACCGCAGTGTGATCCCCCCCAACCCCACCCTATGCCCAGTTCATTCCGAGAGGGTGGAGTGGGCGGAAATCCGTGACTGGCAGGCCACAAAACCACATAACTGACTTTTGGAGCCCTGCCCTCAGGGGTGTGTGTGACAGCAGCCGTTGCCCCTTTCTTGGGTGTCTTGCTGCTAGCAGACACCATCTGGAATTGAGGAGCTCTGGGCTACAGACTTTCCCAAGCCTGCTTCTGGGCCCTGGAACAGGACTTAGAGGAATAGCCCCTGTCCCCACCCTGTCACGCCCTGTTCAACCCCGCCAGCCAGCTGAACCTAGGCTGGACCAGTGACCACCCACCCTGGCTGCAGAGACTCACCTAGGGGACTGTGTGAAAATACAGCTTCCGCGCCCCACCCTGGGGACTCTGTTTCATCAGGTTTGGGTGGGGCCCAGGAAACCTGAGTGTTATCAGTGCCAGAGGTGGTGCTTATGATGCAGCTGGGTTTGCAGCTGCCTGGGAACCAGTGCCATTTAAAGGTCTCTCCCCCATAGTGCAGATTCAGTGGTTAGGTTCATGTGACCTTGGACAAACAACACAACCTCTCTGTGCCCCTGTTTCTTTATCTGGAGATAATAATAGAACCTACATACAGGTAACTATTGTTGTGTGGTCTAAATAAGATAGTCCAGGTGGAGCATGGAGCACAGTGTCTGGTACATGACCTTGATAAATGTTCTCTGTCTTAATATTTCTGATGTTATTAATAACAGTCCTGGGCTGTGTGGTCACACACATGTAACCATATGACATGCCCATGTGTCTGCAAGCATACCCACACATACCCACACGGGCAGACTGGGACAATGTGCTCCCAGACCCAAGGCTCTCTGCTCAGGACAGATCTGTGCACGTGGCCTATCACTGTAGGCACAGGTGTGAACACACGGTCACTGCATAGATGTGGTCAGGAGGGCAGGTGTGCATGTGCACAAGGCCTGGACAATGGGGCTTTTATTGTGTTCACACTCTGACATTATTCCTGGAGTTAGCAGCACCTGGGCTGAGCTCTGGGAGCCCAAGGTGCCCCTTGTTTCCATAGCAACCACAACGCAGTAAAGATAGGAGGAGGAGGGAAGAGATTGTTCTGAGTCTTTTTTTTTTTTTTTAAAAGATGACCGGTAAGGGGTTCTTAACCCTTGACTTGGTGTTGTCAGCACCACGCTCTCCCAAGTGAGCCACGGGCCGACCCTCTTTTTTTTTTTTTTGCGCTGGCTGGTATGGGGATCCGAACCCTTGACCTTGGCATTATCAGCACCACATTCTAACCAACTGAGTAATTGGCCAGCCCTGAGAGAAGAGACGGGAAGTCCTGAGCCAGCTTTGAGGGGCATCCTGCCTGCTGTGGGCCTGGTTTCCACGGCCTTGTCCATACTGAGGCTGTTTTTAATATTTGTTTTTTAGGGTAATGACATGGCAAACCTCTGGATACTCCTGACCCAGAACTGACAGTTAACATTTTTTCTCATTTTCATCAAACCTTTTTTTTTTATTGTGATAAAATATACATAACATAAAATTTACCATTTTAACCATTTTTCAGTGTACCATTCAGTGGTGTTAAGTACACTTACAGTGTTGTGCAGCCAACACCACTGTCCATTTCTAGAACTTTTTTATCATCCCACACTGAAACTTTGTACCCATTTACACACTAACTCCCAATTTCCCCCTCCCCTCCAGACCCTGCCAACCACCATTCTGTTTTCTGTCTCTATGAATTTGACTTCTCTATGATCCTTATATAAGTGAAACCATACAAAACGTGTCTGGCTTGTTTCACTTAGCATAGTCTTCAAAGTTCCTTCATGTCATAGCATGTGCCAGAATTTTCTTCCTTTTCAAGGCCGAATAATATACCATTGTGTATATCGTTGGGAAAATAGAATAGTTTGGTCAGGGCCCTCACCTCAGGTCTAGTTGGGTGTGGTTCAGCATCCTTTGTAAGCAAATTGTGTGTGTGTGTGTGTGTGTGTGTGTGTGGAGTTAGCGTGCATGCGCACCAATGTATCTTTAGTTTTGTTGCTATTCTTGTGTTCTGTAGAGAGAGAGACAGAGAGGTAGAGGCAGAGAGAGAGAGAGAGAGTAGAGAGAGGCAGAGAGAGAAAGAGAGAGTAGAGAGTTTGGTGAAGCAGGTGGGCGGGTGTCTGCATTGGGTATCTGCCTGGAGCAGCCATGCTTTCCAACCTATGGCTCCAGGGAACTTTTGGCTGGTTACCTAGCCCGTAGACCTGCGTGTAAGGGGTCTGGTGACCCAGCCTGGTGTGTGAGGGGTCTGGGGACTCAGCCTGGCGTGTGAGGGGTCTGGGGACCCAGCCTGGCGTGTGAGGGGTCTGGTGACCCAGCCTGGCGTGTGAGGGGTCTGGGGACTCAGCCTGGCGTGTGAGGGGTCTGGTGAACCAGCCTGGCATGTGAGGGGTCTGGTGACCCAGCCTGGCGTGTGAGGGGTCTGGGGGACCAGACCCAGCCTTAGCTTGACAATCGGCCCAGTTGGTGCAGGATTACCAGCAGGTAAAAGAGCCTGACAACTGGTGTGGTGGCCTAGCTGGAGCACCACAACTGGCATAGTCGTGGTCGTAGAACTCTTCAGTTGGCACTGTGAGGATTCCAGGCCCAAGCAGTAGCCAGACACGTATATACCACATTTTGTTTATCTGTTCATCTGTTGATGGACACTTGGGTTGTTTCCACCTTTTCAGTGTTGTGATGACTGCTGCTATGAACATGGGTGTACAAATACCTGTTTGAGTCCCCGCTTCCAGTTCTTTTGAGTATATATCAAGGAGTGGAATTTCTGAATCATATGGTAATTCTATGTTTGATTTTTTGAGCTTTTTGAAAAAGTTAAACAAATAAAACACCACACCACAGAAAAAGTTAAGTTTCTGTAATCACTCCTTCTCGGCCCTGTTCCCCTGTTTTTCTCATCCATAGAGGTGACCACTATCAGGAATTTGGTGTGTTTTCTTTCAGTCCATGTTTTTGATACTTTCACACCTATATACAGGTATCTAGAAAAACTTACAGGCTTTTTTTGTGTATTTAAAATTCATATACATGATGTCCTTTTGAAGTTGTATGAGGTGGTGTTCTGGCACCAGGATGCCTGGGTTCAAATCTTGGATCTGCCACAGCTGTGAGACCTCAGGCAGGTTACCTAATCTCTCTATGCCTTAGTGTATTGGTCTGTTTTGTGTTGCTCTAACACAGTACCTGAGCCTGGGTGATTTACAAAGAAAAACGAAATTTTTTGCTTACAGTTTCTGAGGCTGGGAAGTCCAAAGTCCATCTGGTGGTGGTAAGGGTGACCCAGAGGTCTCACATTGCAAGATGGTGGAAGCAGAGAGAGCAAGACAGATTCTCATTTTAAAGCCCTTAGAACCATGCCCCTGACCATCATTTTTAATCCATTCACTAAGGCATGGTCGTACAATCCAATCACCTCTTCAAGGCTGCACCTTTCAATTACCATAATAGCATTTTCCACCCCTCTTAACAGTCACAGTGGGGGCTAAGTTTCTAATACATAAAACTTGGGGAACACAATTCAAGTTCCAGTGAGTTTTGGGGGGACATAATTCAATCCACTACACTTAGTTTCCTAATCTGTAAAATGGGACTAATAGTAAAACCTGAAACCTACTTGTAGGGTTACTTTGGGTACTAAGTAAACATATGTGTCCAGTGCTTAGAACAGTGTGGGGATGTATCGTGCACCAGGTGTGTTAGTTGTTACCTTTATTGCTCTACGGCCACACCCCTCTGCTGATTTTGGAATCTGTCTGTGCTGTCATGGATAGATCTAGTTCCTTCTTTTTAATTGCCAGGTAGTATTTATTTGTGCAAACATACTACATTTTTTTTGTATTCCCCATGTATCCCCTATTGCTGGATCCTTACGTTGCTTCCATATTCTGATATTGCAAAACGATGCTGCAGTGACTGTCCTCTCACCTGTGCATTTGCCTGAGAGGTCACGAGGGGAGGGACCCAGAGATGGAGTTGCTGTGTTGCAGCTCTACTAGATGTGCCAGGTTGCCCTTGAGAGAGGATTTACCATCTACGCTCCTACCAGGGGCGTAGGAAAATTCTATGCGAGTCCTTCCCCACGTAGGAAAATTCTATGCGAGTCCTTCCCCACGTCCTCACTGATACTGAATTTTCACATTGATTTGACTGACAAGAGCACCTTCTATTTTGTTCTTTATTATACATATGCTAATGTAGCTCTGAATGAGCACATGAAAACCCTCGTGGACCAACCGTCAGGTCACAATGTCTAAGCCTCCTTTGAGTCCCTCTGCACAGGCCTGGGGGGTGTGCTTGTATGCTCCTTTCTTTCTGCATTGCAGCACAAGCATTTCCCCATATTTGTACAGTATTTTTTCCCTGTTTTAAAAATAACATTTTTTCCTGATTATAAAAATAGTACATGCTCACTGTAGAAGATTTAGAAAATATGTATAAATATTGAGATGAAAAAATAAAAATACCCTGTGTCCCAGCACGCAAAATGTTAGCAGTTCGATGTGTTTCTTTATGGTCTTTTATGTTTTTTTAGCTTCTGTTTAAAACTTATTATGTAATGATATTTTTAAATATCGTTAAATAGCCTTTAAAAATATGACTTAAAAATGTCACATTCCATCCTATCAGTATGATGTTCCATAATTTCTTTAACTATTGCTTTAGTTTTAGACAGTAAGGTGGTTTTCAATTTCTGACTATTAATAAGTAAAGCTGCAAAAACATCCTTGAATTTAAATCTTTGTATTTGTCTTTGGTTATTTCCTTTGACGACCACTTAAGGTAAATGTTTTCATGTATTTTTAGTTTTTTTGAGAAAATATGTCTTACTGAGGCTTGCCCATTTTTCTATTGGGGTGTTCACCTTTTTCTTGTTGATTAATTAGAGCTCTTTTCTTATCAAAACTGTTAGCCCTTTGCGGTTCATATTTTTGTTTCTAAATAGTCTATCTCAGTTTGCCCTTGGGCCGTAAATTTGACTCTGCTGTCTTTTAGTGCAAAGGTTTTGAACTTTTAGGTAGTAAAATCTGTCAGTCTTTCCCTTGGTTATTCTTTTATTTTGTGCTTGGAAAATTCTGTATCCTTCTTCATCCAGAAAGTTGATGGTTGCCTATATGTTCTGTGAATGTGTGTGTGTGTGTTTTTAACAGCTTTATTTCTTTCTTACATTTACCTCTTTAATCCATCTGGAATTTAGTTTGGGATAAGATGAGAAATGAAATTATATCTTACTTTTTCCAATTAATCAATCAACTGTTTCAGCACTAGACTTTAACAAATGTTTCCATTTCCCCTCCTAAATTCTTGTATATACTAAGGTGTATTTCTGGGTTTCTGTTGGATTCTATTGACTTGCCTATTGAATCTTGCCTAGTCTCAGAGATGAAAAGAGCAAGGTGTGCTCAGGTATGCTCAGGTGACATGGGGTAAGGCTGGAGTCTCAGAAGTATGAGGAATCAGGTTTGCGGTATGGGATGCCTGGATTGTGGTGGTGAGCCTTGAAGGCCAGGCTTTGGCGAGTGTGTTTAATTTGTTGAGCTATGGGGTGATAGTTGAAGGTTTTGAGTCGAGGTATGGAACTTTCCAGGAAGGTCACTGTGGCTGCTAGGGTGGACTCAGTGGAATGCTATGAGAAGTGGATGGACATGGATCAGCAACTGCTCGAGAGAGATGAAGGCGTCTTCAAGTGTGGCATGGGAACAGACGGATGGCTGCAAAATGCTGCAAGGTAGAACCTGCACAACGTGAGGCTGGAGGACTTGGTCGGGAGGAAAGTGGGTAGCCAAGGAGTATGCCTCAATGTGGTATCTGGTTACCGGGATTAATTGTTCTGTTAATCAGGGTTTTTTTCAGATTGTGAAAATCTACATGATGATGGTTGAATATAAAGCTATAATGGGAATAAGAATAATTTTAGCAAACATTAAATACTTACTCTGTGCAACTGAACTGTGTGAAATGTTTTTATATGCATTATCTTGATCCTTACCCCATCCTTAGGAGATATTTACTCTAATTCCTATTTTACAGGTGAGGAAAATGAGGCTCACAGAGGTTGTCACTTGCTTAAGGTCTCACAACTGGTAATCTGGGAATTGAAGTAGGTTTGTCTGTCTCCAGACCCATGCTTATGTCTGTTGTAAGGAGGCACAGACATGTCCTCGGTAACTCTTCAGTCACGTTGGGTCCCTGCTCTTCCAGGACTGGGGTGTGCAGCATCCTGGAAAGATAGCACACTGCCTGGGACCCAGTAGCAGTTCCAGTGGCCGGGTCCCTTTCATCCCTTGATAACAGGTGTTCACTGCCTCCTACTGCCTTCTCTGAGTGTGGTTTGTATTCATACACCCTAGAAGAGGATTGGATGGGCCACTCGGTCATTGTCTGATCAGTCTGGACTCTTTGTGGAAGTGCCCAGAACCTAATTCAGACCAGCCTAAGTAAAAACGGGGTGTCTTGGTTCCTATAACTGGGAGGTCCAGGGGGTTGGTCTATCTGACTTAAGGCATAGCTGGATCTCGGGACTCAAACGATCCTCCAGACTAGTGCTGTCCAGTACAGCAGCCACTAGCCACTGTGACAATTTAAATTTAAATTAATTAAGTACAACTAAAAATTCAGTTCTTCAGTTGCACAAGACACATTTCAAGGGCTCAATAATCATATGTGGCTGGTGGCTACTGTATTGAACACAGATACAGGATATTACAGAACATTTCCGTCATCACAGAGGGTTCTGTTGGACAGTGCTCGTTGAGATTGAAGTCCAGACCCTCCTGAAGGACTTCCAAGGGCCAGACAAGGCCAGAGATTCTATCCAGTTTGTGACCTGACACATGCTGCAGAAACGCTCAGGGATACCAGGCCAGAAGGTGTCTGAGCTGCAAATCCAGTGTCACTAGGTGGTGGTGAGGAGGCTTCCATAAGCTGATGTCCTTGACAGCTGGGAGCTCACACCCAGCTCCTGCCTCTTCCGGCCTGCGGACAGAAGCAGGGAGAACTGTCATCTTGACAGGTTCCTAGTCCCAAGGTTGACATCCAGTTCAAGTGTAACATGTTGTGGGCCCTGGAGTCGCCTGCATTCTCTCTCTCTCTCGCATACACACACACCCACGCATGCATTCGGACATGACCACATAGGGTCATTCAGAGCCATGACCCCACACAGTCACATTCACTCTCAGGAACACTGTCAAAGGCACAAACAATGTCAATGTCACACTCTGTTATAATAGCAACAAAAACAGCTGCCAGTTCCCCAGCATCTGCTGTGTAACCTCATTCCATCTTCATGACTGTCCTGTGGGGGGTGCCTACTGTCCTCCCCATTTTAAAACAGGAGAAAGCAAGGCTCGGGCAGGTTAAGTGACCCGCCCCAGTTACAAAGCTGCTACGAGACACAAGACGGAGCTGGGATTCAACCAGGGTGGTCCGCCTCCATAGGCTTTATCATCCTGCTGTATTGATTGTTCTTAATTCTGAGCAGGGGCATGCAGGCCATGTGGCCATGCTTAGACACACAGTTTCAGGCATGGAAGGAGAGGCTTGAGCTCCACACTAACACAGACACATGCATCAATGCTGCTTGTCCCACGGGGGCTCGATGCTGATGCTGGGGAGGAGCACGTGGAGAAACGGGGGGAGCAAATAGAGGGAAGGATGACTGCTGCTTCCCAGGGGTGCAAGGTGCAGACATGTGGAACATCTCTTGATTCAGAATAAAATGCTGCAAATAGGGGTGGTTGTGCTGGGTCCAGAGTGTTTGGGTGTTATGGGGATGGAGGGTGGGGGTAGGGCTGGCTTCCCCATACCTGACCTCTGACACTTTTCTCTGTTCACACTTGAACCCAGGATTTCCAAGTGCTGTTGTTGAAGTCCTGTCAGCCAGGGAGTAGGATGGGTCCCACTTTCCCTTGGGACCATGTTTGTTTCTGGTTATGTGAGACTGGGAGGGCTGTGTTCAGAGAGGACATGTTCTGATGTTTTATGTGGTTTTGCTCTCCTTCCTTGTGGCTTAAGTTCCCTGAAATGAACTGAGACCCAGCCTTTGTCAGGGGATCTCCAGAGCTCCACAAGCTCTGCCCCCTAAATGGTGCAGGTTCAGGAATTTGTATGAGTCTGAGAAAGAAAAACTGTTAGGATTCTAATTCAGTTGAAAAACCATTTTGACTTTATTTTTTTTCTGGTGTTTCACAATCCATTCTTGGTCCACTGCAAGTATAGAGTGCATACTATTGTCTCTGCAGCAGAGGGGCCTGGGGCACATGGAATAACGTGGCCATTGGCACTTTCTCATGTAGCTGTGCCCCACACATTCCTCCCTGGGCCGGCAGTCCAGGACTCACAGCTTACATACCCATCCAATCAGGGTCGAAAGAGGTGGCCGTGTTCCTGGGTGGCCTTGTATCAAAGGCCCTGTAACCAACAAGGCAGCTGGAAAGAGTGCAGAACAGTCATGGAGCAATTACTGAGCAGAAAGAATGGGGAAACAACTGACTTGAATAAGAAGTAGAGTATTGGTGACGAATTCCATTGACTGAGCAGAAATCAGGAGCTTGGCCAGAGAGGAGGAAGAGGAGGCAGGTGACTCCCCATGGTGGATTTGAAAGGAACACCTGGAATCTTGGAGGGATGCCTCTGTGCAATGTCTGATTCTATCTACAGCTGTACCACGCTGCCTTCTCTTCTAAACATAGGCTTATCAATAGCATTTCTCTAACCTGTCACGGCAAGGTTGTTTTTGGCTCACAGTCTAGACAGGAGGACGGAGAGAAAGGGAGGAAGAGAAACTTTGCTGCTGTAGCTGGGTCAGAATTGGAATAGAGAAAGCAAGAACACGGGTGTTCATGCCTTTGAGCTGTCAACAGCACAGAGAAATGAAGCCGTTTGTTTATCTAATGAATATTCAGTGAGCGCCTCCTTTATGCCAGCTGCTGTTTTGGGTGCTGAGGTTACCTTGAGCAAACCCCTGAGTCTCTCTGAGCCTAAGTGTCCCCCATCTGGAAAGTGAAAGTGATGAGACCCCTACCTTATAGGGATGTTTGAGGATTAAAGGAGCTAACACACAAAAAGCACTTAATACGATCCTTGGCACAGTTAGTGCTCATGACTGTAGCGGTTATTGAAGACACTGAGAGTGGTTAGGTATGAATCGGGTCTGGCTCCTGCAACCAAGGAACTTGCAATCTATGGAGGAGACGGACGTTTAATAGTCATCCTCAAAGCATGAGGCAGTGCCAGTAGAGATAGGAAGGAACAGTGACTTCTTTCTGGTGGAATCAGGGAAGGCTTCCTGAAGGAGGTGGCGCTTGAAGGTTGAAAAGGAATCCCCTAGGAGGAAAGGGCTGTAGGGGGTGTTTCAGACTGAGGGAGCAGCAGGGGTGAAGGCTGTGGCTGGGGAAGTGTATGGAGCTGTTTGCGAAGCAGTGAGTGGGGGGATGTGGCAGGAAACAGCACAGGCAAGTGTGGGGTCTTCTCAGGGAGGGTCTGAATGTGGGGCTGGGGAGGGGACAGGAACCCAGAAGAGTGGAATGGAGAGCCACCTGTCTTCTTGGTGGCTTGAGAAGGGTTGCTTTGGGAGTCCTGGGAAGGGATTAGGGAGGTGAAGAAACTTGTGTCCCTGAGGAGGGGTGGGGGCCTGAACCTCGAGGTGGACTGAGGCTGGAGGGCAGGGCCGGGCTCCAGCCGTGTGAAAGTAGAATCTTCAGACAAGGTGCCTGGTGCATGTGGAGTGTGGGAGGGGGAGTCCTGTGGAAAGTTTCATGCCTTGGGGATATGCAGATGATGGGGAAGGAAGACTGGTTTGCAGGGGAGGATCGTGACTTTGGCCTTGATCGTGGAGAGTTTGAAGAGCTGTGGGTCATCCCTGTGGAGCGTGAAGTTGGGTTCCTGAGCTCAGGAGAACTCAGCTGAACGCATAAGGAGTCATTCATCCAACAGTACTCATTGCCAAACCCTGTTCTGAGTGCGAGTCATGCAAAAGTGGACAATCCAGACCCTGTCGGGCCTTGTGGCACTTTCCAGTTGGGGGAGGCAGACAGGAGCAGAATAAGGAACCTAGATGGTTTGAGATAATGCCCAGTCCTGTGAAGGAAATAGAAATGAGGTTATGAGGGTGGGGACGGGCCTACTTTGGGTGGGTGGTCAGGAACAGCCTCTCCATAGAAGTGACATTTGAGAGGAGACCTGAAGAAGGGGAAGGAGCTGGCTGTGAGGATATTGGGGGAAAGGGCATCCCAGGCGGTGGGAACAGCATGTACAGAGGCCTTGAGGTGGGTGCAGGCTTGGCAGGCGTGAAGATGAGAAAGGCCACTGAGAGCAGGAGGGAAGGGTGCGGCTGGGATGGGGGCGGGATGGGAACACAGACAGTTCTTCCGCGCGCCAGCGGGTGGCACTGTTAGCCCAGGACTGCCTGCTCTCTGCACGGCCAGGAGAGCAGGTGGGACAGCAGTTGCCTTGACCTCAGGTTTGTCACTAGGGATGTGGGCTCACTATAGGCTCCCACCCTGCCCTCTGCGGAGATGAGGTTCACAAACGTGGAAGCCCTGGGCAGGCGCAGCAGAGCAGGTAATGGTTTCCTGCCTGTTCTGCTTTCAGTGTTTCCCTGCTCACCTCCTCCCTGGGGGTGACGGTTCCCTCCTGGTCTGTGGCTATGTGTCTTTCCCCGCTCCCTTTGCTTCTCTCTTTTGCTCTCTCTGCTCTTCCCTCTCCCATTGCTCTCTGGTGCATCTGGTTCCTGTCTCAAAGATTAATGACTGGCTTTCCTGATGTAGCTCCAGACGGAGGGGGTGGCGAGTTAGGGTCAGGAAGGTACTGTTTCTCATCTCACTGCCTACTCCTCCTTCCTGTGGCTTAGTTCTCTGTAAAAGGCCCGGTCTGAGGTAATGACCCATTAGCAGAGGATGCTCCTATGGACCCTTCGCTCTAGGACCCCTGGACCCATCCTCCAGTCCCACGTTGGCTCACCTCTAGCAGCTCCAGCAAGCGGCCCTAGCTTCGTGTCATCCGTGGCAGTGGTAACAGGGTTTGAACTTAGAAGGGAGAACTGGGCAGCAAACAAATGATAGAGCTCATTTGTAGGCAGAAGAGCTCACTGTAGGCACTGTTATGAAAGGGTTGTTTTAGTCGACAAAGATAGATCTTTGCCCCTACCCCATGCTCTTTGAGTTATCCTCAGTGGAGACTGAACTAGCCAGAGCCTGGCTGTCATATGTCAGGGTTAAGGCTGCAGGTTGAGGGGGCCTTTGCTTTGGTCTGTGCATAGCACAGTGGTTAAGAGCTGGTCACTTTATTTTATTTTATCTTACATTTTACTGTAGAGTAATAGTTTACAATATTTTATTTTATTGTGACTTATCATGAGATCTATCCTCTTAACAGATTTTTAAGTGTACAATACATTACTGTTGGCTATAGGTAAGAGTTTAGTCTCTTAAAGCCTCCTGCTGGGTGGGAAGTCCAGTCTGCACCTTACGTTGGGACCCTGGGCAAATTGTTTAACCTTGCTGTCTCCCAGCTTATTCATCTGTAAAATGGGGATAATAGCAACTACCACATAGGTTGTGAGGATTAATGGAATCAGTAAGTATACAGTGCTTTGACATACATGTGGTAAATGCAATGAAATTGCTTGCTATTATTATAATATGTTCTTTATTAATAATTCATAATATATTTATATTCACAAAATATTATTAATTAATTAATGTTAAAATAATAACAGCAATAACATGGTAATACATTTTTGTAATAATCTAATAGAGCTTTCAGGTCTTCCCAGAAAACAGGCCTGAGACATTTGCTTCTAGCAGAACTCACCCTCCCACATTAGTATTTATGTACAAAAATGATTACCCATGTATGTAGGCTATGCCTTTATTGGGAAGATAACACAATATTAAAGAAAACATGAGAAAAGTGAACCAAAAAACTCCCATAACTAATCCTTCCTCCCTCCCTGACACAGAAACTGTTTACAAATTTGCACTGACAAAGGCCAGTTGTTTTCAAAGGACACCACCTGGGTACTTGTTAAAGTTCAGATTCTTGGGCTTTATCCAGAGCTGCTGAACTGGAATTTGGAGGGTGGTGCTGGGGACTCTGCAACTTTCACCATGGTCAGTGCTGGAAACCCTGAGTGTAGGTGGATTTCACCTGTGCCATCAGCCATCCCATTCCCCAAAGGCTGGTCACCTGGCCCATAGCATCATCGTCCCAAGACCCATGTTTGACCCATGTGTGTGAGGGACTGGCGTGAGGAGCAACTCCAAGGGAGCAAGCCATGGATTGCCCAGAAGCCTTGTCTCCGAGAGATATATAAATAAATTAACTGATGCCCTATTAGCTGGGCATTTAGGTTGCTTCAAATTCCTCACTCTTAGAAGTACCACTGGAATGGCCATCTAGTGCATGTGGTTCCTTGCCTGTATTCCAAGAATGGGATCCCTGGCTCGAAGGGTACAGACTTCTGTTTTTATGACTATTGCCAAATGTTTCCACGACGCTGTCTACAGTATTGTCATTATCCTGACTGATGCTACTGATTTATTTATAATTTATTTTGAATGGTAGATGTATGAGGGTACTTCAAAAAGTTCATGGAAAGATTTGTATTATCTTTCAATTTAATTTTTCCATGGACTTTTTGAAGTAACCTCGTGTTTACGTAGTTCAAAAACCAAAATGCTATTTAAAAAGTATGGTAGAAACACTTGCTTTTACTTCAGTTTACCCTGTATCTACCTTTATTTTTTTTTTTGGCGGCTGGCTGGTAACAGAAGTTGAACCCTGGACCTTGGTGTTGTCAGCACCACGCTCCAACCAACTGAGCTGACCAGCCAGCCCTGATTCTACCTTCTTAAATCCACTTATGAGGTACTTTCTAGTGCTTCTTTACTCCTACGAAATATGAACATATATTCTTTTATCTTCTTTTCTACACAATACTGTTTTATGTCTTGCTTTTTCCACTGGAGAATATATATTGCAGATCTTTTCATGCCTGTCCATTGAAAGCTGCTGCTGCCTCCTCCTCCTCCTCTTTTAAACAACTGTGTAGTATTTCACTGGGTGGATTTACTTTTAGACATAGATGATTCTCTTAAGAAATTTAATTTTACACTATACAAGTGATATAAGAATATATTTTCCTTTAAAAAGGGAACAATAAAGATAAAGTCTCCTATGGCCAGCCATGCCAGTCGCTTCCTCTCCTCCCTAGAATAGCCCCTCTTCAGAGCTTGGTATATATTTTTCTAGCTATTTAAAAAATATTTTTTAGGGCCGGCCTGTGGCTCACTTGGGAGAGCATGGTGCTGACAACACCGAGTCAAGGGTTAAGATCCCCTTACCACTCATCCTTAAAAAAAAAAAAAAAAAAAAAAAAAAATCTTAAATAACCATAGACGTCCATTCATATAGACGTAGCTCATTCCTTCTAACCACCATACAGTGTCCAGCTTATGAATACATCACACCCTTCTAAATGGTCATTTCTGGTGTTTTTTACTCTTACAAAAAGTGAATATCTTCATATTTGTCTCTACACACATGCGAGTGTTTCTCTAAACTTGAGTAAATGTTAGAGTAAATGTTAGAGATTGCTGGGTGCTGGGGTAGGCGACTTTTTATTTTAATAACACTGCTAAATTGCCCTCCAGTTTCTACGCCCACCACTAGTAGGAGTGTACTTTTTGCTCGTCTGTTGGGTGAAACTTCCTATCTCTGTTGTGATTGCATTTCCCTGACTTCCCACCCTCTGAGCTTCTCTGGCTGTGCACTGCCTGCCCAGCCCTCTGCCCAGACAAGCACAGTCCTCTGTAGGTTGGGTGGACTGTTGCCCTCTGAAGTTCCTGCACCCGCCCGAGGTCTTTGCAGGTTGGTCTTTTGCTGAGAATATCCTCAACTTTCCCTTTTCAGAAACTGCAGGAATCCAGAGAGTTTTACGGCTAAGAGAGGTGGCTGGAGAGTCGGCTATGGGACTTACACACTGACTTCTCCAGCCAAATTCTCAGGGGTTGGCCTTGACTTTTCATCCTATCATACTTCTTAAGATACAGGTTCTGCCCTGAGGGCCCCGTGGGGAAGCCACAACTTGGAGCCCAAATGCATTTCCTTTGCTGATTAATCTGAGCCTGCCAATTCTCACTGGACTAATCCAGGAGTCCTGCCTGTCAATCTCAAACCCAGGGTCAAGTTCAAAGAACTGGATTCTCTGAGCGGCCTAGGATCGGGTAGTAGGGTGGAAAGGGGGTTGACCTTGGAAGCAGTTTCTGTCACCTACATCCATCTCCTGAGAAAGGACCTTAAGGTAGAAAGGAACATATTATCTATGCCTCTGCCTTCAGTTTTTAACCCCGTCACTATAAATCCTTTACTATATAAATCCTTTGCCATCCACCTCAACCCTTACAGATCATCTTCTGTATTGAAGCTTCAGCCCTCATCTTACAGCTGAGAAAACAGACTAGGAAGGAGATGTACCAATAGTGAGAGGACAGATCTGGGCTAGAAGTGGTCTGCTGCCTCCTGGCCTGGTGCTCTTTGCACATGTGTCTGCTGTGTGTATGCATGTGTGCACATACGTATGTGCAGAACTGAGGGCAGGAATAGGCAAGGGTGATGTGCTTTTTTCCCAACTTTTTGTGTTGAAAATTACCAGCCTGGGCCGACCCCGTGGTGCACTCGGGAGAGTGCGGCGCTGGGAGTGCAGCAGTGCTCCCGCCGCAGGTTCGGATCCTATATAAGGATGGCCGGTGAGCTCACTGGCTGAGCGCGGTACGCCGGTCACAAAAAGACAAAGAAAAAAAAAAAAAAAGAAAATTACCAGCCTGCACGAAAATTAGAAGAATAGTACAATGAATCCCTGTATTCACCTAGATTCACCACTTTTCACATTTTGCCACAGTTGTCTTCTCTCTCTCTTTAAAGACACTGTATAATGACAGTAAGAGATGGTAAGTTGCAGACATCACGATGTTTCACACCTAAGTACTGCAGCAGGTGTCTCCCCAAGATACTGTCATTCTCTGACATAATTGCAATACTCTTGTCACAGATAAGAAAGTTTATATTAATTTAATAATATAATCTAACATACAGTCCATATCCAAATATCTCCAGTTGTCCCCAAATTTGGATATGGACTAATACAGTTGACTCTTGAACAACAAAGGGGTTAGGGGTGCCAACACCCCACACAGTCAAAAATTTGTGCAAATTAAAAAAATTTTTTTTGGGCCGACCCCGTGGCTCACTCAGGTGAGTGCGGTGCTGGGAGCGCAGCGTCGCTGGGAGCACCAAGGCCGCGGGTTCAGATCCTATATAGGGATGGCCGGTGCGCTCACTGGCTGAGCGTGGTGCAGGCGACACCAAGCCAAGGGTTACGACCCCCTTAACGGTCACACACACACACAAAAAATTTTTTTGAATTTTATCATTATACAATGTAACATTTTTTGTGGCCCTTTACCAATTTCTCCCTAAACTCCACTCTCTCTCTCCCTTTCCCACCTCTGGTGGCCTCAGTTCTGTTCTCTGCTTTTGAAAGTTCAAGGAATTATTGTGATTGTTATTTGTTTGTTTGTTTCTTTCTTTCCTCCATTTTTTCAGCTCACACGAGTGAGGACATGCAATATTTCTTTCTGTACCTGACTTATTTCACATAACATAATTTTCTCTTAAGTTCATCCATGTTGCTGCGAATGGCAGAATTTCATTCCTTTTTATGCAGAGTAGTATTCCATTGTGTGTGTATACCCCGTTTGCCTTATCCAGTCATCTGTCAATGGACATTTAGGTTGGTTCCAACTCTTAGCTATTGTAAATAGAGCTGTGATAAACATGGGAGTGCAGGTATCCTTTCGACATGATGATTTCCGTTCCTTTGGGTATATACCCAGCAACAGGATTGCTGGATCGCATGGCAGTTCCATCTGTAGTTGCTTGAGGAACCTCCATACCATTTTACATAATGACTGCACCAATTTACATCCCACCAACTGTGTACGAGGATTCCCCTTTCTCCTCATCCTCACCAGCATTTGTTATTCTCTGTCTTTTTGATAATAGCCAGTCCAACTGGGGTGAGATGGTATCTCAATGTGGTTTTGATTTGCATTTCCCTGATGCTGAGTGATGTTGAGCATTTTTTCATGTATTCATTTGCTATTTGTATACTTTCCTTTGAGAAATGCCTATTCAATTTCTGTGCCCATTTTTTAATCAGGTTACTTATTATTTACTGTCAAGTTGTTTGAGTTCCTTGTATATTCTAGATATTAATCCCTTATAGGATGCATAGTTTGGAAATATTTTCTTCATTCTGTACATTGTCTTTTTGCTCTGTTAACCGTTTCTTTTGCTGTGCAGAACCTTTTTAGTTTTATATAATCCCATTTGTTTATTTTTTCTTTTGTCATCTGTGCTTTTGTGGTCTTGTTCATAAAGTCTTTGCTCGGTTCTTGTTCCTGAAGTGTCTCCCCTATGTTTTCTTTCAGTAGTTTTGTAGTTTTGAGTCTTATATATAAGTCTTTAATCCATTTTGAGTTGATTTTGGTATATGGTGAGAGGTACAGGTCTAGTTTCATTCTTCTACTTATGGATGTTCCATTTGCCCAGCACAAATTATTGAAGAGGAGTCCTTTCCCCAATGTTTGATCCTGTTGCTCTTCTCAAATATCAGTTGGCTGTAAGTGTGTGGGTTGATTTCTGGGTTCTCTATTCTGTTCCATTGGTCTGAGTGTCTGTTTTTATGCCAGTACCATGTTGTTTTGGTTACTATAGATTTGTAGTATAATTTGAAGTAAAGTAGTGTAATGCCTCTGGGTTTTTTTTTTTTTTTTTTTTTTGCTCAGGATTGCTTTGACTATTTGCGGTCTTTGTTGTTTCATATGAATGTTAGGATTGTTTTTTACATTTATGTGAAGGAAGTCATTGGTATTTTGAGGGGGATTGCATTGAATCTGTAGATTGCTTTGGGTAGTATGGACATTTTCATAATGTTAATTCTTCTAACCCAAGAGCATGGAATATCTTTCCATCTTTTTGTGTCGTCTTTAATTTCTTTCAACGGTGATATGCAGTTCTCGTTGTAGAGATCGTTCACTTTCTTGGTTAAATTGACTCCTAGGTATTTTATTTTTTTGGTAACTATTGTAAATGGGCTTGCTTTCTTGATTTCTTTTTCTGCTAGTTCATTGTTGGAGTATAAAAAAGCTACTGATTTTTGCTTGTTGATTTTGTATCCTGTAGCTTTAGAGAAATTGTTTATCAGGTCTATGAGTTTTTTGGTAGTCTTTAGGTTTTTCTGTATATAGGATCATGTCATCTGCAAACAGGGACAGTTTGACTTTGTCTTTTCCAATTTGGATACCCTTTATTTCTTTCTCTTGCCTGATTGCTCTGGCTAGTACTTCCAATACTATGTTAAATAGGAGTGGTGAGAGTGGGCATCCTTGTCTTGTTCCTGTTCTTAAGGAACATTCAAGATGATATTGGCAGTGGGTTTGTTATATATAGCTTTGATTGTGCTGAGATACTTTCCTTCTGTACCTCATATGCTGAGAGTCTTTATCATAATGGGATGCTGAATTTTTTCAAATGCTTTTTCTGTGTCTATTGAGATAATCATATGATTTTTGTCCTTGATTTACATGATGTATCACATTTATTGACATGTACATATTGAACCATCTTTGCATACCTGAGATGAATCCCATTTGATCATGGTGTATAATTTTTTTGATGTATTGCTGTATTCTGAGTGCTAATATGTTGTTGAGGATTTTTGCATCTATGTTCATCAGAGATACTGGCCCATAGTTTTCTTTTTTTGTTATATCTTTGTCTGGTTTTGGTATCCAGGTGATGCTGGCCTTGTAGAAGGAATTTGGGAGAATAATCTCTGTTTCAATTTTTTGGAATAGTTTGAAGACAATTGGTACTAATTCCTCTTTAAAGGTCAGGTAGAATTCAGCAGTAAAGCCATCTGGTCCTGGGCTTTTCTTTGTGGGAGACTGTTGATCACTGCTTCAGTCTTGTTGCTTGTTTTTGGTCTGTTCAGGTTTTCTATTTCTTCTTGGTTCAGTGTCGGTTGTTTGTATGTGTCCAAAAATTTACACATTTTCTCCTGGTTTTCAAATTTGTTGGTGTATAGTTGTTTATAATATTCTCTAATGATTCTTTGTATTTCCATGGCATTTATTGTAATGTTTCCTTTTTCATTTCTGATTTTTGTTATTTGGGTCTTCTCTCTTCTTTTTTTAGTTAGCCTAGCTAATGGCTTGTCTATTTTGTTTATCTTCTCAAAAGACCAAATTTTTGTTTCATTAATCTTTTGTATTTTTTTTTGTTCTTTATTTCATTTAGTTCTGCTCTGATCTTAATTCTTTCTTTCCCTCTAATAATTTTGGGATTGGATTGTTCTTGTTTTTCTAGTTCTTTGAGGTGTAGTGATAGGTCGTTAATTTGAAGTCTTTCTATTCTTTTGGTGTGTTTATTGCAATAAACTTCCCTCTTAGTACTGCTTTTGCAGTATCCCATAGGTTTTCATGTGATGTGTCTTTATTTTCATTAGTTTCAAGAATTTTTTTGATCTCCTGTGTAATTTCTTCTTGGACCCATAGGTCATTCAGGAGCATGTTGTTTAATTTCCATGTATTTGTATGTTTCCAGAGTTTTGCTTATTATTGATTTCTGGTTTTAATCAGTTGTGTCTGAAAAGATACTTGAAATTATTTCAATTTTTAAAAATTTGGTGAGACTTGATTTTTGACCCAACGTGGTCTATCTTGGAGAATGTAGCATGTGCTGATGAGAAGAATGAATATTCTGAGGTTTTTGGATGCAACGTTCTGTAGGTGTCTGCCAAGTCCAGTTGGTCTAAAGTGTTGTTTAGATCTTGTGTTTCTCTGTTGATTTTTTGCCTAGATGATCTGTCTAGTGTGAGAGAGGGGTGTTCAGGTTCCCTACTTTTATCTTATTGGGGTCTATCTCTTTCTTTAGGCCTAGTAGTGTTTGCTTTATATATCTGGGTGCTCCAGTGTTGTCTGCATACATATTTATGATTGCTATGTCTTCTAGCTGGATAGATCCCTTTACCATTATATAATGGCCTTCTTTGTCTCTTTTTATGGTTTTTAGTTTAAAGTCTATTTTATTCAATATAAGAATAGCGGCTTCTGCTCATTTTTGGTTTCCATCCATGTGGTATAGCTTTTTCCATCCCTTCACTCTTAGTCTGTGTGTGTCTTTACAGGTGAGTTGATTTTTGTGAAGACAGCATATTGGGTCTTGCTTTTTAATCCAATTGGTGAGTCTATGACTTTTGAGTGCGGAGTTTAATCCATTTACATTCAAGGTTATTACTGAAAGGTATTGTCTCACTCCTATCATTTTATCAGTTTTTGTTTGGATGTTTTACATATCTTTTGTTTCTTTCTTCCCTTTTTATTGTCTGTTTTTTATGTTTGTTGGTTTTTTGAGGTGGTAAGATTTAGTTTCCTCCTCTTTCCCAGTTGCATTTTTGTTCTACTAGTGGGTTTTGTTCTTTCTTATGTATTTGTGGTAGTGATTATTGTTTTTTGGATTCCAGATGCAGGACTCCCTTGAGGTTTTCCTGCAGGACTGGTTGTGTGTTGGTGAACTCCTGAAGTTTTTGATTGTCTGGAAAATACACTATTTCTCCCACATTTCTGAAGGACAGCCTTGCAGGGTATAGTGTTCTTGGCTGGCAGTTTTTTTCTTTTAGTATTTTGACTATATCATCCCATTTTCTTCTGGTCTGTAGAATTTCTGTTGAGAAGTCTGCTGTTAGACTCATAGGGCTCCCTAATAGGTCACTTGATGCTTTTCTCTTGATGCTTTTAGGAATCTCTCTTTGCCTTTGAGCTGTGGCACTTTGACTATAATGTGTTTTGGAGAGGATCTTTTTGGATTGAACCTGTTTGGGGATTTTGGAGCCTTCTGGATCTGAAGGTCCATGTGTCTCCCTATACCTGGCAAGTTTTCTGTTATTACTCTGTTGAATAGGTTTTCAATGCCTTTTCCTTTCTCTTCCCTGTCTGGAACACCCATGATTTGAATGTTTGTGCTTAAGGTTGTCTGCTAGCTCTCTTAAGTTTTCTTCATTTTTTAAAAATTCTTTTTTCCTTTAGTTTCTCTGCCTGTGCATATCAAAAAGACTAACTTTGAGATCAGAAATTCATCTGCCTGTTCTAGTCTGCTGCTTAAGCTCTCTGTTGTGTTTTTTTATTTTTTCAAATGAGTCTTTCAGTTCCTTGAGTTCTGCTACATTCTTTTTTTTAAGGTATTAATCTTTTTGCAAATTTCCTCCTTCATATCCTTGATTTTTTTTTCTCATTTCACATTGTTGTCTGACTGAGTCTAATTGTATTTCAGTGAGTGTCCTTAATATTATTGCCTGGAATTCCTTTTCAGTTGTATCAAGGGTTTCCTCTCTATAGGGTTTGGTATTTGAGAATACTGTATTCTTTTCATGGTGTCATATTTTCTTAGATTTTCATATTTCCAGTATCTCTACATTAATGTCTGGTCATCTGGTAGATCAGTTGCTTCTTCTATTACTCTGGAGTGGGCTTTGAGGAGAGAGAGGTCCTCTTCTTTTTCTGGTCTCCACTGGTGACTCTCCTTGTGTCAATGCAGTTGAGTGTCTGGTGGGCTACCTGCATGGTGTCTGTGGCTGCTACTGTTCCAGCAAGCTGCTTTTGTGGCAGCCATGGTTATGGTGGTAGCTGTGGAGGACCACCTGTGCAGAAGTGTTGTTTTTGGCCTGTGTCTGCCTTCTGCCAGGTGGGGGGTACTGCCTAAGTCTCCTGCCTAGGACCCCATGCATGATCCTCTGTGCAAAACTTTTGACTCCCCCCAAATTTAACTTGTAAAAGTGCACTGTTGACCAGAAGTCTTACTGGTAACACAGATAGTCAATTAACACATATTTTGTATGTTACATGTATTATATACTGTATTCTTACAATAAAGTAAGCAAAAAAAAGAGGACATTATTAAGAAAGTCATAAGGGAGAGAAAATACATTTACAGTACTCTGCAGTATTTATTGAAAAAAATTCACATATACGTGGACCTATGCTGTTCAAACCTGTGTCATTTGAAGTTCAACTGTATTAGATTGTATTATTAATTTATTGTTAATGGTCTCTCATGCACTTGGTTGTCATGTTTCTTTTGTCTCTTTAAATATAGAACAGCAGACCTGACAAAGTTTTTTTGTAGAATGTCCTACATTTTGGATTTGTCTGAATGTTTCTTTTTTCCCTCCCCAACATTTTCCTTGAATAGTCCTTGTTTTTACTGAAGGAAGATGAAATGAGGGGCCTGCATGCTGACAGGGAAGAGGAAGGGAGAAATTCCTGTTTTACCTGCTGGGGTGGATTTGTACCAACCCTGCCTTCTCCTCAAGAGGACTCTGCACAGATGGTCCCCAAGCCTGTCACTTGTGGGGTACATTCGTACACCTTGATGTGTTGGTGTTGGGGAAGCAGCTCCAGGGGCTCCTCCTGGGAAGGCATCCCCATTCCCCCTTTGGGGGATGCTTCCTCAGGAGAATGAGTGGTGTGGCCTTCTTATTTGCCTAAAGCTGCTACTTTGCTCCCTTATGTGTTTCCTTGCCATTGGGCAGAGGTCTGCTATGTTAATTAACTAGGTTACTAGTGACAGAAACTTAACTCAAACTGGCTAAAAAAAAAAAAAAGATAGCTGAAGGAAAAATGCAATCCACGAGAACTCTTATAATTGATCAGTTTAAGAAACTGGCTTCAGGAGTGGCTGGATCCAGGTGGGTCAGACAATACCAGCAGACAATCTGTCCGTCCCTATGTCTTGGCTCTACTTTCATCTGCATGCACTTCCTTCATAGGCAGCTCTCTCACGTTACAAGACAACCACCCCTGCTCTGGGCTGCCGCTTTGGAAACTTCAGTGGGTATTATTAAGCTTCTTCTTTCTCTGGTGCTGGTAAAAATTTGATGTTCACTGTTTGGACCAACTAGGTGTATGTGCCCGTCCCTAAAGCAATCTTGGTGGCCTGGTGAAGACAATGTATGGATCGGCCAGGCCCACACCACGTACTCACCCCAGAGCTCGGTGTGGGTAGGTTGAGAGAGGGACAGCCCCACCTATACCACAAAAACTAGCAGTGGTGTCAGGGTGCACCCCAAGGGAAAGTCAAGGTACTGTCAACCAGAGGAAGGGGCTTGGGTACTGAGCAGGCAGAAAAGCAGATTCTGCCTCATTTGGTGATAGGCATGGCAGATCTCTGATGGTCCAAGTTAGCTCCTAGTCTCCTGGGGTCTCAAGTCCTCTTCATGTTGGATCTTGTGGGAATCAGTGTCCATGAGGACCATTTGTGTCTGGGTCTCAGCTCTGCTTCTCAGTGGCTGCATGATCCTGGACAGAAGAATGAACTCTTCTAGGTCTTAGCTTACTTATCTAGCCAATGGGATTGGTGTTAATATCCCTTTCTTACGAGGCTGGGAGTATCCCATGGAATAATAGGTGTAAAAGTGCCTACACACTGTGAAATGCTGAAGCAAGGGAGTGGTGCTTGTTACCCCGCAAGGTGATTCTCCTGCTGCAGGGTGAGCAGGGCATGCCTGTGGAGTTGTCTTTGGATTGTGAGATGGTGACCTGCACTGGGCCATAGACCCTTCAGGATGTGTGCAATGATTTCTCCACAGATGACCATAGAATGGGGCAGAGCACAGTTCCACAGGGAAGCATCTGAGCCCTTTGCTCATTCTCTGAGGTGCAGATGAGGAAGAGAAGAAGGTGGAAATAGATGGGGCTGGTACAGCGATTCCAAAATTGGAACTGGGAGCAGTGACAAAAGGTGGTACAAGAATGCAGCACTGCCTGACACTCATCCCCAGAGAGAAAGCTATTTACTTCCATTTCAGTTCTTTGAGTGCTTCTCACAACCTCAAGGAGAATGTCTCAGTTAGGTGCTAATATGACTTTAACACCTCCCTATAGAGAGTGGGTCTCAACCTTGTGTCTGGGGTAGGCAACAGTGTTTAGCTGACTAGAATGTAATAACATTGCTTAATTTTCATTATATTTACTTTTTTTTTTAAATAGACTCTATTTTTCTTGGGACAGTTTTAGATTTACAGAAAAATTAAGATAGTACAGAGAGTTCCATATACTCTGTAATCCAGTTTTCCCTCCATCTTACATTAGTGAACGATTGTTATAATTAATGAACCAATATTGATTATATTATTATCCTTAACTAAAAATCCAGTTTATTCAGATTTTCTTAGTTTCTCCCTTATGTTCTTTGTCTGTTCCAGGATCCCATCCAGGACACCCTGTGACATTTAGTTGTCATGTCCCCTTAGGTTCCTGTTGGCTGTGGTACTTTCTCAGACTTGCTGGCTTTTGATGACCTTGACAGTTTTGAGGAGTGCTGGTCAGGTATATTGAAGGATGCCCCTGATGGGATTTGTCTTACATTTTTGTCACGATTAGACTGGGGTTATGGGTTTTTGAAAGGAAGACCACAGAGGTAAAGTGCTGTTTTCACAGTGTTGTATCAAGGGTGCGTATTATCACATGACTTGTTGCTGTTGCTGTTGGCTTGATCACCTGGCTGAGGTAGTGTTTCTCAGGTTAGTGAAGCTAGTTTTTATTCTCCCCCTTCCATACTGTACTTTTTGGGAGGAAGTCACTAGACACAGTCCACACCAAAGAAGTGGGGCCTTATGTTTATTTCTATAGTTACCTTCTATTGGTGAGAAATGGTTGCACCCATTTACAGTGTTCCTATGACATCTTTTAAAAATATTAATTTTATTTAAAAATTAAGTTTGTTTAAAGAAAAATATTAAGTAGGTAAAATTTATAGGAGGTGTGCAGATATTTTAAAAATCAGGAGTGAGAGATGTTAGAGAAACTCTGGAGGCAGGAAGATGTTGAGGATACAGGCTGAGAAAATGCCTGGGCCTCAGGCTCACTGCCTGTCCTGTTTCCCAAATGCCCTTAAGACAGAGAACGGGAAGTGACAGATGTGGCCTCTGAGAAGTCCCAAACACAGCCCAGGAGAGCTGTGGCAACCCCAGGGATGGGTATGCTGACTCCCTGGGGTCATGACCTGTCCCCTCTCCCTTCTCTTGTGGCCCTCCTGACCCCACAGCATTTCCAGCAGCTTCTAGTGGGTGTGGAGGAGACCTGGGTTGGGGACCCGCGGCAACACCCTGTGCAGCGGCCTCTGTATGGGTCCAAGCCTCAAACCTCCCTACAGCTAGAGGTCAGAGAGGCGGTGCTGTGCATTGGGCCCTTCCACACATGTTGTCTAGTTTACTCCACAACCCAGGGGAATGCGAATACCAGTATCCTCTTTTCATAGAGGAGGGGGAGAGACCCATCTACTTCACCAGCTGTCGGGCCAACACTGAGCAAGCTCAGGGCCCAGGTTTGGGTAACAGGTAGGGATTTGGCCTCCCACCCCTGGGTAGGAACCAAGTTACATTCTTTAGTTTTCTAGGAATTCTTTAAACATCTGGCTTGGCCCCACCCTCCAGGGTTGGCATGACATACAATATTCTTGGAGTCCTCCCCTCTCTAGAGTTGTCTAAGAGCCATGGGGACTTACAGGTGCCCTAAAAGAAGTCTCTGGGAACAAGCCGCTCTTGGAGTTTCTTTTTGGCAGTTCCCATGGCCCTGCCAATGTGGGGTGAGGCTTTTAACAGAGCCATCCTTTAGACACCCCCACCTGAGTTTTCACACCCTGACAGAGAGTGGAGGGTGGGTCTCCATCCCTGAGACCTCTCTGTCACTCTCTCCCCTCGCCTTCCCTCTGGCCGATCCAATTCTGTCAAGCCAGAAGCCTAGGGGAGTTTTTCTGAGGCAAAAGAATTCAGACTCCAGGACATGATCCTCCAGGACATGTAAAGCCTTCCTCTTCTCTGTCCCTCTCTTCCTTTTTCCCCCTCCTTCCTCCTCTTCCTTCCATGCACAATATTGACTGAGGGTCAGGGTGCTTCAGACACCATCCTGAGAGTGGGTGGCCTGGGGAGATGACAGTGACCACTAAGATATACACAGTGTGTACCCCCATGGAGTTGACATTCCGCTGGGGCAAACAGACCGATAAAACAAGCAAACAGACAAATCAATAAAACCTCAAGCTGGAATAATTGTCTCGAGGGAACCAGCCAGGGGCTAGGTACAGAACAGCAAGTGGTGCACTTTAGGTGAGTGGTTGAGGAAGCCCTCTCCAGGGAGGTGGCAATGGTTTGGGACAGGCCTACAGCAGAGAAAAGAGCGAGGTTAATTTCCCTTTTGGATGGTTCAATGAATTCCCCTGCCTGCGCTTAATCCCTGGGCCCCACTGCCTGGCTGGACAGGGCAGGGTGGTTCGAGGCTGTTTCCAGTCCAGTTCTCCAAGAGAGCTAAGAGCTTTGCTTTCCAGAGTTATGAACAGAGCAGTTCTCATCAGTGACGGGGGACACGTGAAGGTCACTGCTGGCCTTGGCTGGGAATGGTGTTAGAACCCCTTCGCCCACGTGTCCCCTGCCATGAGAGGTATGATGAATGCTGTGCACACAACAGTTCACTCCTGAGCCCAGCTGCCCATGACCTTGAAACTGATCTAGTGTGTTCTAAAGAAGGAAATGACTGGCAAACTTTGGTCTTTTAGTTATTAGTGGTGACCCATCATTTGTGACCCATGTAGACTTGTGACACTCACTTTGTGAGGGGAGCTGTAGTAGGAGAGAAAATGGACAGAATCAAAGAGTTTGGAGCCTTGGGGTAAAGGGAAAATAGCCAGTGCAGTTTCGAAGCTGTTTTGGGAGTTGGAGGAGGGTTGAGACAGTGGGAGCTAAATATCTTTTTCTGTCAGGGTGATGGGGGCGTTGCTTACAAGAAGAGAGCTTAGAATACAACAGGAGTAATGCAGTCTACACAGCTGGAAGAACTTTCCTGGCGGAGAGGCCCCAGAAAGCAGGCCTGGTAGAAAGCTTGCGAATTGTAGGCACACGGCTGCTTAGCAGGAGTTCAGAGCTCAGCTCCGGGTGTCTGTGTCAACACGGAAGATAAGCTCAGTGTTTGTTTTTTAGGCTTAAAGGACTTAATGTCAGGATGCCAAAGATCCATTAACACATCAATGAGTTAGGATCTAAAGTCTGTCCCGAAGGAAACTGTTGCCTGCTAAGCAGAAAGGCTTTGATTACACCTACCAGGAGGGGCAATTTCCCTCTGCCAAAGAATATCCGACCCAGAATTCCTCCGGGACCAATAGAAGAAAGAGATTCTTTTCAGACAACAGGGAAATAAGTTAGAATTTACTGGGAACTGGGTACTTGGGGCCTCAACCTATGGATTTTCTAGATGACCAGGCAGGTGAAGTAGTAATCCCAGGCGGTGTCTGTGATCCACTGGGGGATCGGCATGTGGCTGACTCAGAGGTGAAGTCAGTGCCCCCCTCCTCTGGTCCCGGCCTGTCCACTTTGCGTGGTGCCCCATCCCGCACACACACACGTTCACACACGCTCCGCGCACACACCCCAGGGAGGTGTGCAGGGAATGCGCACGCACTGCACAGGCCGCCTAAGGCCTAGATCCGACCGCGGGGTCCGTGTGTCTACCTGGAAGTAAACTCTCACCCCCCCCACACGTAGCAGCACCTCAGTATTTGCAAAAAACTCTTGCATACTGCACGTACATACATGTCAGGAGGAAGAAGGGGAAGCCATGAGAGGTCCTGCAGCTGGGGAGGGGGAAGCCCTGAGGGGCGCTCTCTTACTCTTGTCGAGCTGTGTGGTTTGGTTTCCCCATGAGCTGCGGGGACAGCAGCAGCCACCGTGAACACAAGGACTCAGAACGCACAGCCAGCAAGGCCACTCACAGGTTACTCACGCGGTGCTTTCACGTGCGTTCTCGTTTAAAGAATTTGATAACATGTATCTTTTTATTTACAAAATTAATACGTAGTCTTTATATAAAATTTGTAAATAGAAGAACACAAGGATAACAATAAAAATCAT
Source organism: Cynocephalus volans (assembly GCF_027409185.1). NCBI lineage: Eukaryota > Metazoa > Chordata > Mammalia > Dermoptera > Cynocephalidae > Cynocephalus > Cynocephalus volans. The sequence goes on from NC_084469.1 coordinate 29,823,292, forward strand.
AATTCCAGAGATAATCCCTATTAACCCTGTTCCCCCCCCCGCCATGAACATTTTCTTTAATTTTTTATTATGGAAATTGTCCAGCTTGGGAAGTCAATAGAAGAGTGTAATGAACGTCCCCTGCCCAGCTTTCAGCAGAATCAGCAGCCTGCTGTTCTCTTCTCCACTGGACCTCTATTCGTTCCACTCCCCACTGCTTTATTATTATTGCTGTTGTTATCAGTTTCAGCTCTTTTTTGAGGTAAAATTTACTTGAAATGTACAAATCTTAATTATACATTGTGGGCCAACAAATCCGTCCCCCATCATGATATAGAACATTTCCACCTATCCAGAAAAATCTCCCACATCCAGAGGCAGCCACCATTCTAACTGTTTGCACCTTAGGTCATCTGTTTTAAAATTTCTCATAAATGGAGTTATACAGTAAGTATTTTTTTTGTATCTGACTTCTTTCATTCAGCATAAAGTTTTGGAAATTCATCCGTGTTATTGCATGCATCAGTATATTGTTTTTTATTGCTGAGTGGTGTTCCACTGTGTGGATATACTATAATTTGTTGATAGCTGTTTTCAGACTTTGGCTGTTTTGAATAAAACTCCTGTGAATATTTTCAGACAAGTCTTTGTGTGGACCATGTGCGCTCACTTAATTCTTGCAATAACCCTAGGAGGATGGCATGGTTGTTATCCCCATTTCACAAATGAAGAAACCGAGGCACAGAGAGATTACTTCCTAGCCCAAGGCCACACAGATAGTAAAAACTGGAGGTGGGGTTCTAACCCAGGTTTGTCTGACTGCAGCGTCTGTGTTTTTATTCCTTCACTGTAGTGTTTTTGCACCGCACCTGTTTGGGGCCATTAACTGTAGGGACAAAAGGGCCTCTCACCTCAATGGCCAGTTGGTTCATGACTGCATTTTAGCTCCCCACAGTAGTTGATTTTGATAATAACTGCTCTGAGTCACCAAGAAAATGTTATATTAAACCTGTCTTTCAAAAGGACAACAGCATGTAAAGCGTTTTAGGGAAATTTCTAGTCAAGGTTATTACAATAACAGCAAACTAGCTAGCAAACAAAGAAAAAAGTTTTGCTACTCAAAGCTCTAGGTGTCTGGAAATCTCACATAGGTGTAATTCATCACAGGCACAGAAGGCATTAGTGGGTATATAAAATAGTATATAAATAATACATGTATAAGACACCACTCTGTTCTTTGTGGAACCAAACAGAATAGGTTTTTGGAGAGTCTGCTTGTTCTTGCTTTGAAAGATGTTGCTAAGCAATGTTGCTAATATTGTGGAAAGACAGCTTCCCTCCTGACTTTTCCACTCAGCCCCGGAAGCCCTAGAGTTGGAAGAGGCTTCAGGGGTGGCAGAAGCTGGGGAGGTTTTGTACTTAGTGTGATGGGGGCCGGGGGACCCTGGCTGTGAGAGGGGCTGTGTTGCAGGCCACCTGGCCCTCTGCCTGATTCTCTGGAGTGACCCCTGGGCAGCTCCCATGCAAAATGCACCTCTTCATGTTCATCAGAAATTTCACACACAGAAGAATCCTTTTGAATGTTTCCATTGTGGGAAAATGATAGTCATGCAGCTTAGCAAAAATTCAAAAATCCACACATGAGCCCCCCCCCAAATTTAAATACTTTCAATAACCCAAACAATATAGGAAAAACTCCTTTCTTCCTCCCTCTACTTCCTTTTCATGATCCCTGAACAGGAAATCAGCAAAGTTCTGATGGATGTCTAGGCTCCCCCTTGGTGACTCTGGGTACAAAATAACATGCAGCTGAAGGGCTGGGTGCCTGCCATTGAGTAGGATCTGTGGTTTCCTCGGCGTGGTTTCCTTTCCTTGGAGCTTGGAAATGCCACACAAGTCACCAAGACCTGTGTCCAAAATCGGAGCCAGTTTATCTTCAGGTCCTCTGCTTAATATGGTATGTGTGGTTCTAGGAAAATAGGCTGAGCTGTGCTTCCCAAGGCTTGCTTTGAGACCTCCCAGCCCTGCCTGGGGATGTCCTGGCTGCTGCTGTCATTGGAGGACCCTGTGGTTGTGGGATGTACTCCTTTGGGGCTGGTCGTGAGCTCTGGAAGGGGATGTTAGGAGCTGGGAGGAGAGTCAGTGTATTGGCAAAGACGCTGCCCGCATCTCTTTCGTTTCAAATTACAAACTGCTCCCCCCAACTTAAGTGACCGTCTCAATTGTTCCCTTCCCCCACCTCTTTCTGCCTCCCTCCCTTGCCTCCCTCTCCCTCTCCCTGAGCCCCCTCTCTGTTCTTTTCCTCGTATGGTGGTATCTCAAAGATGCAACTGCGCTGTGGCCCAGCAGGGGACGCTAGGGACCTGCCAAGAATGAATGTCAATCTATTTCCACACCAGCACAGGTGTGAGTGCTGAGCAGAAGTTTGACCTGTGAGAGGGGGGTCTGAATGATTTCCCAGAGCTGGTGTGTGTGTGTATATCCCCCAAAGCAGAAGAGAGTGGGATGCTGTCCTAAGGTTGTAAGTCCATAACCCTCGCATTGCTCCAAAGGTTGTGTGATCCATGGGATGGCTGGATACCCTGCCCCTGCAGAAGAGGAGGGGCAAGGCATCTGAAGACATCTGGCTTTCATAAAAGGCCCTACCCTCCTTGCTCCATAGCTCCTCTTGTACTCATCTACCCCCACTCCTAGCCAAGAATGGTTGCGGTTATTTTGTAGCGCGGTGGAGGAAAGGGGAGTCAGAGGTCGGGTGGGGCGGGAGGCAGCGTCTGCTGCAGGCTCTCTCTGAGACCAGGAGCGCTGGCAGCGGGCTGATTCCCGGTTTCACACGGATGTGTCTGCTGGAGCTGGTTCCCAAGCACAGAAGGCCCTTTTCTTCAGGCCCAAGCATGCGTGTCTGTCTGTTTCAACCCACTGGCCCCTTCAGAACAGGCTGTGCAGCTGTCCGTCCTCTGTTCACGATTAAACTCCCTGTGTTCCTCCCCGCTCCTGACTCCCACCCAGGCCCCCTCATCCTTTGGGTTTTCCCTGGCTTGGGGCAGGGACCCAGGCTGGTAGCTGCCTGGCACTTTGTTCTCAGGGACTGTGGGCTCCGGGGGGCTGAAATGGGCCTCTGAGGTCCTGTGAGCTGGGACACTGCTGGGGATAAGCTGATGGGTGGGATGGGATCCTTATGAAGATCCTTTCTCTGACTGCTGCAGTCCTCACTGACCTTGCTTCCCGTGGTCTGAATGTGTCCAGCTTTCTCAGTCCACCCCAAAGTGCCCTATGGTTGTGGCCTTAGAACACCTTCATGTCACTAATGTGAAAATTGTTCCCTTCAATTCTCTTTCAAACTGTGATTTCCTCAAGAACAGCATCTTAGTTTAGTGCAAGTGTGTTGCTAACACCTAACACTTGCCTATTTTTCTTTTTTAAGGAAGGTGCTTCAGGCTTAGAGCCTTTGTCAGAAAACAGCACTGAGGAAGAATTTCATAAATTTGTATTTGTTTTCATGGTACGAATGGCAAGTGATAATGGATTTTCATTTAGGATGGTAAGAATATTTTCTTTTCAAATTAATTAAGTAAAAAAGTGAGTTGATTTCACTGAAGCAAAATAATAAGTAAATAACAGAACACTAGGATGTTAAGACAAAAAATCATGCAGGTGGTATGCGAATGGCCTGAGTTGGGGGACCTCTGGCTGGGCCCCACTGCACACACTAGCCGGGAACAGTGTTGTTTTGTGGTTTGGTGTGTGTGAGCCCTGTTTGTTCTGGGCAAGGATGGTCTTCCATTTCTTTCTCTCACCCTAGTCTCTTGCACAAGCTGGACAAATCATAAATGTTTAACAAATGTTGGTGGAATGGGCAAGCCTAGTAAAGAGGGTCATTACATTCTCTGCCATTGGTGGGTTTCCTTGTGTTTTAGTGTTTCCTCTATGGGATGTGGGTGTGATGGGTTATGGGGGTTAGGGCAGGATTTAAACAGGGGAATCTTGTCTATTCCCAAAGGGCAGAAGGCTTGTCGGACAGGAGCAGAAGGAAGGGCCTCAAAAGTAAAGGTCTGAGGAGTTATGGTCTTTTGGAGACTGCCTTGTATTTTCAGCCGCATTAGGGTTGGAAACATTGCGGGTGGGGGGCTGGCTGGTTAGCTCAGTTGGTTAGAGCACAGTGTTGATAACATCAAGGTCAAGGGTTTGGGTCCCCATACTGGCTATTCATCAAACAAACAAACAAAAAATCATTGTGGGTGTGGAGGAGCTGAGCAGGCCTAGAATCCTAGAACAAGAATAAATAATGGAACCTGCTTGGTGGAAAGATTTTACGCCCTCATCCCAATGCCCTGTTACCTCTGGTGCACTTGACCTGAACCTGCTGGGGAGGGGGTTAGGCCTTCCATTGAGATGCAGCCTCTCCCTGTGCTGGGCTAGATCAATGGCAGTGCACCCATTGCCCTCCTTCCCATCTAGCTAAGTAGTCCATTGGCTAATCTGTCTGAACCGTGTGCTCCCTGAGGCAGGAGAAGCCTGGGGCTGTGTGCTGGGTGGGGCTCTTTTCCTTTCCCCACCGAGGATACTCGCTTTCCCATTCTTTTTCCTGACTGACTCTCAAGTCACTTCTGGTGTAGCTCTTACAGGCTGCCTAGCTGCCAATCGCAGGGGTGGGGCCTGGGTCACTCAAGTCTCTGGCTATAAATAGATGTCCATGGCTATATCTGGGATCTCCCACCACCCAAGCAGGCTAGGGGGACTCAAGGCCATTGCTAATGGATGCTTCATAAGTACACCAGGTGCACTTTGGAACCTTCTTGGTGCTGCCTCTCCTCCACCCCAAACTCCAGTGCCAGCAAGCAGCTGTGCGGGCTGGCGAGGCAGGGCTGAAGCCTCAGGCCCTTGGACTCATTTGCAGCCCCTTTCCCCTCTCCAGCATGGTCCCCTTCCCTGCTTGGATTTTCTGTTTCCTTGAACACCAGACTGTATAAAAAACAAAGCAAATTGCCTCGGGGACCTCTTTGGCCCCAACAGGGCTGTTTCCAAAGATGGACTAATTGGCTTGTTTTAATTCCGTCCAGCCCCCAGCCCGATTCCTTTCCCCTAGGGAGGCAAAGCAGTTAGATATGCTTGGGGAAGGAGGCGGCTGGGAGGCCCGGCCGCAAACGGGCGTGGATGAGTGGGCTTATGAGCGAGGCCCCGCGCCGGTGGCACAGGCCGAGCCACCGCCGTCCTCCAGGAGCCGGCGCGCCCTCCGCCCTCAGCTTCCGAGGTGAAGACGCAGCTTGAGCACCGGGTGCGGGAGGCGGAGAGGAACGTGCGCTGCGTGTGTGCAGCTGCCGGCGCTCGGGCCCCGGTGCACGTAGGGTGGGGTGGCGGCGCCCCACTTGCGTCTCCCTGGCAACCTGACCCGCGAGGCGCAGGTGTAGCGGCCGTGAAGTTGACCGTTGACCCCCCTATGTTGTGTCCAACTCCCGGGGCCGGGAAAACAAACGTTAACGCGGAGTTGCCCGCAGCCCGCCCGTCCGCTCCCGCACGAGAATCCTTTCGCGGACGCCGGGGGCCGGGGTGAGGTGGGAGGCAGCGTCCCGCCGCATCAGAGCGGCCCCGACCCCCGAGTCGGCTCGGGGAGCTCCGGGCCAGGAGAGCGGGGCGCCCCGGGGCTGGGGGCGCCGGCGCGAGGGCAGTTTGGCGGGGACGGAGGACGCGCGTTTCCTCTCGGTGCACGTTCTTCCTCCCCGTTTTAAAGACAGTGACAGCATCGGACAAGTATCCCGGCGGGCCGGGCTGGGAGAGCGCGTCAGCCGCCTCTGCCTAGGGAGGGAGCCGGGGCCGGGGCCGGGGCGCGCGGGAGGCGGGCCCGGGGCGGGGTGCGGGCGGGGCGCGCGTCTGAGCAGGAGCCGGGGAGCCGCCGACCGGGCCGCGCCCCGAGCGAGCCTCGGAAATGCCCTCGCCGGGGGAGCGGCCGCCGGCCGCCCCGCGGGCCCCGAGGAGACGCTGAAGGTCGCCGGGGAGAGAGCGCCCGGTCACCTGACCCCCGGGGCGCACCTAGGCGGGGCGGGGCCCATGCGAGGCGGGCGGCGGGGCCGGGCGCGGGCAGCGCGGGGCGCGCGGAGCCGGGGCGGCGGGGACGCGCGGCGGGCGGGCCAGGGCGCGGCCGGGCACCGCCGGCGGCCTCGCCATGTCCCAGCCGGCGGGGAGGATGCATTGCCGCAAGGCGGGGATCCGCGCCGCCGTGGTGCTCATCGGACTCCTGCACAAATCCCGAAAACAGAATAAAGAGAAAAGGTAAAGCCTGGCAGCGCCGCCTGCCCCTTCCCTCCGCTCTGGGGCTGAATTCCAGTTTTCTTCGGGGTGGACTTTTCCAACGGGCGTTTAGCTCCGCGTTGGATGGATTTTCCAGGCGCCGTCGCGGGGAGCGGGTTCGGAGCTTCGTCCCGGACACTTGCTGGTCCGAGCAAGCCCTGGCAGGACATTGGCTGAGTCGGAGGGCGGCTGGAAGGCCCATCGGGGTTTGTCCTGGACAGAGGGGCATCGAGTCCTTCGCCCCCAGTCCCCGCATTTGCCAATCGCGGCGCCCTTCCCGAAGCCTGCAGCGCGGGTAGCATTGATCCCGCTCGGGCGACAGTCCCCGGCTCAGCCAGAGTGGCTCAATGCGCCGGCGATGCCATTTGCTTCTCTGCAACTTGGCTGAGCCCGCGAGGTGCCCGCCTGGCCGGGATTCGCTCGCTCCGCGCTCGCTGCCGGCGAGCCAGGAGCAAGTTCAGAGGTTGCTGTCCTCCTCCTCCCCACTCCGTGTTTCTGTCTTTGGGTTCTCCTGTTTTTGACTTTTCCCCTTTCTCAGGTTTGTTCTACTGTTTGCTCCTGGGTGTTGAAAATCGTTCTCTCGGGCTATTTCAGAGACGCTTTGGATGACCTGTGGGGAGAGAGGCACGGGGTTTAGGAAGGTCAAAGGAAGTTTTGGGGCAGCTTCCTGGGCTCCAGCCCCCAGCTGCAGGCCTGACATCCATCAGATCCCAGGGAGCTGCCCACACTGGTTGTTGGCACAAACCTTCCTCTTCTGCTAGGGTACATGGCAAAGCTTCCCAGCAACTGGGGGGCATTGGAGCTGACTGCCCACAGAGATGTTGGGGTAACTCCCAGTGGCCCTTCTGGATCCTAATTTCCAGAGGAGTTTTGGAGTGGTTAGTGCTGCACTCTGCATAAGACAAGGGCCAAGGCAAGGGTAGTGGAGCCAGAGACACCTAGCTGGTGACTGGCAGCCTCTGGACTTGCCCAGAAGCTGGGTGTGCCTGGGGGAGATGGTGGGCAATGAACAGGAGGGACTTGGAGAAGATGGCATGAGTTGCCCTTGTGGTGGGGTTGTCTCCCATCCCTCTTGACTCCACAGTACAGGATGAATCTCAGGTGAAATGATTTAAGGTGGTTAAGCATGAAATAACATTGCGTCATCTAGTGAGAAAGTTCTTCCCTTTTCAGTTCTTTACTAATCCTTGTGATTTTGTGATTTCTTCAAGGGGAAAGTTTCAGGTTGGTGCTAGTCTGGTATTAACACCTTTTTGACACTTGCTATCTTGCTTTTGTTACAAAGAGAGAGCAGACCTCTTGCCCAGGCCAGGGGGACAGTGCCTGCCTAGAAAGTAGATGGTTTTGTTTTGTTTTGTACTATTTATTTTTAGGATTTCCTCCTAGTGATGGCCAGTGGTATTGAGTTTGAGTTTTCCATTTGTAGTAGTGGTGATATAAAGCGTCACTTTACATTAAATGTATAAAGTTACAAGAATGAGTCTATTTAAAAGAAATAGTAGTAATAATGGTACAAGAGGTATTATGCCATATTATTGAATATGGCAGAAATCCTGAAGTTGGTCTAGGAGTGGCCAATGTTGAAGACACATGTGTCTAGCAGAAAAGGCCGCCAGTAGATCTCTGGAGCATAATGCTCTAGGTCTGGGCCCCATTTTCCCCTGAACTTTGATTCCCTTCCATTCCCTGCCCTTCAGCATTTTAAATGTAGAAAGGGGATGAACCAGGCAACCTTCTAAAGTCAAAGGGATGTGTGGATCTGAGACATCCTGGGCCTACTGTGAGGGATGAGAAGGAAAATGAGCTTCACAGTCTTGACAGAAAGTCAGATGCATCAGGGCAGTTCCTGACTCTGAGTACAGAATGTGGGGGTTGGGGGCTAGGTTTGGAAAAGCCTCTGCACAGGGAGCTAGGAATTCTAGTCCTGGCCCATCTGTTGACTGTGATGTGATGATAGAGATTTAATTTCCCTGAGCCTCAGTTTCTGCCTCTGCACAATGGGCTGGTGAGGTTCCTGTAAAATAATGTGGGTTCTTCACCCTCATGCAGCTGAAAGGTATGAAGTGCTGCGTGAGGGTGAAGAACTGCATTCATTCTTCTCCTGCTTGGCCTGTGCCCCTGGGACCAAGGTATGATGTCTGGCAATGACAAACCCACTGGTAGTAGGCAAGTGCATGAGCCAAGGAGGCAGCCAGGTGGGGATGAACCTGGACAGAATCTGGGGGGGATGCGGTGAGGAACAGGGAAAAACCTGGACTGAGGATAGGGAGGGGTTGATCAGGACTAGGATGCCCCAGGCCATGCATCTTGTCTTTCTTCCTGGATACACTGTGCTGTTCCCTGCAATGCAGGCAGACATTGGTGGCCCTCCTAGCCCCTGGATGTGTCCCATTCTGCGGTTGTTCCAGCCATCCTGATGGCTTTGACCATGAACTTAAACTACCCAAGGAGAGAGGGAGACTGGTTTCATTTTGGTGCTAAATGATCTTTGTTTCCTTTGCTGTATCTGGAGTTTCTTTGTCTTCAAGCATCTGAAATCAGTGCAGTGCACACTATTGACCCTTCTCTGTGGGCACCAGCTGGCTGTGGGGGGTCTGGAGCAGGCTGCAGCTGCCAGCCTCTCTTAAGTGCTCCCCAAACTCCATGCTGGATGTTAAATTTGCTGAGTTCTTTCTTCCTCCCTGTCTCATCACATGGTCAGGTCAGAATCAAGCCCCTCCTCATCCTTCCCAGAAGGCTTGAGCCGTCCATTGTCCATCGATCTTCCCAGCACCTCTAATTGACAGGCTTATGCATATAACACTCTTGGCTCTTAGCCTGCAGGGTTGAAATGGTGGGGTGTGGCTTGCAGTGATGGCCTGGTGGTCCTTACTATCTTCCTGCTCTCTCCAGGCCACTTGGAAATATTGCATATTAGGGGGCAATTAGGTGTGCCAGGGAGGATGGTAATGAGGCAGGTATCCCATAAAGGCCCAGAACCAGGAGACTCCTAGGCACTCTTGGTAGATCCCCAAAACTGTGCTCAAAGCTCCAGTCTCAGTTTGCCTCTTGGAGAAATGGGTGTGGTGCTCATGAACTTGACTTGACAGTTCTCTATGGGAGTTGGGGGGCAACCTGGGGATTCTGCCTCTTTCTGACCATCTTCCAGGGGTTCTGTCACACGGGATCCTGCAAAAGCAGTGACGTGTTTGAGAGGGGATTGGATTTGAGCATGGTTCCCAGGAGGCACCTAAAGGAAGCCTTCCTTGGAGACTGTAGTTTGAAAACCACTGTAGTAGTGATTTCTCTTAAAGCACTTTGACTTTCAGATCCTGCTTTCTTATAGACATGGCAGATGAGGGTAAGGTCCAGAGCGCCCCTCACTGGTAATAGAAGCAAGTGCCCGGGAGCCTGGCCCTCTGAGAGGGAAAACAGGCACCTTTGGTGGGAAGAATGGAGGCAGAGGGATGCACTCAACGTATGCACGTTCTGAGAGATGTGGATAAAGTCGGCGTGGCATTGAGTGTGATGTCCTGAACCGGAGAAAGGTCAATTGGCATAAATGAAAAAGCAATCCACTTCTTATAGGGGCTAGTTATTTTAGGACACCTCCGATTGTGGGGTTTATGAGAAGGAAAATATGGATTCCCTCATCATTCAGCCAATACTTACTGGCAGGCCCTGCGGGGACAAGAGTGAATCTAATGACCGTGACTGCTCTGTTGTGGAGTATCATGTCTAGAGGGTTATTCCAGTGTGGATTATTAGAAAAAGCCTATCCTTAGTTTTTAGAACAAAAAAAAATTTTTTTTAATTGTGGAAATTCTCAAGCATACAGGGAAGTAGAGAGAATAGTGTAACACGAATTCCCAGTTTCAGCCATTACAACTCATGGCCAATCTTGTTTCATTTATTTACCAACCCGCTCCCCACAGGATTATTTTGAAATAAATCTCAGACATTAGATCATTTCATTCTTACATATTTCAGTTGCTTCTTAAAGATAAGAATTCTTTTAAAAAAAACATAACACTATGTTTATTATCATACAAATTAACAATAGTTTCTTAATATCATATTGTCAGTGTTCAAATTTCCCCAAATTGTCTCAGAAAAGTTTCCAAAAGTGTGTTTTGAATCAGGATTCAGACAATCCAGTGTGTTTGGTGATATGTCTCTTAATCTACACATTTTCCTCCTCCAACTCTTTTTTTTCCTTACAATTTATTTATTGAAGAAACTGGATTGTTTGACTTGTGGAGTTTCTCACAGTCAGGATTTTGTGGACAGAATACCCTGGTGTCATTTAGCATGTTCTGCTGTCCCCTGTGGTACCTGTAAATTGGCATTTAGTTCTAGAGGTGCCATCAGATTTGGATTTGACTTTTTTTTTTTTGGCAAGACCACACTGTTGGAGGTTGTCTAGATGTCTGTTTTTGTGAGGTTGGCACCTGTTGACTGATTTGTTCCTATGGTTTGAACCTGGTGTCAGGGAGGATACTTATGTTCTGGCACTGAAGACAACACTAGGAGCTGGCTGCACATGAGATCTGAGCCTGTGGGTTGTCCAGGAGTCCCGGCTATGGAGTCCCAGTGTCACAGTGCTGGAAGGGACACGAGGCGGGAGCCGATTCATTCCCTCTCCCCAGAACAGATGGCTGCTTGTTCTCTCCTTAGGAGGTGGCTGGGTCTTGCCCTTTCTGGAAGTGTCTGTCTCCTGCCCTCTCTTGTCTAACATTTGAACGCCACCCAGTTGGCTGTCATTACTTTAAAGAACAAACATCTTCCTTTAACCAGCTTCCCATTATTAATCTCACTGGGAGTCTGAGGAATAAGACCTTTTGAGTTTAAGGGACAGAATTTGAGGCATAAATGAGTTTATACGATTCCTCTTAAGCCACTACTTTAGTCTTCTATTTGGTCTCCTTGCCTCTAGATTCTCTTATCCATTCTCCTTATGGTGGCCAGAGTGGAGTTTCAAAAATTCAAATAAAATCAAGTGTCTCTCCTGCAGAAAGTGCTCTGTAGGCTTTCCACTATACTTTAAATGAATTCAAACTCAGGCTAGCCCGTTAGCTCAGCTGGTTAGAGTGTGGTGTTATAACACCAAGGTCAAGGGTTCAGATCCCGGTACCTGACAGCCATCCTCCGCCCACAAAAACTCCAAACTCTGCAGCTGGGCCTACCCTCCTGCCTTGTCCTCTGACCTTACTTCCTACCACTTCTCTTCTTGCTCACCATGATTACCGCACTTCTGCTGCAAAGGCCTTCTTTCTGCTCCTGGAACATGCTTAGCTTGTTCCTGCCCCAGGCCCTTTGCACCTCCTGTTTACACTGACTTAATTGGCTGGTGCTTCCTCATTACTGGACTCAACTCAAATGTCATCTCCTCCAAAAGGCTTCCCTGAGTGTCCAATCTCAGCAGCTCACTCCAGTCATTACCGTTTTACCCCAATTTATTTCCTCCATGGCACTTATCACTAACTGATATTATCTAGTTTATGTAATAAATAAACAGTTTATTGGCCCTTCCCTCCCCTAGAATGTGAAATGCCTGAGAACAGGGACTTTGCCTTTTTCAACTCTGGGATCTCCATTGCCTGGAACAGGAGGCGCTCGATACGCACTTCCTGAAGGAAGAGACGGATACTCAAGAGACTTGCTGACTCCTCCGATGAAATGTGCCCAGTGCAGGTTTCCCTCAGGTCCTCCTAAGTACTGCAGTGCCCTCTGATGCAGGTTTCAAGGTGCCCTTTTCTTGTCTGGGATTGGGAATCTCTCTCTTCTCCCTCCTTTCTTCCCTTCCAGAAGAGATTTGGAGAGAAATGCAAATGATCACTGGTACATGTGTGGTTCTGTTGTTACTTCTCTCACCCTTTCCCTGCCTCTGCATCAATTGGGACCCATAGACATGAAGTGCCAGGCTCAGTTCTGACCATCTTGAACTAGGGCCAGGGCTGTCCTTGCCTCTGGGTTCCTAGATCTTGGGGTCTGGAGCTGCTGCCTAATGGGTAGAGGCAGGCTCCCTCCGTTTATGCCAAAGAGGGGCCAGTGGGCGTCTGAATTAGTGAACAGTCACCATTAGCCAATATGTATTTTTTTTAAAGTGCAGTTTTATCTCTTTGGAGCCCACGTGGTGCACAGATGGCAGCTTACCAGGATGTTGCCAAATACGGGGCTTGCCAGGCCTGTTGGGTTAAACCAACGAAAATCACTTCTGTGTACACGGGGGCTGTCGAAGGGCCCAGGAAGTTTCTCAGTCATTTTAGCAGATGAGCTCCCCACTGCTCCCCACTCCCCTCCCCCAGTCCCCCACGAGCTGAGTTTCTTTGCCTACTGAATCCATAAAAAGTAAATGAGGTAGGCAAGATGATTTCAGGTGGACAAGTGCTTTTTATTTTAATAGCTATTTTAAAAAATGAATTCTGGCAAGTGATACTGGTTCTCTATGTACGATAGTTACATAACATTTTAAAAAAGCAAATTTGTTTAAGTAAAAAATTGCGAGTCACTTTAAAGAAAAGTGTTAAGAGAAGTAATAGATGATACAGGGATTTGGGAGAAATTGCGAAGATGATGCGAAATGCCTGAGGTTTAGGGTTTGTTTTTTTTTTTTTTTTTGGTTGGCTGGCTGGTATGGGGATCTGAACCTTTGACCTTGGTGTTATAACAATGCTGAGCTAACCGGCCAGCCTTGCCTGCGGTTTAGGGATCGCTGTTGGAAGGAGGGGGCCCATTTCTCTACGTTGAAATGATTCCAGTAGCACCAATGTCCCGGGGTTGTTGAAGGTTGAATAGTTGTAACAGCCCAGTACCTTTTGAGGCTTACTATTTGCTAGGCCCTGTGCTAAGGGCTTCCACACATTTCTGTCTTAATTTTACCGGTTACTATCTCTGTTTTCCAGCCAAGAACTGAGGCTTGGAGGTGGAGCAGTGTGCTGGGGGCAGGGTCAGAGAGGAGGAGCAGGGGTCTCCACCGGGCACTGTCTATTACATTATTCAGAAGCCAAGATAAGCCCTTGTGCAGTGACAGCCTGGCTTTTAATAGTGCTTAATACATGCTGTTGTTGTCATTTTTTTTTTTTTTTGTCTTTTTCGTGACCGGCACTCAGCCAGTGAGTGCACCGGCCATTCCTATATAGGATCCGAACCCGCAGCGGGAGCGACGCTGCGCTCCCAGCGCCGCACTCTCCCGAGTGCGCCACAGGTTTGGCCCTGTTGTTGTCATTTTTAATGTATCGAAGTATAATGCATATATAGTAAATGTACAGATCTTAAGGGTACAACTCCATGAATTTTCACCAGTGTATCTACCTGTGTAGACACCACTCAGATCAAGGCTTAGAACTTTCCAGCACTCCAGTAGCTCCCTCAGGCCTCTCCACAGTCTGGTTATGAGGTCAGGCCCTCACTGGAAAGTGAGGTCAGGCCCGTCACCCTAGGGTTTCCACTGAGAGTGTCTGGGGGGTACCTGGGGTAGGCCTTATAACCACGGTAAAGGGAAGAACGTGGCTGGCATTTCCTAAAGTGGGATTCTGAGTGGGGAGTCTTGATTCGGCCCTGAAGAGGATGGTGTTAGGGAATCCACACTGGTTTCTATGGGTAAGTGAACTTGGTTTGACCTTCCCTTCTCCTTCCAGACGCACTAGTGGGAACCTGGAGCCAGTGCTGTGTTTATTTGCTGCCCTTGCAGCAAGGGTGGATTGAAAAATTGTCACTTGCTTTTAAGCTTATCAGTTATGAACACTGTTTCATGAAGGCTAGAGCTCCAGCCAAGTCCTTCCCGGAGCCCTCCAGGGGTGGGCAGCCTGGCTGGGGGCTGGGGACGTCCCTGGAGACATGCTGGCCCCATGTGTGTCCTGAGACAGCTGACTTCACCGGGCCTCTTGTTTAGTCCACTTCTCTGAAGGCAGGAGGGAGCAAACCCATTGATGAGAGCCGTCCCCTCCCTGTCCTTTTCCCTTCCTTTACTGTAAAGATTTTTTGCTGTAAAGATTTTTTCCACCCACACTGCTGTGTGGGAAGATCAGGGCACTACAATGACACCTGTTGTCATAAGTGCTTACTCTGGAGGGTAGAGCAGTTGTAACAGCCCCACGGGGGAGGCACATCTCCCATCCTTGCCTTATGGCGGGGCCCTGTTACACAGTCCTGCAAGAGTGGAGGTAGGACCCCCCTCATTTCCCCCATCCTGTCCTACAGTAGCATGCTGTCCTGTCTCTGGAGAGCAGGGACATCAGCACTCCTGTCATCTAGGGAGTTGCAGTCTGAGGCAGAGGTCAGAACCTGGTCCCCGTAGATTCCTCAAGTCTTTAGGCAGCCTCTGCTCTGGGCCAGGCACAGTGTGGGCACCAGGCAGGGGGCTGCACCATCACAAAGCCTGTCCGGCTAGAGCTCCCATTCTTGAGGGCCTTTGTTAGGCCCACATACATTTTTTTTTTCCTTTTAAGCTGATATTTTAAAATGGAAATGTTCCACATTACAAATCTATTTTTCAGTCATCTCTTGAGAAATCGGAAGCTTTGGCAACATTGGCTGGCCTGCCTTCCCTTGTCACACCTAAACTGCCAGCTGCCTGCTCAGAATGGGCCTGGTGCTCTCCTGCTCATCACGGTCCCCCACACCTGTGCCACCTGCTGCACCCCTGAGGGATGGGATGTACCGTGTGGCAAGCGGGAGACCGGGTTGGCAGCTCTGGGTAGAACTTTCTGGACACAGAGACTGGGGGTTGCGTCCAGCCCTGTGTGCCCTTTGGCTTCCCCGGTTTTGGGCAGGTCCACTGTGATTGGAAATGTGGGTCCTGGCACATTGCTGGGCTCCCTGTGGAATGGCCCCTGTTGATTTGCCTTTGAATCTTCCTCCTCCTTTATCCTCCTGAATTACCCCCAAATTAAATAACAGAGATTGTGGGAGGCTGGGTATTATAGTATAGAAAATCAGGAATGACTGGAGAAGGGACAGGGACAGGAACGCACATGGAGCCCTGCTCTGGGCATGCGCTTGGCTGGCTCCCAAACCTCACCTATCTCATTTCATTCTCTGCACAACACTTACTATCATCATCTCCATTTTACATAGAGGAGAAAGCTGAGGTTCAAAAGGGGTGGCATATCCAGTGTCACTCAGCTTGTATGGCAGAGCTGGGCTTCAAACTCAAATCTGTTTGAATGCCAGTCTATGTCTGACCCTGGCTGAGGTACTTAACCTCTCTGAGCTTGACTTTCTATGAAGGGGATTGTAATGCAGCCCAGAGGATACCAGGTGTATGAAAGAACTTCAAAACATTAAGAACTGTGGCACCTTAGCACCTTCTCATTATTTTTTAAGGAAAGGACCAGATGGGTCTCTGGGGCAGTTGGGCTTCTTTTGAATACTTGGTCTGAGCTGGGGGGATGGTGGTGCCTAGAGCTGGGGAAGGGTCTGTCCTTGAAGGCTTCAGATAAGCTGCAAGGTCTCCTGGCTGCTGTCCTTACTAATTAGAACAGAAACCCTTGTTTCTCTATGTGAACGGGAAGGTCCAGGCTGCAGCCCAGGTTACCTGTGCCGTCTGTGTTTTAATAGAACATTTGTTTTAATAAGATATTTAATCCGCGATGCAAAGGCAGAAACAGTACGTAAATCAAGAGGTAACTGAAACAGGCTGTCCGAAAACTAGATCTGGAAGGCTTGAGTGTTACATCAACAAAGGCCAATTACCGATAGCTGAGAAGGTCCCCCAAGGGCATGGCCATGTGGAGGCAGGACAGAGGCTGTGGCACAAGTGATGGGAATAGAGACACCTGGCTTCCACGTCTCTGTTCCTCTGACCTGTCCCCCCACCCCCTGCCATTCTGGGAAGTGCTGCCAGCCCCCCCTGCAGCGTTTGCTCTTTCTTTCCCCTGCATAAATGCCAGTGCAGGCAGCAGTCCTGCTTATAAATGGGCTGCGTTCTGAACCTTCATGAGTGCCCTGTTTTAGCTCACTTCCATCAAAACTTGTGCAGTGCCCGATGTGTACCAGGCACTGGACAGCAGCCTCCAGGAGAAGAGTAAGTCACTGTCCCTGCCTCAGGCAGTCTATGCTCCAGAGGGAGGGACCAGCCATGTACTGTGAACCCAAGACTAAAGAGGGTGGGTGCTGGAGAAGGGGTGCAGGGTGCCCTGGAGGCCAAAAGAAAGGGGAGACCACCTGAGGATTGCCGTGTGGAGTTGGTGGCGTTTGAGGTGGGCCATGGAGACTGGACAAGATTTCTGAAGGGAGAGATGGAGAGGGGAAGTACGTCCTCATTGAACAGGACAATGCAAGCAAAGGAACGGAGGCAGGAAAAAAGTAGACCCCAGTTTGACTGGGGTGTGGATTTCATATTGGGGAATAGTGGGAAATGAGGCTGTCAAGGTGGCCTGAGGCCATTTTGTGGTTGGTGCTGAGTGCCCAGGAAAGAAGGGCAGTCAGACAACAGGAGGCTCCCTGCTCTCTGTCTCCCCTACATTTACATGGCAGTTTGGTACCCCACTTAGCATACAAAAGCAGATCCAGCCAGTATTACACGTGAAACAGAGTTCTACAACATTGGTTTTATTGCGATTCTATTAAACAGAGGATTAGGGCCAGAGGGTCTTTGTATTGGAGGGGTGGTCGATGATACCCCCAAAATGACTCCTATTCTCATTGATAATTTAACTGAGTTAGTCAGGAACCTTTTGGTTGCAAACGACAGACCTCAGTTCAAATTAACTTGAAGAGAAAAAGAAGTTTTTTGGTTTAGGTAACTGGAAAGTTCAAGGGGTACAAATTCAGGCATGACTGGATCCAGGGCTTGAAAGGTGTCCTTGGACACTGGTTCTCTCTCCCGTCTCTAGGCTATGCTTTCCTTCAGGTTGGCTTCATCCTCGGATAAGTTATCCATATAGATGGGTGATGACTGCTCCAGGCTTACATTCTGCCGGTTTAGCAATACCAGTAGGAAGAGCAAATCTGTTTCCCAAGAATTTCAGCTGAAGTCTCAGGGGCGGCTCACACTGGACACAGTGGGTCACATACCCATCCCTGAACTTTGGCCAGAGGGGTGGGATACACTGATGAACCAAGTCAGGGTCTTGTGCCCACTCCTGGTTCCAGGGATAGAGTGGCTTGTGTGAGAGAACGGGAGGGATGGGTCATCCGAGGAATCGGGTGTGTTGCTATCAGAAGAGCAGAAGATGGAATCTGGTCAGGAGGAAAACCAATAGCTGTCTACCCTGGCCCTGGTGGTTCAGCTGGTACTAGTCTTGGCTCAGTCTTGTCAACTTGGTGGTGGCTGCAGCTGCTGGTTCCCTCCCAGATGTAGGGATGCCTCCTTCTGCCTCTGCTGGGTGAGGTGCTCTTTCTTCTTGGCTGATACAGCATCTTGGATCCCCCAGTTTTCAGTGGAAAACCCACTGGGCTCCCTTTTCCCTGAGTCCATCCTGAACATTGAGGTAGTCAGATGTGACTGTGCTGGGCTGCATCTGGAAGGACAGGCTGGCTCTGCTCAAGGGTGGCCCTCAGTTCTGGGGTTGGATAATACTTGCCCATTCTCTTTTACTGACAACCATCTTCTTGCTGTGTCCTTGCATGGTGGAAGGGACCAGGAAGCCTCTTTTATAAGGGCATTAATCCCATTCATGAAAGCTCCACACTCATGACCTAACCACCTCCCGAAGGCCCCACTCCCTAATACCATCACATTGGAGATTAGGATTTCAACATATGAATTTTGGGGGGACACAAACATTCGGTCTGTAGCACACTTATGTGAGTTACCTTGAATAAGCAAATTCATAGAGGCATAAAGCAGAATAGAGGTTACCAGGGGTTAGGGGGAGAGGGAGTTATTGTTTAATGGGTACAGAATTTCTGTTTGGGATAATAAAAAAGTTCTGGACATGGATAGTGATGATGGTTTCATAACACTGTGAATACTACTGAATCGCACATTTAAAAATGGTAAAAATGGTAAAAACAAGAAACCCAAACAACCCTTATTCAGAACATTATTATGTAGAACAGAAAAAGAGGGTGTTTCTTTGGTTGAAGATGGTGTGGGCTAGTGGGAGTGGCTCTAGCCTCCAGGAACCCTGAGATGCCTGTGCAGCCAGAGTGCCTTGGGGAATCCAGGGAAATTACAGTCTCCCTTTCGTAACAGTCCATGTTCTGAAGTTGAAGGTCCCCAAGGGCTCTGTCCTTCCCAAGTTCACACCCCCTCACGGATGGTCATGTGTTTTAGGGGGAAGGTCAGGCCCAGGGAGCAGGTGCCTGAGAGACTGAGCCACTTTGTGTGAACTCTCCTATCATCCCGACATTTCCCTTTCTTGCATTTGGGGGCTCATGGAAAGCTCTTTGCCAGTGTTGTATGGGGCCTTCCTGGGAGGCCAACAGGGTAGGGGGTTCTTTGGGGGTCTCAGCAAGGGGCCCAGGAGGAGCGTGGAGAGGAGTCTTGGCTCTTGGACATACAAATGGAGGGCTTGGATTTAGCAACCACAACGTGGACACCCTCAGTGACCTGCCAGTCCACCCTGAGATGGGCAGCAGCTATCCCAGGGTGGGCTGACCACAGAGCAGGCCTCAAGGGAGGGCATCTGTTCTGCCTCTGACCACCACCTGGTCTCAGAACCTTCCTCTAAGCTTAGTCTGGGCTGCTTCTTGCCAACCTAATTTTTTAAAGAAATGTTTATTTTAAAATCCATGTTCCTTGCAGAAAATTTGGAAAAAAACCAGAAAAGTACAAAGATTAAAATAAAAAATCATCTGCAGTCCCAGATGGGGGATGGCAGAGATAACCATTATTAACGTTTAATATGTTTTCTTCTGGCCCCCCCCCCTTTTTTTTTTCTTATCTAAACACACACCTTCCCACACAATATATTTACATCTGTTTCTCTGTATTATTTAAAAAAATTGAGATTATGCTTTATGTACAGTCAGGACCCTAGGTGGCAAGTGACAGAAGCTCAACTTGAGTTAGCCACACAAAACGGGGATTTATTGGCTGGCATAACCCATCTGTGGAAAGGGTCGGTTGGGCCTCAGGAACAACTGGATTCAGGACCATTCACAGTATTCATCTCTGTCTCTTGTCTCTTGTGCTGGCTTTGTTTTCTTGGGCCATCTGTTGCCATGATGTTGGATCCGGGGTTGTAGACCATTGTGGGCTAAACATCTTAACTTCTTTTCCTCCGGAGAGGAAAGAAAGCTTCTCTTCCACAGCTCCCGTTAGATAAATTCCGTGGAGAAGTTCTGACTGGCTTGGGTCATAATCTATCTCTGAGCCCATCCCTGTATTAGGGGTGAGGGTGGGGAACCGTGATTGGCCTGGTGTGAGTCGGGGGCTCACTCTGTGGTCAGAGTGTGGCTATTACGATTACAAGGGTCCTTTCCAGTGGGAGAGGAGCAGTTCCCTAAAGTAAAGGTGGGGAGTTTGAATACCAGGGGAAGATGCAAAACTGAGTCAGGCAGGCAGAAACCACAGGCAAAAACTGCTGGCAGAAGCTGCTTTGGCATTGGTTCCAGCCATCGGGGGCTAGCAGAGTGTTTTGGATAAGCAGTGTATCCTCACCCTTGTACTGACTTATTGGGAGTTCAGTTGGTACCATCCCATGAGCCATGCAATTTGGCAACACCTGTCACCATTATACTTGTCACATTATACATGCACATTATACATGCACATCTCCTTTGACCTAGTGAACCACTTTTGGGAATTTATCAGATATGTGTTTTTTTTTTTTTTTTGACTGGACTAAGTGGCTTTATTAGAGCCAGGATTACAAAAGATTTAAGAGTTGGCATCGGGTCCCTCCTTCTTGCCCAAAGCGGGCACAACATTGACAAAGCCCCAATTGTACTGCATCTACCACTTGGCCTGGCTTGTCTTCTTCTCCTGTTTGGCCACCTTGGGAGTCTGACCTCTCACTTTCCCAGCACGGGCCAGGGAGCCATGAACTTTACCTCCATGCATGCAGTCAGCTACTTGCAGAGTGGTCAGGGCCTCCCCCCACGCTGGCCCAGGGTAGCCTCGCCTGCCAGGGGCGTGCCTGCCAGGAGCACTTAATCTTCCTGGGCGATGCCTTCCAGTGAAGCCGCATGAGCCTTGATCTGGGCGACTGTTTCCCGCCGGTCACTTTGAGAGTGTGTAGCTCCTGGGTGTGGACAAAGAGCTGCCTGTTGGCGACTGAACCTTGGTCACCGCTGCCGCTCCTGCGAAGAGGAGTGGAGAAAGAGGAAGGAGTGAGGGCGCGGGCGTCATCAGACACGTGTATTTCCGTGCACGTGGAATGACGTAGTGCAAGGTCATTCTCTGCAATATTATTTGAAGTAGCAAAACATTGACAACAACCAAATGCCTATCAGTAGGGAACTGGTTGCTGAAATTATTTTACATTCACACCCCAGACTTTACTTAGGAAAGAATAGGGTTGGCCAGTTAGCTCAGCCGGTTAGAGTGCAGCCTCATAAACACCAAGGTCACAGGTTCGGATCCTGTGTTGGTCACCTGCCATAAAGGAAAAAAAAAAAGAATAGTGAAGCTGTTTATGTCCTGATAGAAAGTCCTCCGATGTAGTGAGAGCAACGTGTACAATATACTAACTTTTGTGTAAAAAAAAGGGAGAATAGGGCTCCATCTTTGTGTTGGCTTGTATTTCTATAAAGAAGCTGTGGAAGGGTGTGTAAAAACTATTTCATAGCCTAGGTAGAAAGTGGGTGGGTAAGATAGATTTGACCTTCTGATAATTTTTGAACCACACTAATGTATTACTCATTCAAAAATCAACAGGCCAGTTTTCATTTGGAGTGATGAGAAAGTTCTGGAATCGGACAGTGGTGATGGTTGCACAACACTGTGAATGTACTTTATGCCACTGAATTGTACACTTTAAAATGGTTAAGATGGTAAATTTTGTCTTATGTGTATTTTACCATAATTTTTTTAAAAATGAAAAAAACCCAAGAGACCCAAACAACCCCCCCCATGATGAAACTAAAAAAAACGATTGTCAGACTGAAGACAAGTTACCTGATTTCTCAGACAATCAGTTCACTCATTTGTAACATACGGATAATAAAAGAATCAGTATTTGGAGGATTCTGCAAAGGATTTAGCTCTGCCCGGGGACTTGGGGACTCGTAGGCCTCCCTGGGGGTAGCTCTGGAAAGACGTGATAGTTATGATGGCCTCTGCAGCCAAGCCTTCTCTCCTGTGGCTAACTAGGACATTTGCATTTAAATAGAGACTCTTGAAGACTTGAAAACATCCAAGACTCATACTGGGGAATGGTTGGAATTCAGAAAAATTCATAGCTTCCGTCTGGGGGAAAAAGAGGTCTTGTCTTTTCCTCACCTGTGGCCCTGCAAGGATGCGTTGGAAGCTTGTGGGATGTCCTATCTACAAACAGCCTTTCTTGCTGTCTTATTTTGAGAAAGTATTCAAGTGTCCATGCATAAGAATGACCTGCTAATGGGAAGGGAGAAGACGTGGTATAGGAGGAGGGAGGAAGGAGAGCAAAGGATCTGGACCAAGGTTGACAGCCTGAGCCAGCTGAGAGGTCTGAGCCTGAAGGCTTGGCTCTGGAGGAAATGAGAAAACAAAGGGGCAGGCACCCAACCAAGAAAACCCCCACGCTTCCCGCAGACCCAGGTCCAGCCGCTGTGCTCTCTCTTCCCTCGTCGGCAGAACTTCTTGCAGCCTTACCCCCCGGCTAGCCTTGCTCCGCACCCCTGCACAGCAGCTGCTCTTGTTCCCGAATCCAGCGGGTACCCTCTGCCTGCAACCGAGCAGCATCTGACAGGGCTTCACACTGCCTCCCTGAAAGGCTTTCTTCATTGCTCTTTCTGATCTCCCTCCGTCTCCTGGCCAGTCCGCCTCTGTCTCCTCTTCCTCCTCTGCTCTGCGTCTACATGCTGTTGTGCCCGGGCCCCCTCCCCCTCTGTCTCCACTCGGATGTCTGATAGGCACCCCAAAGCGAACATGTCCAAAGTGGAATTCCTGACCTCCATCCTGCCCCCCCACAACTCATCCTTCCTGTAGCTTTCCCGATCTCATTGGCCTAGGCCAGAATTCTTGGAATCATCCTTGACTTCTCTGTATTATTCTTAATCCCCACATCTAATTTGCTGGCAGAATCTGTTGGCGCTGCCTTCACAATGAACCCAGAGCTGGGCCACTTCCCACCATCTCCACTGCTATCAGTGGAGTCCATGCCACCATCAACTCTCACCTGGGTTACCGAGGTCACCTCAGTGGCCTCCCTGCTGCCACTGTTTGCCCCCTTACAGTCTGTTCTCAGCGGTGCAGCCAGAATGATTTCATAGAATGATCCTGTGAAATTGTAGGTCAGATCACATCTCAGCTCTGCTTACAGTCCTCCCTCCCATGGCTTCCCATTTCCGCACTGTAAGAGCCAAAATTCTTACTGTGGCCACAGGCTCTACATGACCTGCGCCTGTGAGTTCTCTGCTCCCAGCTCCTATTCTTTACTTGTTGCTCACTCTGCACCAGCCACACTGGCCTCCTTGATATTGCTTGACTGATGAAGGTTCCTACCCCAGGACCTTTGCACTTGTTATTCATTCTACCTAGAATGCTCTTCCCCTAGTTATCCTCATGGCATCTTCCCTCAGTTCCTTCAGGTTTTTGCTCAAATGTCACCGTGTTAAGTTCTTTTCTGGGGACTCTTTAAATCTGTGAGCTTTTCTCTGCTTTATTTTTCTTCATTGCCTTTATCACCACTTGACATACCTCACATTTAAGGTTTTAACATTATTAGGTGTTTATCTCCTTTCCCTACTAGAACATAAGCTGCATGAGGACAGGAGTTTTGTTTGTTTTGTTCATTGTTCTCTCTCCACTGCCTAGAACAGTGCCTGGCACATAGAAGATGCTCAATAAACATGTAGTGAATGAATACATGAAATTTGGTCTTCATGGTAATGGGAAGCCATGTCACAGCCTTATATAGGGGACCCACATGATCAGATCAACATTTCAGAGGGTCAGTCTAGCTCCTGGCGGAGACAGTCTTGGAGTGGAACAAGAGTGTGTGGGACAAGATGGAGACTGGCTAAGAGGATGTCAGAGGCTTGGAGATGGTGGCGGAGAGGGGGTGGAGGGATGTTGATGGACCTCAGAGAAATGTAGGAGGCAGAGTAAAGGATAGTGGACTGGTAGAGCTGCGCTTCTCCAACTTTCACATGCACAGTCACCTGGGCATCTTCTTGAAATGCACACTTGCACAGGTGGGTCTGGGGTGGGGCTGCTCAGTCAGCTTCCAGGTGACATCTTTTCTTCTGGTTTGGGGACCTACTTTGAGGAGTAAGGGGTTGGATGTCAGGGATAAGACAGGAAAATGAGTTGGGAATGCTTTGTGCCTTTTATTGAGAGAGAGAACCCTGGAGGAGGAACAGGTTGGGGGAAATGATGAGGTCACTTTTGGACACACCGGGTTTGAGATGCCTGTGAGACTCCAAGTGGGGATGTCTAGGTGGCAGTGGCATCTGAAGCTCCGCGGAGAGGCCTGGGCCAGAGGTGGAAAATGGGGAGTCATCCTAGGGACGGTGAGTGCAGTCCCTGTGTGGGTGAGGCTGTGGGAGGAGAGAGTGCAGGGAGGGTGGCCAGGTCTGCGGGGACACACCCTCCTCCCCGTAAGCTGTGTCAGTGCTATGAAAGATCATTGCCAAGGCAAGGGCATTGGTAGGACACCGGTGGGACTCAGGCAGGTGTTTTCTTTACCGGCTCATTGAGCACCGGGCTGGCCCCTGCTGGCTCAGCAGCCTAACCAAGAAAATGAGCAGGAGCTTATCCCTGAAGGAGGCGGCCAGCCTGGAGGCATGTAAGCAAAGCCAGACAGCTCTGGTTCTCAAGGAGGAGGTGGAGCAGTCTTTGGGTTTGGTGCAGCTATCCTGATGGGTCTGTCCTGGAGCGTGTGGGTGTCCCCGCTGCCCAGGAGCCCTACCCACTGTGAACTCTGGCAAACCTGGGTGCAGATCCTACTCAGCCACTTGGTAGCTGGGTGACTTTGGGCAAGGCATTTTACTTGTCTGGGCCTTGTTTTTCTCATCTGTATGATGGGGTAGTAATAGTGCACTCTTCATGTGGTGGCTCCGAAGGTCAATGAGATGGTGCATGTAACACGTTGAACCCAGAGGCAGGCACTGGCCAGGCTCAGCATGGCTGTAATAATTATGTCTGGAGGCTTGAACCCTCTCTCTCTATTCAGATCAGTCCCCACCAATTTCTCTTGCTCTGAATCCCACTGGTGCCCAAGCATTCAAGCTTGTCTCTTATTCATTCATTTTTCCCCCCTGAGCCTAAATATAATTCTTGGGGTAGTGTAATCATCTGTGTGTCCATGTCCTCCATGAGACTGCAAGGTCCTCAAGGTGGGACAGGTGCTGAGGACTCAGAGGGGATGAGGTATGCCTGATCCCTGCTCTCCTGGAGCTCACAGTCCAGCGGGAAAAACAGTCATGGAACAGGTCCCTACAACTCAGGGCCTGGGAACAGGGAGCGGTGGTGCTGCAACAGAGAGCATAGGGGTTCTGATGCAGGAGGGGCAGGGCAGGGCATCTCGGGGAAGAGACGTTTAGGCAGAGACCCGGAGAATGAATAGGACACAACAGACAGGGTCAAGAGTGGGGTGGGTATGTGGGAGAGAAGGGTCCAGACAGGGGATGCCTGTGTCAAGGCCATGATGGGAGTGAAGGGTGGCTGTCTTAGTCTGTTTGTGCTGCTATAACAATACCACAGACTGGGTAATTTATAAACAATAGAAATTTATTTCTCACAGTCCTGGAGGCTGGAAAGTTCAGTATCAAGGTGCCGACACCTGGCAAAGGCCTTCTTGCTGTATCATAATATGGTGAAGACATCACATGGATGAGAAAGCAAGAGATTGGCCTGGGAGCCTCATGCCCTTTAATAATGGGCATTAATCCAACACCTCCCATGAGGGCCCACCTCCCAACACTGTTGCATTGGGGATTAAGTTTCCAACACATGCTTTTTGGGGGCACATTCAAACCACAGTTCACTGGAGGAACTGGTGTGTTTTGTAGACTGATCGGCAGGTGAAGAGAGAAAGCGGAGGGGTGAGAGATGATGCCGGATGGGGCCGCTGGGATGGAGGGGCCTTGAGGGCGTGTTAAAGAGTTGGGTTTGATCCTAATGCTTGTGGGAGCCATTGGAAGGAGGATGGCATAATCCACTTCACATTTATTTTTCACCTTTTTTGTATTGTGGTAATTATGCATAGCATACAACTTACCATTTTAACCATTTCAAAGTGTATCACTCAGTGGCAATAAGTGCACTCACAATGTTGTGTGACTCACCGTTCTTCTCTCCCAGCCCTAAGCAGCTGCCAGTCTACTGTGTGTCTCTGTGGATTTGCCTATTCTGGGTGTTTCACGATAAATGGAACAATGCAGTACATGCTCTCTTGTGTCTGGCTTCTTTCACTTGGCCTAATGTTTCCAAGATTCATCCACGTTGGAACTTGTATCAGTACTTCATTTATTTTTAAGGCTGAGTAATGTTTCATCGTGTTGCTGTACCACATTTTGTTTATTCATTCATTCGTTCGTGGACATTTGGGTTGTTTCCACCTTGGGCTATTGTGAATAGTGCTGCTATGAACGTTCGTGTACATGTTTTTGTTTAAACACCTGTTTTCAATTCTTTTGGAGTGGAATTGCTGGGACATATGGTAATTCTATGTTTAACTTTTTGAGGAGCCGCCAAACTGTTTTTCACAGTGGCTGACCCATTTTACATTCCCACCAGCAGTTCCAGTTTCTCCACATCCTTGTCAACACTTGTTATTATCTGTTTTTTTTTTTCTAATTATGGCCATCTGAGTGGGTATGATCAGCTTTTCGTTTTAGAATGGTCACTGCGTCTCCTTCCTGGAGAATGGATTGAGGGGGTTTGAAGGATGAAGATGGGTTAGGATGTGGTGCCATTGTCCAGGTGAGAGCTGATGGGGTGACAGTGACATGGGGTGGAGGGATGGGAACAGATTAGGAGGTGGTGAGGACATAGTGATGTCCTGGAGGCCTCGGGTGAGGGAAGTAGGGGCTCAGGCATGTCTTATTCATGTACTGTGCTGGTACATAGTGGGTGCTTGGAAATACTCACTGAATGAGTGCCAGATCTCCAAGGAGAAGAAGTGGGGACTTTGAAGCTCGTTATGCCCTTCCTGAGGGCCCCTCCCATGAGTGTTCCCTAACAGTGTCCTTGGTGTTGAAGAGGTGGGTGAGGGGGAGCCTGGGGCAGCCCCTCTTCTGAGGGAGGCTGTGGGTTACATGAGTGGGGGTTATGTTAAAGTGGGGGGTGGGCAGCAGAGCAGCCTCCAGGGACCACTTCCCTTCTCTCTTTATTTCAAGGTCTCCAGCCTCTGGAGACCATGGGGATAGGGCTGGGGAGCTGGAGAGAATGGCCTTTTGGGTGGGGGTCTGAACGGGGCAGCGGGCAGTTGAGGCTGAGCTGGCAGCTCTTAGGGGCAGCGAAGCCTTTTGTGAGCTCTGCATGGCTGGCGTAGAAGCATTTCCTGTGTGCAGACTGGCCTGGGATGCCCTGCACAGTCCCCCAGGGGACACCCAGGGAGCACTCAGAGGTTGCCTGTATTCTTGACACTTCTGCCAGGGTTCTGGGACGACCCAGAAGGACCTCGGCCAGCCCTTTGCATGGTGCCCATTACCGTTCCTCCCACGGGCCTCTGCCTGCTGGCCCTCTCCAGCTGGGCGACCTTTTAACTGATGGATTTTGGCCTTGATGGGGAGTGAAGTGTCTTTGGTCTAAAAGCTTCCAAAAGCTTCTCCCTCCTCCTCCTCTCTCCACCCTGTCTGTCTTTCCTCTCTCTCCTCTCTCCCTTTTTGTCCTCTGCTCTGATTTCCTTTTTTTCTCTCCCCTGTTCTGTAAATCTGTAAAATAAACGTATTTAAAAAAATCTCGCAATCTCCATCTGCAGCTAGGAGCAGGATAAAGCTTTTGCCTTCCTTCTCACTTCGGAGTTGGCTTTTGAGCTTTTGCCATTAGTCAGCTCTGTTCCTGACTGCCACAGGGTAGTTGGCATAGAGTCCCAGGGCAGTCACCGTGTGGCCTGGGGCCTCACCAGCCAGGCCTCAGAGGCTCTGACCCAGATAGGCAGGTGGGTGGCTCTTTCTCTCTGCTCCCTGCTCACCTTCTGGTCTAGAGAGGAACCCAGAAGGGACAGGCAGGGGACTGGGAGACTTCCGCAACAGCAGAAGCTAGAGGGGTCACTGTGGTCACCCCCTGGTCTGTGCGGACTGTGGGCTCCTGTCAGCCTCGGCCTCTGCGTACAGTCCTTGCTCCAGGGAGAGTGGATGGATGTGTCCTTTGCTTGGCCAGTTAGGAATTTATTGTTCAGCACTGTTGGAGGTGTGGGTGTTGGGGGATGTAAGGGGCACAGGGTGTGGGAAGCTTTTGGTTTGCATTGCAAGGGAGAACTATCCTTACATAGCAGGTCACTGAGGGAGCAGGGAAAACTCGGTGGTTTGAATTCCATGCTTTGCTGTGGGGCTGTGGGAGTGCAAAGGGGGAGAGGGCAGAGGGGGCTGCAGCGGTCCTTGCATTCATCCTCTCATTCACTCCTTGTGTGAATGAATGCAATAGCTTGGACCACAGATCTTGGATCAGAGTGCTCGAATCTGAGTTCTAGTTCCTCCACTGACTAGCTGTCCAGCCTCAGCTGACTCATTGAACATAAGATGAAACATCTTTCTTTGTCCTGATCATCCTCACAAAATCATGCTTGGCAGAGAAGGTGATCATAGCTGTCATGGCAGGCTGTATTACAAATGTAAAGGCAGGCTGTTTTACAAATGTAAAGCTTTTGTCTGAAGACATTTTTTGAGGGCCTGCAGGATAGAATTGCTGCTTGGACCCTGGGGGTATATGCAGGGGCCTGAGCCAGTCCCTGCCCTCAGAGCGGTTACTGCCTGGCCTGCAAATAGACACATATCTTGGAGGATCTGGCTGGAAGATTCTCAACATGCTGTCTCATGGGGTGCTGATCCTACAGAACTCCCCAGCTCTTCAGTTCAATAGTCACTCGATATCCTCAGGAGCTAAGTGACGTGCAGGGGGCTGGGCTAGTGGGCTAGGAAGCCAGCAAAGGCGAGGCCCAGGTGCTCTGCCAGGTCTTGAAGCTGTGACAAGGCTCCACTGGCAGAAGGAAGCTCTGTGTTCTCTCTCTTTGGCTGCTTCTTCCGTCCCAGCACATGCACTAAGTTCTGAGTCCAGGGGTTCCAGCAGCACCTATTTGTGCAGGTGATTTTCTAGCTGGCCTAGGAGTGGTCTCTTCCTGTTACCATCAGAAAACTGGGGCAGAGAGTAGATCCGGGAGGGGAAGATAGAAGCCCTGGGTAGGGACTCTTAATTCTCAGGGGCTCCAGCTGCTGCCTGCCGAAGCCGACTTCATGCCTCCTGGGGGGAATAAGGCTGTGTCTGTGAATAGACCCTTCCAGCATATTGACATTGATGCATCATCTTGTCACTTAAGTGACTGGGACAGCTGGAAATGATTCAGCAGGAAGTCTGAAACACCAGCCTTTTCTCAGCCCTGATTCCCTGTGGCAGGTACCAGGTCTGCTCCCTGGGGCCGAGCGCTCTGGTTTGACAGGTCACATCAGAAGAGCATGAGGCAGACGTGGCAGGGCCCCTCCACACACCCAGACCACTTCATTAGAAGCCTCTGGATGCTCTGAAATTTTTTCCCAATGAATGTGTATTAATATTTACAATGAAAAATTTAAAAATCTGAAATAGAATGATAATCTAGTCTCTTACTCAGGGGTGTCCTTTGAAACAATTCAAGAATAGTTTATTTGTATTTAAAAGGATATTTTTGTAGGCATTTAGCAAATAAGAAACAACTGTCTCTTAAAAAAATCACGCCAGTCTCAGGTGCTTTCCCAAGCAGCATTGCTTTTGGACTTCAGGTTTGTCTAGGAGGATGCTCCCAAGGCCCCTGAACTACCCTTTCCCCAACAGAGGGTTTAATGAATGATCCCAGTGCCTCAGCAGATCAGGCTGTTGGGGCGGGGAGCAGGATGGAGGCTGAAGCTCCCAGAGCAAGAGGGGAGCCGTCCAGAGCTTGCTCTCCAGGGTCCCTTAGAATCCCAGCTCCACCACTTACTTGTGCTGGGACCTTCCACAAGTCACTTAGCCTCTCTGAGCCTCAGTTTCATCTGTAAAATGGGAGAATAGTTCTGTATCTATCCTATATGACTGTTGAAAATATTAAATGAATAATGTATGTAGAGTTTAGCGTAGTGCTAAATAAGCATTAGCTTGTGTGATGATGATGATGATGATGATGATGATGATGATGAAGAAGCAGCAGAATACTATTATCTCTACTATCTATTACCCAGAGGAGGAATCCAAGGCCAGGAGCAGAACCAGTTACCAGGGAGTAACATGAGCCTAGTAACAGATCAAACCGGTGGGGAATGGGTTAACTCTGCCTCAGCCAGACTCTCAGCAGGGTTAGGGTAAAGCAGCTATAGTGAGCAGACCACATTGCAGGGGAGGTAATGACACCCCAGAGCGACTCAACCTAGCCCTCTAGCTGTTAGGATCTGTGAGTTTCCCATCTGTGTGTTTGTTTTTTCAGTTCATTCAGTGCCAGGCACGGTGCTGGGGCAGGCCAGTGTCAGGTGACTTCAGAGACCAGCCAAATGGCGAGATAGGGGCCTCTGCTCTCAGTAAGTCAGCAGGTAGGCCTGGCCAGGTGATGGGTTTCTGCTCATCGCTGGAGATCTTGGTTATCCCGTGGTGCTCCAGGCTGCTGAGCTCTTTTTCTGAACCTTCCAGCCAGAGGATACTGCAGGGGTCATGCTCAGGTTCCAGTGTGCCCCTGGAGGCTGTCACAGTTATATCTTACCTTTCCTAACGTCCCTGAGAAAGAGGCCAGCATTGGGAGGAGGCAAGAGGTTTGGCATTACTGGGTTCGATTCATATATGGTGGATTTTGTAGATTGCTTAGAGCATGTTTTTGTTGAGATGAGATTGCAGGCCTGGTCCCTGTGGGTCACATCCGCTATGCTTTGTTGCTCAGCCACAGGTGGAACCCCTCACCCTGGACATTCATCTTCCAATGATGTACCATGGTCACAAGCAAGATGGGCCACGTGCCCTTTGTTAGTCCTGGGAAACAGCTCCAAATTTGTATTTCTAATGAGTGAAACTTTCATCTATAGGAAATAACATTATTCATGGACTAGACCAGACATATTTAGCCTGAAACACTATGGCCTGTTCCCACGGAAACTGTTATTTAGTTTGAACCAATGGCAAAAACCTCTAATTTGGTATGTCACTGTGCAATAACTTATTTAGAAGAGTTAAGAGACAGAGTCCTAGAGTGGAGTGGAGTGATGGCCTAGCTGGGAGACTGGTTGGCTCTGTGATGGGATGACTCCCAATGCCTGCAGACTGGTGGGTGGCTTCTTAGCATGGATGGTTTAACACACACCAGGAATTCAGCATGGGACCCTTTACTACGCAGTGTGTCCTCCCAGTGGCACCATTTTTTGGTACAATTCAATAGTCAATGTTTACTTATTATGACTGTGTAGTGTTTATTGTTGCATCAAGGAGGGTACTATTATTATGTTTCCTTTCTTGTATAAATTTTTATTTTTCCCGGAGTTAATGATTAACTCCTGTTTCTGCTATTAGTATAGTTTTTTATGTACCTATCTTTATTTTTCTGTTTTACTATTTTTATTCCTTCTACTGTAATTCCTTTAATATCCCCCCCCCAACTTGCATCCTGTCAATTCCATTCTTTCCAACAGGAGACCTCACTTCCAGATCCTTCTATCCTCTAATGGACTGTTGCTTTTTAACAGTAGCCTCCCAAGAAAGGGTGCAAGGGAGTAAATTTTTTTGAGCTCTTACATATTTCAGAATGTTTTTTATTCTACTCTCACACTTGGTTCCTAATTTGCCTGGGTATAAAATTTTAGGTTGAAAGTAATTTTCCTTCAGAATTTTGAAGGTTATTACATCATTGCCTACTAGATTCTAGAGTTGCTGTTGAGGGCTGGCCAGTTAACACACTGAGAGCATGGTGCTGATAACACCAAGGTCAAGGGTTTGGATCTCTGTACTGGCCAGCCACCAAAAAAAAAAAAAAAAAAAAAAACAGGTGATAGAGTTGCTGTTGAAAAGTCTGATGATATGCAGATTCACATTCCTTTGTATATGGTGTGTATTTATATTTTCTCTCTGGAGTTCTTGAGGAGTTTTCATTTACCCAGGTGTTCTGAAATTTCCTGGCAATGTTTGGGCGGATCTTGTGTCATTCATTGTGCTGGGTACTTGGTGGACCCAAGGACTCAGGACCTTCACTTCTGGGAAATGTTCTTGTACTATTTCTCTGATAATTTGCCCCTGTTACAGTGAAACAACAAATGTTAGAGAGATAACAACATTTTATTATCCTCAAATTCTGTAGGTTAGGAATTCAGTTAGAGCACATCAGAGATGGATGGCTTGTCTGCTTTCACAGTATCTGGGACCTAATTTTGGGTGGCCCAGATGGCTGGAGATGGTGGGGCTGCTCAACTGGGGCCGTGTGTCTGGGGCCTCAGATCTGTTCTTGTGGCATCTGTTGGGGCTGAAATGTCCAGGATGGTTTCTTCATGCCCATGGACTAGGATGTCTGGAACCCCTGGGAGCTGGCCAGGCATCTCTCTCCACGCAGCCTCTCCATTTGGCTAGCTGCAGCACAGCAGTCTCAGTTAGACTTTTCACATGCTGACTTGCTTTCCCTAGAGCAAATGACCCTAGAGATTGAGGTGGAAGGTGCAAGGGTCCTGTGACTCAGCTCTGGAAGTTAAGTAATATTACTTCTGTCCCATTTTATTGGCCAAAACTGAGTCGCAGGCCAGCCCAGATTCAAGGGAAGGGGACGGCACCAGGCAACAATGCCAAGTGATATGGCTCATCAGGAGGCTGACTTTGGACACTAGATACCACAATTCCCCTCCTGTTCTGTCAAGTCTTCCTGGAATCTTTCCTGATTTTTTTTTTATCTTTTTCATTTTCCATATCTTTGTCTTTTTGTTCTATTTTTGGGAGACTTCCTCAACTTAGTCTTCCAATTATATTTCTAATTTCTAAGATCTCTTTCTTGTACCTGGATCATTCCAGTTTTATAACATTCTCTCCTTGTGTCATGGATATAAAAATCTTGTCTTATCTATCTGAGGTTATTAATTTACAGTAATTTTTGAAGTTTCTGTTGGTTCCTTGCATTGTCTGTTTCCTTCAGGTTCCTGTTGTTTATTTTGGCGTCCCTTCCTCATGCTGGAGGCTTTGTCAAATGTCTGCTCGTCCTCAGCTTTCTCTCTGTACCCAAGAGTGAGACACTTGGAGGTGGATTGGGAGCTCTATGAGGGTGGGCCAGCTTGCCACCTGGGGCTGCCCTGCAGGACCAAGCTGCCTTTTCCATTGGAGGAACTAGCTGTTATTTCTTCTCAAAGAGTGTTCAGTTTCTCGTGGTGGGGGTTAGGGGGGCCATCTGGCTGGTGGGGAAGTAATGGGGGGTCCACAGGCTTGGTGTCTCAAGTATCACTGCCCCCGCAGTTTTTGATCCTGCACCTGAGGTGCAGGGACCTGAAGTCTTCCTGGAGTTCTGCAGGTGAAGCATTCACTTTATTAGCTGCATCCCCAAGTGTGGACAGATAGACTGTAGCTTCTACTTCTCTGCCAGGGCAGTGGCCATCCTTTGTCTGCTATCCATCTGCCAAGCCCCTGTAATCTCTCGAAGGCTGAATTTTCTCTTCCATTGCATCTGGCCTGTCAGTTCACTCTCTTTTCCTTACTGTTATTTTAAGGGGCTTATGGTCAGTCTGACATGTTCACCGTGGAAGTCTCAAAGGCTTGGGAATATCTATATCTCTATCTCCTAAAGGAAGTGAGAGCACATATTTAATCACTATTTAAAAGTGATTTTTTTACTGTGATACATGTCCTACATCCAAACGCAACGAGACATAAAATGGGCATGCATGTCCTCACCATCCAGGTTAAGAAATGCTAACAGGCTGGGGAAATGCTGATATTCTGTGCCTTTGTGACTGCATGGTTTTGTGAGTTGGATTCTGAAGCCGTCTGAGGCTGTGACCTTGGAGCTGGCTGCCTTTGCTCTGACCATGATGTAGCTCCCTCAGCTGAGGCCAGGTAGTGCTGAGCAGGGCACTGGCCACGTGAGGGAAGCTGCTCGGTTGGCAGTTTCCAAATGATGCAGTGCATTTTAAGGGCTGGATGGCACCGGCACGTGCGGCTGGTGATTTCTGTGATGTGCGGCTGGTGATTTCTCTGGGGAGGTGGAGCCTCTGTTACAATGGGTGATTTTCCTGCTACCGCCTCCTTGGCACTTGCCGTTCCCTCGGCTTCCCTACTCCACTCCGTCCTGGCACGTCCTCCTCTCCCACCCCTCCTTTCCTGCCCCTTGGAGGGCTCCCATTTCTTTTCGCTTTCTTAGCCCCTCATGTTCTCCCTGGGACCTCCTCTCCTACCGTGGCCTCAGCCTCCACCTCAATTCTCCTTATGCCTGTCTCTCTGCTTAGGTGCCAGTTCTTTTCTGATCCCACTTGGGTGAGCCAGGGGCCCCTGACTTGCAGCGTGTCCAGGATGAACTCTGGATCATCTGCCTGCTGCAAATCCAGCTCTCCTGCTCAGTCTGTATCATGGTCGAAGCATCAGTCACTCAGGCTTCTGAAACCCGAGTCTTTTGGCATGTTTAGCTTTCTCTTCCTCCTTTACCTTGTTGTCAAGCCCTCTTAGTTTGTCTCTGAAATGTCTTATAAAGCAGACCCTTGCATGTCATTTCTATGGCCATAAGCACAGGGGGGCCCCTCCCATTTTGTTCCTCCCTCCCTGTCACTCCATCTTCCTCTCTGCTGCCGGTGGAGTCCCAAAGAAAGCCCTGCCGATCTGTCGTGCCTGCCTTTGAAACCTGTGCCTCCTTTTGCCTGTGAGATAGAGCTCAGAGCTTAGCATCTGCTTCCCAACTTCAGCCGTCCCCTAGTCACCTTCACTGTTTCTG
This sequence comes from Cynocephalus volans, assembly GCF_027409185.1. Classification (NCBI taxonomy): domain Eukaryota; kingdom Metazoa; phylum Chordata; class Mammalia; order Dermoptera; family Cynocephalidae; genus Cynocephalus; species Cynocephalus volans. Next base: position 29,857,608 of record NC_084469.1, read on the forward strand.
TCACGTTTGTGTGCCACATGTATTAGGTAGTGAATATCCTCCTTTAACTGGCTCCATTGTTAAAACTTTAGTGGACTCTTTTTAGAAGGCAATTTTATGTTACTACCATAAAAGGAAAAGCCGGGTGGCCTGCTTAAGAACAGAAGGTCACTGTAAAAGATCAATAAATGACTACTACAATGAAGACCACCCCAAATCACCTTGGGTGCCAGCAGGGATGCCCCTACCCCACTCTGGCTCCTTTGCTTCCTCAGAGGCAGTGTGGCATGGTAGTTAAGTTCATGGACTCTGGAGCCAGACTGCCTGGGTACAAGCCTTGCTTTGTTTCTTTCCAGCGACATGACCTTGGGCAGGTTATTTAATCTCTCTGAGCCTCAGTTTCCCCATCTGTAAAATGAGGTTAATAATATTTCCTTCAAAGGATTGTTGTGAGTGTGAAGTGAGATCGTATATGTGGATCACTTCAAACAGCACCTAATATAAGACAAGCCCTTGAGGACCGTCTGCTAGTATTTGCTGTTCCTTCTTGAGGGCTTGCTGTGTGCCAGGCGTGTGCCAGGCATGTGCCCTCTCTGCATCACCAACACCTGATGGTTAGTCCTGGTGCTATTCCCTTTTCTCCCTGCCTCTGCTTCTGTGCCTTTCCCTTTCCTGTTTCTCTCCCAGGTAAATGCTGGCCTTTCCCTCTAGGCCTAGAGCAGCCATCACCTCCTAAGTAATACCTAGCCGATCTGCCAAGGAGACCCAGCCCTCTCTTCCTGTGTCCTGTGGTCCTTTATTCTGTACTTCCGTTTTAACCCACAACTCACAATGCATGTTTGGCCAATGGATCTTCCACATGGGTGTGCTGTGCCCTCAGCATGGTTTTTGCACTTTCACGTCTCCTGCCTGGATCACCATCTTCTCAGCTGCTCCTAAAGTCATGTGGATGTCACCACCCACGCTGAGACGTGGCCTCCCTTGGTCTTCAAGAACTCAAGCTGAAAGGACATGAGAAGATGCTGGCCAGTGTGCTTTCTTCACATCCTGCCAGCCGTTAAGATGGGCAAGAGCAACGGAGTGGGCGTCAGAGATCTTGGTGTTGAGGTTTAACTCTTGTGTTTTCTGACTCTGCGGCCTCAGGCCCACACCGAACCCTTGGAGTCTCCACTTGCTCATGTATATACTGTGAAGCCTTTGTTCTAAAAGTCGCTTGTTTGGTAAAGGTTTATTTTCCCGGGGTCTGGGTGGGTGGGTCCATTGCTCGGAGACCTAATGCTGGGGAGGCTCAGGCACCCCTCACCTGGTGCCGGCTGAGGGGCACGGCTGCGGGGTCACGGCTGCGTCTCCATGGCTGGTGTGCCCTGTCAAGTCCTGCTTCTCTTGGATCCTCCCTTTCTCCTCCTTGTCCCAGTTTAGGAATTCGGGGTCCTCCAGGAAAGGGCAGTCCCATCCTCACCCAACACACCCAGAGAGAAGCCAGAGTGGCCTTTGAAGCTGCAGCCACAGAGTACCGCCCAGTCCTACCTTGGCCCCCACGCACAGTCACGTCTTGCTGCTCAGGGTGTGGCCAGTGGCAGAGTCCATGCCTGGTACACCTGTGCAGCCCAAGCCTCTAGCTCTCCCAGCCGTCTGTTTGCTCCTTACAGGAGTCCTGGCACTCAGTAGGTGCTTTATAAATGTTTGTCTGTAAACCAGTTGTGCGTCCTGACAGGTTCTTCCTGGAGACATGGTTGCTTATTTCCAGCATACCTGGCCTGAGGCGATTTGGAAACTGCGCCTCCTCCTTGGAGAGGAGGAGAGACGCTTGCTGTGGGATTTGGGCAACCCCCTTGGCTCTGTGAGTCTCAGTGTGCTGTCTGGGTAATTAGATAGGTAGTATTGTACCATTTTACAGATGAGGAAGCTGAGGCACAGAGAGGTGAAATAACCTATCACGTGGCTAATCAGGGGTGATGCTGGTGTTCAAATCAGGCCTGTTGGATCCTAAAACCAATGCTCTTGAACCACTGTCCACACTGCCTGCCCATCTCCTTCCAGGCCTGAGCCTGGTCCTCTCCTCCAGCCTGTCCTTCAGTATAGGTGGATCTTCCTAAACGTTGTTTTCTACCCACAGGTTTGCCCCAGCACTGCTGGCTGTAGGAGTGAGGACCAGGGGATATGCTGCTAGGTCGTGGGTCGCTGTGGACAACCAGGTGGACTTCTCTGGGCATGAACCCTCAGCCTCCACCCAGCCACTCCCTGCTGTCCCTCCTTTGGCCTGTCTTACCCAGTGACCACATAATTTGCTGCCACTGTGAGAACTGCCTATGACACTAGTCATGTTGAGGAGTTGAGCACCACTTCCCAAGTCCTGGACAGGGAGCAGGAGTTGGGTGTTAGCCTGCCTATTCTGCAGAGGGGGAAGCAGAGTTACTGAGGTTTGGGGGTCTGGCTTTTCAGGGCTGGAGCTCGCCAGCCAGAGCTCATCCTGACCTTTGCTTCTTTTTATCCCATTGTGTCTGTTTCTTACAGTGATTTCTCTTGAAGCTTTTCATTGCATCTTATTTTTTAGGCTCATTTATGGTCCAGTTGGTTACGTAGGATGGGGAAAGGTGGAAAGTTAGAACTTGAAAATCTCTCCAAATGAGCAGCTGTGCTGCAAGTGTGTAAGAGGGCTGGCAGTGGGCAGGAAAGGCATGGCTTTTGGCAGGTGGGAGTTGTAAGGAAGCCCCTTGGCCTCATCGGCACTCACCACCACCACCCGCAGCGAGCGCATGCACACAGCCTGGGGCACTGGGGCACCAAAAGGCAGCCACAGAGGAAGTTAAGCAGCAGGAATGACAGAAGTGGAGCCTGTTTAGCCGCCTTTCTTGAAAATTGAGATATAATTCACATCCCATAAAATTCATCCTTTTAAAGAGTATAATTCAGTAGGTTTTAGTATATTCAAAAAGTTGTACAACTGTCACCACAGTCTAGTCCCAGACATTTTTATCACCTCAGAAAGAAACCCTGTACCCATTAGCAGTTGCTCCTTAATTCTCTCCTCCCCCTAACCCCTGGCAACCATACATCTACTTTCTGTCTCTGGATTTGTCTGTTCCAGACGTTTCACAGAATTGGAATCATAGAGTGTGTGGTCTTTTGTGTCTGGCTTCTTTCACTTGGCATAATGTTTCTGAGGTGCGTCTGTATTGCAGCATGTGTCAGTACTTTGTTGCTTTTTGTGGCTGAATAATACTCCATTGTATGGAAGAATCACATTTCGTTTATCCATTCATTGGTTGATGGACACCTCGGTTGTTTCTAACTTTTGGTTATTGAGAATCGTATTTCTTGTTCCTTTTGGTTTGGTTTTCCTGAGAAGCTCTTCGCAGCATCCGGCTGTCTGTGTTCCCCTAGCTTGGCTATGTGGAAAGTAAGACAAAGCGTAGCTGATTGTGGTGGGGGGCTGCAGAGCGGGCGTGGGAGATGCAGAAAAGTGCAGTTTGAAGGTTTGGGAGAACTTTGTGCCAGAGGGAGGCCTTACACCTGGTCCCAGAGCCACCGGCTGCTAGGTGAGTGCTTTTCCTATTGTTAATTATTAGCCAATAGTTGTGATCTTGAGAGCAGATCCTCAGGGCTAGAACTGGTGCTTATTTGAGAGGCCAGAAGTGTTGACCGAGACATTTAAACAGCCCTGGACCCTTGCTTCTCAGTCTCCATTTGGGCACCAGATCACCGTTTTATGAATTATCATTATTGTCCTCATCATCACAACGGTTTATATTTGTATAGGACTTCATGCTTTATTTTTATAGCCATTACTTGTAATTCCTCAGAACATTATTATCTTTGCAAGTGAAGGACTTAACCAAGGTGACACAGCAAGGTAGCAGGTGGAGCCAAACCTGAACCCAGGAATCTCTTGATTCCTAGTGTAGGGCTCTCTCTAGAGCAATGTGCGAGGGCTGGCTGTTGCAGTGACCTGGGATGGTCCTGGATGGAGCCATCTGAGGGTGGAGACAGTGGCCCTGCAGGCCTGGGTGCTGTCATGGGGCCCTCCCCCAGGGGTCTTTCCAGCCCTCTATTTTCCCTCTGTTTTCTCAGCTTCCACTCCAGAGTCCTTTGATTATTACCTCCTGAGATTTGCATTCAGCTAAAGCCAACTAGGACTGCTCCTGGTCTCCCTGAGCCCTCCCATCTGTCCCAGGATCTCTCATGCTTGTAGGGAAAGAGTACCAGAGTGGGGAACCTGAGAACCATGTGGCCCTGGGTAGTGCAGCACCTCCAGGACTCCCCAGGTAGACGAGGTGCTCCTGACCTGCCCATTCAGCCCACTGTCACCACCCTTCTCTTTCAGCCGAGTGTGTAATCTTCCTCCTCCGCTTCTCTGCCTTCTCTCCATCGTCCTTTTTTTATTTTCTCCTTTCCAAGCTGTCCCCAGTGCAAACCCCTCCTCTGTGGGTCCCTGTGTGGGTCTGGGCCCCTGTGTCATTACAGCCCTGTGTATTTGGCTGGGTTGGTTGGGAAACACTTTTCTATCTCAGGGCCATGACATATGGCAGGATCACTGTGGGTCACAAGAAAGCATTCACCTCTGCTACTGATTTACCTTTTGCTTATAATAAATTAGAGCAGATTCAAGGTTATCCCTTGATATAATGACTTCGCTTTCACCTACTCATGTGTGATACGTTTGCCTGAGTGGGAGAGAGAAGGCTGGGATTGCGCTGAGCGCCACGGCTCTTTCTCTATCTTACCTCTGCACCAGCTGGTGGCAGGGCCAGGCCTGGCTGTCCTTGGGAGGTGGCTCACATGTAAATGTCATTGGTTGTGAGGGCTGGGGCAGGATGAGGTTAAGCACCACTGATCAGAGCAGGGGTGATGGGATGGCAGCAGGGATTTCATGCTCCTTGTTCTTGGTCCTCCACTCACAAGGCCAAGGCTAGGACCTGGGACTTGGTGGCACGTTTGTTTCCTAGGGCTGCCATTACCAAGTACACAAACGGGGTGGCATAAATCAACAGATATTTATTGTCTCAGTTCTGGAAGCTAGAAGTCCAAAATCAAGGTGTCAGCAGGACCATGATCCCTCTGAAGGCTCTGGGAAGAATTCTTCCTGCCTCTTGTAGCTTTTGGTGGTGGCCGCCGATCCTCGGCTTGCAGCGGCATCACTCTCGTCTCTGCCTCTGCTGTCACATGGCCTTCTCCCTACGTGTCTGTGTCTTCACATGGTCTCCTTCACTTCTCATAATGACACTGGTCATATTGAATTAAGAGCCTACCCAATGACCTCATCTTAACTTGATATCTGCAAAGACTATTTCCAAATAAGGTCATATGCACAGGTACTGGCGGTTAGGACTTCAACATATCTTTTTGGGGGACACAATTCAACCCGTAGCAGGCAGTTAGGTCTTAAATGGAAGTGAGGGCTGGACTCACGAGTGGGGATGGTGCAGTGTGGCTCATGCCCCCATAGGTGCCACTTGAAGCCATCTGTACACCAAGTCAGGGTGGATTCTAATTTGTGACCAAGGACCTGTGTTTACTCTGAGTTCTGCTCTTTCTGAGCGCAGCAGTCATGCCTTCTGCCCACCCTGCCATCCCCCTGGAGTCTTGGACACTGCCTTGGAGTTAGCATGAGGCTGGTAGCCCTTGGTGCTCATTCCTGCTCCAGCACCTTTCAAACTCCCGGGCGGCCCTTGGGAAACCCTTCTGGCCAGAAGCTGCCCTGTGCTTCCACTGTGCCTCATCACTCCCCAGGAGACTGGTTCCAGGAGCTTATCTAGCATCCGGGGGAAACAGGCTGGTGCAGGGGAGAGGGGCTCAGCCTGGGGAGGGTTGGGTTCAGGGCCCTTTGCCGGGGACTCAGGACCGTGGATGATAATCTCATCTGCTCTGGTCCCATGGGCGTTGACATTTTATGGAGAGAACCAGACAGCATGACTGTGTATGAGTGTCCTTTGATCAGTGATGCTAAAAACCTGCTAGCAATGCCCTCCTCTATGGCTCGTGTTCCTGGAGAGCCAGGGCTGCTGTTGGTCAAGGTGCCTACAAGCCGTCTCCAGGGGAGCAGGCCAGAGGTCCTCAGCTCAGCCCAGAGCAGCCCTATGGACGACGGGTGGGGGCTTGCCTTCCCTCCTCTCCCTGCACGCTTTTCCCCACAGGCTCCACGGGGAAGCTGCCTTTGTCCTCACCTTAGGGGACCTGAGGGTGGTGCTTCCTATCCTTGATCAACCTTCCTTTCTTCCTTTTCCTCATATCATGGCTCTTGGGGCCAGACCCATGGAGAAGGAGCAGTGGCTGCTTGGGAGAGGGCTGAAGGACAGGAGGGTGAGCCTGTGCTGGACCCAGTTTTGTTGGATCCACAGGCAGGTGAGGAGCAGAGCAGCCAGACTGGACTCCACAGTGGTAACGTGTGAGGCCGTAAATGGAAGGGAGAGAGGCTGGGGGCTGTAGCTGGGAGGTAGCAGGAGCTGGTTCATTCTTTTGTGTGCACGTGTGCACATGCTGAGCCTTGGCCCCGCTGGCTCTTGTGCCAGTTTCAGTCTGGATCAGGAGGGAGGGGGCCCCCTCTCCAGCCATCATAGGTCACATCACCAAAGCCCAGGAAGAAAGAAGGAGGAAAGCAGATGGAGGAGTGGAAAGGCAGGATTGCCAGGTTGAGATTAATGGGGTCATATGGATCCTTTGCTAAGCCAGATGTGCTCCAGCCTTCTTATCTGACTGCTTAGAGGACAGTGAGGGGTGGCCAGCTGCAGGGGCAGGCAAGGGTTGTTGTGTAGGGTGGCCATAGCCCTGAGGGCCCAGCCTGGTTTTCCAGGAGGTGTTCTTACAGTGGGCTTGCCCCGTGGTCTTAGGGGAGCCGGGAAGGGGTGGTGTCTGGGCCCCAGGGCCAGGGCTTTCCTCTAGAAAGCTTGAGGGCTGGGCTCTATAGGGAGGGTGGGCTTCTCTCATGAAGAAGGCTTGGGCTTGGAGCTGTCACTCCCGCTGGCAGGACCTGGGCCGGAAAGAGGGACAGAAGTATTCTCTTACAGTGGCAGTGGGGGTCCTTTGGTCACTTAAGTGGGACACTGGTGTGTTGGGCTTATTCTCTTGGCTGCTTCAGGTAGGACCTCTGGAGAAGGAAACACTTGTAAAGTTGGGGGCTTTGAAGTCTCAGCCTGGTCTTCTCAGACACTTAATACTGTCATCCTTGACCCTCCTGCCCCTGCAGGGTACAGCCAGGACACCGGAGTCCCTCGCCTCGGGATTCCTCAGGTTTGGCCCAGCTGGTCTTGTGCAACCATTGCTCTGAAGGCTTATCCCCCACCCCACAGTCTGCCTGGTGATGGGATTGCAAACAAGCACTCCCTGGTCACCAGCAAGGGCCAGATGGAAAGTGGGGAGTGTGTGAGAGCGAACTTGTCACAGTCACGTTGCCATGGTGACGTGACTCTGTTTAGCTGCCTCTCCACGGTCCTAGCCCACATGGACTAAAATAAGTTTTACCTGCAGCTTACACAGCAGGCAGCCCCATACTCCCAAGGTCAGCTCTCTGGCTAGGGCCTGTGTGTGTGTGTGTGTGCGTGCGTGCGTGTGTGTGTTTATACAGAAGGGCCCGAGGGAGACTGAATTCCAAACGTTTACCCCTCTCCCCTTCTCCTCTGTGAGTCCTGTATCTCTTTAGGCCAGCTGTTCTCAGACTTCAGCGTGCACCAGAATCACCTGGAGAGCTTGTTTAAACATAGATTCTTGGGCTCCAGCACTGGAGCTTCTGGTGTGCACCTGGGAATTTGCATTTCTAACAAGTTCCCAGCTGATGCTGGTGATCCAAGGACCACACTGGAGTCGCGCTGCTTTAGATGTTAGTACATCGCGGTGAAGAAAATGCAGTCAACCCTAGTTCTCTGCATGGTGTGTTAAACTGAGTCCCCAAGTCTAGCCACTCTTAGAGGAGAGAGGGGAGGGTGCAGGCAGGCCCACACTCACCTTTTCTGTGTCCTTTGGCCTCTTCGCAGGAAGCAGGAGCTGGCCAACAGCTCGGATGTGACCCTCCCAGACCGGCCGCTGTCCCCTCCTCTCACTGCGCCTCCCACCATGAAGGTAAGAGACTCTGAGTCAGTAAGCAGGGGGGGGACGCATGTGGGGGAAAGTCTGGAGGTCTTGCTGTTGCTCCAGCTCCAGGCCCAGCTGCTCCTGTCCCGTTGGGGTCGTGGAAGGCCTGACACCTCTGGAGGCAGCATCCAATTAGGCTCATAGTGCAGTAGAAGCATGACTGGGACTCAGGGGTGTATGTGTCGAGGGGCTGAAGTAGGGTTGCAGGATGCTTGGTAATTAGCAAGAGGCCTCATGGAGTAATGGGGTTTGGGAACAAGGGCCCAGACAGGAGCACGTGAGGGAGACAGAGTGCAGCTGGTGCCTTAAGGGGCTGCTGCCCGGGAGGACTCTCTGCGGCTGGGAGTGGGGCCTTTTTGGGACTTGACTGGCGCTTCTGTGTTGGTCTTCCCACCTATGACTGGCCCTGTTGCCCCAATCTCTGTGGGAGAGCTGTCCTGGAGGTTCTGGGGGGACAGTAGTTCTTTTCCTATCATTGCTCCATTCATAAGCCTATTTCCTGGGGATACCACATCCCAGGACCCCCGGCCCAGGATCCTCCTATTCCTGGAAAGGAGTCGAGGGGGTAGTACCTTCCCCCCCATGCCCTTTCCCCTTCACCTTTTAGTCCCCCTTGGCAGGATGGCCACACAGGTCTGAGCTGGCCCTCAGGGAGGACTTTTGGCTCAGCCAGGGTTCCTGCCTAGGCTGCCGTGAACCTGCCTCCCTTCCTGCCTCTTTCCCCCCGTTCCTCCTTCACACTTTATAAGGCGAGAGCTAGCTCTGAAGAAGTCATCTGCCTCCTGAGTCATCTAGGGGACATCTAGGCCAGCCCTTCTCTCTGTCCTCGGGCTCTGATCTGAGGTGTCTCATAGGGAAATGATTAGGCATCTCTTTCTTGCAGCCCCTTATTATACCCCTCTTCCCTGACCTAATCTGTTGCAAGGTGACACCCCCAAAGGAAGCAGATAAAAATCATCCATCTTCCTGTTATCATCCCATATTGGATGCCTACCATGCGCAGAGCCACATGTACACCAAAGGGGAACATGTAGAATGGTAGTCAGAGCATGCCCTGTTTGGGTTAGGAGTTTAGCAGTGGGCAGGGGGCAGGACAGGGGGCAGGACAGGGTGCAGGGCTGACTAAGGACTCCTCCTGGTGTGGTACCCAGGGAGCATTGAAAGGCAGACCACTTTCACCAGCCTAGTTCCAGTGCTGGTGTCTAAGCCAAGTGCCGGAGTGGCTTGTTTGCACAGAGTAATGCTGAGGAGCATGCTGCCATTCTGAGTTTCAGCCCCTTGGTCTGCACAGTTGGGGGTGGGATGCTTGTGTCTGTGTTCGTGGATGGTGGGAGTTTGGAGGGAGAACTCTGAAATTCTCCTAGGAGGAGTCACTGAGTTCTCTTGGCAGACTTTACTTACAAGCTCATTGAATTCATTCAACACCCCACATTTATTTGAATGTGTACTAGTCAGGACTCAGTTGCAAGTAACAGAAACATAACTCACTTTGGCTTAGGCATAAAAGGGAATTTTTTGCCCTTGTAATGGCAAATATAGATGCCAGGCATGCATGGCTGCATCCATGATATCTGCCTGTTTCTATCTCTCTTCTGTGTTTGTTTCATTCTTTGTCGAGCTCTGTCTCTGTGGTGGCAGGATGGTGACAGCGGCTCTTACCTGCTAAGTAACCCCAGTGGGAAGAAGAGTATCTTTTTCCCAGTAGTTCTGATGAAAGTCCCTAGGAGGAAGCTGATTGGCCTGGCTCAGGTCACATGTCTCTATCTTGGAGCCAATCATTATGACCAGAGAGATGGAAGGCTCTGATTGGTCAGACCTGGGTCTCATGACCATCTACCTAAATCATAAGAACTGAGTGTGGGGGATGGGTGGCTCCTCAAAGGAAAATTGGGATGCTACTACGAGAATAAGGGGAAATGGACGCAGGTCAGGCAAAATTTTTGACTATAAGTGCTGATAATGTGCCAGGTCCAGTGCTGGGTGCTGGGGGACCTAGTAGTGAACAAGATGTTACGGTCCCTGCTCTCTTGGAGCTTGTAGTCTAGCTAGGGAGCCAAAAGTTGAAAAACCAATGTCAAGAATGAGGGATGGACAGTTACATGTGAATGTTCCAAAGGAGAAGCACATGCAGCTCAGGGAGAATATAAGGTTGGATGGTGGGTGGGGGTGCTAACTTACTGTTGAAGAGGGACAGGTAGGGTTTCTTCGAGGAAATGTTATTGAAGCTGAGCCCTGAGAGTCAAGTAGGACTCAGGCAAAGGTGGAGTCAGAGTGGAAGAGAGTGTTCTAGATCCTTGCTAGATGCACAACACCTGCATCATTTGGGAGCTCCTGAGAAATGCAGAATCTAAGGTCCCTCCCTAGACCACTGATTCAGAATCTTCATTTTACCAGCATTTCCGAGTGATCTGGATGCACATGACAGCTTGAGCAGCACTGCTGTAGGCTGGTGTAAATGCCCTGAGGCAGCCAAGGAAGAGATGTTTGTGCCAGAGGAACTGGAAGAAGACCAGAATTACTGGAATACCCTGAGTTAGGGTGGAAGAGGCTGGGTACACAGGCAGGGACCAGATCAAGCAGACACTTGCTGAAGAGTTTGGAGTTTGTCCTAACTAAGGGCATTCAAGTCGTTGAAGATTGTAGCCAGAAGGTGAAGATGATGGGACTTTTGGAAAATCACCCTGCCCATTGTGTGGGAAGCAGGAGCTGAGTTGGAGGCGGCTGCAGGAGTCCAGGGGGAGAGGATCGAGGCCTGCCTTCTAGGGGCCAGTGGTTATTTGGAAGTGGTCGGATCTCAGATTTCCCAGGCAGTAGATTGAGGAGCTATGAGATTTGGGGAGAGAGAGGAGGCAAGAATGGCCCCCAGGTCTGGAGCAACTGGATGCATGGTGTAGCTATTTTCTGAGATAGGGGTGGCCCAGGAGGGAGGATGAGGGTTACGTGGAGTGCTGAGTTGGACCTGCCAGAGACATGAATGGGGATGCTAGTGAGGAGCAGAGTATTTGGGGCCAGGCTCAGAAGAAGGGTCTAGGCTGGAGGTAAACATCTAGGGGTCATTCCCATAGAGAAGGGAGTTGAAGCTCTGGGACGGATGAGATCCTCAGGGAAAGGGTGGAGTGAGACGAGTGGTTCCTGGGCTGGCACCTCGAGGTTCCCTCCCAGCTAAAGGCTGGTACTGGGGTCTCTGTGGATGGGGCTGGGCCTAGTCATGGAGGGAGGGGCAGCTGCATCCACTGCTGGGGGACCAAGTACTCTGTGGAGTGCACAGTGGCCACTGGGCTTAGTGGCCTGGCGGATGCTGGGGATGTAACTGAGAGTAGTTCCGGTGAGGAACGGGGATGGACGGCACATGGCAGTGTGTGGAGGAGTGAGAGGAGCTGGTGAAAGAGTCGGGAGTAGACAGTCTCTGTGAGATGGGGAGACGTGAGTGTGTGGAAAAGTTGATAGGAGGGAGCCAGGAGGGTACAAGGAGATGCAGGAGAGAAAGGAGTGATCAGGAATCTGGATCACAAGCAAGGCATTATTCATTAACATATTCATTCAAAAAATGACTTATGAACATCCGCCGAGTGCCTGCCCCAGCTCTGCTGTGGCCCTTGCAGGGCCAGGGGGCTGTCAGGGAGGAGGCCTCAGGCAGGCCCAGAGCAGAGTGACAACCTGCAGGGAAACCTCAATGACCCACAGTCAGAAGACATATTCCGCCCCCCCCTCCCCGGTCTCTGTCCTTCTCCTCTTTGAACTCAGCTCAGGAATTTCCCACCCAGCCTGTGACTCTATTGTCTAGACCCCAAGGGGAGTCAGAGCTGGGAACTCAGGCTGGGTTGGAACCCTTCTGTGGCTGGTGTTAGGGCCAGTGTGTGTGATGTATCTTGACTGAGGGGTCTCTTTCTGACTGTCATTTGGGTTTATACTGCAGCTCAGACAGTCTATGGCTGTGGTGAGGAGTCTGTGGCTAGAACATTTTTTTTTCCTGTGTACAGAGCTGCCCATAAGGGATTTAAAGCCACCATCCTCACCTTACACTAACCTGCTCACTACAGAGGGAGTGTCCCTTTTGTGACTGTGATCACATAATATTGCAGTTTCTTGTTGCTGGTGTTTTTATCTTTCCCTCCACTGAACTCCTTGAGTGAAGACTTTGTCCTGTTTTTTGGGTCCTCAGACCCTGGCTTGGGATAGATGTCTGGGAGATGTTTATAGTCACCGACTCTATGGGACATCCAGGTCAGAGGATTTGCTCTGGTCCTGATCCTCCACTCCTCTGGTTTTGCTTGAATCTTATATCCCAGCAGACCGTTTATCTCCAGGTAATACTTTTCTAAATGAAGCCTCTAGACATGTGCTCTTCAGCATGTGGACGGAAGACCCCCTTCTTCCCCATCAGTTTCACCTGGTGTTAGCTCTGCATACCCAGGCTCCCACCTGCAATGTCCATCTCCAAAGGTGGGACCAAGCCCCTGCTTCATTGACACCTCCCAACCCACCAGGTTATTGCTGCACACTGGAGGCCTGAGACTCCTTGGGGTGGAGGCTGGACTCTCTTTGGAGGTCTCTGGCCCTGGGGGTTCATGAATTGGTTCTCTACCCTCTGAGCATCTGGGCAGTGGGGGAAGGCTTCACCTGGTTCCCTTGGCAATACAGGCTTGGGGTGGGGGGTAGTGGCAGGGGTGCCCTTTTGGTTGATTAGCTTGGGCATCCTAGAATGTCAGGGAGGGACAGTCAATTTCCTTTTTAGATGAACCAGAGACGGGGAGGTGGGAAATGACTTGCTCAGGGTCCCATTGTGTTCCTCTTGTAGTCAACAGAGTAAGTTAAATTCTAAGACTCAAACCATTTTTGGCCAAGTCCTTTTCTTTCCCACCCCCACACACTCAGGGACAGCCCTCCTGTAGTTGCTTCTCCCACCTGAGCAGTAGCTGGCCTCCAGCCCGAATCTACCTCTGTCCTCCTGGCAGGCTTGCAGCAACTGGCCCTTTACGTACCTCCCTCATTCACCTCTTTGCTCTTTGTGTTTCTCAAGGTTCTTCTTCTTTTTTTTTTTCTTGCTAACATGAAGCTGAGAAAAAGCAACCAAAGAGCTGCTGAGCAGATGGGCTGAATGAGAGCCCAGTTCCCAGCCAGAGCTCAAACTGTGGATGGCGCATGGTGGGCTGGGAGAGGGGCTTGGGGCTGTCTCCCTGGGGGTGCTGTGGATGTTTCTAGGCCCACATTTTTCATGAATCTTGTGTTCATGCCCAGATGGATCAGCAGGCATTAGGGAGGGCTGATTGTGTGCCCAGAATTGTGCTAGGTCCCATGGGGTCATGCTTAAGCTGCTCTTCCAAGAGCCTGCTGGTCTGCAGGGGGCGGTAACTGAGTAGAAGAAACCATATGGCTGAGACTGAGACTCAAATGTGAAGTGTGGCTTCTCAGTGGGGTGCAGAGGAGTGGGAAGGCTTGTGGGGAGGTGGGGTGGGAGATGCAGAAGGGGTCCTAATGGCAGGCATGGGGTTTGGGCCAAGCCCCCGGAACGCAGACAATAGCCTTTCTGGGCTTTGCGAAATGGAGGGGCTGGGGTTGGTCCTGCTGACTCTCTTGAAGCTTACGGTAAGTACACAGAGCATTTTGTTGAAGTTGACTATGCTGGGACTTATCTGACCTTGATCTGAACCGTCAGACTTGTCCCTGGAGCCCCACCGGACCCCAAGTCAAGGGCAGCCCCCTCACAGACCTTCTCCTTTGCGGAAGAGGATAATGGAGGCCTGGGGTTCTCACTGCAGGCATGAACAGAAAGTCTTGTTCCTACAGTGCTCCTTCAGTGCTTTGCTTTCCCGACCAACTCCTGCCCCCAGAAGCCCTCACGGATAGGGTAAGGCAGGTGTGCAAGCTTCACCTGCCAAGGAAGGGAATGGGGGCCACAGCAGCCCTCTTCATCCCTTTGAGCAGAGCTGTGCTGGGTCTGCTCCTTGTCTCCCTTTCCGGCTCACGAATCGCCCACCAGCCACTCTCTCTTTGAGGGTGGGGTGGGGGCTTCCTATCTGGCTCGTAGCACTTCCCCAGGCCTGATTCCATCTCTTCAGTTTGCCCCTAGTTCCTGTCCCCTGTCTTCTGCCTGGGCTGGGGAGGGAGACTGCCCCCATCTACCAGGGTTGAGTGAGGGGATGTCAGCCTTCCTTAAATCTACTGATTTTGGATGGATGAGGTGAGGAGGCATTTGTGGGAAGGGGGTTGGGAGCCTTCTTGGGCTGGGGCAGAAGAAGGGCTCAAGGACATCAGCAAGGAGGTTTGGTTTTCCCCTCTTCAAGAAATCCCTGGAGGGGCCTGTGAGAGTTGGGACAAATATCTTTTTCCCCCCTTACCACTGCTGGAGGGAGTCTTCACCAGTGGCCTTGTTGAGGCTCTGTGGGCCCTGGAAGAGCTGTCTCTGGTCTCCACACAAACCCCATTTATGTTGCCTGATCCAGACATGGCTGGGACATGTGCTATCTTCTCAGGAGCCACTTCCCATCAGCCCTTTGATTTCGTGCAGGCCAGTGGACAGGGGAGTCCGAGAGCAGGGCATAGGCCAAGGGGATTGCATGTCCGACTTAAGGCAGACACGAGGAAGGACCTGTTTGACTGCTGTGGGTGGGGATGCTCCCTGGAGGCTTAAGAACACGGAGATGTCTGCGTGCGCATCTTCCTGCATGCACCCACCCCCTCATGTGTGCATACCTATAATTATGTATATTTCCTCTGATTTTTTTGTGTGTTTTAGGCCAACTCCTTCTTGCAAATTACTTTAGGTGTAAGTAGATTTTTAAAAATCTACATACATGTAAATGCATAAATCTTAACTGCATACTTTTATTAATGGATATACCTATGTGACCCATACCCTGATCAAGATATAGGACATTTCTATCACCCCAGAAAGTTCCCTGATGTCTCTTCCTAGTCAATCCCAACTACCCGCTCCAGAAGCAACCAGCGTTCTGATTTTTTTCACCCTAAATTATTTGTCTGGTCTAGAACTTAATTCAGATGGATTTATGTAGTATATACTCCTTTGTGTCCTATGTGGTGTGGTATCTGTGAGATTTGCCCACACGGCTGAGGCTATCAGTAGTTCGTTCCTTTGTATTGTTGAGTAACATCTCGCTGTGTGAATACACCACAGTTCGTTTGTTTATTCTCCTGTTGAGGGACATTTGGGGTGTTTCCAGTTTTGACTATAATTAATAGCCAAATGCTATCAACGTTCTGTTATAGATTTTGTTTTGTTTTGTTTGGACATGTGTTTTCATTTGTCAAAGGTAAATATCTAGGAGTGGAGTTGCTGCGTCAAAGGGTAGGTGAATGTTTAACTTTGTATGAAGCTGCCACACGATTTGCCAAATGGTTGTACCGTTTTACATTCCCACCAGCACTGTTGTTAGAGTTCTGGCTGCTCGATGTCCTTGCCAGCATTTGCCATTATCAGTCTTTTTAATTTTAGCCATTCGAGTGGGTGTGTAGCAATATCGCATTGTGATTTTAATTTGCATTTTTCTGGTGACTAATGATGTTGAACACTTTTTTGTTTTATTGACTATTCTTAACAGTTCCTTTTGCTCCTCCTCCCCTTTAAAATCGGTTCATCTTCTTGTAGGCATTCTTTACATATTTTGGATGCAAGTTCATTTCTTTTCTTAACAGTGTCTTTGATGAGCAGAAGTTTTAATTTTGATGAAGTCTAATTTATGGATTTTTTTTCCTTTTATGTCTATAGCTTTATGTGTCCTAAAAAGCCTTTGCTTACCCCAGGTCACAAAGATTTTTTTCTATGTTTTCTTCTTGAGGCTTTGTAGTTTTAACTATAGGTCTACAATGCATCTCAATTTAACTTAATTGTGTATGACATGATGTAGGCGTCTAGGTCCATCTATTCTCCTGTGGATATCTGGTAGTTCCAGCACTATTTGTTGAAAAAACTTTCCTTTCCCCATTGAATTGCTTTGGTGCCTTAGTCAAAAATCTGCTGCCTTGTAAGTGCACCCATGTATTTGCATAGTGTCTCTACAAGCCATGAAGTTTCTCTAGATCAGGGATAGAAAACATGTGACATTTGCATCATCACTCCACCCTTTTGCTCCCATGGTAGATATTAGTAATTGATCATGGCAGTCTTTCTCAGGAGCTTAGATGTGGTCTCAGAATCCTGTCCAACAAAGCACTGCAGCAGCCACTGACAGTCATGTGGAGTTGTCATTTGAGATGAATTACTTCTGGCATCTCTGATTGAAATTGTCACAAGAGATTGAGTTACTTGCTCAAGGTCCCACAGTTGGTGAGTGGCAGAGCCAGGATTTGGATTCAGGTCTGTCTTGGTGGCTCTGAAGCCTGGGCTGTCTTAACTCCTACTGCAAGCTGCTCTGCGTGAATCATTTGAGCAAGTCACTTAGACTTCCTGACCTCCAGTCTCTTCACCTGTATAATAAGGACAATGGCCACCTGGATGAGTGGGCGTGAGCAGTAACAAGGTAATCCACAAAGCAGCTAGTAGAGCTAGTAGCTAGTAGAGTGCCTGACACATAGCAGGTGCTCAGTAATGGGCTGTGAGGACAGTGGTGATGAGAATGATTTAGATGTGGTTCTTGCCTTTGAGGAATACACGGTCAGGGCTTCTCTCTAGGGCTTCACCGTGCTCACAAGAGTCCCTTGCCTGTTCCCATGTGTCTCTGGGCCCACGGCCTTCCGAGCTGGAGGCCCCGGAAGAGAGCTCTGTTCCCTAGAAATGTGTGATGGAGCCCACGCCACAGGCCTTGGCCTAGGCATGTGGCCACTGCAACTTGTTCCTTCTCTCCTCTGTGTGGGAGGAACAGGCCTCCTGGGCTCCCCAAATCTCTCTTTGGAATCTTCTTTTTTCCTTTGATTCTCCAGCCCATTTTCTTTTCCTTCTGACTGGCCATGATGTCCCCTGCCAGGGAGGCTCATCCAGTCCCCTTGACCCGGTCCCAGATGCCCTTAAAGTTCTTTCTCAAAAAGACAAAGCGATATAGAATAATAGTTAAGAACACAATTCCTGGAGCCAGTCTGCCTGGGTTTATGGCTTCCCCACTTCTTAGCTGTGTAATTTCTCTGTGCCTCAGTTTCCCCATTTGTAGAACAGGCATAATAAGAGTACCTGCCTCCTGTGGTTGTGATGAGGATTAAGTGAGATAACATACATTCATCACTTAGAACAGAGGCGTGCAGCATGTGCTGCATAAATACCGGTCCTCTTTATTCCTCCAAAAAAACATTTTTTTCTGAAATGTGCAGAGAATAGCACTGCTTAGAGAGAAAGCTGGAGGAAGTAACTATTTTTTCTGTAGTTAATATAGTTTCTCCTCAGGACTCCCTGATTTCTGCCCTGCCACGTGCCCACAGATGAGGGGACTGTCCATGTGGAATGAACAAGAATTGAAATTGCCTTTCTGTGAGCAAGAACCTTGTGCACCAGACCCCAAACCCTGCCTGATAAATGGGGGTGGCACTGAGGGTGCTGGAAAAAGGCCAGAACCGAGGATTCAGCCCAGCAAACAGATAGACCTGAGGGAGGGGTCTTCAGGGAGGGAGCCTCTTTCCGGATGGGTCTCCCAACTCTTGCAATCCGAGTCAGACTGCCCTGACCTAAACAGAGGTCACAGGTGGTCCCCATGGTGATATCCTCATAAAGGCTTTTGGGATTAGACTGAGTGGAGACCTGGATAATTCAGGGCTGTGGAGAGTCCCGAGGTTGGCCTTGGAATGCATTTTATGATCTGTTTGTCCCCATCAGAAGTTCCTAATTCCTTTCACCTGCAGCTAGTACTGAAATGAGTCTGTATTTCTGGGACAGACACTTGTGGGGAATATTAGAAGTGAGGGGGCAGGGGGGCCGAGGGGGGCCAGTCGGGCATAGCCGCCTTTCAGGCTGAGTACTCCATTGTCTGGGTGTCCGCCGACTGGTGCAGGTGCTGAATTGCGGGGCCCTCCCTCCTCAGGCCACCCTCCGCCCTTCCCCCGGTTCTCTCCTCTTTTCTGCCTGTTGTTCAAGGCTGGCTCTGGCCCTCGCGTTCATTCAGAGGACTCTGCTAGAGCACTTGGCCTTCAGGGCGTCTCCCCGGGGGTGCTTCCCAGGCTGCTGTCACCCCAGTCACACCATCTGCCTGTGAAGAACTGACCAGCTGCCCCATCCTAGAACGTGGCACCTGATTCTGCGACATCCCTGCTTGTTCTGGGTCCTGCCTTCCCCAGTGGACTGTGCTGAGTCTGGGGACAGAGCCCTTGTCCTGGTCCTGGGATTTAGTAAGCACCTGTGTGACACTGTGTGCAGTTCCGTAGCCTTCTGTGAACCTCGCTTCCTTCATTTATAGACCTGAGCTCACCCCAGTGGGCTGTTGTGAGGATTAAGGGAGGAAGCAGGGGGGCAGGGGCTTCATAGAGCACCCGGCACTGGGAGGGATTGATTACCTATTGGTACCTAATGGGTATGCGTGCTCGTTTCCATGGCCAGTAAGGCAGACATGCATAGGGTGGCTTAGCTGAGCATCCTGCCCTTCTCCAGCTGCCACGGACACTTCACTGAGACCGGCTCAGCAGTGGGCTGCTGCCAGATTCTGTGCCCCCACCCCCACGTAGGAGTGTCATTTGCTGGACACTCAAGCCTGGTGTGTCTGGGGCTTTGGGGGCCAGTGGATGGTGGGTTCTGTTTTGTTCCTGAAGGGATGTCACTGCACAGTTCTGGTCCCCAGTAGGTACCTCCTGTGTGTCCCCCTTCCGTTGACTTTTTTCCCCTGGACCCCTGATAGACTCCCTGCTCTCGGCTGAGTGTGGAGATGGAGTTTTAGGCCTTGGGGTGTGTATTTGCTTTCTGGGGCTGCTGTAACAAATGACCACAAACTTGGTGGGCTTAAAGCAAAAGGAATTTATTCTCTGACAGATCCGGAGGCCAGAAGTCCAAAACGAAGGTGTCAGCTCCCCCGAAGGCTCTCGGGAGTCCTCCAGGGGTTCTCCTCTTCTCCTTGCATAGTCTCTACCCTGTGTGTCTCTTATGAGGACAGTCATCATTAGATTTAGAGCCCGCCTGGGTAATCCAGGATTATCTCATCTTGAGATCCTTAACTTAATTGCATCTGCAAAGATCCCTTTTCCAACGAAGGTCACATTCACAGCTTCCTGGTCGTGGTCATAGCTTTTTGGGGGCTTCCATTTAATTCACTGCAGGGTCCGGGCTGCCCTCTCCTGGGAACTCCTGGTGGGAGCTTGGTGAGGCTCAAAGCTCTGCCAGTACCCACTCACCCTTCCGTAGTCGCGTGTCATTCAAGTGTGACTGCAAGACTGCGTGTGTAGGGGGCAGGGCCTTGCAGGGTTGGGAGGAACTGGCCCACTGCAGCTCCAGCTCATGTAGAGGGGGCAGCGCGTGTCCCTCCCGTCCTCACTGCCACAGGACCTGGTATACAGTGGCCCACAGTAGGTGTTTCATAAGCACTTAGTAGTTGGTGCTTAATAAATACTCAATAATAGGTGATCGATGAATCCTCATTAATTGATCCAACCTTGAGAATTTGGCAGTGAACCAAAAAACCCAGTATTTTCGGAGATGTTTCATAAGACTTTTTTGCAAGCAAACAGAAAAAAAAAAAAAAAAAAAGAACCCCCCCACCAAATCAAAAACCAAACAGACAAAAAATTATTTTCAATAGAATGATATATGCAGATTATAAAAAATTAGAGCAATTCTAAAGTACAAAGAGAGTAAAAAAAAAAAAAAAAAACTAATAATGCCCAATAATAATCCTACCATCCAGAAATATCCATTCTTACCATTTGCTGAGTGTCCAGACATCTTGGCATCGTTCAAGCGGGTAGAGGCATACAGAAATGAGATCACACTGCTTGTGCTCTTTTGTAATAAAAAGAGTTAAATTTGATTTTCCTTGCATGTAACCAGTGAAGAAAAAACCAAGCATCTCAGAAGGAATTGCTGAAGTTGGATAAATGTTTCCTTTCTGGAAGAGATATTAATTGCCATGAGTCTTCTAAAGATGAGGTAAAAATTATTAAAAACAACACGACCACCACCCCAAACCTTTGAGGGCTGAGACATTAATTTTTTTTAAAATAAATGATTTCAACTCTATGCATAGTGGTTGGCTCCCTGCTTTGAGATATGAGAATTAGGTGATTTTGGAGGAAACGTGGAGCCACCTGTGAGTTCAGAGAGTGTTCCCCTTTGGAGGGAACTGCTGTTCTTGGAACAGGAGGCTGGGTTTATAGGGTCTGCATCTCCCTCTACGTGGAGGGAGAGTTCCAGAGTCTGGGCCCAGTTACATGTGGAAATCAAGCTGAACCCATCTTGGGAGCGAATTGGGTTTGTTAGCAAATGACATGGGCTGAGCTGATTTGATTTGGCAGCAGGACCGAGAAGTTTCTGAAATGTCAGATGTTAATCTGATGGCTGGCTGGCTCTAAAGGGGAAGCCAGAAGTAGGGGGTGGATGGCCGGGTGGCATCGTCTGTTGTAGAGGAGGAAAAGAGGAGGAATTTGGGAGAAAGGAAAGAGGAGGTGGAGGAGAAGCAAGGAGAGGGGAGGAGGGAAGGAAGGTGGAAGAAGGGAGGAGAGCGGCCAGCGGCTGGAGAAGGGAGAGAGAGGGGTGAGAGGAGAGGGGTGGAGGAGCTGGGCTTGCTTCATCAGGAATAAGAAACTGGTAGGACTGAGCCAAATTTGTCCTCAGATGTGCTTTGTCTGGCCAACATGATGTTAGTACTGTTTGCAGGGAGGTGCCCTCGCTAATCCTATTTTGTCTTATAGCCTCCTTGGCCCTAAAAGCACCTGGTTTAAGACCTTTGCCAGATGACTGCTGCTCTTTCTAGAGCTCTTTCTTCCTAGGGGTGGTCCTGGTGCCCAGAAGAGACCAGAATTTTATCTCACTCCAGAGATGCCCTGGGGATCAGGCTGATTCTGAGAATCAAATTAGATCCCCTCTTGGCCCTCTGGCCTCATCCCACTGTGGATGTCCAGTTGGGGTTCAGGACTCTACTTGAGTGCCCCTTTGGGGTGGGCATTCCATGGTTAGGAGAAGTGGCTGGTGGGCGACAGGAGGCAGAAGCTGTGGCTGATTTATGCTTGGCCTCATGCTTTGTGACTCTTGGTTGTGCTGGGAAGATATGATCTCTGTTCTTTGAGGGTGTAATCGCTGTGGACAGGTGAGAACCACAGAAACCAGTTTCTCAAAGGGACACAAGATGGGACATGACCTTAACACTGGTCCAGTGTTCCCTTCTTGACTGTTGAGGCAAGGGAGGGGAGACCTGGGAAGCTGAAAAAGTCAGGAAATCCTTGGATGACACTCTTCCTGTTATTTCGTCAAGAGGGGATTGATTCTGGAGTCCTGGAGGTACTTCTAGGCCACAGAGCCTCGGAATGAGTCCATCAAACACCAGAATAGTAAAGCAGGAAGCTGGTCAGGAGCCACACTCAGCTGAGGAGCAGGAGGATGGGTCTGTAAAGCCTGGGAAGGGTCCCATAAGTGTTGGGGCTGGGCCAGGATTAGGAACTTTGTCAACAGGAGAGCAAGGCCGTGTGGGGCATTCAGAGTCCAGAGAAACCTGAGGTTGGTGCTGTTAGTGGAGGTAGGAACCAGGAAGCACAGGCTATCGGTCCAGCCTGAATTGGCGTGGACAGTCCTGTCTCCATGGACAGAGCCCCAAGTCCCATTTGCATGGCGTGGTCCTCTAGGACCCATTTGGACCGCCTTTCTCCTTGCTGCAGGAGTCCTGGGCCCAGGGAAAGTTAGGAGTCTCCACCCGGTTTCCTGAGGCACAGCTCCGAGCTTCAAGGTGGTTATTAACATAAAGTTCACCCCTGATGTGAACATATGCCACAGAGCATTTCAGTTTTGAGGAGTGGGGAAAGGCTGGCTACCCATTTGGAGGGATGCTGCCAGAGTGTCACAGTTCCTTCCTCCCCACAAGGCCAGATTGCACTTGCACCTGTCAGGAGGTCTCTATTAGTTTCAATGGCTGCTGTAACAAAGGACCACACATTAGCGGTTTAAGACAACACAAATTTATCATCTTACAGTTCTGGAGGTCAGAAGTCTGAAGGGAGTCGCATTGGGCTAAAATCAAGGTGTTGGCAGGACTGTGTTACCTCTAGAGACTCTGGGCAGGATTATTCCCTTGCTTTTTCCAGCTTCTAGGCTACCTGTATTCCTTGGCTCCTGGCCCCATGCCTTGCATATTCAAAGCCACCAGCATTGGAACTTGTCCTTTTCATGCTGCCATCTCTCTGGTCTCTCTCTTCTGCCTCTTTCTAATTATATGACACTTTTGATTACATTGTACCCCCCTGAATCATCCAGGCTACTCTTTCCATGTCAGGGTCAGCTGATTGGCAACCTTGATTCTATCTGCAACCTTAGTTCCGCCCTTGCTATGTGACCACATGTATTCACAGGTTCCAGGGATTAGCACAAGGGCATTTGTGTGTGTGTGTGTGTGTGTGTGTGTGTGTGTGTGTGTGTGTGTGTGTGTGTGCGCATTATTCAGTCTATCACAAGGTCAGGCCACTTCATGGTTCAGTGGGAGAGGCTGAGTTTTAGTCAGGCCTGGGTTCCTCATCTGTAAAATGAGGATATTTACCTGCTTCCTGGAGGAAACGCTAGAGGGCTCAGCACACAGTGGGTCTTCCTTGTATGGGATTCATGGTTCTGTGACATAGTCTCTACCTGCCTGATTTCATTGCTTTGTGAGGCCATGACTGCTTATGTGATATCGAGTTTCCTCACCCTGACATCATGGCTGTGTGTTTGAAGAGTAGGCATGCTGCATGTCCCTAAGCTTTTTCACAGGGAAAAGAAGTCCACACAACACTCACGCTGTCAGTGTGCAGCTGAGATATGACCTTGATTTTGTTACCTTCAGTCATCAACTAGCTGAGCCCCCATCCAGGTGGAAACATAGCCACTCCTTGAGGAAAAAAAAAAAAGACATTAAAAGGAGAGAGAAGGACTGTGGTTACTAGAGGCGGGAAAGGGGAGGGAGTAGGAGGGATAGCAAAAGTCTAATTAATAGACAGAAAAGCACAGTGAGGTAGGAAAAATAAGCTCTATTGGTGTACAGTCGACCTAGAAATCCATAACCAATAGTGTTTAATGAATGTAACCAAATGACCAGAAGAGAGGAGATCAAAGAAATGATGTGCACATCACAAAGAAATGATTAAGTTTTGCAGTGATGAATAGGCTAATTACCCTGAATAGATCAACACGCATTGTATGCATGTATTAAAATATAACTCTATACCCCATAAATATGTACAATCAGTATGTTTCAATAAAAAAAAGACCCTGAAATAAAATGTTTGGTCACCAAAAAAAAAAAAAAAGGAAAAAAAAAAAAAAGGAAAAAAAAAAAAAAAGACATACGCGAGCTCCGTTTGCCCAGCCCTGATTTGGACTTGTCCAATCTTTTCTTGAAAGAAGGTGCCTTGTCTGCCTGCAGTCGCACATTGTCATCTTCTTCCTCCCCTCTAACCTCAGTCTTTCTTGCTGCAAGTTCTGCCTACTGGCTATCAATTTGGCCAGGAGGGAAACAGCAAAGCTGTTGATAATGATACCAGCCACCAGGTTGATAATGATACCAACCCTGGCGATCTGCTTCTGTGCTGTTCTAATAATGGCGCCACTTTCGTTCCAAGATCCAGGACCACCCTCTGCTTCTTGCGGGTCTGGGTTACCCAGGGGGGTGAGGGGAGGGCACTTCATTATTCTCACACTAGCTGTGCTTAGATAACCCCCCCATGTGACCTGCCTGGCATGGAAAGTCCCCCTCCTGGTCCCCCAGGTCAGATAGCGTTGCCTGGCTACGGGGCAGCCAGCAAGGCTCTGGCAGGAAGAGTAAACAGGCGCACATGTTTAAAATTCAATATCACCGGCGGGCAAACACTCTGGCAGGGCCTTCCAACCCACCGATAATCTCTAATTCTCTTCGCTTGATGCCTGTGGGACCCTGCACCATGACCCAGATGGTCTCCTCTGGGAATTGGCCATCGGCTGTAGTGAAGGGTGGGTAGGTGGGCAGGTCACAGCCTCAGCCCCATGAGGGCTGTCACCCTGATCACTAGGGACAGACTCCCAAGGGACCCAGGGGAGGGCCCGGACTCCTCAGCTGGATGGAGCTTCAAGGGCAGGGGCTCTGGGGCTGGCTCGTCTAGTTTGCTGTCTTCCTTGGACTGCAAATAGGGGGTGGTGGTGGGGGCCAGCCCCAGAGGGTGTGCATGGGGCATCCAGCACTGGTGATGCATGAGGGCTGAAATCTGGCCATCTACTGTCCTATTAAGGGGCAGCGTCTGTCGAGAGAAAGGGGTACCTTTTTCTAATTGATCCACCCACAGGGGTGCCCTTTTCTAATTCACACAAGGGCACTTCACAGGCTAGCCTTGGTCCTGCTAACAGGAAACTCATTAAGTTGGTTGAATCCTGAAGACCGCATGTGGGATGCTGAGCATCACTTGGCTTGTTCCCAGGCAGGCTTATTTCCTCCTGAGGTAGGGCAGGGGTCCTGGCAACTGGTGGGGAAACAGGTGAGGTGTGCAGACCTGCTCTGTCTGTATGGGGTGGGAAAGTAGGCCAGCCTTCTCTTAGCAGGAGGTGCACAAATGGCTGCTCGGAGCACCTCCTGGGGCACTTGGTGGGATGGTGTTTTAGTAAAGTCATTCCTAGTAGGGGTCATTTGACATCGACGTGGGTGGTCTGGAACAGGTGTGGTTGATTATTTTTCCTACATGTGCTTCAGGCTTGCCCGTCGCTCAGGCTTCTTCTTCTCCCCCTGCCCCACAGTCTCCCTCCTTCTTTCTAAAGGTCCTCACTCAAGGGTACAGTGTGGATGCCACCTCCTCCACGAAGCCTTCCCTGAACTCCTCTAGCAGGAATCTGTGTCGCTGGCTGTTCTGTCTTGCACAAGAGCGCCTTACACATAGGAGTGCTAGTGAAATTCCTTCATTCACTTTGCAAATATTTATCGAATGCCTGCCATGGATTAGGCTCTGCATTAGGGCCTGGGGACACAGCAGTGAACATGGCAGACATGATTCCTGCCGTCAAAGAGCTCACCTTCATTGTGGGAGATGGACTGTAAATCAGAAAATAGTCAGATGACTACAGCTTCTGACAGGGCCTCTGAAAGAGGGACACAAACAATGGTGTTTTGTGATCATGATTTCAAGGGTGCTATTTGAGAATATCGGTGTCTTTGGGAGGAAGAAATGGCTTTCCATGGGGGACCAGGGAAGACCCCTGGAGGAGGTAACATGTAAGCTGAGCCTTGAAGGATGTCTGTGTGAAGGGCCAGGGGCCTGTCTGGACACAGGAAATAACAAGTGTAAAGGCGCCGAGGCGGGAAAGAGCCTGCGCTTTTGGGGAACAGAATGGAGGCCTGTGTGGATGCAGTGTGTGAATGAGGGAGGTGGCCAACAGGCAGACCACGGTGGGCCTGTGGACCTTGGGAGGGGGCTTGGATTTTAATCAGCAGGATGTGCTTTATATCTGGCTGCCATGTGCTGAATGGATCATAGATCAGCAAAAGTGGAAAGAGGAAGACCAGACAGGAGGCTGTTGCCAGAGTCTGGGCCAAAAATGGAGGAGGCTTGGTCCTGGGGACGTTGACAGGGGAGATGGCAAGAAATAGATGGATTCAGGTTATGTTGAGGTGGTCAGGACAAGGGGGTGGGCTGATGGATTGGAGGTGAGGGAGAGGGAGAAATCTAGGTGTTTAGTTATCCTAGATGGGGCTTCAACGATGGGTGGGTTTTGGTTCTGTTTTTCTGAGATGGAGATGCTTGGGGAGGGGAAGGTTTGGGGAGGATGTGCCAAGTTTGGAATACTCATGAGATGGCTACGTGGAAAAATCGAGTATGCATTTGGAGATGATAATTTGGAGCTCCAAGGAAAGGTCATGGATGGAAATATTCATGTGGGGGAATCAGCGTAGAGATGGTATTAAATCCATGGGAATGGACGGGCAGCTTGGGAGGACAGTGTAGACACAGATGAGAGGGGCCCGGGCTGAGCCTTGGGCATCTCCTCTATTTCGAGGTCATATGGAGGAGGAGGAGCCACATGAGGGCTGAAGGAAACCAGGAGAGATGCGCCATTGGGAAAGCCCAGAGGAGAAAATGCTACGAGAAGGTGGGGGTGGTGCTGAGAGATGAAGATGAAGGCTGTAGTTCTTCCTGGATTTGGCATGTCATTGGTGACCTTGACAAGTGCAGTTTCAGGGGAACTCTGGAGCCAGACTGATCGGTTGATGGAGGCAGGAAGACACTGTCACTTAGGTATGCAGAATTCCACAGGTGGGCCAAGCCATCAGAAGACTGACTCATCTACTCCAGCTGGAGGGAGGGTCTCCCATGATCAAGGCCAGGTTATCCCCCTAGTAGCTAAGACCCCATGACTGCCCTGCCCCACGAAGGCAGTGGGCTCCTTTCACAATCTGGGTGCCCTGTTTCCCAGAGGCAGTGCAGGTCCATCCTGCCCGATAGCTCCAGGAGAGGCTGGCCATGGGAGTGAGTGCCCAGCATGAGGTCTCGTAGGTTTGGCCCAAATCACCAAAGCACCTCCCTTCTCCAGTAGACTCATCCTGTCCTACAGGCCTGGGAGCAGGGTCACGATTTCACATTCCCAGTGACCCTTTCAAATGGTCACTCCCATGGCTCCAGTTCCTTCCCTCTGGGCAGCATGCATGTAGCCAAAGGACCTCCCAATTTAGTGAAAATGGGACTGTGCCTTGGGGCCTTATTACCTGGCCTTTGGAGAGCTGAGATGATCCTGGAAGCGGGTCTTGGACTGTAAGAGGCCAGAGCTCTCTTTAGATGGATCTGCTGTGCAATCACCTGTCTCCTCCACATCCATCCACACCTCTGGGAGTTGACCTGAAGCACCCGTTGCCCCAGCTGTGCATCTGGACCTTCCTTGTGACTCACCAGGTCCCCTTGTGGCCAATACCAGATGGTAGCCCCAGTCCGGGGAGGAGTGACAAGCCCACCAACTGCCTACTATGCCAGCTGGGTAGACCCAGGAGGTCAGGCTGCCAGGAACTGGGGCCCCACCACTGTGTCCACTGCCAGCCTCACCACTCAGATGGTCCAGGAAACCTCCTCAGACCAGGCCTAATTGGGGTCCACAGCAGCTTGCTTGCTCAGACTGAGGGCTTCTGCTGCTGGGTCCCCGTGTCCCCTACTTGGCAGGCTCATCTGCTGTTTCCGTCTTGCCCAGCGTACAGCTTCAGTCCGAGGTCCGGGAGATGGCACCAGCCCTTGGAATCAGGCTCCACCGCCACTTCAAACACACGCGCTGAATGTATTGATCGCTTCTGGTAGAAGACAAATTGGAGTGTGACAAAAAGGCTGAGGTCTCTAACTTTGTCCTCCTTCACTCTGCATGCCTCCTTTGTTGTCTGTGTGCTTTTGAGGAGGGGACCACTGGGCAGGCAAATCAGAAATAGCAACAAATGATAACAGTTTATAGCAGGAGGGCGTGTGCAGCTGGTTAATGGTCCTTGCCTTTTGAGCCCATAAACCTCACCAAGGACTAGATGTAGTGTTTGTTATGTGTGTGGGGGCTGAATGTGAATGTTTTGGGTAGCTCTTTGTTGTATCATCCATGTATTTTGAGTATCTGTTTGGGGTTGGGTATTGCGGGGCCCTGCATTGGTGGGAATGTATTTGCAGCTAAATGATTCCCCCAGGACAGCTGGGCTTGGGTGGGCAACCCAGTGTCCCTAACCCAAACCTTGTTAGGTTCTTCATTTTCCCCAGTACCCCATTCATCAGCCCCAGCCAGCAAAAGAGGGCAGGGCAATTGTGTTATTTGACATATGGTTTATGGGGAAGAGAGCTGTTTAGCGTCAAAGTCCCCATGCAGTTGTACATATATAATTAAGGCTGTTGGAGCTTGGGGACTGACTGTTAGAATCACTTGGGGACCAAAGCACTTATTTAGGTTATCATTAACTGGGAGATGGGGAAGGAAAAGAACATGCAATTTGCAGATGGCCCCCCATCCTGCGGGTTAACCTGAAGTGAAACTCCCAGCAAGGGGAAGGCTGGAGCACCCAGCCTCCTCCTGCCATGTCCCTCTGGTGAGGGGAAGGTTGGGGTCTTGGAGGAGCTGCTGGGCTGGGTTGGGATAACACACGTGGCATTTCTCAGGCACATCAGAGCATGAGTCCCCAAAGTTACCAGTTTCCCATGACTTCTTTTCTGACATCGCCCTTTGCTCAGCCAAGCCCAGTGGCACAAAAATATATATTGATTTATTCAGTTCTCAGTTCAGCACACTTGCTGAACACCTGCTGTGTGCTAGGCAAGGGGTTGGCTCCAGCGAAATCTCAGCAATCTATTGTCCCGGGTGGAAGAGGGTGTTCAAAGGAAGAGCCCAAATAATTGAAATTCTGGTTTAGCTAATCTGTAAACCTGTTTTTGCCACTTACTGATGTGGGCACGGAGGTGGGGCACTTTGTTTTTCTTCTTGAAGCAGAGGGTGCACAGTTGGGGCGTCTCTGAGGCAGAAGGGGCCTGGGAGCAGCAAAGCTCTGGGGATAGGGCACCTAATGGTCTCTCTGGGGGACAGCTGCAGTCCTGATGGGAAGGAGAGTGGCCTCCTGCATACCCCCTAATGAGAGTGGAAACTGAGGCACAGAGAAAGGAGAGGCACGTCAGGAAGGTTTGTTGGGGTATGGTATGTCTTGGTATACAGTGCTTCCTGCTTTAGAAACAGGTGCGAGTTTGCATCCTTCAACTCAGTCCTCAACGAACAGACCCAGAAGTGAGTTGGGTAGTGCGACTAGGATAAATCCCTACTTTGGAGATGAGTGAACCGAGCTGTGGGGTCACAGCCAAGTTACCGGCTGGACTAGGACACCCTCCCCGGTGGTAGCTGAGTTCATGGTTCCCTAAGATGATGCTGGGATCTGTGCGGAGGGGTGGGTGAGATGGCAGGGGAGGGGCAGCTTCTGAGGTAAAGAAAGGGGAGCAGGGGCTGTGCAGGAGGGGCCCGGGCTCCGCATCTGGTCTGTGATGAGTCCTCTCTGAATGGGCAAACCCAGAAGCTTCTTCAGCTTCTTTCCTCCCCTAGGCACAAGTCGCGGCCAGGACTGGGGGAAGAGGCTGACTGGCAGCAGGGTCAGTGTAAACGCCTGGTTTGCAAGACTTGCTTGGTGGAGGGGGAGGTGGCGAGGTGGCTTTGGGCTCGGAAGGCTCCTGCTGCCCTCAGTTCCACACCCCGAGTCCAAGGGTGAGGCAGCAGAGCTGCAGTTTCCATTCTCTACGAGCCAGCAGGAAAGTGGGCAGGAGAGAGGGGAAGGAAGAAGGGAGAGGGAAGGAAATGTGGTAACGTGAGAGGGTGAGGAAGTTGGAAGGCGCCTGGTTTATGCAGGAACCTTGGGCGGGTGTGCGGAGGAGGGGGAACCGGGCCTCTGACACAGCCAGACCCCCACCCACTAGGGCCAATTAGGAGAGGGTCCAAGCTGTGGAGCACATGCCTCTTTGCATTTTCCAGGGACAAGAAAGCTTGAAGGGAAGCAGATTTTCTAGAAGGCCAGTACCACCCTTTGCTCCTACTCTCTCAGTCTTGGGACCCTTTATTTCCCATTTCTCAGGTAGAGACACAAGCAGAGAAGACGGGGCCACCAGAATGGCCACTGGTGAGACCAAAGCCAAACCAGCCCCTCCTCGCTTCCTGTCTTTAAGCCTCTGCTCAGGCTGTTGCCTGTCCTGAGATGCCTAACCCTCCAGTGCACCCTGTTACAGGCCCAGCAAGGTTTGTCTCAAATAACCTGATGAGATTTGCAGAGCTGTTTTTCCGTTTTGCCCGCCGTGAGGCTTAGACCTAAAGCTGAGCCTTACTTTGTGGGGAAGACTGGAAGTTTCATGCCATAGACTGGATCAGGACCAGTAGCTCTGCCAGCTGATACTACAAAGCCAGGCTTGGAGAGTCTCCATGATGTAGACACCCTGCACCTTAGCCAGCACTGGGCAACTTGGAAGCAGAAACTTGTTTCCTGGAAAATGGAGCTGATTGCCCCCAGGCAGCCATGCTCTGTGTGCCCCTTGCCAACATCCACAGGGCACATGGCTTCGCTCATAACCACTGATGGGGTCCAAGATCTGTCTTCATCTTCATCCTGTTTATACTTTAGGTTGGTACAGTGCTTTACAGTTTACACAGCACTTTCTTGAACTCTTTTGGTTCTCTCAGCCACTCTGGAAGAGAAGAATTATTTTCCCTCCTTACAGATGAGAGATTTGAGGCCGAGAGAGATAAATGAAGCACTCTCCTTAGCCAGATGGTAAGACACAAACCTGAGTCTTGTGATTTCAAGTTCAGTGTTCTTTCCACTACCCCAAGAAATAATTACCAAGTACAAATAATTACTATCTACTACTGTATTCCATCGCTTCTAAGACACTTTCTTTCCTCCTCATTTAACAGCTGAAATCAGATGCATCTCACAAGCAATGGCATGCCATAGTTTGTAATTGGCAGTGTTTTTGCTTTCTTAGTAGTACATAAAATAATGTGCAACTTACAATGGCTACCATTTTAGAGTTGATGATATCTGGTATGTGTACAACCCTGGTGTGTGTAGACCTGGCTTCTGCCTGCCAGAGGTTTACTTTAGAAGAAAGATCAGACAATCCTAACTATCAGTGTAAAACAGAATATGACATCTACCAAAAGCAACTCAAGTGCCGTGGGAATTCTGGCTGAGGGGCTTCAGAAGGGCTTTAGGGAGGATGGATGGGATTTGGACCTAAGCACCCTGTTCCCTCCGTACCAACCAGCTGATCTAAACAACACACCCAAGCCCCTTTAGTGTGGTGGTTCAAAACTTGGAGCCTGGAGACTGACTGTGGGTTGACCTAGTTATTTAACTCTCAGCCTCAGTTTCCTGAACTGTAGAGTGGGCATAATAATCGTACATGCCTCAGAGGTGTTCATGAGCTTTGGATACGAGAACATATGCAACGTGTTCAGTCAAGGGCCCGGCACGTGTGAGGGGTCTTCAAAAATTTCATGGAAAGATTTGTATTACTTTTAATTCTATTTTTCCATGGACTTTTTGAAGTACCCTCATATAGCGAGAGCTCAATAAGTGTTAGCCCCCCCCACCCCCCATCATGACACGAATTCTATACATTCAGCAGATTTAGAGCCTGCAGACTAGCGTTGGTTGATTGCTGTTGCTGGGTGTCAGGTGCGTTCACCTTTGTCATTTCATCTCATCTTTGGAAGCACTGGAGGTAGGGGGCATTGGGGGGCATTATTTCAATTTTACAAATGAAGAAAAGGAGGCCTGAGGTCACACAGCTGGCCAGTGGCCAGGCTGGGATGTGGATGCTGGTGTGTCTGACTCTCAGTCCGGTGCTCTTTTCACCACAGCTGCTGGTGAAAAATCACAGGCAAGGAAGGAAGCGCTGCTGATCCGGTGGACTCGCTTCAGCCAGGGTATTTTATAATCACATTATTACTGTTGGGCATCCTCAATAGTGGGGCTTCTGGTTCAGAAGGAAGAGAGGTCTCATTCAGAGGCTCAGGAGGCTAGTTTGACAGAGGGAGATTGTGCAGACCTTAATCTCCTTTTCCCGTCTCCACCTCCAGTGGACAGCGGCCAGTTTCACCCACAAGAATGGCTATTTGTCTCCCTGGCTCTCACCCCTTCTTCTGTTCTTGGCTGTCTCCAGGGTGGCCTCTTCTGGCCTGTGGGCCCTCCTCCCGCCCTGGAGAGGCTGTCAGAGTGTGGCCTCGCCGCCACCTCGGCTCATGACCTTGCCAGGGGCTGTGGGCCTCCTCTGCCAGCCAGGAGCCTCCTTCCTGCTCTCTGAGTCTAACACAGGCAAACACACTCACCTTTTCTCCTGAACCTTTCTTTGTCCCTCCTCCTCTCTATTCTCTTCACCTCATCCCCTCCTTCACCTGGTGGTTAACAGGCTGCGTGACCTTCTGCAGGCCAGTTAACCTCTCTGAGCTTTAGTTACTGCCTCCCCCACTGGATTATCGTGATGGTCACATGGGAGATTGTGGGAATGAATTCTGGGCTGGTGTATTGGTTCCTGCTGTACCACTGTGTATCTTTAGATGCAGGACTTGATTTTCTTTTACTTCTGCAGCCTTATCTACAAAGTGGACAGAATAGCTCCCTCGGGAAAGTCGTCCCTGACCCCCTTCCTTTGCAGCACAGCCATTGCTCTGTCCTCTGTGTGTCCATGTGAATGTTGGCTTACCACTGTTCCTGCTCCTCTTTTACTGGGTTGTAATTATTTAGTTCTATGATTATCTTAGTCACTAGACTGAAGTTAGTTCCTTTATTCAGTTATTCATGCAGCAACTTCAAATAGTGATTCAATACGGCACATGCTGGGTGCTGTGGGCGTACCGCCTGGGGGAGGAGTGGAAACCAGAAAAGCTTCCTGGAGGAGGTGATCTCCAACTTAAGGCCTAAAGGACTAGTAGGAGTCAACCAAATAAAGGGGAATGGGTAGGAGAAGAGGGATTGAGGCTGATCTTCCCTGAGTCCTTAGCCCTGAGCCAGTGCCTGATGCAGAAATCAATAAATTAGTTCTCCATCTCTGTTCTTCCTCGCTGCCTCTGAATGCATTCCTGTGCAGAGGCAGGGGCTTGGACCACAGGTTTTCTGGACCTTGGGATGCTGTGGCCAAGCAGATTGCAGGAATGTTCTGGGCATGGTTGTCCTGCCAGCCCTGGGGCACACCACGTTCCTGGGGCCCGGGCTGCAGGAATGGACTTGGCTGGGTGGGGTGGGGTCAGGGGGCTATGCTAAATGACTCACTGGCTTGGAACAGGAATGGAGATGAGCCAGAGCAGGTGCAGGTGGGAACAGGGAAGATGTTGAGGATGTGGGAGGCTTATCCTAGGTCCTTTTTTTCCAGGGGAAGGAGAGAAGGGCTCAGTAGGGACAGGGAGGCTCACAAGCTTGGCTGCGTTGCTTCTCCTAAGATGGTCTTATATGTCAGAATTTTAAGAGTTCCCTGTAGCATGTGCTCTTCCAAATGAGTGAGGTGGCCCAGTTCACATCCTAGAATTCTGCCCCTCTCCTCCCCCATCCCTTCTGACCTCCAGTGTCATTTCAAGCCCTCAGAGATGGACCCATGCCAAGGCCACTTCTGCCTGGCCTCGACTGAACGGCACCTCCCCCAGCCCCTGGGGACATCTCCTGGCCTCTCTGTTCTCCCATAGGATGCTGAAGCTGGAGCAAGTGCAGGATGGGGCTGGGATGGAGAGAGGAGGTGGGCTGTGTGTTTGGCGGCCAGCTGGGCAAGAGCAGGGAAAGCAGAGACAAGATTGGCCTCCTGACGGGGTTCTTTTCATGCTGTCTTGGGAGTGTGGAGCTAGAACTGGGAGGAAGAATTAGTGATCATCACAGTTGCCACTTATGAAGGGTGTCTCATGCCTCTCCTTGCACTGGGCACAGTATGTACACTGCGTCCTATTTTACAACCATCTGGCAAAGTGGGTCATATTTCTCATTTTACAGATGTGGAAACTGAGGCTCAGAGGCTGAGTAACCGGCTCACAAAGAGTGTCTGCGAGAGAGCCATGAGTCAAAAGCGTGTCTGCCGCACACTGAACTATTTCTAGCACACCACACCGCCTTGTTACTTCTTTCCTTCCACAGGGACATTACTTTCCTCCCAAAGCTGGAATGGGACTGAGGGCCCTGGAGGGGTATGGAGTGGGACATGTTTACTGGTGTTGGAAAGAGAAGCTGAGACCCGGGAGAGCCTAGGGCTGAGCTCCGGGGCCTGGCTCCTCCCTCCCCACACTTGTGCTCCTAGTAGCACAGCACTTGGCACCTCTGAGGGAGCTGCAGATGCGTACGAACCTCCTCAAACCATTCTCTTTATTTATTTTAAATTTCTTCTCATGGGATGGCCACAGGGCTTGTGGACCACCCTCTCTTTTTAAAGCACATAAAAACAAAAAAAGTTTTTTTTTAAACAAAGTAATACATGCAATGGATTAAAAAAAAAAAAAAAAAATCCAGGCCGTTCCTGCAAGAAAATAGTTCTCTATGCCTCTGCACCCCTTCCCCCCACCCCCTTTCTCAGAAGCAACCACTTACTCTTTCAGCTGTTTCTTCAAATCTTTGGCAAGCAATGCTTTAGGTTCTGTTAAGTCCATGGGAATGCCTTTAAAGATGCAGGTACCTGATCTTTCTTTCGCTTCATTTTAATTTTCCTTGTGCTTAGGGCTTCCCAATTCACAGATGGGAAAATTGAGGCCCCAATCGAGTGGGGCCTGCCTTGAGTTCCGCAGCACACCAGACATTGTCTTCTTTGGGTCTGGCACTGTGGCTGGCGTCCTGTGCCCCAGTCGTGCCTCCCATCTGGCCTCACAGGCCAGCAGTGTTGAGACTAATTCAGGGCAGGGGTGGGAGGGGAAGAGTGCTTCTTCCCCCTTTACTTTCCTAACCCCAAACGGGTATCCTCTTGCAATCTGCTGGCAAGGTGCCTCTCCCTTGGGAGGGAACCCTTGCTCTTACAACATATGATGGGTGGCATCTCCACCAGCTCTGGACTCCCCAGAAAAACACACCCGCAGAGGAAAGGGTCAAAGGTCAGGGCTAGTCCTTGTGGACTAATAGATCTGGGCAGGCACCCAAATCCCGCAGTTCCTTGTTTGATCTTAAGGAAGTTGTCCAACGTCAGCGGCAGCAGCAGCTGCCACTGTGGTAGTAGCAGCAGCAGCAGCTGTAGTGGTGCTAAGGCAGACAGGGCCCCCCGACTCACAGGGGACAGGCGCTGGCAGAAGATGATGGATTTCTTAAAGAATCTATTGGTGAGTGTCCCCAGGCTGTGGAGGAATGCCTGTCCAGGCCCTGCTGCCTGGAGCAGGTAGTGGGTAGGGTCCTTCCTACTGTCACCTGGCAGGGAGCCCCTAGTAGCTGTTTGTCTGACATGGGGCATAGAAACCACTTGTCACTCAGGGGAAGGAGGGACAAAGATCCCGGACAGAGGGGACTCTGTGTGTGGGAGGACATGGGAGGGTAGGGCACAGAGTCAGAGACCAGGGCCCTTCCTCCCTGACCCAGAGATTTGCAGTGGGCTCCTGGCAGGGGACTGAACAGAACTCACCTCTGTGCTCCTCTGAGAAGGTTTCTTGGTGCCATGCCAGGGCCTGAGGGGACCAACTACCAGGTGCAGGCCACGTTGCAGGTGGTAGTCTCCAGGGCAAGAGAGGGGGGAACACTTCAGCTGGGCTTCTGCCTGGCTCAGACACTTGGAGCTGGATAGGCCAGCCCTGTGGGTCCTGCCTCTCTCTTCTTTGTGCACTGGTCCCTGGGTGGCCCTAGCAGGGAACTCTGCATCCCGTCACAGAGCCTCAGAGTGTGGTTAGTGTCAGACTTGAGGTGGTGAGTAGGGAGAGTCGTGGTCCTTTGCTGCCAAGTCAGGGTGTCCCCTGAGGCTCTGTGAACCCCTATTTCAGCTCTGCGAGGCCCTTTTGTTCCCTCCTGGTGACATGGGGGGCCCAGCCTGACTCGGCCAGGTAGAGACTGTGGGGCTCTTCACGACCCTGCCTGCTGCTAGCTGGGGACTGGCTGTTTTCTTTCCCTTCTTTCCCCTCCTTGGCTGTGTCATCCCCTTTTTCTCTAGGGGGTCTGGGGTGACAGTTAAGGGATGAGTGTGGGGAGGGACAGGACATTTGTTTGGGGGGTTGGGCCAAGAAGTTCCCCAACTTCAGGCTTTGCCACCGTTGGCTCCAGAATGGGAGTGGGGGGACCTATTTCCAAATAGAAATGGCCTGACCTCCCTGGACTAGGGCAGGGGGTATGTAGTGGTATATTGGAAGCTTTTAAGCTGGGGACTGATATGGTCTGATTTATCTTTCATGAAGCCCATGTGGCTATTGTATGAGGAACGGATTAGAGAGGGGGTTGTAGGGAAGCAGGAACCTGGCGAGAAGGCTGTTGCATGGTCCAGTGAGAGAAGACGAGATGAAGGAGTCTGTGGAGGTAGTGGGAAGTGGTCAGACGTGGATGCATCTTAACGGTAGACTTGCAGGAGGATTGACATGGGAGATGAAGGATAAGAGAAATCATTGATGACTCTCAGGGTTTTGTCCTGAGCATCAGCATGGGCAGACACTCCTCTCTGAGATGGAAAGACTGGCTGGGGCAGAGGAAGGGTTTTGAGGGAAAGAATCAATGACAGATTGTTTTGACCTTGTTAAGTTTGGGATGCCCATCAGACATGCAGTGAGATGTTGAGTTGGCAAACCCAGATGGATGTGGACTTGAATCTGGGTTCTGCCTTTACTAAGTGTGTTCAATTTGGGCAAGTTGTTTAACCACTCTTAGCCTTCAGCCCTCCAACCCTCCCTCCCTTAGCACTTGTGAGGCTTATGGGGTGGCATTTGTAAAGTTCCCGATTCAGTGCCCTGTATCTGGCACATCATGGGTGCCCAACAGGGGATACCTTGGGAATTGCTAAAATTTTGCTTATATTATCTCATTTTCTAGTTCAGGAACACCCAATGGCTCCCTGTTGTCCAGAGCAGATTTTTAAAAATTCGAGTTGATTATCAATGTATAAATTTTGGAGAGCTCACATAAAGGTGTGGACATCTGACTTGTCTTGAAAACTTGAAAACTCCAGCAACATTGAGCTTGCATTTCTGCTTGGCAGCCTGGTTAGAGATAAGTAGCAGCTGCCCTGTTGGAAGGGATGTGAGTTCTTTGGTTTACCAAAGTCTCACTCCCCAAACCTTTCTTTTTTAAAAAAATTGAGGTGAAATTTATATAACATAAAACTAATTATTTTTTAATTAGTTGAAAACTAAGCAAACAATTCAGTGGCATTTAATACATTCACAATGTTGTGCAACCATCACCTCTATCTAGTTCCAAAATGTTCTCATCATGCCCCAATAAAACCCCATTAAGCAATTACTCCCCTCTCTCTCCTCCCCCGTCAGCCGCTGGCAACCACTAGTCTATTTTCTGAAGTTATGGATTTGCCCATTCTAGGTATTTTATAGTGATGGAATTATTATGCTTCTGTGCATCAAAGGAAACAACAGACTGAAAAAGCAGCCTATGGAATGGGAGAAAATATTTGCAAACCATGTATTAGATAAGGGGTTGATCTCTAAAACATATAAGGAACTCCTACAACTCAATGGCAAAATAAATAAATAAATAAATAAAAATCCAGAAACCAAAACACCTAATAACCTGATTAAAAAACGGACTAAAGACTTGAATAGACATTTTCCCAAAGACATACAAACGGTCAGCGGGTGAATGAAAAGGTGGAAATGCAAATCAAAATCACAATGAGATATTACTTCACACCTGTTAGGATGGTTAGTGTCAAAAAAATAAAAGATAATTGGGGAGGATGTGGAGAAATTGGAGTCCTGGTAACACTGTTGGTGGGAATGTAAAATGGTGTAGCCATTATGGAAACAGTTTGGAGGCTCCTCAAAAAAATTAAAAAAATTAAAAATAGAATTACCAACTTTACTCTTTTGCATGTGGATATCCAGTTTTTTTCCAGCATCATTTATTGAAAAGACTATTCTTTCTCTAGGATTGGTCTTGGCACCCTTGTCAAAAAACAGTTGCCTATAGTTGCTGGCCAGTTAGCTCACTTGGTTAGAGTGCAGCCTCATAACCTGAAGGTCACAGATTCGAATACCCATACTGGCCAGTTGGTCCTCCCAACAACAACAACAACAACAACAACAACAACAACAACAACAACAACAACAACAACATTGGCCATAGATGTGTAGATTTATCTCTGGACTCAATTCTCTTCCATTGGTTTACATGTCTATACTCATGCCACCACCACACTGTTTTGATTACTGTAACTTTGTAGTAAGTTTTGAAATTGGGAAGTGTGAGTTCTCCAACTTTGTTCTTCCTTTTCAAGAATATTTTGGCTGTTCTGGATACCTTGGATTTCTATATCAAATTTAGGATCAGCTTTTCAATTTCTACAGAAAGGCCAGCTAGAATTCTGATAGGGATTGTGTTGAATTTGTAGATCACTTTTTGTGGTATTGCCATCTTAACAATACTGAATCTTCCAATCCATGAGCATGGGATGCCATTCCATTTATTCAGATTGTCTTTAATTTCTTTCAGCAATGTTTTGTAGTTTTTAGTGTACAAGTCTTTTTGTTAAATTTACTTCTAGGTATTTTATTCTTTTTGATGCTATTGTAAATGGAATTGTTTTCTTAATTTTCTTTTTCTCATTGTTCATTGCTGGTATATTAGAAGCACCACTGATTTTTTATACTCTGTAATTTTGCTGACTTCCTTTATCAGCTCTAGCAGTTTTTATGGGCGCATGTGAATTCTTTGAGGTTTTTTAAATAAAGGATCATGTCATCGGAAAATAGTGATAGTTTTTGTTCTTCCTTTTCCATTATGAATGTCTTTTATTTCTTTGCTCTGGCTGGAACTTTCAGTACACTGAATAGTAGTGGTGAAAGTGAGCATCCTTATCTTGTTCATAATCTTAGGGGGAAAGCTTTCAGTCTTTCGCCATTGAACATGATATTAGCTATGGGTTTTTTAAAAAAATGCCTTTTATCATGTTGAGGAAATCCTCTTTTATTCCTAGTTTTCTGAGTGTTTTTATCGTGAAAACATATTGTATTTTGTCAAGTGCTTTTTCTGCATCAATTAAGATGATCATGTGTTTTTTTCCTTGTAATGCTACAGACTATGCCAGTTGTATGGTTAAGACTAATTCATAACTAAAGCCAAAATGTTTCATTATTTTAGTTCTGCTAAGTTTTCCATTTGTATCGTCAGGACTAGGGGTTAGAGCCCGCAGACCCTTCAAACCTGTTGTACAGACAGGGTCACAGACCCCTCACATGCCAGGCTGGGTCACGAGACCCCTCACCTTCCTGGCTGGGTCACCAGACCCCTCACACGCAGGTCCATGCTAGGTATTTGGAAAAGATCCTGGGAGCCGTTGGCAGATGACACAAGCTCAGTCCTCAGTCTTCAGCTTCCGTGGCAGTGGCAGCGGTGGAAGCGTATAGCAGATCCAGCAGCAGCAGTGGCGGTGGTGGTGGCCTCCCTGTGGCCACACCCCAGGAGCATCCCGGGGGCGGGGGGCCCCTGTGGATCAGAGCTACTCGTCCTTTATACTTAAGTCCGATAACCCAGGACACCTGGGTGCCCATGCGCATCTACATCAGACAATAGCCAAGGAAAACCTGGGCACATGTGCATATTTACATCAAAACCTGGGTACATGTGCATATTTACATCAAATGCTTGGCAAGTTTCTGAACATCTGAGGGGCCCTGACCATTTTCCTGTATTTTCCCTACATTTCTTCATTAATTCATGTGATATATTACATTGATTTTCATATGTTGAACCAAGTTTGCATTCCTGGGATAAATCCTCCTTGGTAATGGTGTATCATAATGTGCTGTTGGATTCTGTTTGCTGGTATCTTGTTGAGGATTTTTGCCTTTATATCCATAAGAGATATTGTCTGTAGTTTTCTTGTGGTTCCTCTGGTAATGCTGGCCTAATAGAATGAGTAAGGAAGTATTTCGTCCTCTTCTATTTTTTGGAAGAGTTTGAGAAGGATTGGTGTTAATTCTTCTTTAAATATTTGGTAGAATTCATTATGAAGCCATTTGGTCCTGGACTTTTCTTGGTTGGAAAGTTAAATGTACTGATTCAGTCTCTTTATTTCATATCCCTTCGTTTTTCTGTGGCTTGCCTGGTGCCTGTAGACATTTGTATCTTCAAGTTCTGTCTTGAAGAGATTTAAATATAAGTTTGTCTCATTTTTAAGATGTCCTATAAAAACCCAGCCATCTTCCCACCCTTCCCCACCTTGCTCCATCTCTGTTCAGAGATGGTCCTTCTCATATACCACTTGCA
Organism: Cynocephalus volans; assembly: GCF_027409185.1. Lineage (NCBI taxonomy): Eukaryota > Metazoa > Chordata > Mammalia > Dermoptera > Cynocephalidae > Cynocephalus > Cynocephalus volans. The sequence goes on from NC_084469.1 coordinate 29,897,564, forward strand.
TTAAACATGATTAATTCTATAGATCAGTGGTTCTCAAAGTGTGGTCAGCTGGGAACTTGTTAGAAATGCAAATTCTCCAGCCAAGAACCAGAAACTCTAGGGGTGGGGCCCAGGAAGTGGTGTTTTAACAAGCCCTCCTGTTGCATTACCACTGTGAGAGGTAATAGAGAGCCATCACAGGCTCCTGGGCCAACGTGACATAGTGAAGCACTCTAGCAGCAGAGGAGCTGTGGGCAGCATGAGTTGGTGGGAGGGGAGATCTTACAGGTAAAGAGGAGTGTGCAGGTGGTTTGGTGATGGTGGGGGGGGGGGATTTGGTTGGAACAAGACCTGATTCTGGAGGGCAGCTTATCATTTGAGGCACCCATTGAAGATAGGTTGTCCAGGGTGAGGGGTGCAGTCTGTGGCCAGAGAACAAACAGCTCTTACTAGCAGGAATGATGGCCTGTCCAGCCTGGACTCTAGCCATCTAGAGAAACTAGAACCAGCCACTTCCAGTGTAAAGCTAGAGACTATGCAAATTGCTAGTTGTCAGGTTGAGGCAATAGCTACGCCAATTGTATGGCTAGGGCAATTCATAACTAAAGTCAAAACATTTCATTATTTTAGTTATACTAAGTTTTCCAATTGTATTGTCAGGTCTAGGAGTTAGAGCCCACAGACCCTTCAAACCCGTTGTCCAGACTGGGTCACCAGACCCCTCACACGCCAGGTTGGGTCTTCAGACCCCTCACATGCAGGTCCATGCTAGGTAACTTGGAAAGATCCTGGGAGCCATTGGCAGACATGAGCTCCGTCCTCAGCAACGGCAGCAGCGGCTTACAGGTCTAGCAGCTTATAGGTCAGGTGGCAGCCTCTCAGAGAGGCCCAGCAGCACTGGCAGCAACGGCCTTTCCATGGCGTCCCCGGGGGTATCACAGGGGTGGGGGGGCCCCCATGGATGAGAGTCGCTAGTCCTTTATACTTCAGTCCATAACCCAGGACACCTGGGTGCACATGTGCAATTACATCAGTCGATAGCCAAGGAACACCCAGACGCACATACATATTTACATCAAATGCTCGGCAAGATTCGGAACATCCGAAGGGCCCTGACAATTTACCTATATTTTCCCAATACCCAGGCCTAAGACTCAGCCTCCATTGCCTGCTTCATTTTCACCTTGCTCGGCAGAGTATTCAGTCATTCATTCAGCTAATGTTTCTTGAGCATCTACTAAGTACAAAGTAGTTCTAGGCCCAGGGATATAGCAGTGAACACAATAAACAGAGCCCTGCCCTGGAGGACCTTCTATCTGGTGAACTACCCTTTGTGCTCTTGCCGGGAGCAGTCCCTGCATTTTCCGCCAGCTTCAGCAGCCAGGCCAGTGGCCACCTGGCCCTCATCCTGCCCGCCCTGTGGATGGGGACCTCTGAGCCAGCAGCGGAGCTGGCAGCATGGTGTGCTTGGTGGTCAGGCAGCTGTGGGACACATCCGATCTGGCTCCCAGTGGGCTGTGTGCTCTGGGTGTCCGGCTCCCTAGCTTTCCATAAACCTCTTTACAAAACTCTCCGGAAATCCTTCTCTTCTGTGATGTCTTCCCTCTCCGCAGGGATGAGAAACTTGCTCTGACCCTGGTTTGCTTCCTCCCCCAAGCATCACCCGGCCCATATCTCCACTCCAGGTCGGTGGAAAACACCTCCTACTCCATCTTTGTCTCAGTGTAACGTGTTCACTCATTGCTGTTGATGTGGCTTTGCCCCCTCAGTGTGTGTCCTGCATCAAGATGGGCAGGAATAACTAGGCTATTGCTGTGTGTACCAAGTGGGTTCTGTGTGCTGGGTGCCGTGCAGGCTCTGCGCACATGGGCTCGTGGGGTCCCACCACAGCCCTGGGGGGCGGTGCTGTCGTCAGCCCCACCCCAGACACAGGGTACTCGGATAGCATTGTTCTGTGCCGCATGCAGTGGGCATGTGGCACCTCCTGGGAGGGGGTGTAGCATGGCTACTCCCATATAAACACACCCCTGCCTCCAGGAGTGGAGGAGAGAGGCCCAGAGTTAGGGCTGGCCGCCCCACAGGGCCCTCTGCAGGTGGGTGGCAGTGGGTGGCAGTGGGTGTCATCTCACCAAGTAGAGTGAGCAAGGAGGAGGGAGAGATGAATGTGTTGGTGAGGGTCTCATGAGCTGGATGCAACAAGGAGGAAAGAACAGGTGGCTGCCATCTGCAGAGGGAAGCCGTGTCCACGTGCAGAGCTGCTGTGACCAGAGGGATACAGGCAGTGCTCCTGCCTGCGGGAACGGCACAGGGCAGTGAAATGGGTGGCAGTGGCCCTCCCCAAATGCACACAAATGCCATCCTCCTCCCATTGCTTCTGCTTCTCTGTTGCCTGGGCAATGGGCAAGCACCAGAGCTGGCAAGTAGGGGCATCGGGAGACTTCTCAAGAGGTCCCCAAACTAAGATGCTCCTTGCAGTTGCTGTTCATGGCTGCTCTGCTCCCTGGTACCTCCTCCAGCATTCTTTGCCTCCAAAACTCTCTTTGCCCTCCCAAAGGAAGACCAGGTGGTTTCTATATGGGGAGGTGGGGAGGACAGGGGTTGAACCCGGACAGAACCCTGGGGCCCAGCCTGTGATTTCCTTGGCTGTGTGCTGGCCCTGCATGATTATTTCATGGCCTACTAGACTGGCTGTTAAAGTAGAGCCCACCAGGAATACTGGCCGCCACTCTGACTTAAGTGGCAACGGCTGTCACTAATAATAAATTAGACAGCTGAGCTGTTGCTGCAATTGATGAGAAGGCCGAATGACGTTCCTCTGTGAAAGTCCAGTGGCTACTTCCTGATGGAGGGAGACCCCATTCCTTAGTCTGTCCTGTGGGACAATGCCAGTGAGTCAGTGAGCACTTATTGAGTGCCTGCTGTGTGCCCTTGGCTGTGTAGGGACAGGGTGGGTCTGAATGGCTGGAGCTGCTGTTCCAGGCTGGCCTGAGTCACCCTGCTTCTGGGTAGAAAAGGAGACTCACTCTCTGTCAAAGCTGGAACTGTTCCATCGGAAAGTTCAACGAGTCACTAAGAAGCGGGGCCAGCCCAGCTGAGGCCAAGTTGCCACTGGCTGATTTCTGCTCCTGGGCTCTGTCCATGCAGGAATTGTCCACCCAGTGTGTTACTTATAGCTAAGGCTGAACTATACCCCTTCTAACCACTCGAGCCAGCCTCAGGACGTGTAGCATCTTCATTCAGGAAACACAGACCCATTTTTGTTTGTTTGTTTGTTTGTTTGTTTATAGTAGCTTTATTTGTAATAGCCCCAAATTGGAAACAACCCAGATGTCCTTCAACGGGTGAGTGGTTAAGCAAACTGTGGCACGTCCACACAGTGGAGCCCAGTTATTGGAACAAGCTACTGGTACAGGCAACAACCTCGTGCATACAGTATCGTATGGTTCCACTTACACAGCATTCTCCAAGTGACAAAATTGTAGAGATGGAGCACAGATGAGACGTTTCCAAGGGTTAAGGAAGTGGGCATGACTGTGAAAGGACAGCATCAGGCATCCTGGTGGGGATGGAGGTTTCCGTACCTTGACTGCATCAGTGTCAATATTTTGGCTGTGACAGTAAGGTTTTGTAAGATGTTACTGTTGGGGGAAACAGGCAAACGGTACAAGGGATCTCTGTGTCATTTTTCACAACTACATGTGAACCTAGTTGTCTCAAAATAATAAGTTTAATTTAAGATAATAATGATGGGCTGGCTGGTTAGCTCATTTGGTTAGAGTGTAGTGCTATAACACCAAGCTCGAGAGTTTGGATCTCAGTACTGGCCAGCTGCAAAAAAAAAAAAAAAGTAATAATAATTAACAATAATGTGTAGAGCATACTGAGGAATGACATTCCAAGCACCTCTAAGACCCTGTTGTATGCAGTCATTTTACTGCATATTTTCGGCCAATTAGGAAACAGGCACAGAGATGTCAACTACCCAGGCCAAGCTGGATCCCAAAGCCCTCAGTCCCTGAAGCAGCCTGGACAGCAGAGTGCCCACATTTGCAGCTTATCTTCTCTTTCTCATAAAAATATATATAAAAAACAAGACATATCCAGAATTAGAAGAAACTCCTACAACTCCAATAAAAAATAGACAAAGACTCGAATAGACGCTTCACAAAAAGGAGACATATAATTGGCTAATAAGTAGGTGAAAAAGTGTTCAGCATCATTATCATCAGGGAAATGCAAATTAAACCACAATGAGATGCCACTGCACACCCACAAGAACGGGTAAAATCAAAACCACAGACAAGAAGAAACGTTGGTGAGGGTGTGGGAAAAAATGGGAATTCTCAGACGTGGCTGGTGGGAATGTGAAATAGCCCAGCTGCTGCAGAAAAGTGTTTGGTTGTTTCATACAAAGTCCCTACATCCTACGTATAAATCAGCAGTCCCGCACTTGGGTATTTTATCCAATAGAATGGAAAACACATATCCTTAAAAAGACTTGTAAAAAATTATTCTTGGCAACTTTATTTGTATTAGCCCAAAATGGAAACAACCCAAATGTCTGTCAACAGGTGAGTGGATAAACTGGGATATCCACACAATGGAGTCCAACTTGGCAGGAGTGGGAACAAACTGCTGATCCATGAAACATCAGGAGTGATATTCACAACCGTGATGCCGGGGGAATGAGCCAGCCAGAAGGAGCATGCAGGGCACGATTCTGTGCGTGTGGTAGTCTGGAAGAGGCAAAACCAACCCATGGTGAAAGTAAACTTGGAGCAAGGGTCTGTGTGGCGGGTGGAGGGCGGATGCCTGGGATGGGACACGCAAGGTTCCTGGGTCTTAATAGGTGTTTTAGTTACACAGACCCATTTTAACAGTAATCTAAACACACCGTCTCTGGGAAGACCAGTGAGGTCAAGAAAAGTGAAGTATCCTAAAAGCTGCTAGACAGTCTCCCAACAGGACAAGGCATGGTTCCAGAGTGAGCTTTCTAGTAGTTTCTTCCAGCAGCTGCTACTGAGCGATTGCTGTGGACCAGGCCCTGGCTGGGCACTTCTTGTACGTGTTCTCACTTCATCCACACGAGAGCCCCGAAAGTCAGAGGTTGATTCAGTTTTCATGTGAGGAAAGTAAGAGAGGAGGAATTAGGAGAGGTTAACATGCCTCATGCCACACGGCTGGGCAGTAACAGGTCATCCACTCCTCACACCTGGCTTTGCACTGAGCTCTGCTTCCTCCGGTGACTTTCTGCTGTGCCCAGACTAAGTAGTTCTGCACTGCCTCGCAGATCAAGCCTGGATTCCTGGTGTTCAGATCTCTCAGGCCCAGACCACAGCTCTCCTTTCCTGTCTGCTGTCAGTATGTCTGACCCAGAGGCCTCAGTCCAACTGGGCTGATCCATTGACCACCATTCATTGATCCTACGTCTTGCAAGAAGCCTTCCTTGATGTGTTGTTTTTGGTATATGGTCTCAGACTAGGTCATGTTTTCAGGACACTCAGGCAACTTATGGAAAGGCCCATGTGATAAGGACCTGAGGCCTCTGGCCCATATCCACTTGAGTGTGCCATCTCCACAGTCTCTGATGACGTCTTGACTGCAACACAAACCCTGAGCCAGAACTGCACAGCTAAGCCACTCCTGAATTCCTGATCCAAAGAAATTGTTCTGAGCTACTAAGCTTTGGAGTAATTTGTTACTCAACAATAGAGATCTATGTTTGACCTCCCAGCAAGAAGTGTTTCGTGCCTCCTCAGAACCCTGGTGACACTGGTCATCTGTCACATAACCGACCTGGACAGCTTTGTCTCATAATTAAGATGCAGTATCCTGAAAGTCGGGCCCTTGCCTGGTACTCCTGGTGTCCAGTCCATGCCTTGAAGGTGCTTCATCTGTTGGGGTTAACTGTTTGAAGGGCATTGTCTAAGAATACACCTAAAGAATTTTTTGATTGCCAACTTGAATGGATAACAGAGTGAGCTGGATTTGGGAGTGATTCAGGAGAGCCTCTTAGTCTATAATATTCAGAACCAAAGATACACTCCAGAATGAATTGGCCTGAATCCAGAGGCTTTCTGCAGGCACCCAAGGCTTTGTATGTACTTGTGTCCCTGAACACACCCCTGTCCTGTACCTAGAGTTGGGGGTAAACAAAGAAAGGGCTGCTAGAGCCTTCACTTATGTGTTGAAGTCTTAAAAACATTGATTAATTGCAAAAATATTTATAGTTGTTGTAGAAAAAATTTTAAATTCTGAAAAGCAAAAAGTGGAAGAAAAAAACCATCCTCAATCTACTTCATGTGGCATGTACCCTTTAAGTTACTTTTCTCTGGAGGGTGGATATGTGTTCTCATATGTAGCCCTACACTTGTATACACCAACATGTTTTTTGTGTTTAATTGAAAAAAAAAAAGGGATCATCTTGTTCTAAACCCTATTTTTGTCCCTTAGCAGTGCGTTGTGAATCTTTGCGCTGGCATAATTAACACAGATCTCCTCTCGTAGTATTTTATTATGTGGGCATACTCCCGTGAGTTATTTACTCCTTCCCTTGCTGGTGGGTACTTTGTTTTCACTTTATTGCCTATAAACAATGCTGTGACAAGCATCCTTATCTATGTGTCCTTGTGCTGTTGCCCAAATACTGCTTCAGGGTAAATTCCCTAGAGTGGGTTTATTGGACCAAAGGATATGAATGTTTTAAAGGCTTTGGACACATAGTGCCAAATTACCCTTTAGAAAGACTGTAGATACATCATGTACACACTTAACCTACAGTTCCTGTGTCCTTGACCCCACGTGTTTGCTCACATTGGCCAATCTGGTAGATGAACGAGGTTATCTTATCATCATCTTAATTTCTTTAATAACTGGGGAGGTTGGGCATGTGCCTGTGTGTTTATTGGTCACGTTATGTTTCTCCTTCAGCAATTTGCTCATGTCCTTTGCACATTTTTCTGTTTCCCTTGCAAGATGTGTTTACAAAGCATCCTTCAAAAAGTTTGCAGAAAAATGAAATTGAAAGATAATACAAGTCTTTCCAGGAGTGTTTTGAAGACCCCTTGTATTTATCTCAAGTTTGATTATGCAAGTAATGTGGGTATACATATTTGGGAAGTAGACTGAGTATAAAGCATAAACCTTTCCACCACACTCATCCTCCTTTCTTGATATGATTACTTTTTGATAGTCCAAGGTATATTTTTCCAGATCATTTTCTATGCACTTATATATATACATATAGGTAGCTTTAGGTTTTGTTCTTAGGGTTTTTTTTAAAAAGTGAGATTGTATTCAATTTGCTGGTCTCTGATATGCTCCCTACCCCAACTTAATATGTCTTGGAGAGCATCTTATGTAAGCAACATGAATGTGTCGCTTTCTTTTTGAATGGTTGTATAGTTTTTTTTGAATAGCTTTATTAAGGTATAATTCACATATGCAAAGTCACCCATTTAAATGTAGAATTCAGTGGTTTTTGGTATATTCACAGAGTTGTGTAACCATCACCACAATCAATTTTGGACCATTTTATCACCTCAAAAATCACCCCCCAATTCACCATCCCCCTCAGTCCTGAATAACCACTAATCTACTTTCTGTCTATGGATTTGCCTTTTCTGGACATTTCATATAAATGGAATCATACAACATGTGGTCTTTTATGTCTACCTTCTTTCACTTAGATGATGTTTTTAAGGTTCATCTATGTTGTAGCATGTATCATTACTTCATTATTTTTTATGACTGAATACTGTTCCATTGTCCGAATATACCACATTTTGTGTGTCCATTCATCAGTTGATGGACATTTGGGTTGTTTCCACCTTTCGGCAAGTGCAAATAGTGTTGCTGTGAGCATTTGTGTAGAAGTATTTTTTTGAGTGCCTGTTTTCAGTTATTTTGGGTATATATTTAGGAGTGGAATTTCTGGGTTATGTGGCAACTCCGTTTAACTTTCTGAGGAACTGCCAAATTATTTTCCACATCTGCTGCACCATTCTACATTTCTATCAGCAATATACCAGGGTTCCAATTTCTGCACGTGTTCGTCAACACTTGCTATTTTCTGTTTTTTTGATAATAGCCAACTTAGTGGTATGATCAGTATCTCACTGAGTTTTTGACTTGCATTTCCTGATGACTAATGATGTTGAGTGTCTTTTCATATGCTTATTATCCATTTGTATATCTTCTCTGGGAAAATGTGTATTTAGATCCTTTGCCCATTTGTAAATTGAATTGTCTTTTTATTATTGTATGGACTTTTTATATGTATATTCTAGATAGAAGTCCCTTATCAGTTATATGATTTGTAAATACTTTCTCTAGTCCATGGTTTCTTTTCACTTTCTTGATAGTGAATGTGAGGAATTAGTATTAATTCTTTCTTTAAATATTTGGTAGAATTTACAAATGAAGCCATCTGGGCCAGGGCTTTTCTTTGTGGGTAGTTTTTGATTATTAATTCAATCTTTTTATTTGTTAGATATCTTTTTAGATTTTCTATTTCTTTCTCAGTCAGTTTTGGTAGCCTGTGTTTTTCTAGGAATTTGTCCATTTCATCTAAGTTGTCTAATCTAAGTTGTCTAATTTATTGACATACAGTTGTTTATAGTATTTGTATTTTATTCTGTGAGTGTAGCTGTAGCCTGCTCTAACTAGCTTCCTGTAGATTGACAGTGAAGTTGTTTCTATTTTTTACTATTACAAACAATGCTGCGGGCCGGCCCCGTGGCTCACTCGGGAGAGTGCGGCGCTGGGAGCGTAGCAGCGCTCCTGCCGCGGGTTCGGATCCTATATAGGGATGGCCGGTGTGCTCACTGGCTGAGCGAGGTGCGGCCGGTCACGAAAAAGACAAAAACAAACAAACAAACAAACAAACAATGCTGCAATGAACATTGTAGTGTATCTATCTCTGTGTACAGGTGCAAGTGTGTTCAGAGCATAGATTGCTAGAATGGGAATTACTGGGTCAGAAGTCTGTGTATTTAAAATGCTGTTTCTGTTCCCCCTTCTCTGCCCCCATCCTCTTTCTGCTTGTCTTTCTGTTCTAAATGATTTGTATAAGCTCTTTATGTCTGGTAATCTTAGTCTGGAGAGACTGAAGTTGATAAGACTGCACCATGTGGGTGGTGCATTTGTACCCAGAGCAAGTAGGAAGGGCAGATTTGGGATCTGGGTGTTTGGTGGCTGCTTCTGGTCAAGGGTGTTGGATGTGGGTGCCCCAGGACCACCCCATACATTTGCATGTGGGGTTTCCAGACCCTAGATACTGAACTGCTGGTAGGTCAGAGGCTTTTTGCTGGTCAAAAAGCCTCTGACAGGTCAGCTTTGGCCTGACAGAGGTTGTGTGGAGTCTGTAGCAGGGCTGGGTCTCCCCAGGTGAGTCCACAGGGGTCCTGCCCATGGTGGTTCTGAGAATTCTGAGAGCAGTGGGGCTTCAGGCAGTTCTGGCCCATTGGTGCCTTCAGAGGAAGGGAGAGGGTTTGGAGGCTCTATCTCTGGGTGAAGTCACAAGGACAGATGCATTCCGCCTCATCTCTGTTTTCTTTTCTCTCCTATTCATCTGGGGATTGTCTGTTCTGGGCACTGATTAACTCATGGCTTGCCAGTGCCCAGATGTGGGCAGTGATGTTAGTAGAAGAAAGCACAGCAGATTTCTTGGAATGGGAAGTGGGGACTTCTGATGGACCTTTGCAGCGTTTTGTTAGGGATAGCTTCCAGCCCCTCACCCATCCATCCACTTCCTCTTTCTCCTGTTTATCTGTACCTGGGGTATAAACCAGGTACCAAAAAAAAAAAAAAAAAAAAGGTGGAACCAAAGTAGATTATAGGTTTGAACAAATACAGTGTGAGATTTAAAAAATAATCCACCCAGGCCCCTGGAGGCTGCAGTTCAGTGGTTTTCAGGCTTTGTTTCACAAACTCTAGGGTCCCACAGTTGTGCCTTCAGGGCTGGGGACTGGGGCAGGCAGAGGTGGCACCTCAGGGGCTCAGGTGCCCGTGGCTGCTCTGCCTGTAGTGGCTTTGCTTTTACTGGTTTTACTGGGATTCTATGAGTGAGATTTTGTATGAGGAGAGAGATGGGCCTTGTTGCCACAGAAGGTGAAAACCACCTGTGTTGGACATCTAGCCTCCACGGCTGGGTTGAAAACCTCCGAAGCATGAATCCTGCTGGAGGCTGAATCCTGGGGCTGACAGGCATTTTGAGGAATTTGGCTTTTCTGGGGGTCCCACAGGCCTCCTTCCTTGACAAAGACTGAGTGGCTGCTCTTCCCAGGGCCATTTGACAGCCCAGGCATGTTTTATTTTCTCTTTTGTTATATGGGGTGTCCTGGCCTTCCAGCCCTGCAGAGGCCAAATCAAATTATCTTCTCTCTTGATCCAAATGAATTTTGTCCCTGGGGAAACCTCTGGGCTCAGCTTCCAGATAATTGGTGAGGAAGAGGCTTTCTCAGCACATCTTTCTCTCCCCACCCTCATTATGTCTTGCAGTCGGCGGAGTTCTTCGAGATGCTGGAGAAGATGCAGGTGAGCACCCCCAGAACAGGCAAGAAGCCGAAGCTCAGGTGCAGGGGCTGCAGGGATCTTGGGGGACTCAATGCCAGGCAGAACCCACAGCAGAACTTGGGGGCCTTGGAGGGAGGGGCCCTTGGCCCAGACAACCTGAGGTCATTTTGCTGTTGAGTGGCACAGAGCACTTTGGGAAACTTGTATCTGAAGGACGTGGAGGATAAAAAGCAGAACTTCCCCAGCATAGCAGCCAGGGATGCTGTAAACCCCATGGGTATGGGGAGGGTTTTTTTTTCATCTTTTTCGTGACCGGCACTCAGCCAGTGAGTGCACCGGCCATTCCTATATAGGATCCGAACCCGCGGTGGGAGCGTCGCTGCGCTCCCAGCACAGCACTCTCCCGAGTGCGCCACGGGCTTGGCCCAGTATGGGGAGGGTTTGAAGGGGCCTGTTCTTGGAATGATTTGGTAAGAAAGCCTGAAAAAAGCAAGCCCCTTCTTAGGCGAGCCGTTGTGTTGGGGAGGCAGAGCAGTGGGTTGGGAGGCAGACCTAAGTTCAGATCCTGCACCAAAACCTTAATAGAGCAAGTTCCTTACCTTTTGTAAGCCTCTGTAAATAAGTAAGAATAAAAATACCCACTTACACGGTAGCTGGGATGAAATGCAGTAATATATGTAAAAACTTGGTAGGCACTACATAAGAGTCAGTGTTAAGTGTGGATTTGGGGGTCCTTTATGATGACTCCTCATGAGGGTCAGGGCTCACAGGTAGAGCTGCTGTCCTGGGGAATATGTGCAGGGTTTCAGAAGGTTTAATTGACATGGGTGGAAAGACAGGGAAGAAGATGCTGATAATGGCACACATATTTCAATCACTTCTGTGGGCTCAGAGATTGACAGGCATTACTTCTTCTTGACAAGGCCCTTGGAAGTAGGTATATTGCCATTAACCCCACGTCACAGATGGGAACACTGAGGCACAGAGCTATTGAATAAAGCACTTCGGGGTGCATGGCTGGTAAGTAGCTTCAGAGCCAGAGGGCTTAGCCATTGCATTATGATACTTTTTACCCTAAGTGGATGCTCCAGGCTAAGGAAGGAAGATTCTGTAATAATGATCTGAAAGCTCTAGGAGGAGGGGTGCCCACAGCCATCCTGAGATGCTGGTGAAGCTGCCTGGTCTCCCAGAGGTCGGGACAGGGGAGGGACTGTTTGAAGGAAAAATAATATTAGTGGTGGTGTCATTACCATGAGCAATTTATTAATCCTTCTCTGTGCCCAGCAGTGTGTGGACTACAAACTCACTCTGCACACACTTAGAGAAGTCATAATCAAGTTGTGGAAACCAGGAAGGCATGAGTGGAGACAGTGAGTGGTGGGAGACAGTGTATCATTAAGTGCTCAGCGGCTTGGAGCAAAGCTGGGATTTTCACCACAAGCCAATGGGGTCTGCACTCTGGGGAGGTGGCAGGGGATTTGCGGCTCACCCTGCCTTCTCTCTGGTTGCTCCCCAATCCACCCATCCTTGACCCCTAGCTGGAGTCCCCTGCCTCCTCCACAAAGGGCTTCAATGTTTGAGCACATAATGCAGCCCCACTTAACTCATATTGTTCTGTTGTTTTGAGGCTGCCTGGCCTGTTGCCTTCCCAACTAGATTGGGAGCCTCTTGAGGGCAGGGGTCTTGTTTTCATTCTTTCTCTGTATCTCCACAATGGCTGACACCCATGGTGGTTTGCCGATTCCATCTCAGTTGAGACTGTTGAAGCCAAACTCCCCAGTGTTTAAGTCCCTACTGTGTGTCCAGGGGCCGCAGTCCCAGAGGACTCACAGTTCCTGGAGACTCTGTGTGTCCAAACTCCATGTGGGGAGCCCACAGTGACGAAGCGCACTGCACCTATCCTAGAGTGTGGGCTCTGTTTCTCCTCATCCTGCAGGTGTGGAAATGGAGCATTGGGGCAGTAAGTGCCCCGGTCACTCTGCTAGTTGTGAAGAGCTGAAACTAGGATCCTGGACTCCTGATTTTCAGCCCAGGAGTCTAAGGATCTGCAGAAGGGCACAAACACTGTGAAGCAGGAGGAGCTAAGTGCACAGCGTTGGATCCCTTCAGTCCTGGGTTCAGATTCTAGCCCTGATGCTTTCTAGGGGAATATCTTTGGTCCGGTCACTGTCCCTCTCTGAGCCTCAGTTTCTTCACTGGTGGAGAAGGTGAAATAATGATAATATCTGTTGCAAAGGATTAACACACAGAGGAGAGAGGGCCCAGTGCCGAGCAGTGGCTCTGCTGTGGGGGAGGGAGTGGCATGGCAGAGGGATGGGAGGCGGTTTGCTCTACTGCCCCAGGGGCTTTTCCTAGACAGGGGTGACTAATGCAGGACAAACAAAATAAACTCCTGACCTCACTCCCTCCACCCCCCATCTGCCCAGTTTGCCAACCTGGACAGGGTCTGCAGGGCCACCCAGGTATATTTCTCCCTGTGTTTGAGAGGAGCACCTGTCCAGTGGGAGGGGCCCTCCCACACTCTCCTGAACAGTGTCACAGGTGACTCAGCCCAGAGAGGTATGGCGAAGCCATGTTTAAATCCACTGGGTTAGCAGGAGCTTGGTGTTCAAGGAGTTGGGAGGTGTGGTCATGCACTTGGTGGGCAGATGACCCAGCTTCACGTCCAGGCCCTGCCACTCACTAGTGACCTTAGGCAGGCAACGTCCTCCTGGGGCTTCAGTTTCCTCACTGGTGAAAAGGTGCTGTGAGCTTCAAATGAGACCGCAGAGGGAGCTCACCTCGGAAAGTTAAAATCCCAGTGCATTAATGTCGTGGCCAGGTGGGGGCTGTTGCGGACTCTCTCCTCTCTGGAGGGGAACTTCTGGTTTGTCCCACCATCTCGTAGCCTCACCTGATTTATTCGCACAGTCTTGGTAATGCCACGTGTTCTCTCCCACAACCCAGTTAAGTCAGAACTGGACTATAGGACTGCTGGATGAGGCACTGCTCCCCACAACTGAATTTTCCAGATACTCGTAGGTAGACCCCTTAGTCTAGTCCTAGCCATTGTGTCCTGTCCTCAGTAGTAATCCCTGCAGCTGTGAGGTGGGAGGGTGAGTGTTATAATTCTCATTTTGCAGATGAAGCTATGGAGGCTCCAAGAGGCTAAACTGTGTCAAGGGTCACAAATAATAAGCTCGCAGCAGAATGAGGACCAGGACCAGGTCTCCTGCCTGTCACCCCCAGGCCCTCCCACCAGGGAGAGGGTGGAGCTGGTTGGCATGAGGTCCAGAGTGCTGGCTCTGACACCAATGACAAGGTTGCCATTTTTCCCCCTAACCTGCCCTAGGGAAGATACCGGTATTTAAGTCCCAGGATGATAAAGCAGCCTATCTCATGACAATAATAATCCATAGCATTTACTATATACTAATCAGTGTTCCAAGTGCTTAACCCATTGTTAACCTTTAACCTTCAACACAACAGTAGGCACCATCATCATTCCCATTTTACAGATGAGAACACTGAGCCACAGAGAAGTTTTAGTGATTTGCCTAAGGTTGTAAGACTAGAAAGTGGCAGTGTTGGGATTTGAACCCTGGCGACCTCGCTGGAGTCCATGCTCTTAACCCAGCCACTCTGCTACCTCGGCTGGGGCTGCTGGGAGGACTGACAGTGACCAGGTGCATGGTGCTAAGGGCCGAGCACATGCCAGCCATTGTTGCTGTTATCATCATTAACCCGCAGCAAGGCCAGGAGCTCAGGAGATTCCTCTGTCTGGTCCCTTTTTTATGACCTTTGCTTTTCCACGAACCTCTTTTCCTTGTTCCCACAGGGGATCAAGCTTGAAGAGCAGAAGCCGGGACCCCAGAAGAACAAGGTCGGCTGGGTGGGTGAGGTGGCAGCCGGGTGGGCTGGCGGGGGGGCGGGGCAGGGTGAGAGAGGAGGCAGGAGGACCAGCCATGTGCTGGGGTCTTCTACCTCCCACCTGTCTGATTTTCACCGAGAACCACTGAAGTGACTGCGCCCTTGTTACACTGGGGTGTGGTGGGCCATTAAGGCAGCTTCAGAGCAGGCTGGGGCAGAGGCCTTGCTGGGACCTCAGGCCTGGCCTAGCTCCTCCTGCACAGTGTTGAAGGGTGTCGGATCTGGGCCCCAGCTCCAGTGGGCAGTCAGCTCTCAGTTTCCAATGCCCAGTGGTGCATCCAGTGGGCAGTCAGCTCTCAGTTTCCAATGCCCAGTGGTGCAGACCGTCACTTGGCGGTCAGCCTCCTTGCCTGGAGAGGGGAGCTGGGTGAGATGAGGGGTCACCTTCCTGTTCTAGCACCCTAGCCTGAGAAGCTAGTATCACTTGGGTGGGGATTCAGCACTTTTTTATACTGTGTCTTCGGCTAGCAGGGTTTGTGTTCGGGTTCTATCTGTTTCGAGAAGAGCTCAAGGGATGTTGGATCCCAGAGCTGCCTTGCATCTGGTGTTCTTCCCCCAGAGCCCTGGTGCAGCCTGCTAGGCCCCTCAGCTCACCCTGCTCCACAAACCTGGGAGAGGGAAAGAGAAACAGTGATCAGGTTTTATGGGCACTGCTGGGACTGACAGTGGCGTCGTCTGGCTTGTCTTGCAGGATGACTATATCCCATACCCCAGCATCGACGAGGTAGGGCCTTCCTGGTCGCACTGCAGCCTGCTCTTGGTCCAGTTGCTGGGGAGGTGATGGTGATGGGCCCTACCCAGCTCCACACAGGAGAGAACCTTGGGCCTGGGACTCGAGGGCCTGAGGTCTCTTCGCGTCTTTGCCCTCCTGACCTCAGTGTTTCCATGTTTAAACTGGGAGTGCCCATTCAGGCCTTACATCTCTGGGGTTACAGGGTCCCTCAGTGAAACTGGAGATGTTATGGGGCTTAAAGGAGGGGGTCATGTGACTGCCTTTGGCCTCAGGTACCAGGCTCCCTCCTTGGAGCTGTTCGGAGGTGGGGGAGGGACCCCACCACGGGCATCCCTCCTCCCTGCATTCCCTGGGTGGGCTGCAGTGCAGACCCTCCCTCTGCCTCCAGGTTGTAGAGAAGGGAGGCCCGTACCCTCTCATCATCCTGCCCCAGTTTGGGGGCTATTGGATTGAGGACCCGGAGAACGTGGGCACACCAACGTCACTGGGCAGCAGCGTCTGTGAGGAGGAGGAAGAGAACAACCTCAGCCCCAGCACCTTCGGCTACAAGCTCGAGTGCAAGGGCGAAGCCAGGGCCTACCGCAGGCACTTCCTAGGGAAGGTGAGGCTGAGGCCCGGGACACAAGAGCCACCAGAGGAGGGGTGCACGGGGAGCCCAGCGGTCCTCTCTCCAGTGCCCCCCTTCCTTTCTGCCTGCCTCTGTCTTAGTTGGGGGGTCTGACTGGCCCTGTCCTGGGGGTCGGGAGCAGCGGAACAGGGCCAGAAGTCAGGGAGGCTTGATGGGATGGGTCCTTGTGGGGACGACCCACAGCAAGTGTTTTAGGAGGTGATGGAAAGGATAGTGTTCAGGGTGGAGTTTTAGCTGTTCAAGGAAAAAAGTGTTCTCGCACTTTGGAAGTCTTTGTTTTCATTTAAATCGTGCAGATCTCTCATGTCCTCGTTCAGGCAGGTCCCCTGAGTACTTGTACTGGAAGGTGTGCTGTGAACCTCTGATTGCTTAAAAGTGACAAAGTTTCATTTCTTTAAATACATTCTGCCCTTCAGACTAACCAGATTCCCAAAATCCTGAGGGCAGATTCTGGAAATCTCTAGCCTAAGGCAGCTTTGCAGAGCGACAGGGAAGAGGCTGCGCAGAAACCCCTGGGATCTTGTTAAAATGCAGATTCCAGGACCCCAGCCGGATTTATCAGGTCTGGGGCTGGCTCCAGGAAGCTGTGTTGTTTGCCCCTGTGGCTCCCCCAGCAGCTCCCCTCGGGTGGCGGTGCCCGGGCTCCCCCTAGCTTTCTTCCTGCAGATGGTCTGAATTGGGGAGGGCCGCCCCCTGGGAGTGAGAAAGAGAACTCAGGGTATTGTGGTGAAGAACTCAAGCTTCAGAGTAAGACAGACGTGGGCTTGAACGCTGGATCTGTCACTGACAGGTTGCGTGACCTTGGGTGTTTTTTTTAACCTCCCTGAACACTGGTTTCCCGCCTGTTATCTCTCGCAGAAAGTTGTGGTCAGGAATAAAGGGGATAATAGGTTTTAAGCTCTTAGCACAGTGCCAGGCACATCCTGAGGACTTGGCAGTCGGTACTTATTTATAAGATGATGAGGCTGGCCAGTGAGCTCACTTGGGAGAGCATGGTGCTGGTAACGCTGAGGTCACAGGTTCAAATCCCCCTACCAGCCAGCCGCCAAAAAAAAATAGATGATGCTGATCAGTAGGGGTTGGCTAGTAAGCTCACTTTGTCATCAGTAGCAGCTGCAGCAGTAGCATCCTTCTCTTCCTTGAGGCTGTGGGACTTCTCCTGGTGCGGGAGGTGGTTTTGGGGGACATGTCTGGAGGGTTTCCTCCTTCCCGCTCACACCTGATTTCTATTTCTAGGATCATCTCAACTTTTACTGTACTGGCAGCAGCCTGGGGAACTTGATCCTGTCAGTCAAGTGCGAGGAAGCCGAGGGGATTGAGTACCTTCGGATCATCCTCAGGTGGGGCTGCTGCACTGTTGGAGGCCACGCCTCTTCCAGGCGGGCTGCCAGGAGTGGTCAGGGACCCAGAAATACCCGTCTGACCAGTCTGGTCTGGGTGTGCTGGGGGAGGGGGGCGAGGGACAGGGGACAGATCTGCTGGAATCTTGGGGCTATGTTTGAAGTTGCCAGGCAGGGAGACCCAGCTGTTCCCACCAGCTGGCTGGCTATGGCAGTGAGCATGATATCCTGGTGTCAAGGTCACCTAGACCACAACCCTACCTGCCTCTCTTTATTGTGAGGGCCCATGGCTCTGAGGAAGATGGGAAGACAAAGTAGGGAAGGCTCAGGGTGGCTCATCCTGCTGAGACACAACTCCAAATCCCGGGAGAGGGTTAGCTGGAACGCTGCCTGTGGTGTACATCTAGCCGGGGAAGATAGATCCCAAAACATGTTACGTGTGCTGGGTTCTCTGAAATTGGAGCACTGATTTATCGCTGAAGCCAGGGCCCCTCTCTCTCTCGATTGTGACCTTCTCAAGGGCAGGAACTGGAACTGTTTGGTTCTGTTTCGTTCTACTAACTTGTTTTGTAAAACCTCCTTTGTGCCAGAAGCTGTGATAGGTACTGGGGATACAATGATGACTGAGACTTGGTCCCTGTTGTCTAAAGGCTTACAGTCTAGTGAGGGAGGAAAACAGAATTTTTTTGTGAATCAGGTATTATTTTAGTGGCACGCGCAGGATGCTATGGGAGCACGAAAGAGTCTGTGTTTTACTTATCTCTGTCCCTGGTGGGGGGTGAAGACAGGGAGGCCAGGTGCTGGGTACTTAGCAGAGTGCTATGAACCTGTCAAGTTCTCAGTCCGTATTTGTTGAATCTAGTTGGAAGTTCTTGAAGGTATTTGGAAAAGAGCAGTAACATTTTTTTCTGCCCACAATTTTTGATAAGTATGGGAGGGAATAAGGACACGTAATCCTGCTTAGGGAGAGATGGGGGTGGGGTTTGAGGGAGTTGTCAGCATCCATCCAGTCTTGGTTTGCTTTTTCTGTAAAGAAAGGAGGCAGTTTTCTTTACAGAAGTTCACCTGGCTAGAAATCATATTTGCAAGGCATGCAAGAGTCAATTAAATAGCGAGAGCCAATCTTCTGAGGGGTAATACCTGGATCCCATCTCCAAATGGGATTTCTAGTTAGACGAACCTCTGTAAGGAAAATTGCTTCTTCTTATAGTAAAAATCGGACCAAGACTGGGTAGAATTTCTTAGTAGGATGACAAGTGAAGACAAGGCTCTAACTCCCCTTTTAAAATTCTATTTCTTACCTGAAATGCTGCATCAGGACTGAAACCTGGAGAAAGATGCCAGGCATATAACACACGTTTTGATTTTTGTTTTTGTTTTTAATGGGGTAGTTAGGACTAAAGCATAGGTGATATTGAGAGTTGAACCCCAGCTCCGCTTCCTTAGAAAGCAGTGTAGTGTGGGAATATGTGACACTGGAGATTCTGGAAGAATTCTCTACTCTTTAGGAGTGAGAGATAGCTTTGGAATGGTCAGGGGACTTTCTACATAGGATTGTTTTTGTTGTTTTGGATCCGTGTTTGAAACCAGTGCCCTGGGGAGCCCAGGGGCAAGCTCAAATGTGCCTCTCTGGAATAGAAAGCCTGTGGGTGGGGTGGTAGAGAGAAACCATACACCAGCTAGGAAGTTGGACAGTCACATCATGTACTTGGAGTGATTGCCATGCCAAATTGGAAACCAGACATAAAAAATTGGCTCCATAGCTTAGCAGCTTTACCAGACACAAAGAAGAAATTATCCAGAGATGACATTCCCCTGCTGGCAGTGACTACCATCCCAGCTTCTTCCTCATTCCCCATAGGCTTCTGGATTATTTAATTGATATCCCACATTTATAACAACTAGCTCTCCAGCCTAAAGTCTGAGAAGAGTATTCTAACAGCCTCTGTATGTGCCGTGAGAACAGCCAAGAAGAATCTACCCACAGTTAGAAGACAAATAATAAGTCTGTGTAGATTTCTTTTTTTCAAGTTTGGGGATAAAGAAGAAGAAGAAAAAAGATAAAAACCTCAGAGGTCTATGAACGAAAAGATTCCATATCTAAAATGGCATAAACTAGATGGAGAAATAAGAGAGTTTTGAAAAGTATGTACTACAGAAAGCCAGGTAAAATTGAGATATTTGTTAACTTTGTATTTTCTTCAAACTTCTAGGAAAAAAAAAACACTATGAAAGAAAAGGCAAAAGAGAGAATAAGGCAACAGAATGAGATGAAAAAGTTGCTGGTAAAGTAAAGGAGATAATATAAGAAAACTAAAAATGTCCCAAAGGAATTTTAAATGCTTTGAGAAGCAGTAAAAATCAGAATCTACTTTGTAGAAAATGTAGTTAGTAATATGGAGAACAAGCTTAGGAAGCTCTCACGTAATTCAAATGAAAACACAACTTTAAAACATTGAGCGAGATTATGACAAGTATGGAGGATACTGAGCAGGAATTAAACATGTGGATAATTGATGTTCTTAAACTGATTGAAGACTTAAATCTGCAGATTAAAATGACTCACACATAACAGCCAAATTAATGA
The DNA here is from genome assembly GCF_027409185.1 of Cynocephalus volans. Lineage (NCBI taxonomy): Eukaryota > Metazoa > Chordata > Mammalia > Dermoptera > Cynocephalidae > Cynocephalus > Cynocephalus volans. The sequence goes on from NC_084469.1 coordinate 29,917,255, forward strand.
AAGGAAACTAATAGCTGGACATATTTTGATGAAGATTCAGTATTTCTTAGATATAAAATCACTAGTAGAAAAAAAAAATCCAAATAATAAAGGAAGACAAAGAAAACACACATATAGAAAAAGAAAATAAAGGAATCATAAATAAATAAATGTGATAGAAGTGAATACATATGTGATGGTAATAAATATAAGTGAATTAAATTCCATTATTATACAGCAAATATTCTCAGTTTGGGTCATTTCTCCAAAACAACCCCACAAACTAACTCCTTATATTTTATTAAAGAAAGTAACTCAGAATATTTAAAAAGAAAAGTATCAAGAAAAAGTTACATCAAATACAAAAAGAAAGCAGGGTTGGCAATATTAACACAGAAAAGTAGAATTCAAGGAAAAAGCAATCAGTGTGATAAAGAGGGCTATTATCCATTCATAAAAGGTAAAATCCACAATGAAGATATCTTATGAAGCTTTATATTGTTAGTAGCATATATTATAACATAGTGTATATATATATGCACATGTACGTAGTGATTAAAATATGGAGAAATTCACAGGATACAGTGGTAGTGGTAGATTTTTAACACGCTCATCACTTGATAGATCAATACAAGGGTAATATATAAAAGTGTATAGATAATCTCTTTAATATTATTTATGTCAATTATATATATTTATCTTTACATGTATCTGTTTTTATATCTAACAATCAAACATTGATCCTGTAACAGATTTCTGCTTCTTTATAAGTGCCTATGGGATATTTACGCAAATTGATGGCATGGTAGATCAGTGGTATTCTGTGGACCTGCTACATCAGAATAATCTTGGACCTTTAAAGCAAAGCACAGCAAAATGAAGCAAAACCCAAATACCCGCCCTCTCCCCAAACAAAAGCCCAGACTTTCAGGTTCTAACTCAACCATTTAAAACACACACACACACACACACACACACACACACACACACACACACACACACACACACACACACACCAGATGTAAAGATGTATAGAATATATAGAATATATATATAGAATATATATTCTCAGTTGTAATAGTTGTTGGAATTCAACGGGACAGTATCTTTAGGGTGTTGAAAAAAGAAAGAAAACAACCCTCTTAACCTAAAGTTCTATACCCAGAAAAACCATCAGCAAAGACAGAACTGTTTTCAGACATAAAAAAGTGAAGGGAATGTATCACTCACAGACTTTTCCTGAAAGATCACTAAAGGATGTATGTCAGGCAGAAGATGTACGTCTTGTAATTAAGAAGTGACAAGATGGAGCCTTGAACAGTCTAGCCACCAAAAAAAAAAAAAAAAAAGTGACAAGAAATAGGTAGAGTATGTTGATACACTTAATTACTAACTGGAAAAATTAAGTAATTTTTTACATGTTTAAAAGGAGGCTTGAGGAACCCGTGGCTCACTCGGGAGAGTGCGGCGCTGGGAGCGCCAAGGCTGCAGGTTCGGATCCTATATAGGGATGGCCGGTGCGCTCACTGGCTGAGCGCGGTGCAGGCGACACCAATCCAAGGGTCATGATCCCCTTACCGGTCACAAAATAAATAAATAAATAAATAAAAGGAAGCTTGAACTAAATTTATAAACAAAAGTAGCAAGGACAGTGGGAAGGGAAGAGTTCAGTGGATAAAACATACTTTATTGTTTCTCTTTTACCATCACCCCCCAGAGAGAGAGAACAAATTTAGTTTGTTGGAAAAAATATAAATAAGTGTATCGGAAGATATAGAAATACAATCTATAGCTCCCAAACTAGCAGAGGGATAAAAAGAAAGATAATAAAAAAGAAAAGAAAACAAAAAAACCCCACAACCTTTATTCAATTGAAGGCTGGAAAGGAGGAAAAAAAAAAAAAAGTGAAGAAAACACAGGGAATAGAAAATGTAAAATGATAGACTAGAAATAATTCCAAATATGGAAGTAATTATAATATGTATAAATAGGTTAAATTAGCCTATTAAAATATCAGACTATCAGACTGAATTAAAAATACAGCTGTATTCTTCTTGTAAGAGATATACCTGCAGAAAATGACATGGAAGGATTTAAAATAAAGGAATGGAAAAAGATACGCAGGGGGAATACTAACCAAGAAAGCTGGTGTAGCATTATTAATATCAGACAAAATAGAACTTCTGGAAAAAAAGCATTAGGGGTAAGGGGAGTACTGCTTTGTAACTTGGGAATGGTTCTTCCCCACTCCCCATGTTTCCTGCAGTGTGGAGGGAACGCTTTTGTGTCACACCCCTGCCTCTCTCCACCCTCTCTGACAGGTGTGTTTTGGAGCAAGAACTTGACACATAGAGCTGTGTTCTTTCCCCCTTTTCCTTTTGGAGCTAGATGTCCTCAGGGCGTTCTCCTTTGTGCCCCTGCACTGTCAGTCTCACCTGAGCAGCCCCCATGGGAGGGGGCTTGCCTCTGCCCAGCACTACCCATGACTGGGTGGGTAAGTTTGGCTAATTCGGGGGTTTAGTTATGAAGACCCATTTCTTCTTCATACTAAGGTAGGTGTTCCCAGTTGGTCTTTATCAGTAACAAAAGAGTTCTTTCGACTCCCAGCAGCCTTACTCTTTGTTGTTTGTTTGTTTGTTTACTTCTGAATTTGTTTAAAACATGGCAGGGAAAGATGCTTCTTACTGGGCCCCCTCAGAAGCCTCAGCTTACATGATGATAAACAGAACAGTCCACTCAGATCTAACAGTCATGAACTTGTGTATTTAATAACATAGTCTTGCATTTAAAAAAGCAAAAACGGACAGAAATAGAAGGAGAGAAATCCTTGCTTATAGTGGGATATTTCGATAATATCTCTCAGAAACTGATGAATTAAGCAGTCAAAAATTGCAAGGATATAGAAGATTTGAATAATGTAATTAACAAATGTGATCGAATGTATTCCTGCTTCCAACGAAAGAAAACAATACATTCTTTCAAGACCACATGGAATGTGAAGACAAAATATAAAAGGTCCATGTAACCAGGCTGGAGACTGAGCCAGAGCAGAAGCCCCTGGGGTCCTGAGACTGCGGGGCCGTAGGCGTCAGCCATTCCCACCACCGACTGCAACCAGGCCAGCAATGGAGCCAGCCCTGGGCCAGCCCTGCCCTGCCTTCCCCCTCCCCCGGCCCCTCCCCAACATCTTAGAATGTACTTATTAAAAAAAAAAAAATGTGTATATATATGAAACGTCTATATATTGAGTCAACAAATTTCAAATAATTACTATCATATAGATCATGTTCCCTGAATATAAGACAAATTACAAATCAACAATTAAAATACTGAAGGAAAAAAATGTCATATTTGGAAAGTTAATAGAAAAAAAAAAACCTTTGACTAACTCCTGGGCTAAATAGGAAATCACAAAAGACTTGACAAAATATTTAGATCCAAACGACAGGGAAAATACTACCTATCAAAATGTGTGGGATGCAGTTAAAGTGGTACTTAGATAGAGATGTATAGTTTTAAATGCAGTTGTAAAAAAGAAGAAATAAAATGAGTACGCATGCAGGTCAGGAAGTTAGAGAGAAAGCATAGTAGGAAAAACCCGGAAGAAAATAGAAGGAAGGAAATAAGACAATAACAAGCTAGTGGGGTAGAAAGCAAAAATAAAAATAGAGATGATCAACACAACCAAAAGCCATGTCTTTGAAAAGACTAATAAAATAGATAAAACTCCAGCCAAGACTGATTAAGGAAAACAGAGAAAAGATACAAACAGTATTACCGCAAGGAAGGGGGGACACAAGTACAAACAGAGATGAAGTCCTAAGAATACAAGAAACCTCTGTGTATCAGTGCATTTGATGGATAACTATATAGAAAAACATAAATTACCAAAATTGACTCAATCAGGAAAAAACCTAAACATTCACCACTGAAGAACTGAATTGGTAGCCAAAAATATTCTCCTATAAAAAACAACAGGCCGAGCGATGTCACAGATGTGTTTTAGCAGACCTTTAAGAACAGAAAAATCTCTATATTATACAAACTATTTCAAGGGATGACAAGCTACCCAATAATTTTACAAGGCTGAAATAACACCTTGGTATCAAAACCTGACAATGGAAGTACAGAAAAAAAAAAAGTAGGCCAGTGTTTCTTGTGAACATAGATACAAACATTTAAATAAAATATTAACAAATTAAATTCAGCAGATGTTAAAAATAATGCACCATAAGAAACAGGAGTTTAACCCATGGAATAAAAAGATGGCTCAATAGAATTGTAACCCACCAGGTTAACAGATTAAAAGCCATGTGATTATCTTAGCAGATTCAGAAAAGCATTCAGTAAAATTCAGCACTTTCATAATGTGCTAAATGAATCGGGAACAGGCTAAATTTAGACTCTCATGGTGAATCCCTTTATAAAGCAAATTCCATCCCATTCATTGTAAGTAAATCCAGTTTTCAAATATTAGATTTTCTTTTCATAAAGGTTCAATTGCATGTCAAAACCCACATACATCCAGAGGCTTTGCCCAATTCTTTGGGAGAACACAAAAAACCCACAAACAAACCAAAAAATGACAGGGCTCTTGAAGGTGACTACTTGCACTTCCCATTTTCAGTGGCAGACAGCTTTAACCAGTCCTGTTCTCTATGTATCTGCCTCCCCTGAGGTACCCAGGGTTCCATTTTTCCACCATTTGAGTGTGGCACCCGATGTGTGGGTGGGTGAAAAGAGGCAAATCTGACCCCAGGCACTTGAAGCAAGGGCCCCTGCGTGGCCTGCTCTCAGCTGCTTCCTCGTTGAGTGTTTCTTGCAGGTGCCCTTTTCTGATCCTCATCCCACGTGTGCAGGTCCAGACTGAAGACAGTGCATGAGCGGATCCCTTTGGCAGGACTGAGCAAGTTGCCCAGCGTCCCTCAGATTGCAAAGGTAAAAACCAACCCCTGAGAGAAGGCGGTGCCCCTTTTCAGCCCTGGGTTGGCGTCTGGCATGGGGGTGCAGGCTTGTCCTGGGTAGGCCCTCTGCTCTTTGGGGGGGGGGGCACTTTGCTCTTGACCCTTGACCCTGCATGGATGGTGGGGGGAGGGCTGTTGGCAGATGCCTTCATTGTCCCTGCCCCCTCCCTGGCTCATCCTCACTTCTGAGGCTGCCGGGAGAGCCAGGTAATCCAGAGTTTCTGCCCCCAAGCAGTTCACAGCTTGTTCAGGAGACAAGAGAAATGGAAAGACAGGGCTGAATATGGCGAGTGCTGTAGGACTTCAGAGGAGGGCTGAGGAGGGGGTGGCCAGGGAGCCTTCACAGCAGGAGAGAGGCCTGAGCCGGGCTGAAGGATGATCCGGACTGAGCGTCCCCTTAGCTGGTAGAGGGCCCCAGTCACTGCTTTGGGATGCTTGGCACCTGGGAACTGGGTCAGCAAAGTGGGGTGAGAAGGATGGTCAGCTGGCTTGGGTTGGACGCTCGCTCTGGGAGCAGGAATGCCAGGCAAGAATTGTGCCAAATACCTTTGGTGGAAGTTGGGGGGTGGATGGGTTTTAGGCATTGTCTTCAGGTCAGAACAGATACAAGTCTCAGGTTTCATCTTTCTGTCCCTCCTCTTACTTTATCAGGAAACCCCAGAAAGGTTAGTTGACATGCCTAGGCACACGTTGGTGAGCCACAGAGTCAGGACTCGAACCCAGGCCTCCTGACCCCGCCTGTCTTGCTCTCCCAGCTGCTTTCTCTTGGTGGGCAGAGGAGTCCATATGCATAAGGGCCGAGCCCGTGGCGCACTTGGAAGAGGAGTCCATATGCACTCTTATGGACGTGGTCCCTGAACTGTGTGTTTCTCTCCCTGTTCAGGCTTTCTGTGATGATGCAGTGGGGCTGAAATTCAACCCTGTCCTGTACCCCAAGGTGAGGACCTTCATGCTCCCCTTGCCCGTTATCTGGGGCCCTGCAGCTTGGCATGGATTTGCACATCTTTGGCTTTTGGGGGGATTCTCTGCATCTTGGGTTTTTTTTGTGCAGCCTCCATGATAAGCCTCCATATTCCCCTATCTCCCTACCTACCCCTTCACAAACTGGTCTGCTGGGAACCCATCCTTAGCCATCCTGGGTCTCTGGCCCAGCTGAGTCGGTCCCCAGCCTGTTGTGAGGGTGGAGAGGGTGGCAGTGTCATAGCTTCTCCACCCCATATGTACCTTCCTGAGACCAGTGCCAGGGTGGGGTGTGATGCCACCTATAGCTGGGGGACTGTGCAGAGGGAGTCTGCCATCATGGGGATGGGGGGTGTGGAAGGCAGAAACTTACTAGGAAGTAAAAGACCAGATAGGCTCCCCGTTGCCCATGTTACTGCAGTTCTGAGGCCTTGCAAACCCCTACTTGGCCTCAGTTAATAAACAGGCTGGTTCTCTGATGCTGTCCTTGGGATTGGTCTGATCTTGAGGCCAGTTCTGATATGGGAGTGTGGGTGGGGAGAGAAGCAATAATAACAAAACAAACCAACAAATCCACTCAAGAGCAATTATGGCATGACAGGGCTCAAATCACCCACAGACAGTGAACTGCCTGAAATTGGCCACAGGAGAAGACCCAGGGTACCGACTGCTTCTTTGTGAGCCGGCAGGGAGGGGACATGGAAGCAGAGGCGTGCTTCCGAGCTTCTGCTGTGGTCAGTGCTGTGGCGGCTGAGTCTTGCTGGGGCTGTTTCTATCTGTTCCCTGAGTCCCAACTCTGACAACCAGGAACCATGAGATGAAATGTCTGGTGGGGAAGAGAGGCCCCCATCCCGGCTGAGACATCCAGAACCCTCTGGAACAAATGCCTTAAATGTGGGCACGACACTCTTGGAAGTACCCGTTTATCCCTCTGCAGTGGTCGAACTGAGGGCAGAGTCCTCTGCTGCACAGAGCCTTTCTTCTCTCAGATCTAGCCTCTTCTTAGCAGTTTTACCATCTGTGGACATTCACCACTAATATGCTGAACTCTGAACGTTTTTCACCATTCAGACTGACCTCTCTTTTATAATTAAAGCTGAATTAGTGAGGTTTAACTAAACGTTAAAACTGCATCATAAAGGCCTAACTTAACTACAGGTTTGGCAGTTTTTGTTGTCAAATGACATTCGTTTGCATAGTTCTGTCTATAACTTGGAAAGCCCCTGGGCCTGGTAATAATGGGAGAGCAGCTGTATTTTCATGTTTTCTGCAGTTGAAGGACTGCTTAGTCCGGTTGGGATGTTAATCTGGCTGAGATGTGTGTGTGTTTTTTAAAAATCTGCAGTTTAGAACGTTCCTTGGAAGATCTCCATGGCCTGGTGCCTCTCCCTGGCGGGGCACCTGTTCCTCCTGTTTGACTCGTCCTGGGCAGGAGTGGAGGCTCCTTCCAGGGTCGGGCAGCAGCGCTCTCGCCGGGGCAGCTGGGAAGGGTCCCGTCTCCTCAGGCAGCTGAGAACCTCACAGAGATATACAGTGGGTGGCCACCAAACACGGGCCACGTATTCGAGTCAACGCATGGTGCTTTGTTTGCTCTTCCCCTAGCACAGCACATGGCTGAGGCCCTTCTGTTATTGCAGAAGGGATTCCAACAGCACCCAAATCTTTTCTTTCCCAATAAGCTGGTTCAGCTCTGATCTTTCTGGGGGGTTACATAGGTGATGGCGATCGCTGCTCTGTGCTCAGTGAGGTGCCTGACCTCACTGAATCTTCATAACCACATCTCTCTGTTTAACAGATGAGGAAACTGAGGCCCAGAGAAATTAAATGGCTCACTCAAAGCTACGTAGGTAAAAGCAGCAGATTGAAAACTAGAGTTTAGTGTTTTTGACTCCAGACATGAACTCTATGAAACGTAATGGAATATTGGATAGAACTGATAGGTTTTTTTTCTTTGCTGTTGTATTAGAGTGTGTTCCTCCTCAGAATGTTCTCGTTAGAGACCCCTCGTTTTATGGATAAGGAGATTGAAGTCTGGGCAGGAGTACTGACACGCTTAAAATTATAGTGCCGATTAGAGGAGGAGTTAGGACTAGAGTCATCCTTTTACCAGTTTTGGGGTTCTAGCCTCACTTTTTACACCACAGATAAAAGACTGGAGTAAAGTCAGTCTCCTGAGTCCTGCTGGACTCCTGTGCCCAAGCTTTGGCTGGCACATCTGGATAGGGATGGAGTGGATGTTGCAGAGGTTTGGTTCCTACTGGGGAAGCCCTGGTGCTGAGATCTAGCTAAGTCCTTGGGAGGTGCATCCCGACTGTCCCCTTGTTAGTCCCCTTTTCTCTTCCTTCATACGTGTGGATGTCTCATATGAGGGGACACCTTCTCTACCTAAATAGGTGTTCCTGCTTCCATTTTCTTCCTCACTTGCCTCCAAATTAAAGCTTTCATTTTTTTCTTCCCGTATTTTCCAGGCCTCTCAAATGATTGTGTCCTATGATGAGCACGATGTCAACAACACATTCAAATTTGGGGTCATTTATCAAAAAGCCAGGCAGGTAAGCACCGTGAATCCATACTGGCCACTATATCCTAAGGCTTCTCACCGAGGACTCTTTTTTCCTCCCCGACCCCAAGCACAGGAGCCCCGAACCAGGTTCTTAAACATTTCTGAATGCAACTCTCATATTTAAAGTATGAATTAGACTGGAGCTAGAAGAATATTCACAGAAGGCTACTCCTTGCAAAAAAGGCCTGCAAATCCTTTCAACGATGTAGTTTTTCATATAGCGTATTTTAATTCTTCCTGGCCACCTCAGCTTATATTTACCTGTGGGCCGTCAGTCACAAGAAAAATCTGATTAGGTAGAGGGACTGGATTAGCACAGCTGCTCTCTCCTTGCCCAACATTCTCCCTGCCAGCTGTGAATTATGTGTCCCCCACCCCCAGTGTCAGTGGTGTGCTGGATTGAATTGTGTGCATCCTTCCCCTACCTGTCTTCAGTGACATCATGTTAGTAGCTTGAAATCAGCCGTGGTGGAAGTATGAGTATTTATGCCATGGAAATTGGCAAACACCAGGGTTTCTATTTTCCTCCTATGGAGATCCAGTTGTTAAAAAAAACCTGCCAGCGCATCACTGATCACCCTCTTCCGTCTCTTTTTTAAAAAAAATTTAATTTATTTTATTTTATTACTATATAATGTAAATATTTTTTGTGGCCCTTTACCAATTTCCCCTTAAACACCGTCTTTCCTCCTCCTTTCCCACCTATGGTGTCCTTGGTTTCATTCTCTCCTTTAGAAAGTTCAGGGAATTATTGTGATATTCCCCTTTCCTCCCCTCCCCTCCCCTCCCCTCCCCTCCCCTCCCCTCCCCTCCCCTCCCCTCCCCTCCCCTCCCCTCCCCTCCCCTCCCCTTCCCTTCCCTTCTTTTGCTCCCACTTGTCAGTGAGGACATGTGGTATTCTTCTTTCTGTACCTGGCTTATTTCACTTAACATGATTTTCTCTCAGTTCATCCATGTTGTTGGGAATGGCAGAATGTCATCCCTTTTTATGGTAGAGTAGTATTCCATTGTGTGTGTGTACCACATTTTCCTTATCCAGTTGTCCATCGATAGACATTTAGGTTGGCCCCAACTCTTAGCTGTTGTAAATAGAGCTGTGATAAACGTGGCAGTGCAGGTATCCCTTCAACATGATGATTTCCATTCCTTTGGGTATATTCCCAGCAGCGGGATTCCTGGATCGTGTTCTCCTCTGTCTCTTGTAGCACTCACATGCTGCTTTGGAGTTACTTGGCCCAAACGATGTTTCTCAAAGTGTGTTCCATGAGTGCTAGTCTGGTGAGGTACTTTTTGAGCAAATGACTTGGGGAGGGAGTGTCACTTGTGTGGCAACATTTCAAAAGCTCAAAGAACCCCCAAGGTAAAGAGCTCTTTATACTTTTGTTGAACTCAGTGTTTCCCATCCTTTTTTGATCAGAATCTTCCCATCTTTTCTTCTTCTTTCCTACCATGAACATTTATTAACATCCCAAGCAGAGTGGTCGGCTGAGCACTGATGTCTCCTCACCTGGATTCTATGGTAGAAGGTTCCACACCCATTTTGTCTTTGTATCATCTAAGAGCCTAGCATAGTGACTTATATAAATACACTTAATTGTTATGTGAATTAATGAATGAATATAAATTATGGCCCTGCTAGTGATAAATGGCAGGTCAATAGTATCTTGATATTATCTATGTTTTTTTATATGATGGTGTTTTTCTTGGCTAGATGATAGTTGATTTCCTTGTCTAAAAATATTAGACCACAAAAGACATGTGTTTGCTTAAAAACACTCTAACTAGGTGAAATGTTTAGGATCTGAAAGACCAATACTGATGAATCTTATAATTTAAAGAGAGATTATTCAGGTAGCCACTCTAGTTATTTTCATGTATTATATTTTTATTTTATACAGCTCTGCTAATATAAACCCCCTAATTAAATTCTTTGCTTGTGAATTTTACCAAAGCAGATTTTATAAGGTGATTGCAATCCGTTGTTCCAGCAAAGTTATAATTATTGAACATTAACCATCCACCTCTGAGAAGGAGTCTGTGTGTTGTTTTTGTACCTGATGCTGCTGCGGGGGAAAAAGTCAGGAAGATAAAATTCTATTTTAAAAAAACTAGGCAGATTGTTGTTTTGCGAGCCTGCAGCTGGGGGACATTTAACATGAACATTTGCTGCATGGAAGCCCTGTGCTAGTCATTAGATATAAATAAGCCTCACCTAACTCCCCTGTTTGTCATGCACTGTGCTGAGCATACTGGGAGACAGAGTGATGACTAAGAGACCCCCTCCCTGAGTGCATGGTCAAGACCAAGGCCAGTATAAAAATAATGACAGTGCTCATACCAGGCTGGGTGTAAATCTTGGAAGAGAGGTGCACACCCCAGAACTTATGCTGAGTTGTTTTCCTAGTAGGAGATGGAGATTACCTGGAAGCGGCTGCTCTCTCACACTCTGGCCTCATGACCTGGGGCAAACAGGATGCTTGGCTGTAGTTGTAATGCTTTTGCGGCAAGCTGTAGATCAGGGATCAGCAAACTTTTCCTGTAAGGGCCAGATCGTATTTTAGACTTCATGGGCCTTGGGGTCTCTGTCACAGCCAATCAACTCCGCCTTTGCAGTGCAAAAGCAGCCACAGACAATATGTAAATGAGTTGGTCTGGCTGTGTTCCAATAAAACTTTATTTATGAAAACAGGCAGCAGGCCAGACATGGCCCACAGGCCATAGTTTGCTGACCCCTGCTAGAGAGCAGTGTTTCCCAAATTTCAGACATTCACAAAATACATTCAGGATCTGTATTATATTGTTTCTTCCACCATATCTCACTGTTACAATTTTCATCAGAGCTATATTATTAATTACTTAATATTTTCCTTAAAAAGTTTTTTAAGACTTAAATTCCTTTATTTTTAAAAGACATTTTTAATATTACTATTCTAACTGGAAAACCAGTATCACTTGTCATGAAATAGAAGGAATTCTAAAAAGAAATACTGTAAAAAACAAAGTTATTGAAAGAACTCTAGTAGATCCTGTTGCCTATCCCAGAACCTCAGCTCTGCTCTTTTTTGTTACAAAGGAGACATTAGGGAAGTATTAAAGAATCACCTATTGGAGACTTTCTCCTTCCAGTGATTGGACAATCTGGAGTTTCTTTGTGTGCTATCATTCGTTGCAGTCTATGTATGAGGGTACTTCAAAAAATTCATGGAAAGATTCATATCTTTTAATTCTGTTTTTCCATGAACTTTTTGAAGTACCTTTGTATGTTTGCAGAGCCTTCAGCTGTTTGGAGAGCTTTCAGCTGTTTGCAGATCCTGTCAGTGTTTGCAGAGCTTGCGACTTTTCAGCTTTTCTTTCTTTTCTAATTATTAAACTTTCTCTTTTTAGACATTTGTAGATTCATATACAATGGTAAGAAATAATGCAGAGAGATCCTCACGTACCTTTTGCCCAGTTTTCCCCAGAGGTAACGTCTTAGAAAACTATAGCACAATATCACAACCAGGATATTGATAGATACAAGCCACAAAACTTTGTCAGATTTCCTCAATTTTACATTTGTGTGTGTTGTATATTTTGTTGCATATAATTTTATCACGTGTCGGTTCCACAGTCAAGATGTAGAGGAATTCCATCAGCACAGGGGTCCCTTGTGTTGCCCTTTTATAACCACGTCACCTGCCAGTCCTTAACCACTTGCAACCACTAATCTCTAATTTCAAACACTTTTTTGTTTCAAATTGTTATAAAATGGAATCATACAGTATATCACCTTTTAGCACTGGCTTTTTTCTGCTCGACAGCATTCATCCAAATTCTTGAGTATGTCAACAGTTCGTTCCTTTTTATTGCTGAGTAGTATTCCATCCTGTCAATGTATCACTGTTTGTTTAACATTCACCCATTGAAGGACATCTAGTTGTTTCCAGTTTTGGGCTATTATGAATAAAGCTGCTATGAATATTTGTGTACAGGTTTTTGTGTGCACATAAGCTTTCATTTCTCTGAGATAAATGCTTAGGAGTGCAGTTGCTGGGTCGTATGGTAGTTATATGTTTGGTTTTGTAAGAAATTGCCAAAGTGTTTTCTAGAGTGGTCGTTCCCACCATCAGTGTATGAGTGACTCAGTTTCCCCACATCCTTGCCAGCATTTGATGTTGTTACTGTTTTTTATTTTACCCATTCTGATAAATGTGTAGTGATATGTCATTCTGTTTTTAATTTGAATTTCTCTAATGGCTGATGATGGTGAATATCTTTTCATGTCCTTATTTGCCATTTGTATGTCCTCTTAGGTGAAATGCCTGTTCATGTCTTTTGGACATATTCTAATTGGATTCTTTTAACTGTTGAGTTTTTAACTTTTTGTAACAGCTTTATTGAGGTATAATTCTCATACAATACAATTGATAATAGTATGGGAATTCTTTCTCAAGAAAGTCTACAATTCACTGGTTTGTGATATAATCAGAGTGGTACAATAATCATTACTATCTAATTCCAGAATATTTTCATCACCCCCCAAAGAAAACCTGTGCCCACTAGCGGTCACTCCCCATCTGCATTCTCTTTAGCTCCTGGCAACCACTAATGTACTTTCTGTTTCTATTCTGGACCTTTTGTAAGTGGAATCATATAATACGTGGCTTTCTTGTCTGGCTTCTTCCACTTAGCATAATGTTTTCAAGGTTCATCCATGTTGTAGCATGTATCAATACTTCATTCCTTATTTATTGCCAAATAATATTCCATTGTGTGGATATATCACATTTGTTTATCCACTCGTCAGTTAATGGACATTTGGGTTGTTTCCACTTTGGGGCTGTTATAAATAGTGCTGCTATTAACATTCATATACAAGTTTTTATGTGGACATATATTTTCATTTCTCTTGGGTATATAGCTAGGAGTGGAATTGCTGGGTCATATGGTAACTATGTTTAGCATTTTGAGGGACTACTAGATTGTTTTCCAAAGTGGATGCACCATTTTACATTTCCACGAGCATTGTATGAGGGTTCTGATTTCTCCATATCCTTACCAACATTTGTTATTGTCTTTCTTTTTTATTATAACCATCCCAGTGGGTATGAAGTGATATCTCATTGTGGTTTTCATTTCTGTAGAGTTTTGAGAGTTCGTGTGTGTGTGTGTGTGTGTGTGTTTGTTTGTGTGTGTGTGTGTGTGTGTGTATGTGTGTGTGTGTGTGTGTGTGTGTATTTTTTTTTTCTGGCAGCTGGGTAGTTTGGGGATCTGGCCAGCCTCTTTTTATGTATTTTTGAGACTAGTCCTTTGTCGGAAGTCCAATGATCAATTCTTCACATAAGGATTATGTTTTTGGTATCAAATCTAAGAGCCCTTTGCCTCAGCTTTGCCTTTCGGATTGACCAGCAGCCTTTGCCCACATAGAAAGTCTCCATTAACCAGCCCCGAAGACCAGCTCTGTCGAGGGAGCCTCCACTAGTCCTTCCTACAGTTGAGGACAGCTGTGGCCAGTGTGCTGGGTGATAGGGAGACAGGAAGAAAGGACCAGATACCTGGACAACCATGTTCCTTCCCTGGGCACCAAGAAGGCTTTTTCTAACTCCTGCCCCGTTCTTGACTCTCTTTCAGACCCTGGAGGAGGAGCTATTTGGGAATAATGAGGAGAGCCCAGCTTTCAAGGAGTTCTTGGACCTGCTGGGGGACACAGTCACACTGCAGGACTTCAAAGGGTGGGTTTTGGCAAAGCGATGGCTCCAGCTCCATTGGGGAGGCTCTAGAGGAAGGCGAGGAGCAGACAGCTCAGTCCTTGGGAGGAACATGTGAGAGTTAAAAAACACATGAGGAGCTTGGGACTGTTTTTCAGCATCTGATCAGCACTCACCTGCATTCCTCAGGAATCAGTGGTCCAAGCATAATACATCATGGCAGATTATCTGAGAGGCATTGACATTTGGCCCTAGGATGCGTGACGAAATTGCTCCCCTCAGCTTTGGCTTCTTAATTACACTTGGCTGAGACTGAGAGTGAAATGAGTCCACCTTCCCCATCACTTACCTGCCAGGCATTTGGGAAGGAGAATCCTGTGCAGTTTGCTGAGGTGGGGGGTGGGAGGGTGAGGTGGCAGGAATGATACGTTTTAGAAAATACACAGAGAGTAGATAATTTTGAGTTGATGCAAGTATAATAATCCCCTAGGCAGGAATCCATGCAACAGTTTATGGTTAAGTGGACAGAAAGAGAATATTGAGGCTATTGCTTGGTAAACTCTGGCCTTTGATTTTCCTTGGCAAAGGCAACATTTGGGAAGAGTTCAGACCCGGCCAGCCTGTTCTGTGCTTGGTGGCTGGCACATGACATGGCTGAGGGCCCTAGAATTCCCAACCCCAGCAGCCAAATTAACAGGAGCTCCTAATATCATGTGTGAAAGCACCTAGCCCAGTGCTTAGCATGCAGTAGGTGTTCAATAATTGCTTTCTTCCCGTGCTTCATCCTCTCCCCTTCTTCCTTCTTCTTGTTCCTTTCCCCTCTTCCTCCATCTTTTCCCCCTTTAGGGTCATCACTGCTGTCTGGAGTCAGTCACACCTGGGTTAAAATCCCAGCTCCACCACACAGAACTAATGCTCTATGACTTTGGACAAGTAATTTTACCTCAATAAGCCTCAGCTTCTTCACCTGTAAAAAGGGAGATAGAGATAGTCCCGACCCCCACTGTTGTTGGGGGTTAAAATAGATGATGCGTGTGAAGCCCCTAAGCTAGTGTCCCACACTGGTAGTCATTATTGTTACTGTTCTCAATTTTACCATCTTTCATTGACTTTGAGATACTGTCCTTATAAGATGCATCTTGATTTTGCAATGTTAAAATGTGAAAAGATGTGGGTCTTAGAATAGATGAAATAGAGTGTATGTAACCCAGAAGAATCCCAGTGATGATGTAATCCTATCACTTTATTTTATAGAGAAAGGAAACTGAGGCCTAGACAGATGAAGTGGTATGTCCAAGGTCACGTGCTGACTTAGCAGCAGAAGCAGGTCTAGAACCTGGAGCGCCTGACTCCCAGTCCAGTGTCCCTTCCACCGTGCTGGGCTGAGCACATTTTCTGGCTTGGATTATGGTGCTGGGGGACTGACATCCAGGCTCCATCCTATTTTGTTTTTTTAATGGAACCTGCATCTGCAGTCTCTTTCTCCGGCTGAAGAAAAAGATCCAAGACTGGCAGCCACATTGCTGTGAAGGCAGAAGGGACAGCTCCTGCAGAACCATCCAGTTCCTTAGTACTTTTCTTTCCTGCCTGTGAGGAGATAGCCAGAGAAGGGACCTCCCTGCATACCCCTGAGCTAGGTGCTGCCGTGGTTGGGCCTCTGTATCAGGGACTAGCTGGGTAGAAGTCAAGCATCTGTCACCTCTTCTGGATGATTCCTGATGCTCCTGTGGGACTTGCCACCATCCGACAGTCCTGGCTGTGGACTGAGGGCTTGGAGGTGACCTTGCAGACAGCAAAGGCCTGTGCCCAACCTTGGGGGCCACTGGCACCTGGGATGGGCATTTGTCTGGGATTGTGGATGGATGGGTTTTTTTCCTACATGACCATCCACTGTGGAGGGGACACAACCAAAGCTTGAAATGGAGGTTCTGCCTTTGTCTTTTAAATAATGGATTTACAGGTAGATGCCAGGGCTAGTCTGTGCGGAAGAACAGATCTCCTGGCTTGCCTGCTTCACACACCCTAATGGGCCCTCAGCTCTCCTGGGCCTGCCCATCCCTCCCTGCCGCATGTCTGTAGGGAAGGTTGCCCCGAGTTGCCCACTTTCCCTTACTCTCTTTCTCTCCCTGGCTCCTACCTGTTTCACTGGCAGTTTCCGAGGCGGCCTGGATGTGACCCATGGACAGACAGGGGTGGAATCAGTGTACACGACATTCCGGGACAGGGAGATCATGTTTCACGTCTCCACAAAGCTGCCGTTTACCGAGGGAGACGCCCAGCAGGTAACCTGGCTCGGGCGGGCTGTGGGAGCCCGGGGCGTGCGAGCTGAAGGCCCGCTGGTCTGACCCGCCTGGGGGACTGCGGCTCTCTTCCCCGTTTTCATGATCAAGAGGCCAGGCTGTTCAGCTGCGTAGTGTTGTCAAAGCCTGTTCTGTCGTGTTATCTTGCCAAGGCTGCAGCTTAGCAGCCCTGTGCAGGAGGCAGGGCGGGGCTCGTGGTGATTCACATATTGGCTGATGGGCAAACTGCAGCCCAGGGTGCCAATGAGAGGCAGAGCTGGGTGCAGAGTGGGGGGCCCTGATCCCATAGGGTAGGGTGGTGGTAAAGACAGCATGACGGGGTCTGCTGATGGGGGCCTGAGCCAGGTTTGCCACTTAGGGGTGTGCAGTGCTGGGCAAGCCAGTTAACTTTGTGGCCTCGTTCTTCTCATCTGTAAAATGGGAGTAACACCACCTACGTCAGAGGGTTGTTGTGAGGATTACGTAGGTTTCTGAATGTAGGGCTAGTACGATGCCTGACTTGTGTCTGGCTTCCTATATAACAGCTGTTCAGGATCCAGGCCACTGGTCTTTTTGCCATCCTTCCTGCCTCAGCGATGTAAAGCTGGTTATTGCATGAGAATCCTTGTCCCCACTCCCCTCCAGCTTTTCTAGTCTGTGGGCAGGAATTCAGCCTCTACCTGAACCGGGGAAACCTGGATGAGACCTCCCTTTCCAAGGTTTTCTTGCTCTCTTTCAAATTTGCTGCTCTGACAGCCATGCAGCTCTGGGGAAGAGCTCTGGCTCTTCTGGAACCAGCAGCTGATCCCTGGTGGTTGCAACACTGTTTGCCCCATGCCACTTTTTGCCCCTTTTCAGTCTCTGGGAAAATAAGAAAGGCAAGTGGGCCTTTGCCCAAATTCTGACCTATTTGTTTCTGAGCAGGGAACTGGGGAGGGAGCACAGATGTAAAATTGTAAACATTGTGCCTGGCTTCTTAGGAAAAAAGGAAATTTGGCAACCGATATTATGATTTGGCTCTGAAACAATTACTGAATGTTCCAGAAACAAATGGGAACAGGATTCCTTTTGTCTCCAAAGTGGGTTTTCTCCCAGCATCTCACCTTTAGTCTCTCTGTCCCCTCATGGTCCCCCTCACCTGCTGCCCCAGCCCGGGGCAGAGGCTTATTCTCTCGAGGCCTTTTCAGTCTCATGTATGTTAATTGGGAAGTATACCTCCACACAGAGTGTGGCTCTTAGCAGGGAAAGAATAAACATTAGTTTTCCCTTCCTGAGAAATGGGATGATGTGTGTGGAAAGTGAGACAATTTGTGGAAGAGTGCCCAGCACGGTGCTAGGTATATAGCAGGTGCTCAGTAAATAAGAAACTCAATGTGAAAGGGCTGAGCATAAGACCTGCATGCAGTAATTGCTTAATAAAGGAACAAATGCATAGGCAGCCACCTAGCCAGGACTTGGTGTACAGGAGAGGTTTCACATTTGAAATCATGCATGTGAATAGCCAGCATGGTTCCTGACACCCAGTAGGTGCCTGGTGACTGAGATTGCATGCAAAGCACCCAGCACTGCTTGGGATACTGAATGGGGGTTGGGTTCCCCCCTCCGCCCCACCTCCATCAAGCCAGGTGACTGTACCTCCCTAAATATGACTCTTCTCCCCTCTGGTAGAAGGACCCACCCCCTCATCCCTCTCATCCACATTTCCACCAAGATCCCCACCCCCATCTCCTCTTCCAGGAAGTCCACTTAGGTTGCTCCCGCCCCTCTGATTTGCCCTCGTCTCTATCCCCAGAGCTTTCAGGCACTTCTTGTGCAGCAGCTGATTTAGCACCTGGCTGGTGGCTTTGTTAACGTTCTCATGAGACTTCACCTGTGTTTGTGTTTCTCCTGGGTCAGTTACAGGCTCTACTAGGGCAAGACCCAGACTCACCTTGTAAGTACTCTCCCCAAGTCCTGAGTCATGGCCCTGCCCACTGTAGAGCTCAGTTAAGATGCTCATTAGACTCGACCTAACAACTTGGACCTCTTCTCTATTTTTTTCTTTTTGGTGGCTTCTAAAGATCGAAAGAAGGAGCTCCTTGGAGAGCTAGGTCTCAGAGTTCCAGGGTTTATGTATAAAGACAAAATAATAAGGAATTTCCTGTACAGACCTATTCTGTTTTCAGGATGTTCCTAACTGGCTTATGATGACTGAACACTTTTTGTTTAGCTCCAGAGAAAGAGACACATTGGCAATGACATTGTGGCCATCATCTTCCAAGAAGAAAATACACCGTTTGTCCCAGATATGATCGCCTCCAATTTCTTACATGCCTACATTGTTGTGCAGGCTGAGACCTCGGGCACAGAGACTCCATCCTACAAGGTAAGGAGAGAGCCTTGTTGGAGGAAGTGGTGGGCCCAGACACCTCACCACACTTTGTGGATTCAGTGATATCAGAGGACACTAGTTCTCAACAGTAATAGATTTTCCATGAGTTCTTAGGATTCTGGGATTTGGAGCTGGACTTGGTGGAAACCCCTTTCTGAGGTCTCATCCATCTTATTGCCTCTGGGCTCTGTGGCATCTAGGTCAAGCATTGAGAGGCCGTATTTGGAATCTGGAAATGCCATTTGTTAGAGTAAGGTAGAATTAGTGGACAGAAGAGAGAACTATCAGGAGAGGGGAGAGGAAGAAGGGAGGTAACAAACAAAGGAAAGAAAGAAAAAGGAGACGTGTTTATGGTGAGGGGGTGGAGAGGAGGGGCCTGGTAGACTCTGGTCCCTAGGGGAGCCCTCTGGTCTGGCTGTTCTGGACAAATGATCGATTCTAATATGAAGACTTCCAGGGAGGCAGGGAGTGCCAGCACCCAGGTCTAAGCCTGCCGACCAGTAAGTGGTCTGTCAGATTGGCTCAGCGTCCTCACGACTGCAGATGAGACGAAGATGGAGCAGACCACTGTCCTCGCTGCCCTCCCCTGCCCACTCTGAGGACTGGATCGCTGAACCTCTGCTCGTCTTTGCGAGAGACAGTCCCAAACTCTTGGGCAACAGTTTCTCTATATCACATTGGTCTAGGGGCAGGGGACCCAAAAGGGATAGACTGAGGCAGGGTTTTTAGGGTGAGTGTTAGACAGTCTCTGAACCCCCTGCAGATATGTGCAGAATGCTGAGTTTGTGTGCTTCTTTGTGTTTCCTGGGAAGAGAAGTCATAGCTCAAATTCTCAAAGGGCTTCCTTCTCCACAAACTGTTAGGAACCGCTGTTCTAAGGAAGAGGAAAAATGAGCCTGTCATTGCTAATGGGAAGCAATGAGGCCTGGAAATGTCTCCTATGTGATAACTTAGGTCGGTGCTGATTCCTGGGGTTTATTACGCTGTAGCACTTCGTGGCTGTCTTCTTGAAGTATCAGTTTTACTCAAAGACTTTGGGAAAAGAAAATGATGTTATGTAATTTGTTACATTAGGGCAAACCAAGATTAGGTGCAAAATTCCAATCAAATTTTATTTTATTTTATTCTTTTTAAATTTTCTTTTGTGAATATACATTGTGGCTGATTATTGCTCCCCATCACCAAAACCTCCCTCCCTTCTCCCCCCCTCCCCCCCAACAATGTCCTTTATGTTTGCTTGTCGTATCAACTTCAAGTAATTGTGGTTGTTATATCTTCTTCCCCCCCCCCCGGTTTTGTGTGTGTGTGTGTGTGTGTGTGTGTGTGTGTGTGTGTGTGTGTGTGTGAACTTATATATTAATTTTTAGCTCCCACCAATAAGTGAGAACATGTGGTATTTCTCTTTCTGTGCCTGACTTGTTTCACTTAATATAATTCTCTCAAGGTCCATCCATGTTGTTGCAAATGGCAGTATTTCATTCATTTTTATAGCTGAGTAGTATTCCATTGTGTAGATGTACCACATTTTCCGTATCCACTCATCTGATGATGGACATTTGGGCTGGTTCCAACTCTTGGCTATTGTAAAGAGTGCTGCGATGAACATTGGGGAACAGGTATACCTTCGACTTGATGATTTCCATTCCTCTGGGTATATTCCCAGCAGTGGGATAGCTGGGTCGTATGGTAGATCTATCTGCAGTTGTTTGAGGAACCTCCATACCATTTTCCATAGAGGCTGCACCATTTTGCAGTCCCACCAACAATGTATGAGAGTTCTTTTTTCTCCGCAACCTCGCCAGCATTTATTGTTCAGAGTCTTTTGGATTTTAGCCATCCTAACTGGGGTTAGATGGTATCTCAATGTGGTTTTGATTTGGATTTCCCGGATGCTGAGCATTTTTTCATATGTCTGTTGGCCATTCATATATCTTCCTTAGAGAAATGCGTACTTAGCTCTTTTGCCCATTTTTTAATTGGGTTGCTTGTTTTCTTCTTGTAAAGTTGTTTGAGTTCCTTATATATTCTGGATATTAATCCTTTGTCAGATGTATATTTTGCAAATATTTTCTCCCACTCTGTTGGTTGTCTTTTAACTCTTTTAATTGTTTCTTTTGCTGTGCAGAAGCTTTTTAGTTTGATATAATCCCATTTGTTTATTTTTCCTTTGGTTGCCCGTGCTTTTGGGGTCATATTCATGAAGTCTGTGTCCAGTCCTATTTCCTGAAGTGTTTCTCCTATGTTTTCTTTAAGAAGTTTTATTGTTTCAGGGTGTATATTTAAATCCTTAATCCATTTTGAGTTGATTTTAGTATATGGTGAGAGGTATGGATCTAGTTTCATTCTCCTGCATATGGATATCCAGTTATCCCAGCACCATTTGCTGAAGAGGCAGTCCCTTCCCCAGTGAATAGGCTTGGTGCCTTTGTCAAAGATCAGATGGCAGTAAGTGTGTGGGTTGATTTCTGGATTCTCTATTCTATTCCATTGATCAGTGTGTCTGTTTTTATGCCAGTACCATACTGTTTTGGTTATTATAGCTTTGTAGTATAGCTTAAAGTCAGGTAGTGTTATGCCTCCAGCTTTATTTTTTTTGCTCAGCATTGCTTTGGCTATGCATGGTCTTTTATTGTTCCATATAAATGTCTGGATAGTTCTTTCCATTTCTGAGAAAAATGTCTTTGGAATTTTGATGGGGATTGCACTGAATTTGTATATCACTTTGGGTAGTATGGACATTTTCACTACGTTGATTCTTCCAATCCAAGAGCATGGGATATCTTTCCATCTTCTTGTATCCTCTCTAATTTCTCTCAGCAGTGGTTTGTAGTTCTCATTATAGAGATTTTTCACATCCTTGGTTAACTCAATTCCTAAGTATTTTATTTTTTTGGTGGCTATTGTAAATGGGCAGGCTTTCTTGATTTCTCTTTCTCCATGTTCACTATTGGAGAAAAGAAATGCTACTGATTTTTGTGTGTTGATTTTGTATCCTGCTACTGTGCTGAAATCCTTTATCAAGTCCAACAGTTTTTTTGTAGAGGTTTTAGGCTGTTCGATATATAGGATCATGTCATCTGCAAACAGGGACAGTTTGACTTCATCTTTTCCAATCTGGATGCCCTTTATTTCCTTCTCTTCTCTGATTGCTCTGGCTAGTACTTCCAACACTATGTTGAATAGGAGTGGTGAGAGTGGGCATCCTTGTCTAGTTCCTGTTCTTAAAGGAAAAGCTTTCAGCTTTTCCCCATTCAGGATGATATTGGCAGTGGGTTTGTCATATATGGCTTTAATTATGTTGAGATACTTTCCCTCTATACCTAACTTATACAGGGTCTTTGTCATGAATGAGTGCTGAATTTTATCAAATACTTTTTCAGCATCTATAGAGATGACCATATGGTCCTTGTGTTTGACTTTATTAATATGGTGTATCACATATTTTGATTTGCGTATGTTGAACCAACCTTGCATCCCTGGGATGAATCCCACTTGATCGTGGTGAATAATTTTACGTATGTGTTGCTGTTTTCTGTTTGCTAGTATTTTAGTGAGGATTTTTGCATCTATATTCATCAAGGATATCGGCCTGTAGTTTTCTTTTTTGGTTATATCTTTTTTGATTCGTTGATCTTTTGAATTGTGTTTTGGTTTTCAATTTCATTCAGTTCTGCTCTGAACTTAATGATTTCTTTCCGTCTGCTAACTTTAGGTTTGGATTGTTCTTGTTTTTCTAGTTCTTTAAGGTGAAGTGTTAGGTTGTTCACTTGCCATCTTTCCATTCTTCTGAAGTGAGCGTTTAATGCAATAAATTTTCCCCTCAATACTGCTTTTGCAGTATCCCACAGGTTTTGGTATGATGTATCATTGTTTTCATTAGTTTCAATAAATTTTTTGATTTCCTGCTTGATTTCTTCTTGGACCCATATGTCATTAAGTAGAATGCTGTTTAATTTCCATGTGTTTGTATAGTTTCCAGAGTTTCATTTGTTATTAATTTCTAGTTTTAATCCATTGTGGTCTGAGAAGATACATGGGATAATTGCAATTTTTTTGAATTTATTGAGACTTGATTTGTGACCTAATATGTGATCTATCCTGGAGAATGATCCATGTGCTGATGAGAAGAATGAATATTCTGAGGTTGTTGGGTGGAATGTTCTGTAGATATCTGCCAAATCCAATTGGTCTAGAGTCTTGTTTAGATCTTCTGTTTCTCTACTGATTCTTTGCCTAGATGATCTGTCTAATATTGACAGTGGGGTGTTCAGGTCCCCTGCTATTATGGTATTAGTGTCTATTTCCTTCTTTAGGTCTAATAGAGTTTGTTTTATAAATCTGGCTGCTCCAACATTGGGTGCGTACATATTTATGATTGTTATGTCTTCTTGATGGATCAGTCCTTTTATCATTAAGTAGTGTCCTTCATTGTCTCTTTTTATGGTTTTTAGTTTAAGTCTATTTTGTCAGATATAAGAATAGCTACTCCAGCTCGTTTTTCTTTTCTGTTTGCACGGTAAATCTTTTTCCATCCTTTCACTCTTAGTCTATGTGAATCTTTATGGGTGAGGTGGGTCTCTTGTAGGCAGCATATAGTTGGGTCCTCCTTTTTGATCCAGTCAGCCAGTCTGTGTCTTTTGATTGGGGAATTTAAGCCTTTTACATTAAGAGTTGTTATTGAAAGGTGTTGATTTATTCCTAGCATTTTATTGGTTGTTTGGTTGTCTTAGGTGTCTTTTGTTCCTTGCTTTTTCATTTACTGTTTGGTTTCTGTGTTTGTTGGTTCCTTAGGTTGTAGATAGCGTTTTTGTTTGCTTGTTTTCTCTTCATGAGTGCCATTTTTATTATACTAGTGGGTATTGATTTTTCTTGGGTTTTTATGGCAGTGGTAGTTATTTTTCAGGAGCCAAATCCAGTACTCCCTTGAAGATTTCTTGTAAGGGTGGTCGTGTGGTAGTGAACTCCCGCAGTTTTTGTTTGTCTGAGAAATATACTATTTGCCCTTCATTTCGGAAGGATAGCCTTGCAGGGTAGAGTATTCTTGGCTGGCAATCTTTGTCTTTTAGTATTTTGAAAATATCATCCCATTCCTTTCTAGCTTTTAGGGTTTGTGATGAAAAGTCTGATGTTAGCCTGATTGGGGCTCCCTTATAGGTGATTTGACGCTTCTCTCTTGCAGCTTTTAAGATTCTCTCTTTGTCTCTGAGTTTTGCCAATTTGACTATGACATGTCTTGGAGAAGGCCTTTTTGGGTTGAATACGTTTGGAGATTGTTGAACTTCCTGGATCTGAAGATCTGTGATTTTTCCTATACCTGGGAAGTTTTCTGCCACTATTTTTTTGAATATGTTTTCAATGGAATCTCCATTTTCCTCCCCTTCTGGAATACCCATGACTCGGATATTTGATCGCTTAAGGTTGTCTGATATCTCTCTCAGATTTTCTTCAATGTCCTCGATTCTTTTTTCTTTCTTTTTGTCTGCTTGTGTTATTTCAAACAGCCCATCTTCAAGTTCAGAGGTTCTCTCTTCAACTTTGACAAGCCTGCTGGTTAAACTCTCTGTTGTGTTTTTTATTTCGCTGAATAACTTCTTCAGTTCAGCAAGTTCTGCTACATTTTTTTTCAGGACATTGATTTCCTTGTACATTTCCTCTTTCAGATCCTGTATACTTTTCCTCATTTCATCATGATGTCTAGCTGTGTTTTCTTGTATCTCATTCAGTTTCCTTAGAATTATCACTCGAAATTCCTTGTCAGTCATTTCAAGGGCTTCTTGTTCTATAGGATCTAGAGTTTGAGATTTATTAACTTTTAGTGGTGTACTTTCTTGATTTTTTGTATTTCTGGTATCTTTTTTTTGATGTTTATTCATTGTGGCAGGGGGTTTCATAGTCCACCGGTTTGAGACTAATGACTAACTAGGATGTTGCTGTGGTTGCCAATTTCGTATGGCTACCTCCGTGACTGCTCAGTTGGCCTCTAGTGCCTTGTGTGTGTGGTTGCCTTGGGTCTTGGGCTTCTCCGGGGAGCCACCTTTCTGGTCAGCTTGGACTCTGCTGGGCTGGTGGATCACGTACCACAGGGTGTGTGATCTCTGTTGAGCTTTCACTTCCTGTGCAGGACTTTTCCCTGTTCCGTGTGCTCTGGCCCAGGCTGTTGGATCGTGCAGTGGCGACCCCACAGGGTGTGTGATTTCTGTCGAGTCTCCGCCTCCCTGGCTGCACATCTCCCCACTCTGTGCTCACTGTGCTGGGCTGGGGCGTGTCTTATGCAACCCTCGTCTATCAGCTGGGCCTTCAAGACCCTGCTCGGCACCGCCTCACCCAGGAAGTCTACCAGGTTTCTGCTAGGCACAGACGACCGGTCGCTCTGGGTGCCTTTGTAGCACTGTGTAGATCTTTCTTGGGACTTGTTCACCTTTGTATCCCCCCGGCATAGACCGAATCTAGCGCCCACCTGCAGCCAGCTCTCTGGCAGGTTCAAGTGGACCTGGGAACTCTCCTACCACACTATTCCCAACCAGAAATTGGTTAGGCTTTTTTCCGAACTGGTGGCTGCAGAGATCGTATCTGCCTCCCAGTAAGAGGAAGATTACCGGGGGCCGGAGTCCAGGGTGTGGTGGAGTGACAGTCGGCCCGCCTGTACTTCCTTGCCCTCCCGACACTGGCCGGGGACGCCCCACTCCACCAGCCCCGCCTGAGAACCACGGAGGGAGAGGGAGGGGAGGCCGGCCCGCAGGCTCTGGAAAGCCCCGCGCCGGGCCAAGCAAGTGGTAAGGCTCAGTGACGGCCAAGCCGGGCGGAGCTGCCAGCACCTGGGAAAATGGAGGCAGCCCCGGGGAGGTGAGTGAACCGGTGATGCAGGCGGGAGCCGGGTGGGCGTCAGCCCCCCGTACAGGGCTGGGCCAGGGGTCACTCACAGGGCTGTGCCAGGTCGGGCGCTCACTTTCTGCCTCTGGTTTGTCGCCTTCCCCGTTTTTGGCTGCTGCCGCCTCGGGCTGTTCAGTCGCGGCGCGGCTTGGGCGCTCCCAGGAATCTTCTTTAATGCCGGCCTGAAACCTCGAATCCTGAATAGGGCAGCTGGCCACTTTCAGCACGGCCCCGGCCTCCGGGATCCTGTCTGCATCCACAGCAGCCCTGGTGCCGTGTTCCCTGTTTAGAGACTCGCTTTTGCAGCTAAGAAACAGTTCTTTTCCTGCTCCACACTTCAAAGCTGTTGCCTGTAAATGAGGCAGCCTCTCCTGCCGGGGGCAAAGTGGCGGTCAGCCCCCACGACCGGCCAGCAGCAGCGGTCCTCCCTTAAGAGATGGCAAGAGGAAGGTCCACAAGTTTCCCGGCTGCCTGAGGCCCAGTGGCCGCCTTTTCCACCTCAGTTACTCCGCGCCAACCGCCGCAGCCACCGCCATCTTGAAATGCCCCCTATCAAATTTTAAAACCAAATGTGAGGCTTCAAAAATATACTCACTGACAACAACAACAGAAACCCAAAAAACAACTCTCTCCTGTTGAGGTGAGGTGATTCCTTTACATTCCCATGTTCACGTTCATGCTCCTCTGGCTTTGAGCAATTTTAGGTGGAAAGGTGGAGAAGCCAGGGTGTGGGCATTTCCGAGAAGGCTACGGGATCACCTGCTTTGACTGAAATGTGCATTCACTTTCAAATAGCTGCTTGATTAATTTGTTGGTGGAAGCAGGTTTGCTCATTCAGTGCCTACTGTGTGCTGGGCACGATGCTGGGGTGGGACACGTGGAAGTGACACAGTGAAGGGGCAGAAGAGCCAGTGAATCAGTGCAGCCACTGGGCAGCTCATAGAGCCAACTGGTTCTAACAGCTGGTAGAGGTAGAAGACTACTGAGAAGGACCCCAAAATAAAGCTGTATGAGAGGAGGGCTCCCAGGCCCTGCCAGGCCGTCATCTGCATGTGGCTTGTCTGCTGGCAGAATGAGGCCTCTTGTGCATGTTTAGTATTTGCTTTTCATTCCTAATAGGAAATGGGTCTTGGCTAATTGGCTTCTCTGCTTTCCCAAGAGCTTCGTGGAATGGTGCGCCCATATGGAGAAAAATCAGAAACCCCAAAAAAGTACCACCCATCTCCAGCTTTGATGCTAGAAGTCTTTACCCAGTCTTCCAAACCGCAATCTGTGGTCTAGGGCCAAGCACTGTCCTCACAGAGGTGGTGAGAAGCAGAGAAGCAGGGCCCCTGGGAAGAGCGGGTCTCTGTTTCCGTCTGTGTGAAATGAGGAAGTTGGACGGGATGACCTGTGGGCCCCTTCCAGCCCTGACATCGTGTGGGAGGGTAAGGAGGAGTAGTTGAGAAAGAGGTTGTGTGTGGTTTCGGGGAACTCTGTGGTATTTCAGTTGCCCTTTATTAGGTGTAGTCATCAGGGAAAGTAAAAAAAAGCACTGGGCGACCATGGTTACACCTTACCTGGTGCTCGCTTGTGCCAGGCACTGTGCTAGGTTCTTAGAAGTGCAGTCTTCTTGAATCCTAACAAGCTGTAGGTGAGGCAGGGCCTCTCATTAGCCCTATTTTATAGGGAAGAAATTGAGGCTGAGGGTTTAAGTCACTTAAGGCCCAAGGCCACAAAACCAGGGAGCAGTGGAGCTGGAATTCCTGCCCAGGTATGGCTGTGGTCTTCATCACAGAGCTACCAGAGCAGGTGGAAAGTTGGCTCTACAAACTCTGGTGTGCAAGAAACGTCACATTGAATTATTTTTCAGAAATGAATTTAGTCTCCATCCTGGCAGATTGGAAGGAAATTCCAGGGTAGCTATCCCTGGGACTTCCTCCTCTCTCTCTGTGGTGTCACACTGCCCCAACTCCCGAAGTCCTGCAAAGGCTCCAGGAATCTTATGCAAAGCAGAACAGTGGGGAAGTCTTTGCAGTAGAATGCTCGGGAAGTCTTTGCCTGAACAACCCTCCATGGCCCTGAGGCTCCCAGACCACACTTGGATGTGGGAACTTTGTCAAGTTTTGAGCTCTCTGAGGCTCCCCACCTCCCCGGTGCATCCTGCACACCCCCAAGCTCCTTCCGCTTTCCAGCTTGAAGATGCTGTTCCCCAGAGTCACCTGCTCTGCCTCTCCCTCCAAGCTGTCCTGGAAGGCCCTCACTGAATTTAGAAAACAGGAAGGTAGGGTTGTGTTCAGGCAACTTCTGCTTTCAGTGCAGGGACCCAAATGTCCCCATGAGGAGGGCACAGCAAAGGTTTGGCCGCTGTGTTGGAATAGGGCCAGGAGAGGGAACACAATGAGGGTGGAAGATGAGTGGATGTCACAAGTAAGCATCCTGCCTCTGCATTTCTGATGTGGCTGCTACAGTGGGGGTGTCCAGCTGGGAGCCTCAGACAGATCTAAGAGCATGTGCATCAGCACAGACTACTCTAATGCAAACCTGAGAAGGAAGGGGGGTCTGGATGGGGGAGCTGGGCCTGCCCTCTGTCCTTTGTCCCAGGTGCCTGCAGTCAACAGCCTGTCTGTGGCCTTCCCACCGCTCCCTGCCCCAGATTCTGGCTCTGGGGGTAGAATTCTTGACTTGGGCCACCAGTGCCCAGTGGGTGGTGGTAGGGAATTATGTTCAGCAGCTGGAGCCTAGCAGAAAACCCTTCAGCCAAATGCACACCATTTGGTGACTCTGGGTACAATTTGGGCTGTGTAGACAGCCTTGAGCTTGGGGAGAGAAAGCCCATATTGACTGACTCTCTCCCTCTCCCTTCCCCACTGGACCCTGGCAGGGCCTTTCCTTGGCTTGGCTCCCAGCTGCCAGCTTGGCTCACCCGATCTGGCAGACTCTCTGCATCTGCCCTACTTCACAGGCCAGGGTGGCTGGCGATAAGCCAGGGCCGGGCTCACGTCAGCAGCCACCAGGGGAAGGGAGAGGGCAGAGTCTCCTGAGAGCCCTGCAGCCTCTCGGGCTGAGAACAAGTGAAACCAGGGCACCCCCATGCAGAGAGGAGATGGAGGTGTGGGGCCCGTCCCCAGCCTGGGAGACCCCCATGCAGAGGACCTGGATGCTCTCACTCCATAGTTCAGGCCTCACTCAAGCTGGCCAGAGGTGTGCCCTCCACCCTGAGCCTGGATGCCCCCCACCTCAATTCCCAGTCTGGGCCCCAGAGCTCTGTTAGTTGAAGCCTAACCCTGACTGGCTGTCCCTCTGTATGGGGACAGGGCCCAAAAGCTCCCAGGAACCTTGAGCTTCTGGTTCAGTAGGTTTGGGTGGGGCCCATGCAGTCAGTATTTATTTTTTAACACTTGAAGTGATTCTGATGTATGAGTCAGTGTGGTGGAAAAGAACCCAGGCTGGGCTGGGAGAAGTCTGGATTCTCTGTTCCTCTCTGTGGCTGATCACCTGCGTGACTTTGCTGTTCTCATTCTGTGTCTCTAGACATCTATTTCCTCATCAGTAAAACAGGGATGATCATTCGCGTTATGCTTCCTCCGTAGGATGAGCATGACTATCGAATGAGGTGATGAGGAAATGTTATAATGGGGTCCCAGGCTGCTCCTCAGCCCTGTCCAGTCATCTGGCCTAACTTGCTCGTGGCCCCCAAGAAAGCAGATGAGAGAATGCTGATGGCTCTGCACCATCCAGCCCCACTTCTAGGAACAGTGACTCAGGGCCTGTGTTGGCGATGCCCACAGGAGCATTTTATTTGTATTCTGGGAAGGGAGAAGCGGGGGAGTGTGGCTTCCCCAGGGCCAGCTCTCATCCCTTCCCTCCTGGCCCACACCGTGACTCTGTTTCATTCAGGTCTCTGTCACTGCAAGAGAAGATGTGCCCGCCT
Organism: Cynocephalus volans; assembly: GCF_027409185.1. Classification (NCBI taxonomy): domain Eukaryota; kingdom Metazoa; phylum Chordata; class Mammalia; order Dermoptera; family Cynocephalidae; genus Cynocephalus; species Cynocephalus volans. Next base: position 29,946,841 of record NC_084469.1, read on the forward strand.
TCGGCCCACCTCTGCCCAGCCCCCCTGTTTTCCAGAAGGTAAGAAACTCTTCTTTCTGCTCCTCTCACATCCCAGACCCCAGGTTTTAATACTTGTGTGGCAGTGGTTGGAGTGGGGCAAGAATTCGGGCTGGGAACATTAGAGAAGCCCTTTTGCCTCCTTGATGGAATCTCCTTACTTGGGGTCTCTCCTAATGCTGCCAGTCTGGCCCAGCACAGGGATCCTTGTTGGGGTGATTGATGCTGGGGTTGCCTTTCTGTGGAGAGAAGGGTTTTTATACTATGCTCTGGTTCTAGGAGACTTGGGTGAGAATTCCCTGCAGTCATGGAAGTGTCACTGTGGGTGTGGAGGGTTGCTTTCCATGTTGGCCTATTAGCAGGTGGGCTTGGCCAGGGCTAGAAACGATCAAATGTCAGAAGGAAGCTTTCAGGGGCTGTCCCTACACCCCCGGTTCTGCCTGCCTGTTACCGTGGCTGATGCCCTTTTGGCAATAGCCAAGGTTGGGAGAGTTCTGGGCCATCTTGTCTGTTCCAGGGCCCGGAGTTCAGGGAGTTTCTGCTCACCAAGCTCACCAACGCAGAGAACGCTTGCTGCAAGTCGGACAAGTTTGCGAAGCTGGAGGTGAGAGTGCAGTCGCTGAAGGTCTTCCTCCTGGCCCCTCTCCCAGGGGGCTGTTCTTGGGGGGAGCATAGTCTTTGCCCCTCTAAGCCCTCAGCCCTATGTGGATGCAGGAACCCTTTCTTCCTGTGGAAACTCCATCCAGACTTCAGGTCTAGTTAACCATTCACCAATCATTTATTGAACACCTACTGTGTGCCAGCCCTGGGATACAGGGATAAGCGAGACAGTCTCAGCCCTCATAGAGCTCACAGGCTAGTGGGAAGGGCCGTGACTAAAGAGTTATATTCAGTGTACCAGCAGTGGACCGTGGTGCAGCCAGCACTGCTCAGAGGACAGTGACAGCTTCTGCCTCTGGGGGACTGACGGGGTGTTCAGGGGAGGCCTCTTGGAGGTGGTGGCTCTTGAGCTGCCATATCTTGATATCTGATATACCTTTTGCCAAGAAGAAAGAGTGGAGGAGGGTTATTCCAGGCATGGGAAACAGCATGAGAAAAGGCCAGGCAGAATGCGAGCACGACTTTGTGCGGGAGCTCCTGAGGGTTTGGTATGGCTTGAGAAAAGGATTCACATGAGGCTGGAGTGGTGGGAGACTCAGCTGGAGATGCGGGTTGGGTCAGATCAAGAAGGGCTCTGAGCTAGAGGTGATGGGTGCTAATGTTCTCGGGCAGGAGAGTGATGCACTGGACTTGCATTTTAGAGGGATTACTCTGACAGTGGTGAGGGGATTGATTGGAGGGAAGGAGATGTGGCAAGGTGGCCAGTTAGAAGCTGTTAACAGGAGTCCAGGGGAGGTGATGAAGGACTTATGGTACAGGAGGAAATGGCTTAGGGTCAGAGTCAGGAAGACTTGGTGGACTCCTGGAAGTAGGAGTAGGGGGAAGTGGAATTGGAGGGTGACTCTTAGGCCTCTGGCTTGGGCTCTTCGATGACATAGGGACGACTGGGGGGCGAGTTCTTTTAGGACCTGCTGATGTGGAGGTCCCTGCACAGGCAGGGTTGCTGAAAGGGCTAGCCCTGGTCTGTGTGAGTGGTACCCCCTGGAGGCTGTATGCATGGCCCTGGATGACCACCTGGAGAGGAGCAGGGGGCAGCTGGGTACATGGATGTGGAGCTTGGGCAGAGATCTGGGCTGGGAGTCACTGGGGCAGAGTGGTGGAGGGATGGGTTGGCCCAGGGAGAAGGGACAGAGGGACGAGAGCAGGAGGCCGGGCTCGGAGCACTAGTGTTAACTGCAGCATTTGTGAGGGTGAAACCCAACCTGGCTGTAGGTTCACAGCATTGCCAGGATGTGGTTGGGCAGAATAGCATCCCTCAGGCCAGGTGTCTGGAACCCATGAGGAGAGGGCACATCATCTCTGCTCTTGGTGCTGTCTTCTCCACCCCCACCCTCCTCCCTTCCAGGACCGGACAAGGGCTGCCCTCCTGGACAACCTTCACGATGAGCTCCATACCCACACGCAGGCCATGCTGGGACTGGGGCCAGAGGAGGACAAGTTTGAGAATGGGGGCCATGGGGGATTCCTGGAGTCTTTTAAGGTATGGGCACAGAGTGACCGGGGGTTGCTATGGGAGGGAGGGATGGAGCAAAGAAAGGAGGCGGCCCAAGGTCCATGCGATCCTGACCCCAGAGCAATGATTCCTCCCAGCTGGTGGAGCACTGGAGGACCTGGCTGGGCTGGTGAGATGAAGTTACTGGCAAGTCCCTTTGGGCTTTGCGAAGGGAAGAACTCTCAACCTGAACAAACTGCTAAAGGAGGCAGAGAGCCCCCTGTCCCTGGAAGTATCAAGTGGAGCCTGAACAGCACTGAACGGGTGTGGGGAAGAGGAGGTCCCTCACCATGTGCTTGCAAAGCGCGTGTTGGTCCACACAGCACTTACATCCAGCATGTGATTTGAGCCTGGCTGTATCCTGTGCAGTTGGCCGAATGAGTCTTGTTATTTCCATTAACACTCAAGGGGACAGGCTGAGAGAGGCCACAGGACTGCTCAAGACCTTACACCTGCTTAGAGGTAGAGCCTTGTTTCAAACCCAGGCCTTTTGGTTCTTAGGTCAGTGTTCTGCTGGATTGCCCATTAGAGAGTGATTTATAAGCTGCCATTTGTAGGGTTAGGGTTAGACCTGCCTATATTCAAATCTCAGCTCTATGTGATCCTAGGCACAGTCTTTAATGTCTCTAAGCTACAGTTGCCTTGTCAACATCATGGATGATAAATAGGACCTCTGTTACAGAGTTGTGAGAATTCATTGAAATAATGCCTGCCAAGAAAAGTGCATTTTGCCTAGAATACGGCAAATGCTCAAAATTGTTAGCTGTTCTTGTTGTTTGTATAAAGTGAAAGCTTAACACACATTATCCCATCTTAAGCCTCACAACTACCCTCGTGCCCTCTGGGGAAGGTGATTATTCTGGGCATAATAATTTTGGTATAATAATTCATACCCAATTTTAATAATTATGAGTGTAGTTTTACATGTGAGGAAACTAAGACTCAGAGAGACTAATTTGTCCCAAGTCATTCAGCAGACAGAGTTGAATCCAGATCTGTTGGATTCCAAAGCCTGTGCTCTTAATGGCTATGTGATACTGCCTCCCCGTTTCCGACTAGATTAAGATTCCACCCATACTAGGTTGGGCCTGGGATCAATTCCTCACTGCCTGGCTGGACCGCAGAGAGTGGGGCATGTCTCTGCTGGCCCTAGTTGAGGCCAGCTGCTGAAATTCCTCACGGGGGTGGGAGGACGAACCAAACTGCGTGTCCAGGCTGGTGGGAGATTCCTGGGGCATCTGTTTTAGTCCTCATGGAGAGTGGCCACCAAGGAGAAATAGAACTTGACAGATCAAGATGGAAGGGAGATGAGGGAGAAGGGGAACAGGGGAGGAAAGGGGGGGCCAGGTCGGATAGTCCAGCTGAGAGAGGGGTGAACGTGAGACCTGGTCAGTGGTGAACAGGCGTGGGTCTGGGAAAGGCAGGTAAGAAGGGCCACTTAAAGGCCTTTGCAGGCTCTGGACTCTCACTTCTGGAGGCTCCGCCCTGCCTCATAGCAAGCATATCAAAATGCTTCACACCCCACAGTAAGTGTAATTTATATACAACTGTAAGAGCTGAGCTGCAGTTGACCAACGTGACGTTACATTTCATAGACATTTAATGAAGCATTTGTTCCTTTGAGTTTTGCAGATTTCTTTCTGTATTTTGGAGTTAATTGTTTTTCAGGTTTCAAATAGTTTTATATCCTGGGGAAGCTTGTAGGTTGTGGATACGCTGCCCATGGTGACCCATGGATGGGATGGCACGGCAGCTAAATATAGAGGGCAGGTCTAAAGGAGAGTGGCTTAAGGCCATATTGTTCAATCCCTTGCCTCTGGTGGGAGTAACAGTTGATCTGTGTTTGGCTCCTGGGGGTCTGATATATTCCCAAAGGGGTTTCCAAGAGAGGAGATGCTTCCAGATTTTATCATAATTCGTCTTTGACCCAATAATCCAGGGAACTCTTTTTCCACCTTAAATCCTCACCACTGTAGGTTGAAGCCAGACCTCCTGCTTCCTTCTGCTCTCATGCCTGTCTCCGGGTAGTGCTGAGGGGACTGTCACAGTCAGTCACACAGAGGAGGCCTGCAGAGCTCTGACGACTGTGGTCAGCTTATTTGTCCTCCCAGCTGGGGAACACACATTCTTTTGCCCTGTCCCTTTCATCTTGCCCTCATGTCTCCTGTCGGGGAGGCCTGAGCTGGGGCCAGGCCAGTCTCAGTGACACACTGCCCGGTGGCCTGGGGGATTCTGATATTTGGGCCGTGCCTGTGGCCAGGCCTATAGGTCTGGCCCAGCTCAGGAAATCGTCCCTGATTTTGGTATTTCTTCCTGGGTGCCTTGGATGATGTTCAAATTATTGGCATTCCTCATGGAGTTCACCCAGACCTCCACAGGATCCCTCTTGAAAGAAGAGGTGCCTGAAATGATTTCAGGAAGAAAAGTCATGTGTTATATCTCCTTCCCATCACAGTTCTCATCTTAGAGGCAGGTGGAACATAGCAGAATTCTCAGGGCTGAAAGCAATCTCACCTGTCTGCCCCCTCGCCTCTGGTGAGCTGGTTCTTCCCCCACCCCAGAGCACAGTGACCCTGTGACCATCCCCGGGGGAGCAGTCCCACTGGTGTCCCAGGCGGTGCTGCCTGCGGCTCACACTACTCAGGATAGTTCTTCACACCTCGCTTCAGTTCTGCCGGCTCTAATCGAAGATCTTCTTCCACGAGGCACAGAACTGTTGGTTTATGTATATCTAGACCTGCTTTTCAAACTGAGCTGCTCGGAGATATTCTCAGGAATCTGCCAGTTCTACAAACACTTTTAAAGTTTGCATTTCCTCTTAGATCATGATCTAAAAAATATAAATTTCCAGTTATAAAGAGTAAATGTTTGCAGCGGTAACTCCTGATGAAAAGTTGTATCTGTGGAATAAGCAGGTTAGGCATGAAGCTGGCACTGCAGATGTAGTGCATGGGACACTGGTGTTGGGGATTGGGGACGTATTCTTGGGAGTCTTGCAAGAACATTTTTCTTCATAAAGGAGCTGTACATTATTCACTTTTGAAAGAGATTAATCTCTAGACTATTATTCTCAAATGCCACTCTCAGCCACTGCCAGCTGTTGACAAGGTTTTTGTTGGTTCATAATGAAATGAAAAGAAAAAGTGACAGTACTCGATGCAGCCACATCATATAGACATAAAGCACGTGTGTCGCATTTTGAGAAATGTGGAGCTAGCCCCCTCTTCCAGTGACCTCATCATACGGATGCAGGAATGGAGGACCAGGGAGAAAGCCACCTAATTGCCCCAGAACACAGACCACAGCAAGCAGGGAGCTGTCAGGTCAATTTCTCCCGGCCTTTGAGGGACTGTGATAGCTAATGCATTGGTCTGACGTGACCCCTAGTGGCAGGAGAGGAGCACCAGGCTGCAGATAACCCCAGCAAAGTCTCTGTGGCCCCACGGTAACCCGCAGGCAGGGGCAGCTGGGCAGCGCCAGCCATGGTGGGTGGAGTCCCCAGTCTTTGGCATCTCTGCCCTTCCTTTTCCTCCTGAGACAGGAGGCTGTGATATCAGGATGGCACTGCTGCCTGTGGGGGTCTCAGAAAGAGCTCAGGCCTTGTGCTTGGTTGGAGCCATAGTGGGTGGGAGTAGAGATGTCAGCTTTGTCCTGTTTTTGTTCTACTGGAGGAACAGACGACTCTGTGCTGGACCTCAAAGTACTCCCTTATTAGAACCACCTCAGCAGGCAAGAAGTGAACATCTTTGTCTCCAAGGGCCCTGCCTTTGTTACTTGCCTGGTTCACATAGGCATGTCCCCCTTGGCACCCTTCTCCTTGCTCTGTGTCCCTTGATTTGAGTTGTTAAATTGAAACAAATCACAAAACCCACTTGTTAAGAGGTGAGGGGGGTGGTGGCAGAGAAGGGAATTGCTCCCTCTGTGATGCTAACTGGTGCTCAAAGCCCCGCTGAAATGAAGTGACAAAAGCAGATAATGAGAAAGCAGATAGAGCGAAAAGCCATCTGTTTTCTCACCCCCAAAGGGGAACCTGTTCATAGGTGATTAGTGAGGTACACAGAGGACTGGGAAACCTGGCCACTGAGGGTTGTTGATGGAACCGGAGATGACTGGCGAGGAGGAGAGCAGACTGAGGAGGGTCTGTGTGAAATGATGGCGTAGACTAGTCTAAGACTCCAAGGTCTGGAAATGGTAAGATTTCAGGTTGGCGTGCAGAACTTTGCCAAGGTCAGGTTGTCCACCACTAGAACAGGTAGCCTTGAAAATAACAAGTGGCCTGACCCTGGAGGATTCAAGCAGAGGAGAGAGGAACTTTGCAGGGCAGGTACAAGGGGCTGAGAGGGAGACAGCACAGGTGGTCCCTGTGGTCCCTGGAGACCTCCTAGTGACGATACAAAGCCTTCGTGTGCCTGTCCCTCTCTCGCCTGCCTCCCTCTTTCCTGCCGTGGCCTTCCTTTCTCTTCTTTACCCTTGATGAACTCTTCTGCCCAGTTTGAGAAGGCTAGTGCTTCTGTCCAGCTCTATATCCAGCTCTACGTTCATCCAAATGAAGCATTATTTTAGGGCTTAGAGGTAGCCATCACCCCCCTAAGAGCTGGGGAGGACAGCTGACCCTGAGCAGGCAGTCTCATGCCAGGTGGAGGTCATACACTGTCTCATATCATCCTCACAACAGCTGTTCACAACAGGGACATCACAGCATTGTACAGACAGAGACTGCATCTCAGAGAGGTTCATGCACCCAGCCACGGGAAGAACCGCATTCAGCTCCTTCCTGTTTGCTTTGGGCAGGAGACTGCCACTCTGCACTCCCCGGAGTTACCCGTGAGCCCTTGTGTCTTTGTGTAAGAGTCTCGCCGACTCTGACAGCAGCACCAGGGGTATTTGAGGAGATGGTGTCTTCCCTGGGATCTAGGGACCCTTTTGTCTGGCCCCCAGGGTCCTGGATTTGGGTCCTGGCTCCATATCTTACCTGCTGTGTGGCCTTGGTTGCCATTTGCCTTTCAAAACATTTTCTATCCAATGCCTGTCCCATTTTTATCATGTATGTGAAGCTCATTAGACCAGATGCCATCACACAGGGCTTATTATCCACATTGAATCCTTTCTGGGAAAGAGACAGTGAGAAATATATCAGAACATAAACAATTACTTTGAAATGTCATTGTTGATGATGATAGTGGTGGTGGCAACACATGAGGCACCAGATGAAAGTAAAGACACTGATTTATGGAGCACTTAACTCATCTAAGGAAGCTCGCTATTCATCCAGAGACGCCTCAGTTTTCCAAAAGGTTCATGACTCTGTAATGCTTGGGTGATGCAGTGGTAGGACCTGCTGGCTGTTTTAACTATGTTGCGGGAAAGCTGTTGCTATGTCATTCTGTTCTGTGGTGTCGAGAGGGAAAGAGATCATGTCCCTCAATAGGCATCTTTGACTCAGATGAGAGGGGCCAGATGACATCAGGGGCACGAGGCTCCTGGGCTCCATGCCTCCTTCTTAGTAGGTAATCTCGGGGGGCTGTCATATTTACAAAAGCCCTTCCTGAGTTGGCTTCCTTTGTCAGAATAGAAAGGCAGGCAGCATGGGGTCCTTTATCATTCCAAAATGTGGAGAATTCCTGGCCTTGGGTGACCCCAGGGAGACCTGCTATTTGGGTTGGGAGCAGTATTCATGCTGTTTTCCTGGGACCATCTTGCTGCAGAATGAGCTCTTTCCTCGATGCCTCCAGGGAGGGAAGGGGCTTCACTCTTCCATATGAGACCATCTGTAGGTTGGCGTGTGGGACATAAGATGACATGTGTTTGTGTGTGCATGGGTATGAATCCAGAGAGGCAAGGAGCAGGGTCCACAAATGAATCTTCTGCATCAGTTTTCTGAAGCTGGGGTTCTGAGAATACCCTACTTTGACTGGCTCACACCATTGCTAAGGAAAATCCATTAGCTCACATAACAAGACCCAGGTGACTCATAGTTCAATTGCTCATTGGCACCCAGGTTCTTTCCGTCTTTCCTCTCTACCATCTTTGGCTTGTCAGCTTTGACCCTCAGGCTTGGCCCCTCACAGCCCCAAGACGGCTACTGTGGTTACAGGTGCAGACGTGCCACATCTCTTTTGGAAATCATTGAGGGAACCTTTCTCCAAAGCCTCCAGCAGACATCCCCTCATGTTCCACGGGCAAGGGGATGGGTTAAGTGACCATCTTAGACTGATTATGACTTACTACTCCTGCATCCCATGGAGGAGGAGGAGACATTGGACTAGAAAGGGTGTGTGGGAGATGGTACTTGTATGTGAGCAGCTGATAATATCCATGTGCAGGAGTCTTTGCCCTGGGGGGCCCTGGACAACTAAGTAATGCAGAGGGAGCGCCCCACAGGCCCTGGGTCTTTTAGCATTGCGCCAGTCTTAGGAATATCTCTGGGGCATTCTTTGGAGGCGGGTGCTGGGCCTCACACCTCTTTGACCTCCCTTCTGCAGTTCTTCCAGTTCCTGGTACAGCGCTGGGCACACGGGAAGCATGCAACGGATGCTTATTTACAATAAGCGGAGCTACATTTATCAGACTTATGATGTGCCAGGCTCTTTCCTAAGAGCTTTATATGTATTCTTACGACAACCTCATGGTGTAGCTAGCGGGTGGTGGAGGGGGGAGCCCAGATATGAATCCTAGCAGTGCAGCCCTAAAGCTTTTGTGCTTTTGACTGCTCAGTTGCATTGCCGCCTGGCCACATTATTGAGTGACCAGAGAAATGATCACAGGGAAGTGATGCAAAGGTTGGGGGCTCACTGGAGAGAAACTCCTCTTCCTAGAGCGCTCACATCATCTTCGAAGGCCTCAGGAGCCAGAGAGAGAACCATTCATGCGTAGCCAGGATCCTCTAAGGCTTCACTTGCTCGGAGGTCCCCCCGCAGGTCGAGTTGAGCTCTGCCTCGCTGTTCTGTTTCCCTTTGGTCCAGTCCAGAGCACTGCAGCCCTGTAGAGCAGCCTGAGGGGCTGGTTGTCAATACCATAGGCTCGGCAATCTTGGTTTTTAGCTGCTGTTCTTGTTCTCACATGTACTTTCACAAACACATCACAGTCCTGGTTGTCCTCTCCTGGATACTTCTTCCTTTGCCAACATGCACTTTGCTGGCCCTGAGTGGGCATGAGGCTCTTCGTGGCCTGAGCAGCCCTTTGCCCGAGACCTTGCAACTCTGCCGAGTCTGAGTGTGCATCTCCTCTTTCCACAGCTGCATCAGAACATGGGCTTGTAACCCAAGTGCATCCTGAGCCCTGCAGGTGTGAGGGATGGTTAGAGCGTGGCTTGGTGCAGGGATGAGTAAGAGCTCCTCGTATGGTCTCTGCAAAGGCGGGTGTAGTCCAAATTACACAGAGCACACTCTGGGAAGGCAGCAGAAGGGCCAGCCAGTGTGCAAATATAGAAGGAAGCTTAGTTTTCTGGAAAAAAGAGTCAAGGCACCCAACAGTGTTTAATCCCTACCCCAATCCTACATGGAACATATAATTCCCATTTTATAGATGAGGGAGCTGTAGCTTAGAGAGGCTGGTAATGAGACCCGTGTTCCACAGTTTTGGTGAACTCCAGCCCTCACTTTCCTTACCTGTAGGATGAAGATAAAAACCTTTGTCCACTGTGCAGGGGAGCTGGAGCACTGACCCCTCAGCATCTCCCTGCCCAGTGTCCTGCTGTGCCTCTGCCCATGTCCAGAACATAGGACAGAACATGGGAAAATTCTCTGTAAACTGTAGTGGTGGTAGTGTGGGCCTCTGTAACTGTGTGTGTGTGCACATGTGCACAGGGGCTGTGTCTGCAGACCCCACAAAGAGGGCAAGGTCATCCAGAGGGACCAGGTCCTGACTCTCAAACCCTTGTCATCTCTCCCACCCCCAATCTCCTCACAGAGGGCCATCCGTGTTCGTAGCCACTCCATGGAGACCATGGTGGGCAGCCAGAAGAAGCAGCACAGTGGGGGTATCCCTGGCAGCCTCAGCGGGGGCATCTCCCACAACAGCATGGAGGTTACCAAGACTACCTTCTCGGTGAGTGCCGGCAGGCCCTGGAGCAATATGTGGGGTTTAGGGAGGGTCCCCCAGACCTATGGAGGAAGGGTACTCCCACTCAGGCTTGGGCTAGGTGGCGAGAGCAGGGCAGGCTGGATGAAGCAGGGAAACAGGCTGCTTGGGGGCTGACCCTAGCAGGGTGACCTCTGAAAACGGTCCTTTATTGATTGAAAACTGAAAAAAAAAAAACAAACAAAAAAACAAAAAAAGAAAATGGGCCTTTGGAGCCTCCATCCCAGGCAGCACCTTGGGGTGGGCCAGACCAGGTGCCCTCTTGTTCTGTTCTCTGAGTTTCCTGACAACTGGGCCCCCTCCTTGGGGCTAGCCCTACAAAATGGTCCTGGGGTGTGTTTCTCTGCTCAGGGGCTTGGGACTCATAGTTGTGAGAGGGGTATACTTGCTTTGTCATAAATGATAGCAGTAGCCACCCCCAGCTTGCTGTGCATCAGGCACTGAGCGAGGTAATTCAGGGACAAGATCTCACCTGATGTCTGTAACAGCTGCCGGAGGTAGGTACTGGTGTGTTCTCCAGTCTTTGATGAAAAGGAGGTCCGGAGGGGTTAAGTAATTTGCTAAAGGTCACGTAGCTAAGCCGAAGAGCTGGAATTTGAATGCAGGCCTTCCTGGTCCAAACTCTATGCTCTTCACCACTGTATACAATTCCCAAGGAAAGAGGGCCCTGCAGGTTTCGGCCTGGTTGACTCGCACCAGGGACCGCGATGTGAGGTAACCACATAGTCTTTTTGTAAAGCAAAGTGGCTTTGGACTTGTACAGACGGGTTTCCTCTTCTTTTTTTTTTTTTTTTTGACATCTGGCTGGTACGGAGATCTGAACCCTTGACCTGGATGTTACCAACATCATGCTCGAACTGACTGAGCTAACTGGCCAGCCTTCTTTTTTTAAATAGCAGTACAGACCCACCATGATACTAATGATTAGTATTATAATGGCCTTGCATAATGAATTTCATATTCCAGATATGTTCATAGCTGTTATCTTGTTTCCCCCAGAAGGTCCATGAAGTGAGCAGAGCAGGGCACTTACCTCCATTCTGAGGATGGGGAGATTGAGGCCCAGAGAGTCTCACCGTTTGCCCAAGGTTGCATAGCATGTGCATGGCAGAAATTGGGTCTGGCTTAGAGGCCTAGTGGTCTCTAAAGTTTGGCTCCAGACTCCTGTCTCCCTTTCCTCAAACTCCCACCACCCCACTGTCCCCCTGTGAGGCCAGACAACTGTCCGAAGTGGGAACCTGCCTGGGTTGGCGCCCCCCGTCTGTCAGTGCATGTGAACCTGGCTCTGTAGCTCTCATTCTGTCTTGTTATTGTGACACTTGCCTGGGTGGTGGTACCATCCCCTGAGCGAGAACATGAGGACAAGCGTCCATTTATTTGTGGACAGTGGGTGGAGAGTGAGAGCCCTGGGTTCTTGGCCTCATCCTGCCGATGACTTGCCAGATGACCTTGGCAAAATCCCCCCACCTCTCTGGTCCTCAGCTTCCTCATGGGTAAAGTGAGAGGTCGAGCCAGGTCACTGCAAGGGCTCTCTGGCTTTGTGGCTCTCGGTCTATGACCCCCTGAGTCATCCTGATCTTCTCCATATGTGGGGCTCCCCTTTGGGTGGCCCTAACCCTGTGTTCCTCCAAGAGTTCTGGTCTTTGGTGGGTCATTAGCTGGGGCCCAGGGCTTGGCTTAAGAGCACAGAAGAGGCTGCAAGAGGCTTGAGTGTCAGGGTCTCAGCTCCTGTTCCATAGATCCCAACCTTCCTAGCAGTCTTGCTTTTTTCTGGGGTCTCCTTCAGACCAGGAGCCATTTGTAGACCAGGCAGGGTGATGAAGGGAAGGAGATCTGGGTTTGGGGTGTAAGCACTCATTTTGGTGGTTTCATTGGCAGCCTCCAGTGGCGGTGGCAGTGGTGAAGAACCAGTCACGGAGTCCCATCAAGCGGCGGTCGGGGCTCTTCCCCCGCCTGCACACAGGCTCTGAAGGCCAGGGGGACAGCCGGACAAGATGGTAACTGTTGGGGGCCCCCAGCCACCCCCACTGTGGGGTTTGTCAACTCTTCCCACTGCTACAGCTGTGAGATGCCCAACTTTGGGGAGAGCATTGCTTAGCTTTGGGAGACAGCTTCCCCCTAATCCTAATCCCCTAATCCCAGCCCACTTCAGGCACCTGCATGTTCCTGTCACTCCCTCCTCTGAGGCTGATTTGGCCAGTCTCTGCACGGGACTTTTCCAAAGTTGTTTTTGTAGCATTTTGACCTATGCTAGAAACATTGCTTGGGTTCTTCTGTCTTTGCCTTCTCTTTCGATACTTATTCAAATGTCTCCTCTTGTAAAAGTCTTCTCTGATTCTGCCAGGCAGAGTTAATTGAACCTTCCTTTGGACTTCTAGAATGTTCTTTTGGACTTCTAGGATGTTCTGTGCTGCTTTTTGTTTTTAAAGCAACTCTCATATTACACTGTTTCACCTGCTCTTGCTGTCTTTCTGATCCATTAATCGGTGAGCCTGTCTGTTCTTTAGTTGAGCAAGCAGCATTTACTGAGTTCCTGCCTTGTGCTGGGCACAGGGCTGAGTGCTCAGACAAGTGCTACAGAAGACAGAAACCTGCCCTCCGGAAGCTTACAGTCTTGTGAGGGAGGCATTTAGACTGACTTCCAGGTTTCCAAGTTGTCTGCCTGTAGCCATGGGTGGTGGTACTATCCCCTGAGTGAGGGCATGAGGACAAGGGTCAGGTTTAGGGAGGAGGATGAAAAGCTCTGTTTGGAACCTGTGCCTGTGAGTCTTGTTGCCACCCAGTAGAGCTGTGCAGGGAGTGGTTAGAACTGCAGGTGTCGAGTTTAGGAGATGCCTTGACTGGAGGAGAGCTGGGAGTAACTGGGGTAGAGGTGGTGGTTAAAGATGGATTAACAAATATGACCACGCAGAGAAGGTGTGTGGAGCACCAGCATTTCAGGGCAAGTGGAGAGAGGAGAATTTCCAGGAGGGAGGGATGCCGGTGTCAGAGGTGCACAGAAGTCCAGCACAGTGATCAAAACCCCTGCCTGGGCTGACATTTAGGAGGTCATTAGCAACCTCATCTAAAGTTCATTGAGGTACTTCACACCTCTTGGGTGGCTATAATTAAAAGGACAAATAATAACAGAGGTTAGAGAGGATATGGGGAAATTGGAACCCTCACCCACTGATGGTAGGAATGTGAAATAGAGCAACTCCTTTGGAAAACAGTCTGGCAGCTCCTCAGAAGGTGGAACACAGAGTTATCATATGACCCAGGAATTCTCCTCCTACGTGTGTATCCAACAGAATTTAAAACCGTTGTACAAGGAGTGCACAGACTTTCATAGCTGCACCATTCATAATAGCCAAAAGTGGAAGCAATCCAAATGTTCATGAGCTGATGAATAGATAATAAATTGTGGTCTATCCGTAAAATGGAATATTGTTTTGTAATAAAAAGGAATGAAGTACTGGTACTTGCTATAACATACACGAACCTTGAAAACATTTTGCTAACTGAAAGAAGCCAGACACAAACCCCACAACATATTATATGATGTCATTTAGATCAATTGTCCAGAACAGACAGAGCCATACAGATAGAGAGTAGATTAGTGACTGCCAGGGTTGGGGGAGAGCGGAATGGGAGTGATTTCTTTTGGGTGGCCAAAAATGTTCTAAAATTATACTGGGGTGAAGGTTGCACAACTCTGTGATTATGCTAAAAACCATTGATTGTACACTTTAAATAGGTGAGTTGTATGGTATGTGGATTATATCTCATAATGCTGTTACTAAAAATAAGTGCCTTAAAGACAGGGCCATTATGTCCCCAACAGCTAGCACAGGTAAATAGTGGGCACTGGTACATGGCCTTTGTTAAACTACAGGAGAAGGAAACTCTTAGATCCATGGACTGAAAATAGCTCTTGACTTCCCAGGGCCACCTCGTCACAGGGGTCCTGGGAACTCGTATTGCTTTCCATGGGAAGGGGGTCCCCCGGAGTTCTACAACAGGCGGCCTTCTTGCACCTCCCAGGAGTCTATGTGTATTGGGTTGTTTCCTGCTGTGTTGCAGACCCCATTCCACTCCCAGTGTTGACCCATAGCTCTTCCAGGTGGGATGACCAGCTTGGGTGAGAGGTAGATTAGACTAGAGGCCATCAAGCCAGGATTCCTGCTGGTAGCTCTGCATTCTCACCCATGAACCTAGAGTAGCCCCTGCTCGAGGGAGCAGAAAACCCTGTTTTCTGCCAGTCTCAGCGGAGATCTGGTGAGAAAGGAAGTCCTGGCGGCCATGCTTTGGTAGGGGGTGCTCTGACCCCACAGTTCCCCGTGGTTCCCAGAGCTGGCCGGCAGAGACTGGGCCTGGGGCCTGGGGATGGGGTGGGGGTGAGGGGGTTGGTTTCCTGGCCTCACGCCTCTTCATTCCATTCCCTCAGTGACAGTACATCCAGCACTCCCAAGACCCCAGATGGTGGACACTCTTCTCAGGAGATAAAGTCTGAGACCTCGTCCAATCCCAGCTCTCCAGAAATCTGTACCAACAAAGAGAAGTAAGAGAGCGAGGGGAGGGGAAGGCTGGCTCTCAACATTTGCAGCCCTGGAATGTGCTGTCTGCCTCCAGGCACGCTGAGAGGGACTTTCTTGTCTCTGAAACTCTCTGGAACACAGAGGCCAACAGGCAGGGGCACCGGGGGCCGCCGGTGGGCAAGCTCAGATCTCTGCTGGGCCTACCCTGCTCTTGGTCCTGGGGAGGGCCAAGGGAGGAGGAGTCTCGGCGTGTGACCAGGGACTCACAGCCAGGTGGCCTTGCCTCCTGCTCCCTGCAGGCCCTTCATAAAGTTGAAGGAGAATGGCCGAGCCAACATCTCCCGCTCCTCCTCCAGCACCAGCAGCTTCAGCAGCACCGCCGGGGAGGGCGAGGCCATGGAGGAGTGCGACAGCGGGGTAGGTGTGCCCCGTCCCGCCTTGGCAGGGGCACTCTGGGGCCCAGCCAGCCACCCACTCTGTGCATTAAAATAGCTGCTGTGGGCAGTTCTCCACTTCAACCTTTACAGACATAAGGGGAGGGATGGAAACGAGAGGTGGCCCAGTCAGCCATCACCATTGTCTGGGAGCACTGTGGGGGGAAGGGGGGGTTCTCTCGGAGTGACAAAGCAGCAACAGCAGAGGGACAGAAGCCACGCTAAATGGTGTCCCTGCCATGGGGTTCCTGGCTGGAGAGATGAGGGGTCAGTGCTCCCGGGGGCTGGGTTAGGGGCGCCTCCTGGAGGGGGGAGAGGTTGGAGCCAGGGTTGAGGGCAGCGGGGAGGAAAGAGCAGGTACAAGTGGGCCTGGGAGGCAGTGGCTGCCCTGGGCTTGCCGGGGCCTGTCTCAGGCCTGTCTGGGCACAGGCCACCTGTGGGGCTGCTGAGGGTGGGCTGGCCTCACTCACCCAGTCTCTCTCCCCAGAGCAGCCAGCCTTCTACAACCTCGCCCTTCAAGCAGGAGGTGTTTGTCTACAGCCCGTCCCCAAGCAACGAGAGCCCCAGTCTGGGGACAACCACCACCCCCATCATCATGAACCGGAGTCCCACGGGTCAGTGTCATCTGGTGGTGTGCACGATGTGGCTGGGAGAGCGGGGCCATGCCCTGACCCCTGTCCTGGGGCATGCGGCCCAGGCACGCTGAACTGGCCATGGTCCACTCCTCCTCCCAGGCCTCCCAGGTGTTGGTCCTTCAGCTCTGCCAGCTCACTTCATGTGTTCATCAGCCTTAAGAGGCCTGTGTTTTTATCCTCTCCTTATGTGTGGGGAAACCGAGGCTCAGAAGGTTGAATGATTTGCTGGGGATCCTGTAGTGAGGAGTCAGGACTGTGTGATTAGAAAGCTGAATGCGTTCCATTGACCTCTCTCCCTGCCTCATCAGCTGTAGCGAAGATCCCGATAATGTGAGGCTGCAAGGCGGGAAGAGTGTTGCAGGCGGAGGGAATGGCATGCGGAAAGACCTGGAGGAAACGAGAGACCGAGTGTTCTGGAACTGCTGGTGGGCTGGGAACTGCAGGAGGGCCTGACGTCCAGTCTTCTGTAACCTCAGATGCCTGGTCATTGGTCGTTTCACTCCTGGGCTCCCTGTGTCCCAGGAGGGGATTGGCAGGGTCACACAAAGAGGTGCTTGTAGTGCTGGGTGGAACCCCGTGATTTGAAGCACCAGGAGTCAGTCCGCAGCCTCCAGGTGGACTGTACAAGGCTGTAGGTTCCCATGGCCAGAGGAAAACCTGAAAGCCAAGTGGCCCTCCTGCCAGTGGTGTAGTGGTGAATGTTTAACGACTGGCCCTCCCACCACCCACACATGTTTATTGTAAATTTTACTGATATAATGGATCTGAAATACACAGTTTACAAATGATGATAAAATGCACAATATTCTTTACTGTAAATCCTATATATCCGATTGATTCTCACAAGACGCTTTTATTGATATTTGCCTAACCTTTGTGTCTGTAGCCAACTTGAGTTTGCAGCTAACAAGTTGATTGATATTATTGTTTATGTTGCTAAGCACTTTATACTAAGAGAACTTCATTCATTTGTCAGTTATGTGAGCAGTGTCTTTGCTGAATTGGTAGTAATTATCAAATACCGGACGAATATTTACTCAGTTTTTTTATGCTATTCACAAGGTAATGGCAGCAGACACAACACATTTTCAAGTTTCATCTACATGATTATTTTCTCCATTAGGCTCTTAAGTCTAGACAGCAAAATAATACAAATCAAGCCCTGATTTGTAGCACTTGCCAATTTCTGTGGTGTAAATCCTCCTATCATGGTTAATCTCAAGCTACCAATGTGATGTCCCTGAACGTGGAGCTGGGAAAAGATGCACAGTGGCCACTGTCATAGGGGTTTCTACCACATGGATACAATAGATGTGACAGAACAGGTAATCGTAAAACACAGTAAAATAACTAAAAGTGATGACTTTTGAATATTTATTACCTTTATTGAATAACATTTATTTACTTATAAGCCTATATAATTTAATTTTTAAAAATGGTCCGTGTGTTTAATAAAAGCTCACAACATTCTAAAAATTTAAGACTTGGCTCTGGTGAATTGGTACAGGTCAGCTAGAGTGCCTAGTGGAGGGGCCGAGGCCCCCTTCTTCAGGCCTTTCTACCCAGTCCCCCCACACAGCCCCAGTGACCTCTGCTGCTCCACCCTCTTTTTCTTAGATGCCAAAAGCAGAAACTCCCCGAGATCAAACCTGAAATTCCGCTTTGACAAGCTCAGCCATGCCAGCTCCAGTGCGGTAAGGATATGGGAATGGCCCCTTGCACCCTACGTCCCACTTCCCTCCAAAGGCCAGCCTTCTTTCCTGTGGGCTGGAGAAAGAGGCATCTCAGATATCACACTGGGGAGCCCCCGAAGGAGGCAGGGGACGGAAAGCTGTGGTCAGATCTGGGATGACACCGTCTGTTCCTACCTGGTGCAGGCATCAGCCAGGGGGTCGCCAGACACCTTTGCCATACCTTGAGTTAGAGCCATATCCTTGGACACAGCCATGCCCAGATGTGAGTTGTGGCCTGTTGGCTCTGGGGGGCCCCATGTCCCTTCCTGAGCTCACCAGATTGTTGAGAGCTGAGTGCACAGAAGCTGTAGCTGGAGGGATATGCTGTCTGGTTACCTAAAACTCTTGAATGGATTTTCTTGGCATAGGGTCACTAATGTGAAAGAGGAGTCCTTCGCCTGTCCAAGGTGGGTCAAGTGAGTATTTTTCCTGCTGTGGTTGTGAGGGGGGACGTGTGTTCCTTTAAGATCAGGGTACTAGTGGCCTTATAACCTGTGAATGGCCAGAGAGATCCTGCCAGCTGGGAGGCCCAAAAGTCATCTCACCCCTGAAGCCGCTGTGATGGGGCTTCCCCAGGTCTGGATGAGGAAGAAGGGGCAGATGGCAGGGGTGGATGGTATGGATGGGAAGGTTTGTCCAAGAGGGTGGGATGGACTCCCCAAAATGTTCTCCCTTCCCCTGGATGGAGTGTGGTTCCAGCAGACAGAAGAGGCGGTGGCCCAGAGCTGCTCTTTTTCCCTGGTGGGGGGAGTTCCTCTTGCTTCCCTGCTCCCGGGCAGGCTCCCCTCCTGTGTCTTTGGCCAAAGCTCCAGGCTGGGATGTGTCCTCCCCACATGCCGAGAGAGGCCCCTGCCCGTCAACACTGTGAGGCACAACACGAGGGAGGCCTCTGCTCCTGGCCCCAGACGAGGGGGTGTGGTCCAGCTCACCCCACCAAGGTCTGACCTTCTGCTGGTGAAGTCACCAGAGACGCATCTGAACCCCCAGCCCTCTTCCCACATGGGGCTCCCAGGGGTATGAGTCACAGGTGGAACCAAGGCAGGGGTACAGCTCAGCCCACTTTATGTTGAACCTGATTTATAAAAAACAGAGGAGAAGATGGGAA
This sequence comes from Cynocephalus volans, assembly GCF_027409185.1. NCBI lineage: Eukaryota > Metazoa > Chordata > Mammalia > Dermoptera > Cynocephalidae > Cynocephalus > Cynocephalus volans. The sequence goes on from NC_084469.1 coordinate 29,965,513, forward strand.
TGTCCACATTCACCTCCAACTCTCATCATGTACTTCAGATGCCTCTGTTTACCAAAGGGATGTTCACGCCCAGCTCCTCGGCCTGTATAAAGCTGGGCGCCCTTGTATCTGGCACCCTCCTTGTCCTAAGTGTATTCAGTTGGCCGTGGCCATGGCATGTACGCTCCCAACCCGAGGTCTACCTCGTCAGCGTTGTGTCCTTCCTTCCTTTACTGAATATTTGGTCATCATCTCCCTCCTCCTTGTCTTCTCCAGGGAAGTCCTGATTCTGTCCCAGAGAAGGCTCCTGTTCCAGCAGTTTGGGGGTGCCATCCACTACTATGACCATCACTGGTACACTGCCCCACCGGCCACCTGCCCACTGACCAGCTGTATGTCCCAGTGTCTCGACCCAGCCACAGCCCTGCCCACCCCTTTGCCAGCACAGCCTGCAAGCACATCCCCGTCTCTGGACAAGGCCTTATTCTTTGAGGCTCCCCTGTTCCTGACCTCCTGATGTGATATCTGTCTGGGTCATTTGTCATCTTGTTTTGTCTGCAGAGGAAAAGAGAGTTGGGCAGGGGGGATCTGGGTGCCAGGGGCTTAGCCAGAGACCAGGGAGTTTGTCTGCCTCAGAGGCAGAGAGAGTGGCGAGGTGGGAGCAGAGGCCACCAGCAGGGCATGGCGCCCTGGTGGGGGGTGGCAAAGGCGGGCCTGTCTGTCCTCAGTCACAGTGCAGTGCCTTCCTGGACATGGTGGGTGGAAGGGGCCGCTTTTCCAGGAGCCAAGATTCATACCATCCTCAAGGCAGTCCTGATAAAAATTGGCTCTATTGCCCCTGTGGCTTCAGAGCTCCACGGAATCTGTCTGCTCTGCTAGGAATTTCTTACCATCTGCTGTCATAGGCTCAGGGCTGCCTTCGTCCCCAGTGCCAGCATACCCTGAGTGGGGCTCGGGCGGTTGAGGCTGGGAGCAGGAGCTGGGCATGGCCGGGACTGGGCAGCGCGCCTTCTTGCTGGAGGTGGACCGTTTCGTCCCGCCTCGTCTCACACGGGCTCCTGATTATCGTTGCTGTGGGAGAAGCCCTGTGGCAGTCTCTCCCCTTCCAGCAGATATTTTTCCCACGAAGGGTGGGCGGCTGGGAGTGAGAAGGAATTCGGGGAGAGAGGATGAGCCAGGGCTGGGTGTTGGTTAGTTGAGGAGAGCCTCAGGGCCCGGGGGCTAGGCGGGGATCCAGGTCCCTGCAGGCTGTGGAGGTTCCAGGAGACAGTTTTTTCCCCCCACCACTTAGGTGAGAGCTGGAGAGGCGAGGTGGGGCATGACATGGCAGGTCTGGTCAGGGCAGTGTGTGGGGTTGAACTTAGGTCTAGGGAAGGTGCAGTTTATGTGGGGCACCCAGCGCTGCCTTGGGGGCCATTTCCAGCTCCTGTGACCTTTGTGTGGGGCTCGATCCCCCAATCCTCTTCCCCTCTGTTGGCAGTTGTCACATCTGTAGGATTCCTGCCACCCAGGCCCATCTGGGTGTGGGTCAGACATCGTGTGCTGCCTGCTCCCAGCCAGAGCTGCCTTTGCTGGGACGAGCCAGCTGGCTCTCTGAGGAGCAGCCCTTTCTGGCTTCTCCCTCATCCGAGTGTGCAGTGCGATGGGGCATTTCTGCTGACTGGCGCTGGCTTAGTTTAAGGTGGGGTGTCCTGCAAGTAAAACATAGAGTCTGAAGAGCAGAGCCTTGGAGGTGCTGCCGTGTCCGCTGCTCATGGGGCTGCCAGAACAGCTGGCACGGGGCTGCTGGGTGACGCTGGCTGGGTTTGCACTTAAATGAGCGGATGTCAAGGATTTCCAACCAAGTGCTTTATTTGCAAAGGAATCTGGGCCTATTCCCAAGTCAAAGTTACAAGTGTCAAATGTTACACTTTTTTGGACTTATATTGTGAAAATTTCCCCACTGCTTTTGCCATTAGAGCAAAATTTTGATCCTTTGTCACCTACTCATATAGAAATTGTGGGATCCTGTTTGCAGGTTTAGGAGACCTCTCCTTTCACTCCATTTGGAAAATGTGCTTTTGTAAAGTACTAGTCTGGTAAAATTCACTCTAGCCAGAAGGTCAACAAAATATCTGTTTAGCTTTTATTAAAAGTCACTATGGCAGCACCCACTGCCAGAACAAGGCCTGTGGATCCTGGCAGTGTTCTGCCGGCTGGATTTCTGAAGGAACTTGAAAGGTCAGACTGCATTTCTTTAAAAACTATTACAGGGTTCCGGCTTGCCTCTCTGGGTAGCTAGTATGTATGGTTGTTTGGTGGTTGTGCTGTGTTGCAGCATGGTCTGGGGTCTTCTGGAGTTTCCAGGTTTTCTCCACACTGTCCATTTGGGAGCCTCAGGCCTCCCTGTCCTCACTGCTCTGGCTGCTCCCCCTGCACCCCCTACCTCCTGGAGGGCTTTGCTCCTGTCTCTGAGCTGGTGGGCAGGATGCCTGGGTGTGTCCCCTAGGAATTACAGACCTAAGGGTAGTCACCACCCCTGGTTTGCTACTGGGGTGCTCTGGCAGGATCTGAAATGCCCCCTTGCTCTGGGTCATGCCTCACCATCTCTAGAAAGTCATCCCACGACTCCTAGAGTGTGCAGCACCAGCCCCCCTGAGGTCCCAGTGCAGAGAGGGAGTAGGGGAGCAAGGATGGGCCCAGCCTCCCCTCCCTCCTCTGGACCATTGGGCAGGCAGCTCGGGTTCCTAGAGGGCTGTTTTCCCCACGCTCTCCTTAATCTGCTCTGATCCAAAATGTCTTTCCTTTTATTGCTGCACCAGTCTTGGGGCTCAAAGATTTGCTCAAGCCTCATTGGCCCTTGTGACTAAATTCACCTGGATGGTGCTCAGGCTGGGATTTGAGGCATTTCCACTGTGATCTTATGAGGGGGTGCTTCCTGACACCTCTCTGGCTCTGGAGACTGCCCGACTCACTGAAGAAACTACTTTTCAGGTGTTGTTGGGCACATATGCCTCCACCTTAGTTGATGCTTAAAAACAGATGCAGAAAAGCTGAGATAGAAGGTCTTAGCTAGAATTTCTGTCCATGCTAATGAACGTAAATTTTTTGAGAAATATTCTGTGGTTCAGCTTTGTGGGCATCATCTCGATGCCCAAGCCTGTTGGCCCCTTTTGGCATCTCATTCAACCTTGTCATTGTCCAGATGAGAAACCTCAGCCTCAGTGAGGGGAAGTAACTCGCTTTGAGGTCACACAGCCAGCTAGGGCAAAACTGGGATTAGAACCCACAGCCCAGGGTCCTTTCCTCTGCACCACCTACATGGCTGGTTGAATAAGTGGCTGCATTTCCTGGGGCCATGGGCTTTGGGGAAGCCAGTTAGCTGGTGCCTTGGCAGTGGCTGGGGGGTGTCAGCAGTTAAGGAGACTCTGTTCCTTATGTCAAGAGGATATTCTCTTGGGATCTTCAGTGAGGACCCTGGGGTTTTGGATGCAGCTTGAGCAAGAGAAACCAGGAGAGAAAGAATTCCTGTGAACTGTTCCTCAGTGACATCATTTCTTCAACTCCAGTCTGTGATGGGGGCCAGGGCGATGTAGTTCGCCAACCCTCTAAATTAACCCTTTTTCTAAACTAAGAAAAGTAATAAAAGAAAACTTTTCACTTCTCCGATTCTTAAACCAAGGTGGCTAATAAACACGTAGGCTCAAGTGACAAGGCAGGATAAGAGCCTATTTCATTTTCTTACCCTGACCCTTTAAGGTGCCAACTCAAACACTACGTTTGTCACTCACTTCTGTGTCAATAGAGACAGGTCTGTAGTGCGGGGGGAGGTGGTCAGGGGTTCAAGTAGATCTTACGGCCACAGGCGGCCGGCAGGGACCAGGCCAGTTAGCCATGCTTAGGACCCCACAGCTCCTTCCCCAGCCTCTTGCTACCCCTGATCAAAGGTGAAGGCAGGTCAGAGAAGCTTGCCAAGGCTGCCCCTGCAGTCCCTGTCCCTGGTGGGGGGCCGGTTGGGACATTCTTCTACCAAGCTCTGGTATATGTTTTACCACCAGCCCTTTGCCCACCCCAACCCCACGTCTCTGTCCTCTCAGCTGGCCATGTGCCCTTTTGGGAGGAAGAAGACAACCCCTGCTAGGGCCAGGGGCAGCAGAGCCCTGCCTAGTGAGAGGCCGTGGGGTGGTGGCTCTGTCCTGTGCCTTACCAGCCCTGGGGAGAGGGTGTTTGGCTGGAAGACTGGAATTTATTTGCCATCATCTTTGATTTTGTGACATTTCCTCTTGGAAGGGTGAAAATCCCCTCCCCTTCCCCCCCACTCCTTAGCATGTGCACCAACTCTCCCTTGTCATGAGTGTTGCTCTTTGACACTCCAGCTCGGGGAGTGCTGACGTTTAAGTGTGAAGAGGTTCCTCTGTGTGCTAGAACCTAAGAACTGTAGCTTGGAAGTGATGATCCGTGTGATGATGACTTTTCTTTCTTTCCTCTTAGCCAGGAGGTGATTTGTAGATCCCTGACTGCCTATGTAATGTAAATAGTGTACATTTAATTTATTGCTATGGTAGCACATTGTATTTGTTAATGTATAAAACAAATTCTAAAAGGTTCACAAATGTATATTTTGTTGCTTAAATGTGTCTTTGCAGAAATTGACAATAAATAACATATTTTGTGTCCATCACTGTTCAGATTTCTTTGCATGAGGCCCCAGTCCTGGGCATCACCTTTTGGCTCACTGGAGGTTGCATATTATGTGGCCTGTAGCTGGGTTACTTCAGCCTGAAAATTGTCTTAAAATTTTTGAATTAGTTGTTGATACTCAAAAAACTGACCATGACTAAAAAAATACAAACCTAGAAATTTCACATAAAATATGAATTTTCTGCTTCTCCTAAAAAGTCAGATGCTGAATCTACTCCTCAGGCACGAATTGGCCAGAACTCACTGGAGTGTATCCCTTTTGGGTGAGGCCTGAGTACAACAGTCTCTACCACTCGCATTGTTTACACCTGGAGCATTTCACTCTTTTCTATTTGCTTGGCCTCTGTAGGCATCTGAGTTTGAGACCACTGCTATTCACTGATTAGTCTCCATTCTGCATTTTTTCCCCTTGCTCTTTTTCTTTCCCAAATTCCTGATTCATTTCTTCAGGGATTTTTAAATAATTAAATGCCTTGTCCTTTCCTCCTTTGATTCTGAATGGCCATGCTCTTAGGTACACTTTGCTTTACACTATTTGGATGTAGACTTAGAAGTAATATCTATATATTTTTTTCTTAATTGAAGGCAGGGGACAAGTTTTTAAGTAGCTGCCAGGGCTTGGTTTTGTGATCTTGGACAAATTACTTAACTTCTCACAATTTGCGTTTTCTTTTGTGTATAATTGGAAACATAATCCACATGAAAAGCATGAGGATAAAAATGAATTCAAAATTGGGTAAGAGCTTTGAAAAAAAAATGGTGTTATTTGAGCACCAGAGGTTTGATAAAGATAACAATAGTAGCAGCTGGCATTTATTGAAAACTCTCCATGTGCTGAGTGTTTTACATATATAGTCAATTTTGCTATAACATGACATACTAGTTCCTAAAAATACAGCACCATGTGAAATCATAGAACCACAGGGCTTATGGGAAAAAATGGGTTGAAGCATAGTGCTCAAAAACTTTGTCAGTAACATATAAAAATAAAAAAAAAAGGAACTTAATAAAAATGGTAACAATTTTACACATTAACTGATTAAGAAATACATAAATACTACAATAAGTAAGGCATTTTAGCTTTAAGAAAAGCTAGAGTTTGAGTGTTGATGTGGTTGTTGGAAGCGTTGCCGCTTATGAATTGTGAGGAGGTGGAAGGGAGGGTTTCTGAAATCAGACAGACGGTGGTAATATCAGGTGTGGGTGGGTGTAGTGCATAACACACATGGTGTGCTGAGGTAGCTGGTAGATGTTTGAGGGGTGTGTATGTGTGTTTTGCATGCGGAATTATGCAGTTTGATTTAGCCAGGTGCAGTATTCTGCATTCACCTAGCGTTTCTCATGGATGAGTTGCATAATCAAAAGTACAATTTGCATTACGCCCAAATTGTTTCCTAATATATCAGTTGTATTGGACCAAATTCCCATGTCCAAAGCAAGTGTTATAGCAGAACTGACCATATTATCTCATTTAGCTATCCAAACAATCCATTAAACATGTGTTATTATTTCCATTTCACTGAAAGATTGGAATCAATATGAAGGTAAGTTCTAGACTGTGCGGAGTTCTAGATGTGCAGGAACGTATCAGGTCAAGTGCATCCCAGCCCTCTCTGATTTCCATGCCCAGCTTGGAGCCCCTGTCCTGGACCACGTCTGCAGCATCCTGGGCTTCTGCCAACATAGCCGTGTTAGGAGGTGCCTCCTCTGAGACCATGGTTTCAGGCTTCTTATTTCTCAAAATTTTAAATTCCATTTGTTAAGTCCCCTTGACTGCAAGTGAAGTTGCATTTTTCGCACACAACCCATGCCTGTCTGCACCTAATGGTTTGGCTGCTTCCTGGGCTCAACCCTTCGTCCCGGAAGCTGGGAGGTCACTGAAGCCTGCAGCCTGTGTGGAGGTGGAACAGTTCCCGTCCGTGTGGGCAAGTGCTGTAGGAGGCATGGATGGCCTTCAGCTGGGCCTGTTCCTGTCTCTCCATACCTTCAGACCCTCCCAGTGCCCTGAAAGCTCATCTATTAGTCTAGATGTTTGTGTTCAGGTGTGCTCTTCTACCAGGTGGACATTCCTCCAGGTTAGGGGCTCAGTCTTAGGATTCTTAAAATCTGTTTCCTCCACCTCAGCACCCAACAGCTTATAGCCATCACTAGACATTATGGGGGGCCATTATTCTGCCTACTACAAGGGGGGAAAGCTTTCCTGTGGAGTCTAGTCAGGCTGTGCTCAAGTTTTCCCTCAGAATCATTTTTTGAGTGTCTACTGTGTTCAGTGAGCTGCTTACCAGCTGTGCTAAACAACCCTTCTTTGGCCCCTGGGTAAAGAAGTCTCCAATAACAATATCATGGTCCAATTCTATAACTTTGCAGTAACTATCAGTTATTGAAACAGCCTCATTTAAGTGCTGTTTGTTTTTGACTTCACATTCATTTCAAAGCCCTCTTGACCAACCCTTTGAGGCAGGCTGGCCTGGTGAGTCCAGTATCTTGGCTTGGGGTGTGGCAAGGACTTCCTCCTTGACCAAACTTTAGTCAGGCTCCTCTAAGCCCTCTTTTCGACCAGCCCTCATTCTTGGCCTGTCCTTGGCCTGCTGAGCCCAGTTTTAGCAAAGACTCCTGCAAACCGGTTTGAGAATCCCCCTACCATCATAACCAACCAAGTGGCTCTTCCTCCACCCTTGATACCTAACCAAGTTCCTTTTAGTAATTTTCTATCTAAGAAAATTACTCACCCTGCCCATTGGCTATAAATCCCCACTGCTTGTGTTGTATTCAGAGCTCATTTTCTCTCCCTATTGCAATAGTCTTGAATAAAGCATTCTTGCCTGTTTAACACTGTCTGGTGCAATTTTTCCTTGATAAGTGGCTGGTCTGCCCTTACACTGATGCGCCTCTTTTTCCTCTGCACTTGCACACCAGTGTTGGGGTGGGGAAGAGAGAGGAAAAAGAAACCTCTCATTTTCAGACTGCCCCTGGAAGGAGCACTGGTTAGTCTGGGTTCTCTGAGAAGCAGTCACCAAGGCAGGAATGACACATTTATTGGGGGAAAGGCCTATGAGAGAAAATGGGAAGTGTTGTAATCTGTTTTCTGCTGCTGTAACAGAACACCACAGATTGGGTAATTTATAAAGAAAGAGATTTATTTGGCTTATGGTTCTGGATGCTGGGAAGTCCAAGAACATGTGCTGTAATCTGGCAAGGCTCATCCTGTGGTGAGAGGGAGACAGAGAGTATGTGAGACAGAGAGGGAAGCAGGACAAACTCATTCTTCTTATCAGGAACCCACTCCCACACAATGGCATTAATCCAGAGCCCTCATGAACTAATCACCTCTCAACACTGTCACGATGGCAATTCCATTTCAACATGTATTTCGGCAGGGACATTCAAACCATAGTAAGGAGGGGGCTGTCAGACTGTGATGCAGTTTGACCTCTACTGAAGGAGAGATGGGAGGAAGTAAGTTAGTTGGAAAGGTCTTAGATGGCACTGTAGTTTTGAGAAAAGTTCAGCAAGACCATTGGGGAGTCCTCTAGCCAAAGCTGCTCACCAGAGGAGGCCCTCATATCACAAGAATGAGCCTAGAATTACTATCCCTGCCACACTCAGTCATTGTGTGGGAATAGTCTGTGGGAAGCTTGGCTCCAGTGTGGTTTCAGTCCAAATCCAAGGCCCAAGAACTGCTGGGCTGATGGTGTAAATCCTGGGCTGAGTCTGAAGGCCTGAGAACCAGAAACACTAATGTCTGAGGGCAGCTTGAACAGAGAGAGCGAATTTGCCCTTCTTCTGCCCTTCCATTCAATTCAGGCCCTCAGTTTGGATGAAGTCTGCCCAAATTGGCGATCTTTACTCAATCAACTAATTCAAATGCTAATCTCTTTTAGAAACATCCTCACACACATACCCAGAAATAATGTTTTACCAGCTCTCTGGGCATCCCTTAGCCCAATCAAGTTGACACATGAAATTAACCATGAAAAAAGTCAAATGTTCTTCCTCCTTCATTGAGCCAGTCCTCCCCATATATTGCCTGGGGAATGAAGTGGGAGCATTGGTTTTATTGCTGGTTCTCATGAAATCGTGCCCCTGTGCATTTTTGGTGGGGCTTTGTGGCTGTTTCCAGTGACTCCAATGGTGCTCTGAATTTGAAATGTGAATTTGGTGGGTCATTGTTATGGTCCATCCAAATATCTCCCCTCAACCATTTAATGGTGGTGCACCTTGTTTTCTCATGGCAGGCACTGTTTATGGGAATCAGAGTTAAGTTCCAGAGAGGAAGTCTGAGACATAGTTATGACAGCTAAGGGCAGGGATCCTGGCAGGGGGACTTGTGGTCTCCATTTCTTCAGGCAGAGATGATACCTGCTGGAAGCATCAGGGTCTGGAGAAAACTCGTAGAATGTCAACCTCAACTTTCGACCAACCCCTCCACTCTCAGAACACATACTGTTCCCGTCTGGTGAGGCCTTTTTATCCAGCAGTTGAGCTTTAGAGTGCATAAAAATTTCCTGGTGATAATGTTAAAATGCAGATTTTAGGCATCACTCCAGAGATTAGAATTCTATTGATCTTGGTGGGACCCAGGAATCTGCATTTTCAACAAGCACATGGGGGACTCTTCTGCAGTTTTTCACTTTGGGAACCACTGATCCAGTTTGCAATCTCTTTATAAATCTATTTCCTATTATGTTAGTCTCAGGAGGCCCAGTGAGAGAGGGGTGGGGCCCAGTGAATGTATTAGGGGGTTGAGGAATGCCTGTCCCCCACCTAAGGGGATTGTTATCATCATTATCATGAGTGGAAGAATGTCTGTCTCAGCAGGACAAAAGATCTTGCAGGAAAATGAAAGAAAATCACTAGAGTAAACAGAATAGAGAAATATACATAAAACATGAAGCTTGAAAGGAGTAGTTTAAGGTAAAATGGATTATAGCTGCATGAATGACAAGGACATCTTGCAATAAGAAACACTGGGAGAAAAGACGAGCATCATGTAGGAAACAGAAGGAATTTGGTGAAAAGAAAAATCAGAGACTGAAAGAACTGAAAATTAAAATTGAATATTAAAATACAGCTGGAGCCTCATCAAACCAAAATAAGTGATTAGATAAAAGGTGTGCTGTGAGACTGCGGGAGTCTACAAGCAACCTAAAAACAAAACACAGTTGCTCCAAAGATCTGATGCTAATACCCATGGGTGAACTGCTCCCTATCGCTAATGATGTTAAGGCAAAATAATCTAGTAACTACAGTAGATAAGCTAAAGAATGAGTTGATGAACTGACTCCATCAAGTGGATAATAACATGAAATGGCTCATAAAAAGTACCGATAGAAACAAGCTGCAACATAAACAGCTCCACATGAAAACATACAAATGAATGATCACACACACACAAGTGAGGCTCTATTAAGAAAGGCACAGACACTCCATAAGAAAGATGGTAGAAAGCTTGCTCAAATTATTGGATCAAATAAATTTTACTGATCCACCTGTAAGACATTACATTAAAAAATTAAACAGAAGGTTAACAAGAAAATCTTTATAGACTTGTTTTAAAATGCTTGTTGCTAGGTTTTATACGAATTTATTACTAACAAGGAATCTGAGGAAAAGTTCAGGGAAAGTGGACGATGAGACCCAGACGAAATCCAGCTATGTCACGTAAAATGCAATAGTGGATATACTGGAAAAGATTTTAACTTTCTTAATTATAGAATTTTCCACTAAGGAAGAGAGTTACCAAAAACTGGAAAGGATAAAACTCTAGCAGATACAAACAAATGACTATTTTAAAGACTCAGCAAAGATTTTAATTCAGTGACTTATTCTTGCCAGACATTATTGATTAGGATGACTTTATTGCAGAGCTTGAAACCAACTCAAGCTAGGTTAAGCCAAAAAAGGAGGCATTTATTAAACATATATAGGGGTATCTCTTGGAATCAAAGGACAGGGATGCAGGGGTGCCCCGTGAAGGATGGAAAAGGTTGTCTGGCCTCTTGCATATCTCTTGCCTCTGCTTTTGGTTTTTCTCTGTGACTCTCTGTATTTCTTTTCTTTCTATTGGCCTTTTCTTTATGGATGTGTGATGCCTTTTTGTTTAGCTTTATTCTTTCTCTGAAGACCAGCTGAACTGATCTCAGCACCAAATTTCCTCTTCACTGCCTAGACTGTGAAAATGAATCTGGGCCTTTTAAAAGCATGTTTCCTTTGCTAGTGGGCATGGTCTTAAGCTTTGCCAGTAGAGGGTGCAAGAGAGACACAGCAGGGGGCAAAGAGTTTTGCTGCTTGGTTCTCCTGTGCTAGCTTGGCAAGCTCTCAAGACTCACTTGGCAGGTTCTTGGCAGAGCATGCTGCGTCTTGCGGCCTGGCTCCCGCAGCGTAGACACCTCTTCCAGCACCAGGTTCTTGCAGAGCACAGTTTCTCCAGGGCTTGTCTCTCGCAGCGCATGACACCAGTACTACCTGGTGGCCAATGGCTTCTCCTGCCAACAACCCCTTCCAACCCCGTCATCCCCCTTCCAGTGCCCAGGTGATGTTATAGCAGAGTGCCTTCAGTGAGCATCTCCCCATGAGCAGAAAGTGGATTTTCAGTGAGTTCCACTGGTGTGGTGCCACAGTGACTTTTCCACCCAGGGAACCACGGCCAACCAGGGCTGGATCTTTGTCTTGGTGTGGGGCAGATCTTCGCTGGGTGCTTTATCTCAGCCCTGGGGTGGGGGCTGTTCCTCATTTCCATTATTCCTGTGTTCTTTAGAGTTCTCTTCAATTATTAATAGCTAATCCCTCATTACTCCAATCCCCTGTTATAGTTAATAATTCTTTATATTAAAAACTTCCCTATTCAAGTTACAGTGTGGGTTGTTTCTCCTAATTGGACCCAGACTGAGAGACCAGCTTTCTCAGTTTCTTGGATAAAAAGGCTTTCCATAACTCACAAATCCACATCTCCCTCATTTAAGAGTCAGTCCAAGGCCAGTATTTCGTTCTATTCCAGAGTCCCATGAGGGAGAATCTGATTGGCCCAAGAAGGTCAGGTCATAACGTCCTGCTCCAATCATTCATACCCAGGGGGTTGGACATGTGGTTGTCACAAATAACCCTGTGGTGATGGGGGCAGTTAAAGGGTCACTGTGAGCTGTGCAGGTGCCTGCTACAGAACCCTGCTTATTAACAACAAAAGGGGTGTACAGAAACATGGGTTATGCTGATAACCTAAAAATACCTGGCCACTTAATGAACATGGAAAAATCAGTAGTAAAGCTGAAGTAATACTAATATTGCAACGGCTCCTACTGACTTTATTTCCTGCTGACTTTTAACACTACTATTTTGCCCCATTATTCTAAATAGTTGCATAGCATTCTATTTTATGGATGCACGGATGGTTATTTAACCAGTTTTGTCCAGTCTTTTGCAACTGCAAGCAGTGCTACAAAGACTATCCCTCTATATGTCTTTGTGTACACAGACAAGCATATCTATAGGATAAATGCCCAGAAGTGGTATTATTGTGACAAAGGATATGTGAATTTTGAATTTTTTTAGGTTTTTGCCGAGCTGTCCTTCAAACTGGCTGTACTAATTTATCCCTCCACAATAATGTATGAAAATACCTTATTTCCCTCACTGTCAATAAACTTAAAAATTTTTGCCTATCTGGTGAAATATGGTATTCCATGGTAGTTTTAATTTACATTTTTCAAAACTCATGAGTGTGGTTGAATATCTTATACTAAAGAAGTATTTGCATTTCTTCTTCTGCTAATTGTTAATATCCTTTATAATTTTCTATTCGGCCGTTAGTCTTTTTCTTATTGGTGTGAATTTTAAATACTAAGAAAATTAGTTTTTTGTCATTTATGTTAGAAATATTTAAGTTGTGGTCTTTGGCTCTTTCTATGCTGTGTAAAGTTAAAACATTTCTTTATGTAGTCAAATTTACCAGTTGTATCAGTGAGGAATATGTTCAGCTACAGGAAATAATAGAAAAACAACTAACAATGTTTTGAACAGATGGCAGAATATTTGTTCCATGCAACATACAGGAAAAAATTTGTTTTTTAATGGAAAACTGCATTGTCTAGAGCATGCCTTTCTGGGTTATCAGATTTATGATTCTATAGGAGTCATTTTATAATTCTGTAAGTTTTAGATAACTGAGAGCAAAGCAAAATAATTCTAGTCTAAGAAATGCAAGTGAATTATGTTTGGTAGAGGGACAACTCCCCCCCACTGTCCCACTCCCCCATAGAAAAAGTTTGCCTCTGTTTGTACATTCATTTCAATATTTCTGATTAAAAAATATGCCTATTATTTGGATTGTAACACTTGGCAGTTTCCTCATCGATGCATTAAATAAAATCTTTAATACATGTTCATTTTTATATTGTATGAGTCATGATTTTACCTTATTTTGAAAATTATCTTTTAACAAAGATGAAGCCTGGAGGTAGGCAGTCCAGGGGCTCAGTGATGCCATCATGAACCAGGCCTTCTTCATTTTTCTGCTTCACTGTCCTTAGCATGCACTCTTCAACACCCTGTTGGTGAGTACATGGTTGCTAGATGGTTGCTACACTTCCAGTCCTTGCATCTGCATTCCAGATAGGGAAGAGCAAAGAATAAAGAGATTGGGCCTGGATCAGAGAAGAAAGGCTTCCCCAGAAATCACCATTTCTGCATACATCATTGGTCAGATTCATGTCACAATTCTGAGTGTAAGGGAATCTAAAAGAAGAATATGATTTTCTGAGCACCATCAAAATTTTTCTTCACCATCAAAGTCAGGGCTTATTACTAAGGATGGAGAGGACAATGGATATCAGGGTGGCAACGAGCAGTGTCTGCCAAATCTATCTTTTTTTTCATGGTTTCATATTTAGTGGCTAATCTATAAAGACTTTCCTTAATCTAAGATTATAAAATCTTTTTCCCTCATGTGTTCTTCTTAAATTTTTGCTGTTTCATTTTTAAAAAACAAATTAAGATTTTATTGTCATCAGAATTCTTGAGGCTTCTGGTCAAGATGGCAGAATAGACAGTCCCCAGTATCACTCTCTCCCACAAATCAACCAATTTACAACTGTAAAAAAGCAACAACAGCTAAGTTGGGGCTTCTAGAGCTCAGGGGAAGAGGAGGAGAGACCTACGGAGTGCATGAAGGCAGGAGAAGCCATAATGAGAGAAAGAAAAAACCGCTCTGACCATTTCGTGTCATGGCCGCTTTAAGGCTGGAGTTGCAGAGTGCACGGAGGCATGGATCTGGGGACCGGACCCCCCTCCCACAACCAGGCCACCAGCACCAAGGAGCATGCCAAAAACATCACCTCCATGTGGGTGGCCCACCACAGCCACCACAATAACCACAGCTGCCATGTGCTAGATGCCTCAACCATCATGCAGATGGTCTACCAGCCACTGGAGTGCATTGACACAAGGAGAGTCACCATCAGAGGCCAAAGAAAAGAAGAGGATGTCTCTCTCCACAAAGCCCATTCCAGAGTGACAGAATAAGTATCGGCTCTACAATAATATTGGGGGACCTGAACACACCTCTCAGCATTGGACAGATCATCCAGGCAACAAATCAACAGAATAACCACTACTCTTTCAGAAGGAGAGAAGAAATCTAGGGTAATTAGAATGGGGGTGGGGAGAGGGGGACAGGGAGAGATTGGACAAGGGGCATAAAGAATAAGTATAATTTGTAACTTGATTTGTAATATTGATTTGATCAACATATGTCAACATGGAACCCTAAAAATATGTATAATCAATTATGAGTCAATAAAAATTATAAATAAATAAAAACAAGTTAAATCTTCGTTTTATTTGGAATTTGATATAAAGGGTAAAGTGAGGTAGAAATTTCACTTATTTTTCTCCAGATGGCTAGCCAGTTTTCCAAACACTATTTATTGAATATCCCAATGTCTCCTTATTGATTAGAAATGTCATCGTTGTCATTTATTAAATTTGCATACATAGGACCATATCCACACTCTCTTGCCTTATTCTATGCTAGTACCAATTATTTAACTTACTGTTCCTTGATAATATTTTTTAATATCTGGCAGGGCTGAACTCCCCTCCTCCCCATGTCTCTGATTTTTCAGATTTTTTTCCTGGTTATTACTTATATCATTACTTAAGTTAAAATAAATTAATTATAGTTAAAGAATTTAGATACCAGTAGGTTTAAAATGAAAATTAGTCACCTGACTTCACTCTTCCCCACTCCTAGTTTTGTTACTCCGAGGCAGTCATATTTAACTCATTCAGTACTTTTGCCTGGTTGTTACTGCCATATTGTTTGATAATATGCCTATACTGCTATTTATTGATTGATCAATTTTAGTCATATGTACTGTCTTAAACTTAGGACAGATAGGGAATTAATTCTCCTAGCCCTCTCCCCCCGCTTTACTTTCCCAAAATATGAGTATTTTTGGTTACGTGGGCCATCAAGGTATACAAGTCATTATAATGATATAAATATTGCTCACTATAAAATTAAGTAGAATTTCATTTTCTTTCCTGTATAACTTTATGTTTCCCCAGAGTGATTAATTACCTCAATTTTAACTCGCCTACTTTCTCGTGTACATTGTCTCATTTTCCCCTTACCTTTTATTGAGGCTACTTTTTTCCTGGCACTGAACCTGTTGGAACCCTTTGTCTTTTTGCTCCATTTTGTCCTGGTTGCTTTCTAGACCTACTGCACAGCTGTAACCCTGAGACTTCTTTTTTGCTGCTCTCCTAGATTAAATACATGATTTTCTGTATCCCATGAACTCCTTGTTTTTGACTTGTTCCCTGATTATCCCCCAGTAACTTCTTAAGGAAAGATGGGAGATAAATGTGCCGTGTCCCTTCACATCTGAAAATATTTCTATTCTGCTATTATAGTGGATTACTAGTTTGGCTAGAAATTCTGGCTTGAAAATATTTATTTCCACAGAATTTTGAAGGCACTGCTCCACTGTTTTCTAGCATCCAGAATAACCATTCTGATTCTTGAACTTTTGTAGTTGATCATGTTTCTTTTCTGGAAGCGTTTATGATCTACATATTGAGTTGATCTGAAATTTCTTGATGATATGTCTTGATGTGAGCTAAAAAAAGTTGTTTTATTGTTTTCACCCAATAACCTTTTCAACCTTGATATCTGTGGCCTACAGGTTAGGGAAATTTTGTGTTATTTCTTTCATTTTGTGTAATTCCATATAAACTTAAAATCAAATTTTCTCCAAAACCTTTTTAGATTTTTTTAAAGGGTCACATTAAAGTTTTAACTTAGATAGATTTGACAATTTTATTATATTTTTTATATTGAGACTGCCTATCCACAGTGCATATCTTTCTGTTACTTGGTTTTCTTCTTATGTACTCCAGTAGCTTATAGAAGAAAATGAACATTTCTTATTAAATTTATTCCTAATTATTTTTCCTTTTTTTTTGCTGCTATATTATACATGGGATCCCCCCCACCCCCCATTATATTTCCTACCTGGTTCTTTGAACACAGATGCTATTCATTTTTGTCTATTACCTGCACCCAGCCAAATCATTCTGTTCTTCATTGTTACTAATTATTTCCAACCGACTGTCTTTGTGTTTTAAAGCACACATCTGCAGATCATAAAACATTTACTTCCCTCTTCCAGTGAATGGGATCCTCTTTTCCTTCACAACGTCTTTTAAGTCTTTAATGCTAGCATATAGGAAAGCTATAGTCTCCTTTCCTTTCCTTTCCTTTCCCCTTTCTTTCTGTATACACCACACCACACATTTCACACACATATCTTCTTCCAGACACCTTCCTGAATTCTCAACTTTTTAATGTTTCTCGATTTTCAAGTATAAATCATTTCACTGAAATGATGGTATCTTTTCTCTCTCGCCCCTTAATTTTAACTGCTCGGCTCCCTTCAGTTTTTAAGTTTTGTCCAGGCTCTCCGAAACACTGCATAAAATCAGTGAGGACAGGGGTATTTGTATCCGTCTCGACTTTAATAGGGAAGCTTCTGGGGTTGCACATAGTGTGAGATTCGTTGAGGTTTCCGAGTCTTTATTAAACTCAGGTTTTGTTTAACTCTTTGTTTACTGAGAGTTTCATGCTTGTTTTTAAATTCAGTAACCGATGTTCAACTTGATCAAATGCCTTTGGTGATCTAACGATCTCATCTTTTAATGTACTCCCGGGATTAATTTGCTGTGACTTAGTTTAGAAGGCTTTCATCAAATGCTTCCACCCATGAGAGCGCCCGCCGGTGGGAGCGGACTGGTGGTCTCTCGTGGGAAAGAACGACTTACTTTGAAGGAAGGGCGGAAGGCCCAGGACTCTTTCACTCCCCGGTGGCGGGGAGGGTGGCAGGGTCGTCTGTTCTGAAACTCTACTCAGTCTGAAACAGCTGGATTTTAAGTTTCCAAGACGACGCTCGAGATCCCTGCCCGCCGCCACCGGAGGGCGCGCGCCACCCGCGGAACCACAGGGCTACGGCCAGCGGCTGTCGGGGAAGGGTAATTTGAGCGCCGAGGTCTCCCGGCTTTTCATTAGCTGGTTCCTCAGGAGTCCCGCCTTTCCAACCTCCTTATTGGCTGTCGGCACAAGGTGGGCGTGCGGCGTTGGCCCGCCCCTCCGGGGAGCGTGCGACTTGCCTCCTGGATTGACCTAGATGTCCAGGCGCTTAACCAGGGCCTCCCATTGGTCAGTCAAACAGGAGCCCACCCTCCAGAGCTTCCTATTGGCTGCTGCCCTGTGCCCGGCGGCTCTCACTCTGGGGGCGGCCGCGGCTGCCGGTGGCTCTTGAGCCTACCTCCGTGGCAGGGTTCGGTTCACTCCCGGAGGGTCTTATCTCCCTCCACCGCTATTTGCCTGCAATCCGTAGCAAACAGGGCTGGACGAGGTTCAGAATCTTGCAGGCAGACAGCTGGTCCTGGGGTGGGGTTCGGCAGCACCGTCCCCGGAGAAGACAGCGGGAGGTGGGGAAGCGGTGGCTTCCCTTGGGCTGGAGATCTGGATTCTTTGCCGCGAGCCTGGGGTAGAGTCCTGGACAGGAAGGGAGAAAACCACTGTGGGCAGCCCTTGGCCTGCTGTCCCAGCCAGGACCTCCCAGCGTTAGTACCAGACCTTCCAGGGCCTCTTTGGCGCTCAGTACGGGAGGCCTAACCCCACGGAACACTTTAAGAGCAAAGCAGAGAGTGATAAATACCGCATGTGTCCGCTCCTATGTGGGAGCTAAGAGAGAAAGAAGGGAGGAAAGAAAGACCACAGTCCTGCGTTGGACTTGCAGACGGAGAGAACATTCCTTGGGCTACAAAGTGGAGTGCGGGGGGAGGGGGGGGCGAGAGGGAGAGGGAGGTTGGGGATAATTGGGTGGGGGACACGGGGTACAAATGCAATTTGTGGTAATGGGTACGCTGCCCGTGTGAAACTGGTCCTCACGTCATGGGGACGAGGGGTGACAATCAGCTTTGTGTCTCATGAATACTCATAACCAATAAAAAAAAATGCACCTACCCCCCACAGTAAGCATAATTGGTAGGTGACTCTCTAGAAGACTTGAGTTACTATTGATAATTTGATGGGCTAGTTTTCATACACATTGAAGTCAATATTTAGTAATTTCAATTTTGCAGTTATTTTGGAGTCAATAATAATTTTTTTGAAGGACTCAAGCATTTTATTAATCCTTGGAAAGCTTGTAGGCTGAAGGCACATGTACCTATAGTGGCTAGTGGATAAAACTGTTGCTCCCTCCCAAACCTTCCAGCACACGTGTACACACACACACACACACACACGCTGCAGATTTTCATGAAGTTGCTGGGTCCGACACACACAGAACAGGTCAGTGGCTACTTTTACACTAAGTGGGGCTGCCTAGTCTCCCTGCAGAGGCTCAGAGCCGGGTCCTGTGGAATACAGATAGGCTGAAGGGACATAAAACAGAATGGGAACGGTGAGGATCCTTGCTAAACAATAAAATTGAATATAGATGTTTTATTTCTTTTTGATGTTTGAAAACGTTTATTCTTTAAAAATTTTATCATTGCACAATGTAAACTTTTCTTGTGATCATTTATCAATTTTAATTTCTCCCTAACTCCATTTCCCTTCGTCTTTCCCATCGTGGCCTCGGTTCTGTTCTCTCCTTTTGAAAGTTGAAATAATTGATTGTGATTGTTGTATCTTTCTTTCTTTGTTTATTTTTCTAACTCCCACTTATGAGTGAGGACATACAGTGTTTTTCTTTCTGTACCTAGCTTATTTCACTTAACATAATTTTCTCCAAGTTCATCCATGTTGCCATGAATGGCAGAATTTCATTCCTTTTTATGGCAGAGTAGTATTCAATTGTGTCTATATACCACATTTTCCTTATCCAGTTGTCTGACGATGGATATTTAGTTTGGTTCCAGCTCTTAGCTATTGTAAGTAGAGCTGTGATAAACATGGGAGTGCAGGTATCCTTTCACACAATGATTTCCATTCCTTTGGACGTATACTCAGCAGTGGAATTATTGGATTGTATGGCAGTTCTATCTGTAGTTGTTCGAGGAACCTCCATACTGTTTTCCATAATGGCTGCACTAATTTACAGTTCCACCAACAGTGTGCGAAGGTTCCCCTTTTTCCACATCCTTGTCAGCATTTGTTATTCTCTGTCTTTTTGATACTGGCCAGTCTAACTTGGATGAGATGATATCTCAGTGTGGTTTTGATTCACATTTCCTTGATGCTTTGTGATGTTGAGCATTTTTTTCATGAGTCTGTTGGTCATTTGTATATCTTCCTTTGAGAAATGCCTATTCAGCTCCATTGCCCATTTTTTAATTGGGTTACTTGTTTTACTGTTAAGTTGTTTATTTTATTTTATTTTTTTTAAATTTTATTTTGTCGATATACATTGTGGGTGATTATTGTTGCCCATCACCAAAACCTCCCTGAACATTGGGGAACAACTATACCTTCGACTTGATGATTTCCATTCCTCTGGGTATATTCCCAGCTGCGGGATAGCTGGGTCATATGGTAGATCTATCTGCAGTTGTTTGAGGAACCTCCATACCATTTTCCATAGAGGCTGCACCATTTTGCAGTCCCAACAACAATGTATGAGAGTTCCTTTTTCTCCGCAACCTCGCCAGCATTTATCGTTCAGAGTCTTTTGGATTTTAGCCATCCTAACTGGGGTGAGATGGTATCTCAGTGTGGTTTTGATTTGCATTTCCCGGATGCTGAGTGATGTTGAGCATTTTTTCATATGTCTGTTGGCCATTTGTATATCTTCCTTAGAGAAATGCCTACTTAGCTCTTTTGCCCATTTTTTAATCGGGTTGCTTGTTTTTTTCTTGTAAAGTTGTTTGAGTCCCTTGTATATTCTGGATATTAATCCTTTGTCAGATGTATATTTTGCAAATATTTTCTCCCACTCTGTTGGTTGTCTTTTAATTCTGTTAATTGTTTCTTTTCCTGTGCAGAAGCTTTTTAGTTTGATATAATCCCATTTGTTTATTTTTCCTTTGGTTGCCTGTGCTTTTGGGGTCGTATTCATGAAGTCTGTGTCCAGTCATACTTCCCGAAGTGTTTCTCCCATGTTTTTTTAAAGAAGTTTTACTGTTTCAGGGTGTGTATTTAATTCTTTAATCCATTTTGGGTTGATTTTAGTATATGGTGAGAGGTATGGGTCTAGTTTCATTCTCCTGCATATGGATATCCAGTTATCCCAGCACCATTTACTGAAGAGGCAGTCCCTTCCCCAGTGAATAGGCTTGGTGCCTTTGTCAGAGATCAGATGGTAGTAAGTGTATGGGTTGATTTCTGGATTCTCTATTCTATTCCATTGATCAGTGTGTCTGTTTTTATGCCAGTACCATACTGTTTTGGTTATTATAGCTTTGTAGTATAGCTTAAAGTCAGGTAGTGTTATGCCTCCAGCTTTATTTTTTTTGCTCAGCATTGCTTTGGCTATTCGTGGTCTTTTATTATTCCATATAAATGTCTGGATAGTTCTTCCCATTTCTGAGAAAAATGTCTTTGGAATTTTGATGGGGATTGCATTGAATTTGTATATCACTTTGGGTAGTATGGACATTTTCACTATGTTGATTCTTCCAATCCAAGAGCATGGGATATCTTTCCATCTTCTTGTATCCTCTCTAATTTCTCTCAGCAGTGGTTTGTAGTTCTCATGATAGAGATTTTTCACCTCCTTGGTTAACTCAATTCCTAAGTATTTTATTTTTTTGGTGGCTATTGTAAATGGGCAGGCTTTCTTGATTTCTTGTTCTGCATGTTCACTATTGGAATATGTTTTCAATGCAATCTCCGTTTTCCTCCCCTTCTGGAATACCCATGACTCAGATATTTGAGTGCTTAAGGTTGTCTGATACCTCTCTCTGATTTTCTTCAATGTCTTTGATTCTTTTTTCTTTCTTTTTGTCTGCTTGTGCTATTTCAAACAGCCCATCTTCAAGTTCAGAGGTTCTCTCTTCAACTTCCACAAGCCTGCTGGTTAAACTCTCCGTTGTTTTTTATTTCGCTAAATAACTTCTTCAGTTCAGTAAGTTCTGCTCCATTTATTTTCAGGACATTGATTTCCTTGTACATTTCCTCTTTCAGGTCCCGTGTACTTTTCCTTATTTCATCATGATGTCTAGCTGAGTTTTCTTGTGTCTCATTCAGTTTCCTTAGAATTATCACTCAAAATCCCTTGTCAGTCATTTTAAGGGCTTTTTGTTCTATAGGATCCAGAGTTGGAGATTTATTAACTTTTGGTGGTGTACTTTCTTGATTTTTTGTATTTCTGGTATCTTTTTTTTTGATGTTTATTCATTGTGGCAGGGGATTTCACAGTCCACCGGTTTGAGATTATTGACTGACTATTATGTTGCTGTGGTTGCCAATTTGGTATGGCTACCTCCGTGACTGCTCAGTTGGCCTCTAGTGCCTTTTGTGTGTGGTTGCCTCGGGTCTTGGGCCTCTCCGGGGAGCCACCTTTCTGGTCAGCTTGTACTCTGCTGGGCTGCTGTATCACGGGGTGGTACCGCAGGGTGTGTGGTCTCTGCTGAGCTTCCACTTCCCATGCAGGACTTCTCCGTGTTCCGTGCGCTCTGGCCTGGGCTGCTGGATCACGCAGTGGCAGCCCCACAGGGTGTGTGGTTTCTGCCGAGTGTCCGCCTCCGTAGCCAGATGTCTCCCCATTCTGTGCACTCTGTACTGGGCTGGGACATGTCTTCTGCAACCCTAGTCTATCAGCTGTGCCTTCAAGACACTGCTCGGCACCGCCTCGCCCAGGAAGTCTACCAGGTTTCTGCTAGGCGCAGACAATGGTCACTCTGTGTGCCTTTGTAGCACTGTGTAGATATTTCTTGGGACTTATCACCTTCCTCCTGGTATTGTCGTTATTTGTGTACTTGTCTTATCTCCCAGACCAGAGCGTGAGCTCATCGGGGGAGGAGCCCACAGCACACAGTTCACCTTGAATCCCCCTGGTGCGGACCGAATCCGGTGCCCGCCTGCAGTCAGCTCTCTGGCAGGTTCAAGCGAACTCGGGTACGCTCCGACCACACTATTCCTAACCAGAAATTGGTTATGCGTTTTTCAGAACTGGTGGCCACAGAGATGGTATCTGCCTCCCGGTAACAGGGAGTTTACCGAGGGCTGGAGCCCAGGGTGTGGTGGTCTGACAGTGGGCTCAGCCCATACTTCCTTGCCCTCCCAACACTGGCTGGGGACGCCCCACGCCACCAGCCCTGCCAGAGAACCATGGAGGGAGTGGGAGGGGAGGCCAGCTCGCAGGCCCCAGGAAGCCCCGCGCCAGGGCAAGCAAGTGGCAAGGCTCAGTGAGGAGCTGAGCCGGGTGAGGAGGATAGGCCTGGCTGAGCTGGGCCAGTACTGCCACCACCTGAGAAAATGGAGGCAGCCCCGGGGCCAGTGAGTGGCCTGGTGGGGCAGGCAGAAGCTGGGCGGGCATCCACCCCCTGAGCAGGGCCAGGCCAGGGGTCCTTCATGGTGCTGGGCTGGGCCGGGCAGCTCCCTCTCTGCCTCCGCGTCATTGCCGTCCTCAACAATAGATTTTAACTAGCAGATGAATTAGCACGCTTGAGGGTAGATATAGATCATGCAAGCTGGAAAACAGAGAGAAAAGGATTGAGGAAAAATGAATAGAACCTTAGAGACTTATAAAGCACACCAACATATGTATAATAAGGTACCAGAAGGAGAGGAGAAATAGAAAAGAGCAAAAAAAATTTGAAGAAATAATCACTGAAGTTACTGAAAAACACTAACCTACACACAAACAGAAATCCCAGCAAACTCTAAATAGGATAAACACAGAGAGATCACACATAGTAAAGAGACACATCATAATAAAAATGCTGAAATAAAAAAATCTTAAAGCAGAAAAAAAAAGATTAATTTACAAGGGAACTCTAATAATATTAACAGTGAACTTCTCAGAAGAAACAATGAAGGCCAAAAGGCAATAAAATAACTTATTCAAAGTGTTCAAAGAAAAAACCCAACAGCCAAGAATCCTACATACAGCAAAGCTATCTTTCAAAATGAAGTTAAATAAAAACTTTCATGGATAAACAAAAGCTGAGATTTTGTTGCTAGCAGATCTATCTTAAAAGAAATACTAAAAGGAATTTCTTTCAGCTGAAAACAAGTGACTCTAGATAGTAAATCCAACCTACACATACAAAAGAACAAAGATTGGTGGTAAAGGTAGTTACATAAATATGAGAGACAGAATACATGCATATTTGTTCCTTTCTTCTCTTAACTGATTTAAAAACAATTTGCATATGATGTATTGGTGAGCTGATAACATATAGAAATATATGTGTAACATATATGCCAATAATAGCATAAAGCAGATGGGTGGGGCAAAGCTGTGTTAGACTAAAAAAAGAACAACTTGGGCAAAGGAATAATTATATTATACTGTTGGCTTTTTACTATTAATAAATGTAATATCTATAACAATCATACCACAAAAAATGAGACAATGGAATAGACAGATACAGAAATCATGTTTTTATCATGTTTTTAATTACTGGAATTAAGCTAGTATAAAGCTGTAGCTGATTCTGATAAGTTAAGATATTTATGGAAAACTGTAGAGCAGCCACTAAAAAATAAACTCCTCAAAAATGTAGTAAAAAAAAAATTCAAGAAATGAAAATGCTACATTAGAAAATGTTTACTTAGAGGAAAAGAAAGCAGTAAAGAAGGCATACAAAACATAAAGACATGAAATGTATAGAAAACACAAAGTAAAATGGCAGGCATAAATGCAATTATGTCAATAACACTAAATGTGAATGGATTAAACAATCCAATCAAAAGGTAGAGATTGTCAGAGTAGATTAAAAGAAACACAATCCCACTATATGCTGTCTATAGAAACACACTTTAGATTCAAAGGTATAAATAGGTTGAAAATAAAAGATAGGAAAAGGTATATCACACAAACAGCAACCACTAGAAAGCTGGAGTAGTTATACATTAGTCTTTAAACATAATTCTTCACAGAAATAGAAAAAAAATAATCCTAACATTCATATGGAACAACAAAAGTTCCTGAGTGGCCAACGTAATCCTGAGGAGAGGGGGAAAAAAAAGCCAGAGGTCTAGCACTACCTGAGTCCAAATTATATTACAAAACTATAGTAACAAAAACAGCATGGTACTGGCATTAAAAACAGACACTCAGAGAATTATATTAAGTGAAACAAGTCAGGCACAGAAAGAGAAATACCACATGTTCTCACTTATTGGAGGGAGCTAAAAATTAATATATAAATTCACACACACACATACACACACACACACACAAACTGGGGGGGGGAAGAAGATATAACAACCACAATTATTTGAAGTTGATACAACAAACAAACAGAAAGGACATTGTTGGGGGGGAGGGTGGGAGGGAGAAGGGAGGGAGGTTTTGGTGATGGGGAGCATTAATCAGCTACAATGTATATCGACAAAATAAAATTTAAAAAAAAAAGTAATAAAAAAAAAAAAAAAAAAAAACAGACACTCAGACCAATGGAACAGAACAGAAAACCCAGAAATCAACCCACATATTTAGAGCTAACTGATATTTGACAAGGGCAATGGAGCATAGATTGGGGAAAGGATTGCCTTTTCAATAAGTAGTGCTGGGAAACCTGGACATCCATATGTAGAAGAATGAAACTAGACCTTTACTTTTTACCATATACCAAAATCAACTCAAAATGGATTAAAGACTTATATATAAGACTTGAAACTATAAAACTATTAAAAGAAAACATAGGGGAAACACTTCAGGAAGTAGGAATGGGCAAAGACTTTATGAAAAAGACCTTAAAAGCACAGGCAACAAAAGAAAAACTAAACAAATGGGATTATATAAGACTAAAAAGCTCTGCACAGCAGAAGAAACAGTTAACAGAACAAAAAGACAACCTACAGAATGGGAGAAAATATTCACAGGTATACAATGAACTCAAATAACTTTACAGTAAAAAACCAAATAATCCAATTAAAAAAAGGGCAAAGGAACTGAATAGATATCTCTCAAAAGAGGACATACAAATGGGTAACAGGTATATGAAAAAATGATCAATATCACTAATCATCAGTGAAATGCAAATCAAAACCACAGTGAGATATCACCTCACCCCAGTTAGACTGGCTATAATAAAAAAAATGGAGAATAACAAATGCTGGGGAGGGTGTGGAGAGAAGGGAACACTACTGCACTGTTGGTGGAACTGTAAATTAGTACATCCATTATGGAGAGCAGTGTGGAGTTTCTTAAACAACTACAGATAGAACTACTATATAATCTAGCAATCCCACTACTGGGTATATATCCAAAGGAATGGAAATCATCACATTGAAGAGATACCTGCACTCCCATGTTTATTGCAGCTCTATTTTCAATAACCAGGCTATGGAAGCAACCTAAATGTCCATTGATGGATGACTGGATAAGGCAAATGTGGTTTATATACACAATGAAATACTACTCAGCCATAAAAAGAATGAAATTCTGCCATTTGCAGCAACATGGAAGAGCCTGAAGAAATTTTTTTCAAGTGCAGCAACTCAGTTGCAGAAAGAGAAATACCACATGTTCTCACTTATAAGTAGGAACTGAATTTATAAATAAACGAACAGTAAAAAAAGAGAGTGAGAGAGAAAAAAAGAAACAACAATCACAATAATACTTTGAAATTTTGAAGGAGAGAACAGAACTGTGGTTACTTTGCCCAGATCCACCAGAGGAATCACTATCTACGGCAGCTTTAGCCTTATGAAATGTGTTTCTTAAATAATAAGACTTAAAAGTTGAAATTACTTTTTGATCTGTGGGCTGCAGAATGAATGTTGTGCTAGCAGGCATAAAAACAACATTAATCTCCTTGTATAACTCCATCAGAGCTCTTGGGTAGCTAGGTACCAATGGGCACCAATTCCTTTGAAATTCCTTTTCAAAGGGATTTTTTTTTTTTTCTGGGCGTGAGGTCTCAACAGTGGGCTTAAAATATGAAATAAGCAAAGCACAGAGGGATACATACCACATATACTCACTCATAAGTGGGAGCTAAGAGAGAAAAGGAAGGAAAGAAAGACCACAGTGGTGCATTGGACATGCAGAGGGTGAGAACATACCTTGGGAACAAAGTGAAGTGGGGAAAGGGGGATAGGGAAGGAGGTCGGGGATAACTGGGTGGGGGACACGGGATCTAATCACAATTTGTGGTAATGGGCATGCTGCCAGTATAGATCTGGCCATCACATCTTGGGCACCAATGGTGCCAATTAGCTTTGTACCCCATGAATATTCATAAACAATTAAAAAAATTCAGTAAACCATGCTGTAACCATGCAGTAAACCTATGTGTTGCCATCCAGGTTTTGTTTTTCCATTTATAGAGCACAGGCACAATCACAGACTAGATTTAGCATAATCCTTAAGGGTGTGAGGATCTTTGGAATGGCAAATGAGCATTGGTTTCAACTTAGAGTCACTAGCTGCATTATCCCCTAACAAGAGAGTCAGCCTGTCCTTTGAAGCTTTGAAGCCAGGCATTGACTTCTCTCTAGCTATGAAAGTCCTAGATGGCAACTTCTTCCAGTATAAGATTGTTTCATCTACATTGAAAAATCTGTTGTTTAGTGTAGCCACTTTCATCAATTATGTTCGCTAGATCTTGTGGATAACTTACTGCACCTTCTACATCAGCACTGGCTGCATCACCTTGCACTTTTATGATATGGACACAAGCTTCTTTTCTTGAACCTCATGAATCAACCCCTGATAGCTTCAGCCTTTTTCTCTGCAATGTCCTCACTTCCCTCAGCCTTCACAGAATTGAAGAGAGTTAGAGCCTTGCTCTGGATTATGCTTTTGGCTTACGGGGATGTTGTGGTTGGTTTTGATCTTCTGTCCAGACCACTAAACTTTCTCCATATCAGCAATAAGACTGTTTTGCTTTCTTATCATTTGTGTGTTCACTGGAGTAGCACTTTTAATTTTCTTCAAGAATGTTTCCTTTGCATTCACAACTTGGCTAACTGGTGCAAGAGGCCTAGCTTTCAGCCTCTTTGGGCTTTCGACATGCTGTCCTCACGAAGCTTAATCATTTCTAGCTTTTAATTTAAAGTGAGAGATGTGCTCTTCCTTTCACTTGAACTATTAGAGGCCATTGTAGGATTATTAATTGGCCTAAATCATTTCTAGCTTTTAATTTAAAGTGAGAGATGTGCTCTTCCTTTCACTTGAACTATTAGAGGCCATTGTAGGATTATTAATGCCTAATCTCAATGTTGTGGTGTCTCAGGGAATAAAGATGAGAGAGAGAGGAAGGGAGAGAGAGGGGAAGGGAGAGAGAGGGGAAAATGGCTGGTCAGTGGAGCAGTCAGAACACACACAACATTTATTAAGTTCACTGTCTTATATGGGTGTAGTTTGTGGTGCCCCAAAACAATTACAATAGTAACATCAAAGATCACTGACCACAGATTACCTGACAGATATAATAATAATAATAATAATAATAATAATAATAATAATAATAAAAGTTCAAAATATTGCAATAATTACCAAAATGTGACACAGAAACACAGAGTGAGCACATGCTGTTGGAAAAATGGTACCAATAGATTTGCTTGATGCAGACTTGCCACAAACTTTCAACTTGTAAAAAATACAATATTAGTGAAGTGCAATAGAGCAAAGAGCAATAAAATGAGGTATAACTGCATACCTAACAGATATCTACAGAATACTCTGACCCCAAAGAGAACCATATTCTTTTCAACTACCTTTGGAACATTCTCTAGGATAGACCATATGCCAGGTGATGAAACAAACCTCAGTAAATTCAGAAGGAGAGAAACAATACAAAGTACGTTCTCTGACTACAACAGAATGAAAAGCAGTAAAAAATTGGGGAAAACTCACAAATTTAAGGAAATTAAACATCACCCTCCAAAATAGCCAATAAATCAAAGAAGAAATAAAAATGAAAATAAAAGTACTTTGAAATGAATGAATGAAGGTAAAAATAAAACACAGCAAAACTTATGGGACGAGGCTAAAGCAGCATTTAGAGTGAAAATTCCTACTCCAGCAATGACTCGCAGCTTGTAGTTTTATAGAATGCACAAAATACTTTGCCTCCATCCATCATACCAGCTGTCCCTTTTCATGGAATGTGCATTCTCTAATCTGCTCTTTCAGCTTGAATTCTCCTCATTTAGCTCTTGTCATCCAGGTAAAAGCTCCTGCTTAAGCATCTCCTCCTGGTGACATCTCCTCCCACCCCAGAGGTAACCATTCCAGCTTCACCACCATTTCTTGGTCTTTATGTTATTTTAGGGTTGACCCATCCCACTTTTTGCTTACATGTGTGTTTTCCCATGACACTGTGAAACTCTGGAGAGCAGAGTCAACAGTGTGTAACTAGTGAAGTCTGGATTTGACCCCTTTTAGTGCATCCAGAGTCCATGCCCTAAGTATCTGCCACATGTTAAACAAGAGTAATAAGGTTTACTTCACCTGGGGCTATGAGAAAGAACTGAAGTGCTGTACATGGAAGCACTTCTCCAACCTTAAATCCCTATTGGGAGGTGCTGCTGTTATGGAGATCACAAAGGGAGTCCCATTCTTAATCATTTTCTCAAACTTGCTGAAGTGTGTGAATATGTTTCTGAGAGAGAGAGAAAATGGAAAAGAGAAAAGATAAGAAAGATGGGGTGGGGGGAGGGAGGGGGGAGGAGGGAGAGAGAGAGAGAGAGGGAGAGAGAGGGAGAGAGAGAGAGAGAGAGAGGGAGAGAGAGAGAGAGAGAGAGAGGGAGAGAGAGAGAGAGTGAGAGAGAGAGAGAGAGCGCGTGCCTGAGAGGTCCTGCCTCTCTCACTGGTCTCAGAGTCACTAGTTCTGCCGCCTGCACCTTCCTCCTATGTAGGATGAAAATTCAGTCAGGACATAAAGGACCCTAACACATTGTTTTGTGAAAAGGAGTTGGTGACTTGTCCTATTGGCTTAAAGTGGGAAGCAAGGAGAATTCTTCTCTGGGTCTTGAAAAAAAGAGACAGAATTTAAGGCTGATCCCACCCTGATGAGCCTGAGGGATCTGATAACTGATGGTTGGATCCCAGATTCATGAAGAAAGGAGCTGCTCTGGGATCACGTCAGGCCTCTTTGTTAGTTTTGGAGAGGACTTGGGGAGGCAATCCCGAGACAGCTTATTGAGAGGAACATGGTTAACTACTTCAATGTTAATACCTAGAGGCAAGGGTCTTGAGAAATGAATCTTGTTTACAAGGAGTCAACCAACTCCTCATTGTATAGCAATCCAAACACATGCCGTGGGAGTAAGAACAAGTCAGAAATAAAGCAGACTTCACACATACTGCAGCCTGACTCTCAGTCATCAGAGATCTGGAAAATCTGAAGTACTAAACTTTGATTAGGATGGTTTGGGATTTCTAGTGACCCCAGGTACTAAGTAAAAACAATAGAAAAAAAAACATTTGGAGGAAAACAATGTCACCTTGGACTTCAAAGTATTTCTATTAATAATTTTTCAAACACAATATACAGCACAAACCTGAAGATAAACAGACACACATGGAAATAAGATTCCAAGTATAAGAACCAACACATAGAAGGCAAATGGGGACTCCAGACAACAATTTGTAAGGGTTTCCTTTTCTCTACATCTTCACCAACATGTATCTTTTAATTTTTTGGTAATAGCCATCTTAACAGGTGTGAGATGATATCTCATTGTGGTTTTGATTTGCATCTGCCTGACGATTAGTGATGTTGAGCATATTTTCATATACCTGTTGGCCATTCGTATGTCTTTTAAAAAAAAACCTATTTATGTCTTTTGCCCATTTTAAAAATAAAGTTTTTTGTTTCTTTGTTTTGCCATTGAGTTGTATAAGCTCCCTAGATATATCAGATACTAACTCCTTATTGAATATATGGTTTTGATGTCAGAGGTAGGGTCTGGGGGGCCTGGTAGTCAGCCTCAACCCACCCTGTCCTCTTACCAGGTTCTTGACTCCACCACAGGAAAGAATTCAAGGGCAGAGCCACAGTAGAAAGTGAGAACAAGTTTAATGTAACAGATAAGAAATACAGGTTTCACAGAGAAAGCACAGCATAGCTCCAGAGATTGAGCAGGGCCCACACCAAGTTTAACACAAAAGTTAAGTTCAGTACAGACATCAAGTCTAACACAAAAGCAAGAAAAACAGGGCCAACCCCGTGGCTCACTCAGGAGAGTGCGGTGCTGGGAGTGCAGTAGCGCTCCCACCGTGGGTTTGGATCCTATATAGGGATGGCCGTTTCACTCACTGGCTGAGCGCAGTCACAAAAAAGGACAAAAAAAAAAAAAAAAAAAAAAAACCCAGCAAGAAAAACATACTTTAAAGTTCAGTACATAGTGCAGGCTGGCTCCAGAGAATGAGCAGCCACTTGCCGAAAGTAAGTTTGATACATAGTGAAGTACGCACACCTCAGCCAGCAAAGTGCAGGTTGTCTCCAGGAGAGTGAGAAATAACCACCATGCCTTTGGGGGGCATTTGGCTTTAATAGTTTCTCTACCTAATGAACATTCAGTTAAGGGAGTGGCTCCCAGTTATGTAACATTTAGTCTTGCACATGCTCAGTTGGTCCCTTCCTGGAGCATGTTCATTGGTCAGACCCTATCACATGCACCAGGTATGTTTAAGAATGTTCTGTGCTTGCTATTCAGCATGCCCAGCCACTGGATTTGCATAAGTCAGCCACTTGTGTTCTCATTTTCCCCGTGTTGGTGCTAAAAATAGGTCTACCTGGCAACAGTAACTTTCCTCCAGGGGAGAGCTCAGAGGAGGGGGCCTGAGACCTCAGGGAGTGGCTGGAAAAACAGAGTGATGTACTGAAACCCAAACCCAGAGAAACTGAGAACCTTCTGTATCAGTTTGAAAATATTTTCTCTCATTTGACAAGTTGACTTTTCACTTTATTTTCTCTTTTGCTGTGCAGAACGTTTTTATTTTGATGTAGTCCCACTTGGTTATTTTTGCTTTTGATGCCTGTGCTTTTGGTGTCATATGCAAAAAATCATTGTCAAGACCAATGTAACAGAGCTTT
Organism: Cynocephalus volans; assembly: GCF_027409185.1. Classification (NCBI taxonomy): domain Eukaryota; kingdom Metazoa; phylum Chordata; class Mammalia; order Dermoptera; family Cynocephalidae; genus Cynocephalus; species Cynocephalus volans. Next base: position 29,996,839 of record NC_084469.1, read on the forward strand.
CCTTCTATGTTTTATTCTAGGAGTTCTATGGTTTCAGGTCTTACATTTATGTTTTTAATCTATTTTGAGTTGATATTTGTGTAGCATAAGCATTTAATATCATTTCTTTTGCATGTATATATCCAGTTTCCCCAACATCATTTATTGCAGAGACTATTCTTTTTCCATTGTGTATTCTTGGTTCCTTTGTTAAGATTGGTTAACCACATACATGTGGATTTATTTCTGGGTTCTGTATTTGTTTCATTGGTCTTTATGACTTTATATTTTTATGCCAGTACAATACTGTTTTGATGACTACAGCTTTGTAATATATTTTGGTTTCAGGAAATTTGGTGCTTTCTGCTTTATTTGTCTTGACAAAATTGCTTTGGCTATTTCAAGCCTTTTGTGGTTCCATATGAATTTCAGGATTTTTTTTCTACTTCTGTGAAAAATGCTATTAGAATTTTGATAGGAATTGCACTGATTCTGTAGATCAATTTAGGTAGTATGAACATTTTAGCAATATTACTTCTCCTTATCCATGAACATGGGATTCTTTCCCATTAATTGGTGTCTACTTTAATTTCTTTCATCAGTGTTTTATAGTTTCAGTGTGAACAAGAGTTTCACTTACTTGGTTAAATTTATTCCTAGGGGCCGAGCCCGTGGCGCACTTGGTAGAGTGCTGCGCTGGCAGCGCGGCGACGCTCCCGCCGCGGGTTCGGATCCTATATAGGACTGACCGGTGCACTCACTGGCTGAGTGCCGGTCACGAAAAAACGACAAAAAAAAAAAAAAAAAAAAAAAAATTATTCCTAGGATATTCTTTCTGATGGTATTGTAAGTGGGATAGTTTTCTTAATTTCTTTTTTGAATAGTTCATTGTTAGTTTATAGAAACAAAATTAATTTTTGTATATTGATTTTGTATCCTGCAACTTTATCAAATTTGTTTATTATTTTCAAGTTCTTTCTAGTAAAGTCTTCAGGGTTTTCTCCATATAAGATCATATTATGTAAAATAGAGATAATTTTATTTAATTTTCTGATTTGGATTCCTTTTTTTTATTTTTGCCTAATTGCTCTGTCTAGGACTTCAAGTACTATGTTGAATAGAAGTGTCACAAGTGGGCATCCTTGTATTCTTCCTAATCTTAGAAGAAAAACTTGCAGTTTTCCTCCAGTGATTATGATGTTAGTTTTGGGTTTATCATATATGACCTTTATTGTGTGGAGATAAGTTACTTCTACACCTGATTAGCTGAAATTTGTTTTTGTCATGAAATCGTGTTGAACTTTTTCAAATGCCTTTTCTGCATTTCTATTGAAATGAACATCTGATTTTTATCCTTCATTCTGTTAGTGTGGTGTGTCACATTGATTGACTTGCAGTTGTTGAACCATCCTTGCATCCCAGGGATAAATCCAACTTGACCATGGTATATGATCCTTTATTGTGCTGTTGAATTTTGTTTGCTAGTATTTATTAAGTATTTTGCATCTGTGTTCCTCAGAGAAGTTTTTTTTTCTTTTTTTGTGGTGTCTTTGTCTGGCTTTGGTATCAGAATGAAGCTGGTGTCATTAAATGAGTTTGGAAGTGTTTCCTCTTCTTTAATTTTTCTGGAAGAGTTTCATAAGTTTTGGTAGTAATTCTTCCTTAAATATTTGGTAGAACTTACCTGTGAAGCTGTATTTCCCTGGACTTTTCTTCGTTTGGAGTTTTATGTTTGTTTGTTTGTTACTGATTCAATCTGTTTAGTTGTTATTGAAACTTCCTTTAGTAATTTCAAATGAGCAGACCTAGAGGTGAGGAACTCCCTTAGCTTTGCCTGTCTGGGGAAGTTAATTTATGCCCCATTTTGAGAATAGATTTGCAAGGTAAAGTATTTTTGGTTGGCAGTTTTTTTAACTTTAGCACTTTGAGTGTATCATCCAAGCCTCTTCTGGCCTGAAGGGTTTGTGCTGATAAATCCACTGATAATATATTGATACTTACTTGTATTTGATATGTTTTTTATCTGTTGCCTCTGTCAGAATTTTTCTTTGTTTTTGAGTTTTGATAGTTTGATTATTATGTGTTTTGGTGAACTCTTCTTTGGGGTTGAATTTGGTTGGAGATCTCTGAGCTTTCTGCCACTTGATTTTGGCACCTTTCCCCAGATTAAAGAAGTTTTCAACCATTATTTTAAAAAATATACTTTCTGTCTTTTCTCCTTTGGAACTCCTATTATGTGAAGGTTAAGTCTATTCATTGTGTCCCATAATTCTCACAGGCTTTTTTCATTCCTTTTTTCCCCCTCTGATTGGATAATTTTCAAATGTTCTGTCTTCAAACTCACTGATTCTTTCTTCTGCTTAATTGAGCTTGCTGTTAAGGCATTCTATTAATTTTTTTTAGTTCAGTTATTGTATTTTTTATCTTTTGGATTTCTATTTGTCTTTAAAGATTGTTTCTATTTCTTTGTCAAACTTCTCTTTGTGTTTGTGTATTGTTTGTCAATTTTCATTTAGTTTTCTATCTGTATATTCTTGTAGTTCACTGAAATATTAAGAGATGACCATTCTTAAGTTTTGTTTAGTCATTTCTTTATGGTCCATTGTTGGATCTTTATTAGTTTGTTGTGAAAGTGTCATGATTCCCTGATTCTTCATAATCCTGGTGTCCTTATGTTGGTGTCTGTGTATTTCAGGACACAGCCACTTCTTCCACCCTTATTGGTATTTTTTTGGCAGAGATAAACCTTCAGAATTAAGTCTAGCTTGTGATTCTGAATGGGCCATGAGGTAATGACACAGGGCACGTTGCTGTCAGGTACTTTTGCTTACTGGGATGATGCCTTTTCTCTGAGGTTGAAATAGGCCTGCTGGTTTAGCTCCACTTTCCAGTTGGACCACTGGCTGGGCTCTGCAATCAGGCAGAGTTGCTGGCTGGGTGCTGTGATGACCTCTGATTGGTCTGTTACACAGGGTATATTCCCTAGCTAGACAGTACTATGATCTGAGTTCTGAAATTGGGCTGGGATGCAGGTTTGGTCCTAAGATTAGGTGGAGTCACTGCTCAGGATGATTGGGACTAACTGCTATGCTCATAAGAAATATGTGGTTGAGGATTGCCTCCCTGTCTGGGATAGCCTTGGGATGGACTTGAGGCTGAGGTGAGCTGGTTTTGAACTCCTGTTGGTACAAGTATAGCCCCTGTGATTTGTCAAAAGTTGCTGTTGTTGGTGTCTTCTTCCCTGGGCAGGTTATTTGGATGGGCTCTGAGGCTGAGCTGAGTTGCTGTTTGAGAGCCCAGATAGCACAAGTCTAGCCCCTGCATTTTGCAAAAAGGCACTGTGTCAGGTGTCTCCTTCTCTGGGCAGGGTCATGGGGTAGGTTTTGATACTGAGCTGAGTCATTGTTTTAATGCCTAGGTAGTGTGAGTCTAGCTCCTGTGTGTTGCCAAAAGGTGCCATGATGGGCTTCTGTTTCCTGGGTAGGGTCTTGGGGTTGGCTTTGAGGTTAGGCCAAACTGCTGTTTGAATGTTCATCTGGTGCAAATATAGCTTTTGCACTTTGCTGAAATAATTTGTAGTGGATATCTTCTTCCTTGTGTGAGTACTTGGAGTGGGGTCTGAGTCTAGGCACAGAAGGCTGACTATCTATGGAGTTAAGCCATTTTGAAATTTGCACCATGCTTTTGGCAACAAACAGCTTGGTTTTGCTTGTGGGATCTGATGTTGATACCTCTGATCAGGTGCCTCCACTGGCCATAATACATAGTTACCATCAAGTTCTGAACACTGGCGATGGTGAGCTTTATCTCCTTTCTTTGTTTCTGTTTGACCCAGGCAGTCTAGCTATGTTATTATTCCCTGTGTTCCCCACTAGGTAAGAATGGAGTGGGATTTCTGAGAAGTGTCTTGTAATGCTAAGGAAGCTGGATGTTCATCTTTGATTGTCTTTTCTTACTGTAGAAATTGTGAGCCCAAGGGAATCTTCTCTTTATGTCACTACACCAACTTGGGAGAGGGTGAGGAGTCACATAGTTAAAATGAGACCATTTCTCTTATGCCTCTAATGCAGTGGCATGCACATGTGTCTCAGTTTTATTTCTAGGTTTTGTGGTTTTCACCAAGGCATTTTTGTCTGTGGATAATTGGTAGCTGAACATTCTGAGGAGGAGAGAGAAGTCCGGGACCTCCTATTTCATCATCTTGCTAACATCATCCCCACTCCCCACCCCATTAATTTAAAAGTAATTTTTCTGTCACTTTCTCTTGCTCTTGTCCTTCTGGAACTTCCATGATATGTGTATTAGTTTGCTTGATGGTGTCCCATGTGTCCCATAGACTTTCTTCACTCTTTTAAATTTTCTTTCTTTTTTTATTCCTCTGATAATAAATTCAAATGACTTCTTCCCAAGTGGCTCATTCTTTCTTATGCTTATTTCTTTTTTTTTTTTTGTTGTTTTTTCGTGACCAGCACTCAGCCAGTGAGTGCACGGGTCATTCCTATATAGGATCCGAACCCGCGGCGGGAGCGTCGCCGCGCTCCCAGCGCAGCACTCTACCGAGTGCGCCACGGGCTCGGCCCCTTATGCTTATTTCTGTTGTTGAAGATCTCTGTCAATTTTCTAACTTTAGTCATTATATTCTGCACCTCCAGAATTAGTTTGGTTCTTTTTTATGGTTCCAGTTGTTAAACTTTACATTTTATGTCATTGTTTGTCTTTGTGCTTGAGTAGCTCACTGAGCTTCTTTAAGACGTTTATTTGAATTTTTTTGTCAGGCATTTTATAGTTCTTTATTTATTTAGGAATGGTTACAGGAGCTTTGTTTTGTTCCATTGGTGTTGTTACATTTTCTTGATTATTCATGGTCCCTGTAGCCTCACATTGGTGTCTGTGCATTTGAAGAAGTGTTCACCTCTTCCAATCTTTACATACTGGCTTTGATAGGGAAATTCCTTCACCAGTAAGCACATACAGAGATTCTAGATGAACCAATTGGCAGCATTATTGGGTGGGCAGAGCTGGTGCTGGGGTATGTGAGTGGGCAGGCCACCTGGTAGGGACAATGGGCAGATTCAATACCAGGGACCATGGGACAGCTGTTGAAATCCATGAACTGATTGTTGAGAGCTCCTGCCTGTTTTCTTATTTTCTTTGTTCCTAGCTGCTCCCAGGTGTTTGGTCATGTTGATTCTCTCAATGTTCTTGGTAAGTCATGACAGAAGTGGTCCCCTTGGGTAGCACCCTGAAAGGCTCTGGAAGTTGAACATATACTTTTTTTTTTTCTCATTGGAGAACTTGCAGGGTGAAGGGATCTCTCTTTGCAATATGGTGTGCTGGCTCTCTCTTTGTGCCACAGTGTGAGGGGTGATATAGGTAAATTGATACAGTTTTTTGAAAAATTTTAACACATTGTTTCTTGCTTCTGTGCTCCACCAGGGTGCTGTAAACACTCTTGTGGTTTCCAGAGCTCTCATGAAGGTATTTTGCTTAAAATATTTAGTATTTTCCAAATATGCCTGTTTCTATTCTTCTTTTACTTTCAAGCTTTGTATATTCTTTTTTCCCCCCCACTAGCCAGTATGGGGATCCAAACCTTTGACCTTGGTGTTACCAACTCCATGCTCTAACCAAGTGAGTTAACTGGACATCCCAAGCTTTGTATATACTTATGCTTTCAGTGTGTCTCTTAAATACATATATTTGTAATTTATTTTTTAATCAATATGTTCAGCATTGCACTTTAACTAATGAGTAGGGTTTACTGGGGTGCTGTAAACTCTTCTTTCAATCCCAGAGCTCTTATGAAGGAGTTTTCGTTTGCGCATAGTTGATAAATTAGTATTTATGCTGGGGGATGAAGGGTTGGTCCTCCTATTTAACCATCTTTCTCACATCACTTCCTTCATCTCTGTTTTGAAGTTTCTATTATCTGATGTTAATGCAGGGATATTTTGCTTAAAATATTTAGTATTTTCCAAATATCCCTGTTTCTGTTCATTTATTTCTTGCTTTGTATATTCTTATGCTTTCAATGTATCTCTTGAATACATATATCTGTTTTATTTTTTAATCAATATGTTGTGCATTGTATTTTAACTGATGCGTTTAGGTTCATATATATTTACTGTATTTTATCTACTTCCCTCAGTAGACCATAAGCCTCATATTCATGTTTGTAACCAGTTTGAGGCCCTTAATAGACATTCAGTCATTATAAATAGGATGAATTGATAAAAGACTGAATGAATATCAAATCAATTGAATTTTACCTGTCAAAGTGTGTGTCCAGTTCTGGCTCTGTTGAATTATATATAAAGGATGCAATCTCTTTCATACCATGGCAGACCATTGACCAATCCTCTCATCAGTTACTATTCACTTTCTATACATTGATGTGTGCTAGATAACATAAGACACCATAAGTCATTATGGGGTATGTCTGGATAAGGATGTGAATGTGATCCTGTGGCAAGCTGAAAAATTTGATCCCTTGAAATTCTAGTTTCAATATTAGTCTGACCTTATTTATTTCCAAGGATGGTGAGATCTCAGGGACACTGTATTACACATATGTCTTTTCATCACCACAGATATATACACTCATTCTCAGCTGGAGTTATGTCCTAATTCCTGCTATATAACCCATAGAATAATGCCTTACATACAGTGAAAGATATTCCCAGTTTCCTCTTCAATGTCGTTTTTCCAAATTACCCTCATGTCAATTTCATAAAGGGTTTCCTTAGGAGTCTTCCCAGAGCCCTATGCATGTCCTTGTTTCTTAGGCTGTAGATGAAAGGGTTCATCATGGGTGTCACTACAGCATACATCACTGTAGCTACTGAGTCCTTCATGGAGTAGGAGTGGAGGGGCTTCAGATATACCATGCAAAGTGTCCCATAGAAGAGGGACACCACAGCCAAATGGGAAGCACAAGTGGAGAAGGCTTTGTACTTGTTAGAGGCTGAGGGTATTTGGAGGATGGCTTTGACAATGCAGACATACGATATGATCATGAACCCAAAGGGAGTGAGGAATATGAAGCAGCCTGTGCCAATCAGCACAGTGTGATTGACCTGGGTGTTGGAACATGCAAGCCTCAACAGGACGTACATCTCACAGAATATATAGTGGATTTTTCGTGACCTACAGAAGGTCACACTGGTCATGAGGAGGGTGTGTGTGAGGCCATAGAGGACAGAAAGCACCCAACACAAGGTGAGGAGCAAGATGCAGAGCTTAGGACTCATGGCTGTTGTGTAATGGAGGGGGCGGCAGATGGCCACATAGCGGTCATACGCCATCACTGCCAGGATGAGGTTGTCCAGGGCCACCAAGGAGACCAGGAAGTAGAGCTGTGTCAGACACCCTGCATAGGAGATGGCTTTGTTCTGGGACTGAAGGTTCACCAGCATCTTGGGGATTGTGTTGGTAACAAAGACGAGGTCAGTGAAGGAGAGGCTGGCCAGAAAGAAGTACATGGGAGTGTGCAGATGGGAGTCAAAGCCAATGGCCAGGATGATAAGCATATTTCCCACCACTGTGACCAAGTACATGGACAGGAACATCCAAAAAAGGACCCGCTGCTGCTGAGGACTTTCTGTGAGCCCTAGAAGTAGAAATTCTGAGTCATCACTGTGGTTGCCTCCATCCATTTCCACAATTTTCTGCAATATTAGCACCAACAAATGTTTGCCAAGTGCCCTCATTTGAATAGGATATGAAGATAAGCAAAACCAACGGTATTTTTAGTATAAAAATATCTTAGACTGAATTTAAAAATAAAAAAATAAGCAACAAAGTAATAAAAGGCATAAAAACAGAATATGGAAAATCTTGATGCAACTTAATCATTCTAGCAATTACAAGTCTGGTATTCTCAACGGTACAGGAATAATATCTAAGTCTTTTAAAAAAATTCTATCATCCCATAATACTCTTAAAGTGTTTAATGATTTGTATTTAAGTATCTATAATACAAGTGTATACATTATGAGAAATGGATATAGTTCAATTATAAAATAATAGGGGAAATAAAATAATTCAAATGCGGAGGAAAAAATGCCATTTTTTGGTTTGATAATCTGTCTTGGAAAAGTTGGCAATCAAGTCATAGACTATTAGAAATAAAAAGGGACTTCAGAATACTTGAAGTCTGAGCTCTGCTCCTTAATAGCTATAAAACCTCAGGCAGGTTACTTGAGCTCTTTAGGTCTCAGTTTCTTCATGTGAATAATGGGTCATGGAGGGGGGAAGTAAATAATAAAGTGCTTTTCATGAGGAGCTGGCATGCCGTGAGTACACAGCAAATATTGCCTATTATTATTATTACATGTAAATAATGATCAGGAAGAATAAGGTTAAAAACAAGGTGAAAATGTAATGCAAACAATCTCATCCACACTATCAACAAACAAGTCCATGCATTAAAATGTTACCAAGAATCAGTCAAGACCTTACAATTCCCCAGTGAAGCATAAAGTAAAAATTTAAAAATGGACAGACATACCAAGATTTCAGATAGAAAGATGAAATGTTGCAAAGGTATATATTCTCCTAAATTAATCTAAAATGTAACCTATGTGATGTTAAAATTATGACAGAGTTTTTAAGAAACAAAATTAATCTAAATTTTACCTAAAATAAACATGAAAATAAGTTAGGGAAGTGTTGAAAAGAGCAACAAAGCAACACTTGCTTTGTCAAATATCAATTACTCTAAAACAGTGTGGTATTGAGGCTGGAATAAACAAGTCAGTAGAACTGGATAGAAAATACACAGTAAGATACAAAAACACGTAGGAGTTAGTAAACTATTATGGTAACACTATATACTGTAAGGTAAAGTTTACATTAATCCAAAAACAGCATTGGGAAATCTGTGTAATTATTTTTGGTGAATAGTTAGATCAATATTTTATGCACTGTAGCTTAATTTACTTCAGTGAATTAAACTTTATTCACAATTGTAATTGATGTATCATTGTCTTTTATATAGGTTATTTGTGGTGTTTCTGAAAAATTTATCCAGTGCTTGTTTCAATCGGTTTTCATATGCACATTTGAAAGCAGAGTTGAAGCTATGTAGGTGAATGATGCACTGTGAGCTGATTCATTTCAGTGAATTAAACTTTATTTCGAGTTGAAAACAATGTATCATTGTCTTTCACGGAAGTTTTATAGTGATGCTTCAGAATCATTCATTCAGTGCTGGTTTTAAATGAGTTTTCACATACATGATCAAAATCAGAATTTTAGCAATGTAGTTGAACAATGCACTGTAATCTGATTCATTTTACTGAATTTAAATTTGTTCTCAATTAGGATTGAGGTATCATTGTCTTTTAAACAGGTTATATACTGATGTTTCTGAACCATGCATGTAATGCTGGTTTTCAGTGTATTTTCATATACACCATTAAAAGCAGATTTTCACCAAAATAAAAAAATTTGTATCTCATGAAACACATTTCAAACATGCTAAACATTAAAATAATATACTGTGCATTTTTTCTTTGAAAACCTAATGTGTATGGAATAAAAAACTTAAAAATACAAAAAAAAAGAAAAAGGAGGAAGTATATATAAATTAGATTGATTTCTATTATCTGGAGATAGATTAAAACTTCACAATTTGATGTGTTTTTATTTGAGATATGAAAAAACCAGTCCTAGGAAGTCCTGATCAGAGAAAATTACAGAAAGAGACCTACATGTGCCATAGCCCTGATGTGGAAAAGGTGCTGTTGTTTTTAAGAAACTAAATATGATCAAGTAACTAAAAATAGTTGAAGTGAAGCAGAAGTCATTCGATACGGGATTGTGCAGGTAATAGGGGACTAGGTCTTGCAGAGCCTTGTTAAGGTTTAGTACTGCATTCTAAGTTCAGTGAAGAGCCTGAAAAGCTCTTTTCACAATTTTCACCAGTTTCACCAAAGAATTTAGCAGAAGATGATGCATATCTTTAGTATTTATCCTTCTATTTGTGCTTTTCAATGGTATTTTATTTTATTTTTAATTTATTTTATTTATTGAATCAAAATCGATTATACATATTTTGGGGGTTGAACAGTGTTGATCAAATCAATATTACTAGCACATATATTGTTGCAAATTGTAATTATTCTTTATGCCCCTTGTCCAATCTCTCCCCTTCCCCTATTCCCTCCCCCTCCCCCTATTCCCTCCCCCCTCCTCCCTCAAATTACCCTAGATTTCTTCTCTCCTTCTGAAACAATAATGGTTACTCTGTTAATTGTTGCCTAGATGATCTGTCCAATGCTGAGAGATGTGATCGGGTTCCCCACAGAGCAGATGCTTCTTCTGTCACTCTGAAATGGGCTTTGTGGAAAGAGACATCCTCTTTTCTTTGTCTCTGCTGGTGACTCTTCCTGTGTGGATGCACTCCAGTGGTTAGTGGACCACGTGTGTGGTGGTTGTGGTGTCTAGTAACTTTCATGGCAGCCATGGTTACTGTGGAGGCTGGGGTGAGCCACCCACATGGAGGTGCTGTTTTTGGCATGCTCCTTGGCACTGGTGGTATGCCTTGTTGTGGGGTGTGTCTGGTCCCCTTCTCCATGCCTCTGGTCCCTGGGCAGTTCTCAAGGCACTGGCGTGGTGTGCCTGGTTGTGGGAGAGAGGTCTGGTCCCCTTTTCCATGTGTCAGGTCCCCAGGCAGGCCCCAAGGCACTGATGCGGTGTGTCTGATTGTAGGAGAGAGGTCCAGTCTTCCTTCTGCATGCCTCGGGTCCCCAGGTGGGCCCCAAGACACTGGTGTGGTGTGCCTGGCTGTGGGAAAGAGTTCTGGTCCCCTTCTCCATGCCTTGGGTCCCTGGACAGGCCCTGAGGTGCGGGTGTGGTGTGCCTGGTTGTGGGAGGAGGGTCTGATCCCCGGCTCCCTGCCTCAGGTTACTGGGCAGGCCCTGAGGCGCTGGCTTGGTGTGCCTGGTTGTTGGAGAGAGGTCTGATGCCCTTCTCCATATCCCAGGTCCCCGGGTGGGCCCTGAGGCACTGGTGCAGTGTGCCTTGTTGTGGGAGAGAGGGCCAGTCCCCTTCTCCTTGCCTTGGGTCACTGGGTGGGCCCTGAGGTGCTGGCATGGTGTGCCTGGTTGTGGGAGGGGGGTCTAGTCCCCTCCTGCATGCCTCGGGTCCCTGGGCTGGCCCTGAGGCGCTGGCACAGTTTGCCTGGAAGTGGGAGTGGGGTCCGGTCCCCAGAGCTAAGCCTCCAGTTCCCAGGCAGTTCCCAAGGTGCTGGTGGTGTGCCTGGGGCGTAATTAATTTTTTGTTCTTTGCTTCTAACATGGGGGAACTTCCTGTATGAATCAGTACTTGAGCTCTGTGGTTGTTTAAATTGCTGCTTTGCTGCTGTTTCCCTAGGGAAGGATTTTTGTGCAGCTCAGGGTTTAATGGTTGATCTTATAGGTACTTCCGGCTCTCCAGAGACCCGGTGGATCTGTGTTCTGTAGAAACTCTGATCTGGGCCTGAGTTTTATCATCAAACTGCACCCCATGCAGTTCTGCATTCCTTTTTTTTTTTTGTCTTTTTTGTGACTGGCACTCAGCCAGTGAGTGCACGGGCCATTTCTATATAGGATCCGAACCCGCGGCGGGAGCATCGCTGCTCTCCCAGTGCCGCACTCTCCTGAGTGCGCCACGGGCTCGGCCCCAATTCTGCATTTCTGACCAGTCTCCTCTGAGTGGTCCTGTGCTGATTGGGGGGCAGGTCGTCTGTCCTTGCTGTGCCCCAGTTTTCTCCTGGTGTTCCCATCTTGCCCACTGCCCATGCTCCAAACACTTCCCATGAGATGGGCCCTGCGATGGTCCCTTGCAATGACTCACCAGTCTCTGAATGGCTCCCCTTTTTCAGCTGTTCTGGCTCCTCCCTCCTTTGTGGGTCCACGGGAGCCCTATTAGTTAGTGGTCTTGCTGTCCTTGGGTCCACCAAGGCCCTCTTCTCTCCTGCTGCCTCCAAGCAACTCCATCTGAAGAGCACAGCTGTGGCTTCTGCCGGCTCCTGCTCCATGTGCTCAGCAGCTTGAGCCTTAAAGCAGCCATGGCCCGAAACTCTCAGAGCAGCTTTTTCTTTCTCTCATTGTGGTTTCTCCTGCCTTCATGAACTCTGTAGGTCTCTCCTCCTGTCCCCCTGAGCCCTAGCGGCCCCAGCTTGGCTGATGTTACATTTTTATAGTTGTAAATTTGTTGATTTGTTGGGAGAGAGTGGTGCTGGGAACCGTCTATTCTGCCATCTTGACTGGAACTTCAATAGTATTTTAATAATTAGCTACTACTGTTTCATTTTTAATCAAATGCTTTTTCATAGCCTATGACTATTAATAGCTTGCCTAATATTTAATTACTCTTGCATTCCCAGTATAAACTATTGAAATTGATTTGCTATTGTTTTACTTAGGTTTTTGTAGTCATATTTGTAAATGAGGTTTATCTACAGTTTCTTTTGTGTGTGTCATCCCTATTACCTTTAGGTATGATTTGGCTTGCATTATCTTCTATGTTAAACTTGAATTCACTAATTCTCAATTTCTAACATTTGCAATTTGTTGAATTTTTTTCAATAGCTTATGACATAAAGTTTGAAAGAAAATCCATGGAGTTTGTTTTAAAAAATAGCTTACTGCATTGCAATCTATTCATTATAAACAAAAAAACTTAGTGTAAATAATTCAAGCAATAAAGAGATTAAGAGTAGAAACCATCCCAAAATGATGAGTCCAGATGGTAAAGCAGTAATTATAACAGTGAGTATTGGGGTTTGTAAAATTAATGATGTTATATCCTTAACAATAATAAGAGAAAAGTGAGGGGAAGAAATATAAATCGTGTTTCTGTATATTGTTGGAATTAAGCTAGTAGAAGTATGATGTTGATTCTGATAAGTTAAGATGTATATGGAAAACTCTAGAGCAGCCACTTAAAAATCCCTTCAAAAATATAGTGAAAACAAATCCCTAAATATGTAAAAAGGCTGCATGAGAAAATATTTACTTAATGGAAAAGGAAGAAATAAAGGAGAAATAGAGAAATAAAAAGTCATGAGACATATAGAAAACAAAAAATAAAATGATAGTCATCAATCCAATTATATCAATAATAACATTAATTGTGAATGAATAAAGCAATAATCAAAAGGCAGAGATTGTCAGAGTGGATGAAAATAAGATGCATCTACATGTATTTTACAGGAAACACACTTTAGATTCAAAAATACAAATAGATTGAAAGTAAAAGAATAGGAAAAGACATATTATGCAATCAGAAATCACAAGAAAGAAGATTGGCTATCCTTTAGCCATTAAACATAAATATAGTTTTTAAAGATTAAAAATAGTTGCTAAATAAAAATAATTTTATTAGAGATAAAGCAGGACATTTTATAATTAAAAAAGGGTCAATCCACGAGAAAGATCTAAAAATTATAAACATATGCACCCAAGTAAATGACAGAAAAACTGACAGAAATGAAAAGATAGGTAGATAGTTCAAGAATAATATTTGGAGAATTCAATATCCCACTTTCAATAAGAGGCAGAACAACTAGATCTAAGTTGAACAAGGAAATAGAAGACTTGAACAACAGTATAAGTGAACAGACCTAACATATTTATAAAACACTTCGCTCAACAACAAAAGATTATTTTCAAGTGCCTTGGAACATATTCCAGAACAGATCATAAAACCTCACTGATATTGAAAGAATAGAAATAATTCAAAGTATGTTCTGCGTCTACAATGAAATAAATTTAGCAATGAATAGCATGAAAGAATGGATAAACTCACATATTTCTGCAAATGAAACAACACACTCCTTAATAGGGAATAAGCCAAAGAAATATAACAAATACAATCAGAAAATACTTTCATTAAGTATAAATAAAGGTACAAAACACCAAAACACATCTGACGCAGCTAAAACAGTACTTATAAGAATTTTTTTTTTGGTTGTAAATGCCTTTGTTAAGAAAGAAGAAAGATCTCAAATGAATAATCTAACTTTGTACCTTAAGACACTGGAAAAAGGAAAGCAAACTAAACCTAAAGAAGGCAGAAGGAAGGATATAATAAACATTATAAGAAGATTAATAAACATTATAAGAAGATTAATAAAATAAGAAATAGAAAATGATAGAGTGTAAATGGGACCAAAAATGGGTTAAAAGTTGTTTAAAAGATCAACAAAATTGTCAAACCTTCACTAGAATGAGAAAATGAGAAGACTTGCATGACTAGAATTAGAAATAAAAGAAGATTAAAAAAAGAAATAAAAGAAGAGACATTACTACCAGCCTTACAGAAATAAAAAGGGTTATAAAGAAACAATATGAAAAATTATATGCCACCAAATTAGATAACTTAGATAAAATGGACAAATTCCAAGAAATGCATTGAATACTGATGCTGACTCAAGAAGAAACAGACAATCTGAATAGGCCTATGAAAAATAAAGAGATTGAAATTGTAATAATAATAATAATAATAATAATAATAATAATAATAATAATATAAACTATCTACAAAGAAAAGCCCAGGCCCAGATGGCTTGAATTTAATTCTGCCAACCACTTAAAAAAATGCATCAATTTTTCACAAACTCTTCCGAAATAAATAAAAGAGAAGGGAACACTTCCTAGCTCATTTTATGAGGCCACTTATACCAAAACCAGACAAAGACATGACAAGGAAAGTAACTACAGACAAAAATCTTATGAATATGAACTCAAAAATCCTCAACAAAATATTAGCCACATATAAAATCAAATCCAGCAATATGGAAAAAAATTATACAACGTGACCGATTGAGATTTATTCAAGGAATACAAGGTCAGTTCAACATCCCAAAATCAATAAATTTAATACATCATATCAATAGAATATAAAACAAACATCACATGATCACATCAAGAGACACTAAAATCATTTGGCAAAATCTAACATTTTTTTATGATAAAAAACCTAATGAACTGGGAATAGAAGGTAAATTCCACATCCTGATAAAAATTTTCTATGAAAAACCCACAGCTAACATCATACTTAATGGCAAAAGACTGAATGCTTTTCCCCTAAGATCAGGAACAATACAAGGATATCCACTGCTGAGACCTCAATTCAACAGTGCAGAGCAGCCCAGTCCCCCCTCTTGAGGGTACAAGCCCCCACTCATTAATCCAGTGACCTCACTCAGTGTCACCCACTTCAGCAGTGGAGCTAGAGTGCTCCAGTGCCTTCCTTGTGGATACAGGGCCCAGCCTGGAACTCCAGTGATGCCACTGAGTCACCTACTCTAGCTGAGGAGCTGCTGAGGACCTCATTGTTTTCCTCAATTCCTAGAGCCCTAATCTCAACTCCCAGAAATCCTGCCCATGGTCTCCCATTTAAGCTGAGGAACTTCAGAGCACCCCAGTGCATCTATCAGGGTCATGGGATATTGGCCTGGGTACCAACAAGCTCACCCAGTGTCACTCAGTTCATCTGAGGAGCAACAGGGCATCCCAGTGCTTTTCCCAGTAGCTTGAGATCTTACCCATGACCTTGATGACACAATCTGTTGTCACTCACTCAGCAAGGAACTACTGAGTGCCCCAGTGCCTAGGCCATAGAGGAATTCACAGGCAATTCTGACACTGAATGCAGTTGAAGTAATCACACAGAGACTACATTAGTGTGTCTACGCAGAACCAAATCTAAAACACCCTACCCAACCGTCACTATAGAGTACATCTACAGCAGGGAGTCTTTCCCCTCAAAATTCACTCCAGAGTATTAGAAGAAGTAACTGCTCCACCAGATGCACAGACATCAATGTAGGGATACCAGAAATATGAAATAACAACAAAAAAACATGACACCCCCAAAGAAATACAACAATTATCTAGTACCAGACTCCAAATAGCAGGAAATCTATGAAATATCTGAAAAGAAATTCCAAGGAACATTCTTAAGAAAATTCAATGAGATAAAAGAAAATTCATACAGATAACACAAGAAAATGAGAAAAAACAATCCAGTATTGAAGGAGGAATTTGACAAAGAGATAGATATCTTAAAAAAGAACCAAGCAGAACTCTGGAACTGAAAAATTCATTCAATGAAATTAAAAATATAACTGAAAATGCTTAAACAACAGGCTAGAGCAAGCAGAATAAAGAATTTCTTAACTTGAAAAACAGGCTTTTTGAAATAACCCAGGCTGGGGGGTGGGGGAAGCATTAAAAAATAAAAAGAGAAAAAGTATGAGATCTATTGGACAACCTTAAGTGTGCAGACATCCAAATTATGGGTATTCCAGAAGGGGAGGAGAAAGAAAAAGGCACTGAACACCTATTCAACAAAATAATAGGTGGAAACTTCCAAAGTATTGGGAGACATATGGACTTCCAGATGCAAGAGACTCAAAGATCCATAAATAGATTCGACCCATAAAGGTCTTCTCCCAGATACATTGTAGTCAAGCTGTAAAAATTCAAAGACAAGAGAAGGAGGCCATTGGAGTAAAATCTTGTGATCTGTGATTTATAATCATGGTAGAAAACAAAACAGTGATGCCATCAAGATGGCAGAATAGATGATTCTCAGCATTGCACCTTCCCTCAAGTAACCAATTTACAGCTGTTAAAAAGCAAAGACTGCTAACCTGGGACTACTGGAGCTGGGGGAAGAGGAGGAGATCCACAGCATTCATAAAGGTGCAAGAGGCAATGGTGAGAGGGTGTAGGGATGGTGCCTTTTGTTCTGAGACAGTCTGGTACAGTCTGGAAAAAAAACGGCAGCAGCACCCAACATGTAAACCTGCTTGGAGTCTTCAGGGGAGAGGAGGACTTTAGAGTGTACCATACCAGCCCACAGGCCATAGAGATCACTGGCAGGATCCCCTCAGGTCTGCATATGAGCAAACAGCCACAGCCAACTGGACAAAGGAGCAGCCGAGAGGCCATGGGAACTGGTTGGAGTGCAGGGGAAAAGCTGGCCCACTGGGGGAACATTGGGCACAGCAAGGGCAATTAGTCTCAGTGGAAACTGGTTAGGGCAATAGAACTGCAGGAACACAATCTTCAGGAAAGTCTCTGTCCCAGGCTGGAAGTTCCACACAACCAAAACCCAGAAGTGATTACTGCTCTGCACAAAAAGCCTTCCCCAGAGAATGAGCATCAAATGGCAGTCTTCTCAAATGCCTCGGCATCAACATAAAGACACAAAGATTGAGAAATAACAGAGGAATATGTCTCCACCAAATGAAACAAACAAAGCCCTGACAATGGATGCAGAGGAATAGCAGATCTGTGACGTGTCTGACAGAATTCAGAATAACACTCTTAAGGATGTTTGGGAAGTCACAAGAAAATACGGATAGAAAATTAAATGATATCTGGAAAATAGTTCGGGAGCAGAATGAGAAAGTTGACAAAGGAATTGAATCAATTAAAAAATCAAATAGAAATTCTAGAAATAAAGAATACATTGTTAATTGAAAAACTCAATAGAAAGCTCCAACAGCAGACTAAATCAAAGTGGGGAAAGAATCAGTGAGCTCGAAGATAAAATACATGAAATTATCCAATCAGAGGAGCCAAAAGAAAAAAGAATAAGAAAAAATGAAACAGAAATGCAGTGAATATGGGACTCCTGCAAGCTAAATAAACTCCTCATAATTGGCATACCCAAAGGAGAAGCAAAAGGAAGAGATGTAGAAAGCATATTCAAGGAAATAATGGCTGAAAAATTTCCAAGTAAAAGAAAGATGACAGCATCCATGTGTAGGAAGCTCAGAAGTCACCAGTCAAATTCAATCCAAACCAGCACCTCGTGGCCTGCCCAGAGACTTGAGGCATGGAGAAGGAGACCAGACCCCCCTCCCACAACTGGCACACCATGCCAGCACCTTGGGGCCTGTCTGGGGACCCAAGGCACAGAGCAGGGGACTGGACCCTCCTCTCACAACCAGGCATATGGCATCAATGCCTTGGGGCCCACCCAGGGACCAGAGGCATGGAGAAGGGGACCAGACACACCCCACAACCAGGCACACCAGCAGCACCAAGGAGCATACCAAAAACATCACCTCCATGTGGGTGGCCCATCATAGCCACCACAATAAACATAGCTGCCGTGAAAGCGGCTAGATGCCACAACCACCATGCAGATGGTCTGCCAACCACTGCAGTGCATTCATGCAAGGAGAGTCACCAGCAGAGACAAAGAAAAGAAGAGGATGTCTCTCCACAAAGCCCATTCCAGAGTGACAGAAGAAGCATCTGCTCTATGATAATATTGGGGGACCTGATCACACCACTCAGCATTGGACAGATCGTCTAGGCAACAAATTAACAGAGTAGCCATTATTGTGTCAGAAGGAGAGAAGAAATCTAGGGTAATTTGAGGGGGGAGGAAAGGGAAATGGGGGAAAGGGAGAGATTGGACGAGGGGCATAAAGAATAATTACAATTTGCAACAATATATATGCTATTAATATTGATTTGATCAACATATCTCAGTGTTCAACCCCCAAAATATGTATAATCGATTTTGATTCAATAAATAAAATAAATTAAAAAACAAAAAACAAACAAAAAACCCAAATTCAATCCAAAGAGGAATACCCCAAGGCACATTGTGATCAAACTATCAAAAACCAAGGATATCCATTCGGCTCTGCTACATCCACAGACTTGATGGATATGACCCCAAAAGCACAGGCAACCAAAGGAAAAATAAACAAATGGGATTATATCAAACTAAAAAGCTTCTGCACAGCAAAAGAAACAATTAACAGAGTTAAAAGACAACCAACAGAGTGGGAGAAAATATTTGCAAAATATACATCTGACAAAGGATTAATATCCAGAATATACAAGGAACTCAAACAACTTTACAAGAAAAAAACAAGCAACCCAATTAAAAAATGGGCAAAAGAGCTAAGTAGGCATTTCTCTAAGGAAGATATACGAATGGCCAACAGACATATAAAAAAATGCTCAACATCATTCAGCATTCGGGGAATGCAAATCAAAACCACACTGAGATACCATCTCAACCCCGTTAGGATGGCTAAAATCCAAAAGACTCTGAAAGATAAATGCTGGCGAGGTTGTGGAGAAAAAGGAACTCTCATACATTGTTGATGGGACTGCAAAATGGTGCAGCCTCTATGGAAAATGGTATGGAGGTTCCTCAAACAATTGCAGATAGATCTACCATATGACCCAGCTATCCCACTGTTGGGAATATACCCAGAGGAATGGAAATCATGAAGTTGAAGGTATACCTGTTCCCCAATGTTCATCGCAGCACTCTTTACAATAGCTAAGAGTTGGAACCAGCCCAAATGTCCATCATCAGATGAGTGGATATGGAAAATGTGGTTTATCTACACAATGGAATACTACTCAGCCATAAAAAAGAATGAAATACTGCCATTTGCAATGACATGGATGGACCTTGAGAGAATTATATTAAGTGAAATGAATCAGGCACAGAAAGAGAAATATCACATGTTCTCACTTATTTGTGGGAGCTAAAATAAATAAATAAGTACACACACACAAACCTCCCCCCCCCACCGGGGGGGGGGGATGAAGACACAACAATTGCAATTCCTTGAAATTGATGTGACAAGCATACAGAGAGGACATTGTTGGGAGGGAGGGGGGAGAGGGAGGAGGGAGGGAGGTTTCGGTAATGGGCCACAATAATCAACCACATTGTATATCGACAAAATAAAATAAAATAAAGTATTAAAAAAAACAAAAACAAACGAACAAACAAAAAAAAAAACCAAGGATAAAGGAAGAATACTGAAAGCAGCAAGAGAAAAGAAATGCATAACATTCAACGGAGTCCCAATACATCTCTAAACAGAGTTCTCAGTAAAATCCCAACAGGCGAGAAGAAAATGGGATGACATATGCAGAGTGCTGAAGGAAAAAAGTCTGTCAGCCCAGAATAATGTATGTGGCAAAACTAACCCTCAAATATGAAGAAGAAATGTCTTTCCTAGACAAACAAGAACTAAGGGAATTCACCAACACTGACCTCCCTTACAAAAAATGCCAAAGGGAATTCTTCAATCTGAAAGAAGATGACCCTAAGGAGCAGCAAGAAAACATCTGAAGGTACATAGCTCATTAATGATGTAAGTTCACAACAACCTCAGAATACTCCAGGGTCATAAGGGTGGTGAATAAACTGCTCACATCCTTAGTATGAAGATTAAAGGACAAACCTAACAAGACAGCAACAAATACGACAACTGTATAAGAGACAGGCAATATTAAAAGATTTAACTTGAAATAACAAAATGTCAAAAAGTGGGGGGAATGACATCAAAGTGTAGAGTTGGCTTTGGTTCTTTCTCTTTTCTTAGATATCAAAGTTAAGTTCTTATCAGGCTAAAACAATTTGTTATAACTATAACATGTTTTTCGTAAGCCACATGGTAATCATAACACAAAATCTTAGAAGAGACATACTAAAAATAAATAGTGGAGAGCAAAATGTACATCTATAGAAAACCACTCAACCACAAAAGACATAAGACCAGAAAAAAGAAAAAAGAATCCACAAAACAACCAGAAAAAAAAAAATAGCAAAATGGCAGGAATGATTCCCTATGTATCAATAACAACCCTAAATGTAAGCAGAATATATGCCCTAAGTAAAATACACAGAGTGGTTCAATGGATTATAAAAGAAAAACCAAAAATATACTTGTCTACAAGAAGTGCACGTAACTGGTAAAGACACATGCCAGCTGAAAGTGAAGGGATGGAAAAAGACATTTCATGCAAATGGAAGCCAAAAAAGAGCAGGAGTAGCTATACATATGTCATATAAAATAGACTTCAAGCCAAGGAAAGCAAAAACAGATAAGGGATGTCGTTATATAATTACAAAGGGATCAATTCAACAAGAGGATATAACAATTCTGAATACATATGTACCCAACTATTGGACCTAATGGGAGAGATTGACTTGAACACAATTATAGTTGGGGCCTTTAATACCCCACTTTCAACAAAGGACAGATTATCCAGACAGAAAAATAACCAGGAAACCTCAGAATTACTCTCTACTATAGGCCAACTTGACCTAATGAATATTTATAGAACATTTCATTCTATAGCTGCAGAGTACACATTCTTCTCAGCAGCACATGGAACATTCTCTAGAAGAGACCATATGTTAGGTACAAAATGACTCAACAAATTTAAAAAATTGAAATCATAGCAATTACCTTGCCTGACCACAATGGAATAAAAATGGAAATCAACAACAAAAGGGACACTAGAAACTGTACAAACACAAGGAAATTAAACAACATGCTCCTAAACAATGAATGGGTCAAAGAAGAAATAAAAAAGGAATTAAAACATTCCTGGAGACTGAATGAAGACAGAAGCACAACATACCAGAACCTATGGGATAGAGAGAAGTTTATAGCAATAAATGCCTACATCAAAAAAGAAGAAAGATTCCAAGTAAACATCCTATTGTTACACCTCAAGGAGCTGGAATAACAAGAACAACGAAAAGGAGAGAAATAACAGATCAGAGCAGAAATGCATTTTTAAAAAGATTTAAAAAACATACAAAAGGTTGATGAAATAAAGAGTTGGTTTTTCAACAAGATAAACAAAATCAATAAACCTTGAGCTTGACTAATGAAGGAAAAAAGAGAGAAGACTCAAATCAATAAAATGAGAAATAAAAAGGGGACATTACAACTAATATCACAGAAATACAAAAGATGATAAGAGACTACTACGAACAACTATATACGAACAAACTGGAAAACATAGAAGAAATGGATAAATTCCTGGACACATAAAACTTACCAAAGTTGAATCACGAAGAAGTAGAAAACCTAAACAGACCAATAATGAGTAATGAGATTGACATGGTAACAAAGTCTCCCCCAAAAGAAGACCCCAGGACCAGATGGCTTTACTGCCGAATTCTACCAAATATTTAAGGAATTGATATCAATACTTCTCAAACTCTTCCAAAAAATTGACGAGAATACTCCCAAACTTATTCTGTGAGACCGACATTAACATTATTCCAAAACTGGAAAAAGAAAAAGCAAAAAAAAGAAAAGTACAGACCAATATCACTAAGGAACACATATGTGACGATCCTCAATAAAATACTAGCAAACAAGATCCAACAACACATTATGAAATCCATTCCCTATGAATGCCAGAATGTTCCAGGAACATCCCAGGAATGCAAGAATGGTTCAACATATGCAAATCAATAAACACGATCCATCACATCAACAGAATGAAGGAAAAACAAACAAACAAACTGATATGATCGTTTCAATGAATGTAGAAAAGACATTTGATAAAATCCAACACCCCTTCATGATAAAAACACTCAACAAACTAGATAGAGAAGGAATGTACCTTAACACAATAAAGGCCATATATGACAAACCCACAGCTAATATCACACTAAATGCACAAAAATTGGAGGCTTTTCTTCTACGATCTGGAACAAGACAAAGATATCTACTTTCCCCACTCTTATTCAACATAGTGGTGGGGCCGAACCCGTGGCACACTCAGGAGAGAGCAGCGCTGGGAGCGCAGCGACGCTCCCGCTGCGGGTTTGGATCCTATATAGGCATGGCCGGTGCACTCGCTGGCTGAGTGCCGGTCACGAAAAAGACAACCCCCCTCCCAACCCCCCCCAAATAGTGCTGGAAGTTCCGGCCATTGAAATAAGGCAAGAGAAAGCAATAAAGGGCATCCAAATCAGAAGAAGGAAGTCAAGCTATTCCTATTTTCAGATGACATGCTCATATATGTAGAAAACCCTAAAGACTCCACCAAAAGATCACTAGGAATAATAAATGAATTCAGAATGGTGGCAGGACACAAAATCAACACACAAAAAATCGATAGCCTTCCTAGAAACCAATAATGAAATAGCTGAAGGAAACAAGAAAATGATCCCATTCATAATAGCTACTAAAAAAATTAAATACCTAGGAGTAAATTT
The DNA here is from genome assembly GCF_027409185.1 of Cynocephalus volans. NCBI lineage: Eukaryota > Metazoa > Chordata > Mammalia > Dermoptera > Cynocephalidae > Cynocephalus > Cynocephalus volans. The sequence goes on from NC_084469.1 coordinate 30,019,831, forward strand.
AACCAAGGAGGTGAAAGACCTCTACAATGAAACTGTGAAATATTGGTGAAAAAAACTGAAGAGGACACAAATGGAAAGATATCCCATATTCATGTGTTGGAAGAATGAACATAATCAGAATGTCCACATTACTGAAAGCAATCTACACATTCAAGGCAATCCCTATCAAAATACCAATGACATTCTTTAAAGAAATAGAAAAAACATTCTTAATATTTTGTATGGAACCACAAAAGACCCCTTATAGCTAAAGCAATCTTGAATGAAAAGAACCAAGTTCGAGGCATCACACTATATGACTCTGAAATATATTATAAAGCCATAGTAACCAAAATAGCATGGTACTGGCATAAAAACAGAGAAATAGACCAATGGAACAAAATAGAGAGCCCAGAAACAAATCCACCCACTTACAGCCAAGTGATTTTTGACACAGGCTCCAAGAATATACAGTGGAGAAAGGACAGCACCTTCAATAAGTGGTGCTGGCAAGACCAGATATCCACATACAGAAGATTGAGACTAGAATCCTCTCTCTCAACATACACAAAAATCAACTCAAAATAGATTAAAGACCTAAATTTAAGACCTCAAACTGTGAAATTACTTGAAGAAAACGTAGGCAAAACACTACCCCAAATGGGAGTGGGCAGTGTTTTTTGAATGAGACCACAAAGGCACTGGCAACTGAAGCAAATGCAGAAATGTGACCACATCAAACTGAAAAGCTTCTGCCCAGCAAGGGACACTTCGACAAAGTGAAGAGACCACCTACAGAATGGGAGAAAGTGTTTGCAAACTCCACATCAGACAAGGGGCTAATATCCAGAATATATAAGGAACTTAAATGACTCAACAGCAAAAAAAACAAATAACCCAATTAACAAATGGGCAAAAGACCTGAACAGACATTTTTCAAAAGGACACATACAAATGGCCAACAGGCACATTAAAAAATGCTCAAAATCACTAATCATCAGAGAAATGCAAATTAAAACCACAATGAGATATCATCTCACTCCAGTTAGAATAGCTATTATCAGAAAGACATAAAATAACAAACACTGGCTAGGATGTGGAGAAAAGGGAGCCCTCCTACATTGCTGGTGGGAATGTAAGTTGGTACAGCTGTTGTGGAAAACAGAATGGAGGTTCCTCAGATAACTAAAAGTAGATCTACCTTATGACCCAGCACTACTACTGGGTATATACCCAAAGGAAATGAAATCAATATATCAAAAAAACACCTGCACTCCCATTTTCATCACAACATGATTTGCAATAACCAAGAGATTGAATTAACCTAAATGCCCATCAGTGGATGAATGGATAACAAAGCTGTGGTATACATGCACAATGGAATACTATGCAGCTATAAAAGAGATGGTATCCTATTGTTTGCAGCACATGGATGGAACTGAAGACCATCATGTTAAGTGAAGTAAGTCAGGCACAGGAAGACAAATACCTCATGGTCTCACACATATGTGGATTATATACACACACATATATACACATTCTTTATATATGTGTATATATGTGTGTGTATATATATGAGTCATTCTCATAGAAATAGAGAGTGGAATAATGGTTACCAGAAGCCAGTGGGTGTGGGGGAAGAAGGAAAGTGGTGGATTAATGGGTACGAAACTATGCTATCTACCCTAAGTGAATCATTGGGCCATATATGTGTGTCTTGAAAGAATGCACAGTACCCCACAAAAATAAATATCAATAAAATTGAAAAAAAAAGTCAACAACAACAACAAAAGTTTATATGATGGGGACTGAAGATCAATTTGAATTCTACATAAAATGGAATTAATTATTTGGAACATCACATTAAAAAGTCCTTGAAAACAGAAGGAAAAAAATGAAAGGTAGAAATGATCACAATAAAAAAGTAAAGATGACAAGGTAAGAAATGGAAAGTAATGAAGGGGAAAGTGGAAGACCATAGGCAAGAGGGAATCACATTTCTGTACCAGCAGTTCTCCCCACTTCTCTCTCCGCGTGCTAATATAGCCTGATGGTCTCAGTCAGTACACCTGTTCTCTGTCTGGTCCATTCCTTTTCTCATCCCTCCATTGTCTTTATTAAAGGAAACCATGGGGGTGAAAACCTCAGCCAGTTGCTTCTTGTCTTATGCCCTGGGGCAGTTACTGGTAGAGCTCAGTTGCTCTTCCCCCTCTCCTAGTGACTGTTTTTGTCCCCAGTCCCTTCTGTTTCTCAGTTGCTGGTTTTCCAGGACCCTGTTGGGAAGGATCATTCACTTTCTTTACTGCAGTGCCACCCTTTGTGCTCAAATCCATTGGCTCTTTGGCACCTTATAGCTTGTACCTCAGTTCAGTTCCACAGCTCCAACTCATGCAGAAATTCCTCAGAGTTCTTGACCTATAATGTCACCTGTTCCTCTTTTCCAGAATTGTCTTTATATTTTTAAATTACTTTTTATATTTGTTTAATCATTTGGAAATGAGATCTTTGCAAAGGAGGGAAATAAATAGCACCTATATATTCTCCTACTACATTTGTTTCATTAAAAAAAACCCCTTGACGTTGGACATTCTTCACAAGAATGGCATCAAAGGAAGAAGACACAATGAAAAATTATGCCATATTTTACTTCTTAAAAATGAAATACTTCCCTCATCAAAACAGCATAATACAACAAAATACAAACAAAAAAGGCAATTACTTGCCACGTATGTAATAAACAAAGGCCTGCTATGTTTAATATAGAAACAGCTTTTTGTAAACTGAGAAATTTTTCTTTTTGTAAAAGAAAGTTAACAACTTCCATAGGAAAATAGCAACAGACATGAACATGCAATTCATAAAAGAAAAAACCCAACGTTAATAAATGTATGAAAAAAACATAGCTTCACTTCTTATGCACATATGGGACCACTAGGCAGTTTTATACACTAATGTAAGAAATTAAGTGGGAACAACTTTCTAGAGGGCAATTAACATCCATTTCATAAAGTCTTAAGAGGGATATCCCTTTGAGCAATCCCAATCTCAGAGATTTATCTTAAAATTATAATCAGACCAAAAAAAGGTATTCATGTATAAGATGATTATCACAGCCTTTTAAAAGATACTGAAAAAGAAAATAGAAACGACTTAAGCACACATCATTAGAGATGTAGTAAAAAAAAGGGCACAATCCATACAATCAAAGGCGTACAATGTAGCCATTATAAACAGGTATGTATTCCATATATGTGTGTATTTATGATTATTGTTAAATTAAAAATGTAATTTATTCTTACCTGGTAAAGTAGAAAATTACTAATTATGCTTATGTAATACTAGTAGGTCTACCCCTTGCTGTCACTATGAGGATGAAATGAGGAAATGCACGTGAAGTGCTTGGCTCTGGCCAGGCATCCTCCATGCTGCAAGAGGCTTTCTAAATTACAAATCTATCACGTATCCCTATGGTGGTGAGCTCCCCATTTCCTCCAGAACAGCCCAGATTTGTGGCCAGGCGTTCAAGACCCCAGGATACCTCATCCCCGGTGGACTCCCTGCTCCTCTGACCTTCATACTCTATTCCAGCACTGCCTTGTGGCTTGTGCTTTTTGTGAAGGCACTAAATGCTTTGCCTCTATCCTTCCCATCAGCTGCTCCTTTTCACCAAACGCACTTTCTCCACTCTGCTCTTCCACTGTCAGCCTCTCAAGACCCAGTACAGCTCCCGCTCAAGCATCTCCTCCAGCCCCAGTAGTCGCCACTCCAGCTTCTGCACCATATCTTAATCTTTACATTCTGTTAGTATTGACCCATCTCACATTTTGCCTAAATGTCTGTTTTCCCATGACACTCTGTGAGTCTCGAGAGCAGGAACAACATCATTTTCATTACTGTGTCATCAGGACCTCACACAGTGCCAGGCACAGTGAAGGGATCAATACATGAGGGTTGAACTGAACTGGATAGAATATTAGGCACTGCACTCCATGTCATTGATAACAATGAATAGGGAGGAGTTACCAGCCCAAGATCCTAAATGAATAAGAGACAGTACAGACAAAAATGCAGTTGTTTGGAAAACCAGCCAGTGTGCCAGGGAAGTATGGAGCCCGTTCTGCAAATTCAATCTGTGACATCATTAATTTGAACTAGCAGCAGAATAAATGTGGGAACTGTGAGTTACCTGGGATATTAAACTAATTTGGAGCTTCAGATTTGGGGTGGGGTGAATCTTCACCCCAATTCTCAGAGATCCACTGTAGGTGGTATAGTGGAAGGAGGTTTTGAATCAGAAGTCTGGGTACAAACCTGGTCGAACACATAGAAGCATTTTTTGAACAAACTGGTACCTTTTATTTGGTCAATATGTTAAGTGCTGTGTGTGTGTGTGTGTATACAGATATATATTTAAATTTACTTTGCAACAGACCTATTTGTTTTTGTTATCCCATTTTATAGATGAGGAGACTGAGACTTAGAAGGTTAACGAGTTTCTCAAATTTTCTCATCCAGTAACTGGTGAAGTTGGGATTTGACCACCTCCAATTCTGCCTCCAAATCCACACTCTAACTACTTATCCACACATTAAATGAAAGTAATATTACCTAACTCACCCGGGTTTGTAAAGAACAGGCTGAAAGGCTGTATAAGGAAGCACTTCTCCAACCTTAAAGCCCTTTTGTAAATTGGAGGGCTGTTATGGGGATGGCTAAGACAGTCCTATTTGTAAACATTCCCCAAACTTCTGATATTTCCCACCCCCTTCCAGTAGAAAACTCTGCTCTCAGGACTAAGAAGAACATGGTTCCCAGTCCCACCTCTATGCTGGGGACTGCTGTGCCCCCCACTCAGGCAGGAGCAGCCTCAGCCCACCTTGTGTCTACAGGGAGTGACCCAGGACGTTGAGGAGGTGATTGATTTGAGTCAGGTCTCATGGTGCAAGTGCATGGCAGACAGAAGATGAGGGAAGGCATTGTCATGGGCTTCCCATGCAGAGGGATATGGATTGTGCAGGTCAGGAACTAGGGAATAAGAGAGAGAGAGAAAGATGAGCCAGATTGTCACCCAGAAGACTTAAGTACTGTGCCAGTGAAGGAGCCTGGGGAGGAACAGAACTCCTCATCACAGAAGGGATTCCAACAGGCTGCATGACCCAGTGGCTGAGTGATCATTTCACAGCTGATTCAGGCTTTTAGTAGAACCTGGTGTTGGCTAAGGTCTCTTTTAACAACAAGGTTCCAAATTATAGAGTAATGATATGGTGGTCCTTTGGCATCGAGTGAAAGCTAGAGTAACCCTTGGAATATGCTCTATGTGCAGCTTCCCACACCTCTTACTTGTTACTCGTATAGTTCTTCTGTGTTTCTGCACCATGAACGAGCTCTCTTATTTCTTACGGTGCTTAAGAGTGGCTTTGAGCTAACAGATCCGCCCAAGGTCAGAGTAACGTGACAGCAGAGATGAGTTCATGACCAGGAGTTCCAGACAGTGTGTGTGCTTTGTGTTAGCCTTCCCCTGGGAGGAAGGAGTACGTGGAAACTTGAGGCCAGTGAAAGGGAGGCTAAGAAAACTGAGAAAAACAAAGAATTGAAAAAGAAAGGGAAACTGCTGGGCTCAATCCCTGAGTCCACTCCAAGATGCCCTAAATGACCTGAGGATAAAAAAAGAGCTCCATGGTGACTCCCTGCTGTGACCCCAACCCTGAGCACACTTTGCCACCACCTCCGTTTCTGCCACGGAAACAAAGGTCTTCCACCTCCTTGGACCCCATCAGAAACTACTTCCTTCCACAGCCTGGTTTCTGGAACTCAGAGCCCTCTGGGAATCTGCACGACAGGACAAAGGGTAGGGGCAGGTGGCAAGACTCGGGAGAACCAGAGGACCCCTGGAGGAATTGTTACCTTTGCTTTCTAGCCCATAGGCAAGTGTTCGCCACACTTTAGTGTGTGTCAGAATTACCTGTGATGCTTCAAAAGAAAAAGCCTATTTTATGACCCCCTCCCTTGAAGTACTTGTTCTCTTCTGAGAATGAGGTTTTTTCGAGCATGTACCTGGTGATTCGGATCCTACACTTTAGGAATCAGTGCTCTGAGTATGTAAGAGTCATTGGTTTGTGAACACTTGTCTGGTCAGATGGCCTTAAAAACACCAACTCCTCTATTGTGTTGCTTGGCCGGGAGGAGAGAGAATGTGGGGGCAATGTGGAACAGGGCTTCAAACTTGCAGTCGAAAAACTTGGCTTTGTATCTCCTCTGTTGCTCCTTAGTTGTGTGGCCTTAAATAGGGCACAAAACTCCGGAATCTCTTCTCACCCATGTAGCCATTCTTGCAGCTTGTGAGAATCACATGTAACAGGGCAGGTGACAGTACTCTGAAACCTGTAGAATGCTTATAAGATTGGAGGGATTGTTATATTACCTTTACACACTAAGAGGTTAGATTATGTAAGAGCTCCCAAAGTATGTGAGTATGTTTGTGCGAGAGAGAAAATGGAGAAGAGAGAAGATAAGAAAGATGGAAAGCATGATCCTGAGACATCCAGACCTTACCTGCTGCTCTCAGTGGTTTCGGGGTCACTGGTTCTGCTGCTTCCACCTTCCTCCAATACAGGATGAAAATTCAGCCAGGACATAAAGGACCCTAACACATTGTTTTGGGAAAAGGAGTTGGTGACTTGTCCTATTGGCTAAAAGTGGGAAGCAGGGAGAATCTGAGAACTGATGGTTGGATCCCAGATTCATGAAGAAAAGCCCTACACTGGGATCACATCAGGCCTGTTTATCAGTTTTGGAGAGGCCTTGGGGAGGCAATCCCAAGACAGCTTCTTGAGATGAGCATGGATGATTGCACCAATGTTAGTACCTAGAGGCAAGGGTCTTGGGAAATGAATGTTGTTTACAAGGAGTCAACCAACTCCTCACTGTGCAGCAATCCAAACACACGCCCTGGGAGGAAGAATAAGTCAGAAATCAAGCAGACTTCACACATACTGCAGCCGGGCTTTCAGTCATCAGAGATCTGGAAAATCTGAAGTACCGAACTTCAATTAGGATGATTATGGATTTTTAGTGGCCCCAAGAACTAAGTAAAAGGAATTGAAAAAAAAAAAAAATCATATTTGGAGGAAAATAATGTCACCTTAGATCTCAAAATATTTTACTTAATATTTTGTCAATATCCAGCACAAACCCAAATATAAGCAGACAAACATGAAAATAAGATTCCAAATAAAAGAACCAACACATGGAAGACATACAGGGACTCCAGACAATATAATTGCCAGACACAGACTGAAAAACAGTGATGCTTACGCTGGTTTAGAAAATAAAATGAAACCTCAATATTTTGTCAGGAACTTTTACAAACTGAACCATCATGAGAAATCAGCAATCAGAGGAAAACACACTGTTAGCACTGCAGAAGTCACCTTCCCTTCCCTCTAGTCACCGTTCCTGCACGAGTAATCTCTACCCTGTCTCCCAATAGCATACATTAGTTTCAATGATTTTTGTACTTTATTTAAATGGAAGCATACAGTTTATACTCTTTGGTATCTGCTTCTCTCACTCAACATTATATACATGAGATTCATCCAGATTGTTGTATGTGGGTGTAGATTATTCATGCTCATTGGTGGATAGTGTTCTATTAAGTAAATATACCATTAAAAATGCATTGTATCATTGATGGGCATTAGTAGTTTTCAGTTTTGGGCTGTTATTAATAGTATAGCACATATCTCTTGGGAATATATACCTAGGTGTGGAATTTCTAAATCTTAGGGCAGGCCTATGTGTTTAGTAGTTAGTTTTAGTAGATAGTGCTAAACAGTTTTCCAAAGTACATGTACTTATGTTTCCTCTTGCCAGCGGTGTATGTGTCCAGGAATTTATTCACTTCTTCTAGGCTTTTCAGTTTGTTAGCATATAGTTGTTCATAGTAGCCTCTTATGATCCTTTGTTTTCTGTGGTATCCATTGTAATGTCTCCTTTTTCATTTCTGATTTTATTTATTTGAGTGTCCTCTCTTTTTTCTTCTTTAGCCTAACTAAAGTTTTATCGATTTTGTTTATCTTTTTGAAAAACCAACTCTTTGTTTATTGATCTTTTGTATTGTTTTTTAAAATCTCTAATTCATTTATTTCTGCTCTGATCTTTGTTGTTTCTCTTATTCTACTAATTTCAAATTTGTTTTGTTTTTGTTTTTTTAGTTCTTTGAGGTACAATGTTAGGTCATTCATTTGAAGTCTTTCTACTTTTTTGATGTAGGCATTTATTGCTATAAAATTCTCTCTTAAAACTGCTTCTGCTGTATCCCATAGGTTCTGGTATGTTGTGTTTTCATTTTCATTTGTCTCCTGGAATTTTAAAATTTTCTTTTAAATTTCCTCTTTGACACATTCTGTGTTTAGCAGTATGTTTAATTTCCATGTATTTGTACAGTTTCCAATGTCCTTTCTGTTATTGATTTCTGGTTTTAGTCCATTTGGTTGAACAAGATAGTAGGCATAATTTCAGTTTTTTAAAATTTGTTAAGATTCGTTTGTGACCTAACATATAGTGTATTCTAGAGAATGTTCCATGTGGTGCTGAGAAAAATGAGTATTCTGCAGCTGTTGGGTGAAATGTTTTATAGATATCATTAGGTCTAATTGGTCTAGAGTGGAAATTTACTCTGATTTTATTTTTAGTTAATTTTCTGTCTAAATATCTGTCCATTGCTGGAGGAGGGGGTATTAAAGGCCCCAATTTTTATTGTCTTGGTGTCTTTTTCTGCCATTAGGTCTAGTAGTATTTTCTTTATATATCTGCATGCTCTGGAGTTGGGTGCATATATATTTAGAATTGTTATATCTTCTTGTTGAATTGATACCTTCATCATGATATCATGACCTTCCTTATCTTTTTTTTTTTTACTTTCTTTGGCTTGAAATCTATTTTACCTGATGTAAGTATAGCTACTCCATCTCTTTTTTGATTTCCATTTGCATGAAACATCTTTTTCCATCCCTTCACTTTCAGTCAGTGTGTATCTTCACAAGTGAAGTGAGTTTCTTGTAGGAAGCACATTGTTGGTTCTTGTTGTATAAACCACTCAGTCACTCTGTCTTTTCACTGGGGAAGTTATCCCTTTATAGTTAGAGTTATTATTGATATATAGGGACTTGTTACTGCCATTTTGTTACTTTCTTCCTGGTTGTTTTGTAGATACTTTTTTCCAGCTTACTGTCTTCATTTGTGGTTGAGTGGTTTTATCTAGTAGTATATTTTGATTACTTATTATTTATTTTTAGTATGTCTCATAAGTTTTTGTGTTATGGTTACCATAAAGCTTACAAAAAGCATATTATTATTATAATAGCTTTTTAAAAAAAGTAAACACTTATTATCACAAGTTGCATAAAAACACACAGCTCTTACAAAAATGACTTTTGATAGAAAAATGTTTGTTTGAATACATAGTGATATTTGTAGGAACACCAAACTATTGCTGTAACTCCAGCTAAATCTTCAAAGAAACTATATTTCTCATAATGAAAATATCCAATATTTACCACACTCATCTTTGGAAAGCTGTTCATAGTGTTTTCTGAACAAACCAAAGCATTTATTCCATTTTTAGAAAACTGAATTATAGTTAATTTTACATATATATGGGGTACAGACTTAAATATCAATATGTGTGTGCAACATGTGATGCTCAAATCAGGATAATTAGTATATTCAACATTTCACAATTTAATCATTTTTGTGGTCTTTTACTAATTTATCTTTTACCTTTACTTTCCTCCCCCTTTCCCACCTCTGGTAATCTCAGTTCTGTTCACTCCTTTTGAAAGTTAAATGTATTATTGTGGTTGTTGTATCATTTATTTATTTATTTATCTATTTATCTATCTATCTATTTATTTATTTTTAAGCTCCTACCTTTGAGTGAGGATATCAATCTTTCAGAGATAATATATCAGTATTTCTCTTTCTGTGTCTGGTTTATTTCTCTTAACATCATATTCTCTAAGTTCAGCCATGTTGCTGTGAATCCCAGTGTTTCATTATTGTTTAGGGCAGAGTAATAGTATATTGTGTAAATATGCCACATTTTTCTTTCTTTTTTTTTTTTTCGTGACTAGCACTCAGCCAGTGAGTGCACCGGCCATTCCCATACAGGATCCGAACCCACGGCGGGAGCATCACCGCGCTCCCAGCGCCGCACTCTCCTGAGTGCGCCATGGCTCAGCCCACACATTTTTCTTATCTAGTCATCTGATGATGGACATTGTCTTAGTCCGTTTGTGTTGCTATAACAGAATTACCTGAGACTGGGTAATTTATAAAGAACAGAGGTTTATTTGGCTTATGATTCTGGGAGAGCTGCATCTGGCATGGGCCTTAGTCTGCTTCTACTCATGACAGAAAGTCTCAGGCAGCCAGCAGGTACAAGCAGATCACATGGTGAGAGGAAGAGAGAGAAAGAGAGAGAAAGAGAAGGAGAGGAGGTGCCAGGGTCTTTTAAACAACCAGCTCTCACAGGAACTAATAGAGTGAGAACTCACTCACTACCCCTTCTCCCCCAGGGAGAGCATTAATCCATTCATGAGGGATCTGCCCCCATGACCCAAACAGCTTCCAACACTGCCATGATGGGGATCAGATTTCCACATGAGTTTTGGTGGGGACAACACATCCAAACTCTATCAGACATTTAGGTTGGTTCCAACTCTTAGCAGTTGTAAATAGAGCTGCAGTAAACATGGGAGTACAGGTATCCCTTTGACATGATGATTTCCATTCCTTTGTGTATATACCCAGTAGTGAGATTGTTGGATCATATAGTAGTTCTATTTGTAGTTGTTTGAGGAACCTTCATATGATTTTCCATAATGGCTGCACCAATTTACAGTTCCACCAACAGTGTAGAGGGGTTCCTCTTTTCTGCATCCTTGCCAACATTTGTTATTCTCTGTCTTTTTTACTAATGGACAGTCTAACTGGGGTGAGATGATATCTCACTGTGGCTTTGATTTACATTTCCCTGATGCTTACTGATGTTGAGCATTTTTTCATGTGTCTGTTGGCTATTTATATGTCTTCTGTTGAGAAATACATATTCAGCTCCTTTGCTAAATTTTTAATTAGGCTTTTTGTTTGTTTTTACTGTTAAGTTGTTTGAGTCTCTTGTATATTCTGGATATTGATCCTTTGTTAGATGCATAGTTTGCATATATTTTCTCCCACTCTCTAGGTTGTCTTTCTGCTCTATTAACTGTTTTTTGGCTGTGCAGAAACTTTTTAGTTTGATACAATCCCATTTGTTTATTTTTTCCTTTGCTGCCTGTGCTTTTGGGTTTATATTTATAAAGTCTTTGCCTAGTCCTACTTCCTGGAGTCTTTTCCCTATGTTTTCTTTTAGGAGTTTGCTCACTTCATTGTGTTGTCTAACTATGCCTTGTATCTCATTGAGTTTCCTTAAAATTATTACTTGGAATTCTTTTTCAGTCATTTCAAGGGTTTCCTGCTCTATGGGGTCTGGTACTACAGAGTTATTATATTCCTTTGGTGGACTCATATTTTCTTGTTTTTTTTGTATTTCTAGTATCTCTACCTTGATGTCTGGTCATCTGATAGAGACCAGATGCTCCTTCTGTTACTCTATTGTGGGCTTTGAGGAGAGAGACTCCTGTAGATGAGTTTTATATTTACTGTTGAGTAGGGTGTTTTAGCATTGGTTCCAGGGAGATACAGTAGTGTAGTCTCCTTGTGAGTACTTCAGCTGTATTCAATGCTGTGGTTGCATGTGAGTGCCTCTGAGGCCTAGTCATTGGGGCACTTAGTGATTCCTTGCTGAAGTTATTGACACTGTGTTAGGGTCATCGAGGATGTGGGTGAGATCTTGAGTTCTTGGGAGAAGCACTTGGATGCCATGTCACTCTTTCATTGGGGTAGGTGACCCTGGGTGGGCTCATTGGCACTCTGGCTAACATCTCATGAACCTGAGAGGTATACTGGTAATTTTCTTCCTTACTCTGGCTATCCTGGGTATCTGCACTCTCCAGGTTCTGCGTGGGTGTCTCCCCAGGTCAAGACAGTTGCATGGGCTGCCCACATAGCTCCCATCCCCAGGTTTGCTACCACGGGGCAGCATAATTCCCTTTGTGGGTTGGGCAACTGGGTCACGAGTCTGTGCTCACTTGCCTCCTTCTCTGTACTCTGTTGGTGACCCTTTTGTGTTGAGTCAGTGGTCAGTGAGTGGTCAGTGGTCAGTTGAGTGGTCAGTGGTCCACCTGCACAGTGGCAGTGGCTGTTGCAGCTGCTGCTGTGGTGGCAGGCAACCCCTGAGGCAACGGTGGCTGTGGTGGTAGTTTTGTTGGGCTGCCTGTGTTGTAGCAATTGCTCCAGTGGTGGTGGGCTGCTCATTTAATGACTGTGGCTGCATGGCAGTGCCAGTGGTGGCAGTGACTACAGCAGTGGTGTTTGGAGCAGCCACCCATTTGGCTGCAATACTGCAGCAGCCTCCCTACATCTGTGGTATCCTTGGCAACAGCAAGGTTACCTCGTGGGAGTGGTAGCAGTGCTAATGGTTGCAACCACCTCCCTCGTGTCTGTGGTGTCCTTGGCAGCAGTGGGGTTACCTTGCGGTGGTGGTGGCTGCTACTGCCGCCTCCCTCAGGTCTGTGGCATCCTCGGCAGTTGCAGCCATCTCCCTCACGTTTGTGGTGTCCTTGGTGGCAATGAGGTTACCTAGGGGTGGTGGCAGTGGTGGCATCTGCAGCTGCCTCCCTTCCATCTGCAGTGTCTGCAGCTGCAGCAAGAGGCCTCTGCAGGACTGGACTGCTGCTCTGCAGTGAGCTACTCTGTGATGGGTGATGGTTCTGGGATTGGACAATGGTTCCAGCGACTGTGAAGGTGCTGGTGGTGGGCCCCTTTCAATCTCCTTCTGTGGGAGGAACATGTCCTGAGCACCTCTGGTCCACCATCTTCCCAGAAGTCCCAAAGCATTTATTCTAAGTTCCATTCCCATGCCTGGCAGTCACTTGAATGTGTATGTTTAATGCAGTTACACATTATAGTAAGTAGAGAATGGTGGAACTGGAAGAGAACTCGAAGATCATTTAGTCTACACTTCCATTTTACAGAGGGAGAAACTGAGGCCAGAGAGGCTGAGATGTGTTCAGGGTGCCCAAGCCCCTTCCCAGTGTTCTTTCAGTAATTCATGAGGAAGTAATCACAAAGGTTTAAAAAGAAAAGTTAATAATTTCACTCCCATTTCCATTTATTCTTCTATGCTGAGACTATCTTTATGGTTTATTCAGATGAAACACTACTGAGATAGTATGAAAACTCATTATAATACTAATAAAAACTTAACTTTGGTAGCTAAGAGAAAAGAAAAAAACCCAAAAACAAAACCAAGGCCAACCCCAAGCTTGGATGTCATTGTCTCACACTTTTTGACAGTTCGTTGTTTCAAGTTACATCTTTTAATATTGCCTATCTCTTATATGGTGGTTGTATTCATTATTTTGTTAGGTTTGTTCTTTCGTCTTCATTCTAAGTTTATAAGTGGTTTGTTTATTCACCACTCTTGCAACATTGGAGTATTCTGGGGTTGTGTGTGTATTTACTTTACTAGTGAGTTATGAACCTTCAGATGTTTTCTTGTTACACTTTCGCCTCATCTTCTTTCAGACTGAAGAACTGCCTTTCTTGTAAGCATTTCTTATAAGGGAGAGCTGGTATCGACAAATTCCCTTGGCTTTTCTTTGCTTGGGAAAGACTTTTTTTCTCTCTCATATTTAAGGTTGGTTTTGCTGCGTACAGAATCCTTGTTTGACAATCTTTTTCCTTCAGTACTTTGCGAGAATCACCCTGTTCTCTCTGGCCTGTAGGGTTTCTACTGAGGGATCCTCTGAGAAAGAGGTATTGGGCTCTGTTGAATGTTATGTGTTTCTTTTCTCTTGTTGCTTTCAGTATTATTTCTTTGTCTTTGGTTTTTGTTAATTTGATTATGACATGCCTTGGGAAGTTCCTCTTTGGATTGAATTTGATTGGTGACCTCCGAGCTTCCAGTATGTCCGTTGTCATCTTTCTCTATATTTTGGAAAATCTCAGCCATTATTTCCTTAAATATGCTTTTTAGGTGTCTTCCTTTTTCATTTCCTTTGGGTACACCAATTATGCAGAAGTTATTTTGTTTGAAGGAATTCCATAATTGCTGCAATTCTGTTTCATTTTTTCTTATTCTTTTTTATTTTTCTTTTGTGATTGGATAATGTCTTTTTAAAAAAATTGGTTATGAATATTCATGAGATACAAAGCGGATTGTCACCCGTTGTGCCCAAGATGTGAAGGCCAGATTCATACTGGCAGCATGCCCATTACAAAAATTTGAGTTTGTACCCTGTATCTCCCACCCAATTATCCCCATCTTTCCTCCCCCTCCCCATATCCCCCCCACTCCACTTTGCAGCCCAAGCCATGTTCTCTCCCTCTGCAATAATTTCATATGTTCTATTTCTGGGCTCTCTGATTCTTTCCCCTGTTTGGACAACTCTGCTGTTGAAGCTTTCTATCAAGTTTTTCAGTTCAGATAAAATATTCTTTATTTCTAGAAATTCTATATGGTTTTTAAAATTGATTACACTCCTTGGTCAAGTTTCTTGTTCTGCGCCTCGATTGTTTTTCAAATATTATTGAATTTTCTGTCTGTATTTTCTTGTGACTCTCTGAATGTTCCATTAAGAGGGTCATTCTGAATTCTCTGTCAGACGTGTTATAAATCCACCCTTTTCCTGGGTCCGTTGCTGATGCGTTGTTGGTTTCCCTTGGTGGTGTCCTATTTCTCTGTTCTTTCTCTGTCTGCGTGTCTTTACATTGATGCCTGTGCATTTGAGGATATATCTACCTCTTTTAGGCTTTATAGGTGTTCTTTTGTGGTGTTAGACCTTTACTGGTTAATATCAGAAATTTGTCTCTGACGTATAATTATTTTCCTGATCATCCTTGGGTTATTCTCTCTTCCCATTGCCTATGGCCCCTCCCTCCTATTTGGGACCAAGGGAAGATGACAAGTGGCATTGCTGCCTGGGAGATGAGACAGTAATCTGAATTAATAGTGATTTACTGTATGTTAGCAAGCAATTAGAAGAAAGGAGATCAGATGTGCACATCACAAATAAATGATTATGTTTTGCAATAAAGAATATGCTAATTACCCTGATTAGATCATCACACATTGCATGTATATATTGAAATATAACACTGTACCCCATGAATACGTACAATTAATATGTTTCAATAAAAAATTAAGAAAAAATTTTACATTGTCCTAATTTTCTTTTGATTTTTGACTGCATGGTATATCATATCCCATTATTTAACTGTTCTGACTCCTTATATATTTCTTTGATTTTTGTCGTTAAAAAAAAATGGATATTTCTTCAAAATGGCGGTGGCTGTGGCGGTTGGCGCGGAGTAGCTGAGGTAGAAAAGGCGGCCACTGGGCCTTAGGCAGCTGGGAAACTTGTGGACCTTCCTCTTGCCATCTCTTAAGGGAGGACCGCTGCTGGTGGCTGGTCGTGGGGGCTGACCACCACTTTGCCCTTGGCAGGAGAGGCTGCCTCATTTACAGGCAACAGCTTTGAAGTGTGGAGCAGGAAAAGAACTGTTTCTTAGCTGCAAAAGCGAGTCTCTAAACAGGGAACACAGCGTCAGGGCTGCTGTGGATGCAGACAGGATCCCGGAGGCTGGGGCTGTGCTGAAGGCGGCCAGCTGCCCTATTCAGGATTCAAGGTTTCAGGTCGGCATAAAAGAAGATTCCTGGGAGCGCCCAAGCCACGCCCCGGGACCGAGAAAGCAGCCCGAGGTGGCGGGAACCGAGAATGGGGAAGGCGACAAACCAGAGGCAGAGAGAGAGCTGCCTGACCTGGCACAGCCCTGTGAGTGACCTCTGACCCGGCCCTGCTCGGGGGGCTGATGCCCGCCCGGCTTCCGCCTGCATCACCGGGCCACTCACCATCCCGGGGCTGCCTCCATTCTCTCAGGTGGTGGCAGCTCCGGCCCGGCTCAGCCAAGCCTGTCCTCCTCGCCCGGCTCGGCTCCTCACTGAGCCTTCCCACTTGTTTGCCCCAGCGTGGGGCTTCCTGGGGCCTGCGGGCTGGCCTCCCCTCCCACTCCCTCTGCGGTTCTCTGGTGGGGCTGGTGGTGTGGGGCGTCCCCGGCCAGCGTCCAGAGGGCAAGGAAGTATGGGCAGGGCTGACTGTCACTCCACCGCACCCTGGGTTCCGCCCCCGGTAAACTTCCTGTTACTGGGAGGCAGATACCATCTCTGCGGCCACCAGTTCAGAAAAATACCTAATCGATTTCTGGTTAGGAATAGTGTGGTTGGAGAGTTCCCAAGTCCGCTTGAACCTGCCGGAGAGTTGACTGCGGGCGGGCACCGGACTTGGTCCGTGCCGGGGGGGGGGGGGGGGGGGGGGGGGGGGGGGGGGGGGGGGATACAAAGGTGAACCGTGTGCTGCGGGCTCCTCCCCTGAGGAGCTCACGCTCTGGTGTGGGAGATAAGACAAGAACACAAATAACCGCAATACCAGGAGGAAGGTGATAAGTCCCGAGAAAGATCTACACAGTGCTACAAAGGCACCCAGAGCGACCGGTCATCTGCGCCTAGAAGAAACCTGGTAGACTTCCTGGGTGAGGCGGTGCCGAGCAGGGTCTTGAAGGCCCAGCTGATAGACGAGGGTTGGAGAAGACACGTCCCAGCCCAGCCCAGTGCACACAGACCGGGGAGACGTCTGGCTAGGGAGGCGGAGACTCGACAGAAACCGCAGTTTGAACCAACCTCAGTGTCCATCAACAGACATCTGGAAAAGGAAAGTGTGGTATATATACCCAATGGAATACTCTTTGGTCATAAAAAAAGAATGGAATTCTGCCATTCACAGCAACATGGATGAGCTTAGGGAAATTTATGTTAAGTGAAATAAGCTAGGCACAGGAAGAGAAATACTGCATGTCCTCACTTATTAGTGAGGACTAATAAATAAATAAATAAATAAATATAGAAAGAAAGAAACATACTACAATCACAGTAATTCACTGAACTTTCAAAAGGAGAGAACAGAACTGAGACTACTACAGGTGGGAAAGGGGAGCAGGTGGGGTGTTGTGAGAGTCTGGGAAAGGGCCACAAAAAATAATTATGCTGTGTAAAGCTGAATATACTAATTATCCTGATTTGAGCATCACATATTGCACACAGGTATGGATATTCAGTACTATAACCCATAGATATGTACAATTATGTTTCAAATAAATAAATAATTAAATCTCCTTGAAAATAAGTTTTTTCAAGACATTTGTATTTCAGAGATTATTTTATGTCCTATAGAATGTAATCTTTATTTTCATAAGAGCCGTTCAGGCATGTGAAAGTGATGTTCTCAATTATTACTTAGTGAATCATCTGCATAACACTTTCAAATTTGCACCTGCGATTTCTAGAAGTATAATTAGGACTGTACCTGCTTTCTATGTTAGTTGTAAGAGCCTTGGAGTTTAACTCATCTTCCCTTTCTACTTAAAGGTAATATAGATATCTGACTCCAGTAGACTTCTTTTAACTAAAACTATGAGAATCTGTGTCTTTTTCTATAACATCATACAGATGAGTTCTATGATTTGATACAGTGACTTGCACTATTTTTTTAATTCTATAGTGGATAAGTAATTCATAGTAGAATTAACCTACTTAAATCTTATTTCTCTCCTTATAAAGTTGAGGGAAAAAACAACTTAAGTCCTGTTTATGTAACATGGGAATTAGAAAGTGTCTTTCCTGCATTCCTTCCCAATCTTCGAACTCATGGTCTTTCTTAAATTATTCAGAGTTGTACAATATAGGTCATTCACACTATTTAAATTTCTGCCAGAAAATTTTATTTTACAAACTATTTCCAGTATTTTCACTTAATTTTGTAAACATGTCCCAAAAAAATGACGTTAGTATAGAATTATGAGTTATGACATTTTCCTCTTAGAAGTGTGATAATTTTCTGGAACTGGGGTTGGGAGAAATCTGAAGCTGATTTGAACTTCTGTTCCTTTTCAGGTTATCTATTATTCTCTGACACTTAAATTTCTATTCTGAAGAAATTTTCCTATCACTAAAATACAGACATCAATAAGAGACATGTAAGGATATTTTCATTAATATTCTCCCGAGTAAGTGAGGATTTCAATCTGAACTCAAGTTTTTGACTCACTGTAATATGACTTGTTATTGTAACTCTAACAGTTGCCTTTGTCCTATTTCTTCTGGTTTCCTTCTGTGGAACGACTAATATTCTTTAGATAGAGTTCCACATTCTCTGCACACTCAACATTTCTCTTATATTATTGTTTTAAAATGTTTCTCCTTTTAATCCTCCTTCCAGAAGGACATCTGAATTCTGTCCAACATGTTACTGATTTATTTTCTGAATTGTCAGTGGGGGCTAAATTGAGAACCCAAATCATTTTTCAGCTCCGCATTCATTCTGTCTGCTATTTTCAAGACATTTTCATTTTCATCTCAATTTCTTTCAGTTTTACACTATGTCTTATTTTTAATGTATTAAGCACATAAAAACAATTACTTCAGAACTTTTTTGTTCCCTTTCTTAAACTGATTTTAAGTTAAGTTGTCTCCTAAGGTATTGCTCCTGTACCCTTATTTTGCAAATATATTTCAAAGGTCATTCCTGTTTCCCAAAAGTCATTCAACGAAAAGGGAATTAACCAAGCCTGCAATTGCCAATGGACAATGACATTTAGCCTCTCTCACCCAAAGAAATACTCCGAAGGTTTTTCAATTTGACGGAAAAGCGGATGGTCAAGATTCCTTTCATAAGCCAGTGAAAGCTGTAGTCATTGTCCAGAGGAAATATGTGCAAATATTTGAGGGTTAAAGCCTCCTTGTCTGACTGATCTCTTCTATGGCATTCCACAACATCTTGCCCCAAATGGGTACCCAGAAAATAAAACATGGAAGTACTAAGAGATTCAGAGATGGACA
Organism: Cynocephalus volans; assembly: GCF_027409185.1. Lineage (NCBI taxonomy): Eukaryota > Metazoa > Chordata > Mammalia > Dermoptera > Cynocephalidae > Cynocephalus > Cynocephalus volans. Next base: position 30,038,864 of record NC_084469.1, read on the forward strand.
CCAAGGCAAAATGTGATTATGAGGAAGAAAATATTTATCCTGGGATATCATTTTATCTATGTCTGGGAAATCCACATCCTTGATGCTGGAGCATGATATGAACACAGGGCAATTAGGAACAGAGCATACTAGGGTGGTGTCACCTGAAACATGTCTAGAGGAAAATGCAATTCAACAAAAGTGATGTCAACATCTGCCATTTGCAGAGTCTGAAAAAGATTTTCGAGAGTTGTCAAACAATTCCATGACTAGTGTGATTGTTAGAAGAATAGCAGTTAACCTTTACTATGTGCTATGTGCTAGCTTTAGTTTTAAGGACTTTTTGGATACTAATTCACTGAATCGTCATAAATTTATGCAGATGTTGCTGTTGCTGTTAGTTTCATTACTATTCCTTTTTTGCAAATGAGTAAGTTAAATAAGTGTTCAAGATCAGGGACAGCCAGTAAGTGGCAGATCCAGGACTCACCTACCCAGACGTCATAGTCTTCATCATCACAGTGACCTCCCTGCCACAGGAGATGCTAAATCATAGAATTAAGATCACTAATTATAGCTATTATAAAAGTGGCACATACATAAAGTGGACTAGAGAACAGAAACACCTTTTTCATTCTTAAGACTCTAAAATATTAGGAGACCTACTATGAGCATGCCATATAAAGGAAAATATAAATCCCCACCCTAATGCTCTTCCAGTCAAATCCTAAGGAAAGGAGGAAATATGCTTCTTCTTCTCTGCCCCACTTAACACCTGGATGGCTTCAGTGTGGGCTTGAAGAAAGTTCGGGAGCTCCATTGTACCATCGCCTTCCATGTTCCAAGGGGTGGTTGCAAGTCTGTGCTGAACAGCAGAGGAGAGGGGCCCAGCTTCTAACTCAGATGCTGCAATAAGGCAGCCCAGAGCTTGGACCCTAGAGACACACTCTCCAAGGAACTCTCACTCAATCTTTCCTCTGGAAAATTACTCTGGGAAACATTACCCCTGAGAGCCCGCTGTTCCCTCAGGACAGAGCTGAAGGAGTGTGTTGTTGTTTTTCAGCAATCACCCTGATGTTGGTCTGAATGAAGACCTGAGGGAGTCAAGCTAGAGGAAGCGTTATAATCTGGCGAATAATGTCACATTTTCTCAGTGCTGTGACCCACCTTGTTTCCCTCAAGGAGGAAACTAGACTCCTTATCTCCAAGCTTCATGCAGGACACCTCCTTCTCCCACTTCTGCTCCACAATTGGGAAACTCAGGGAGTCCTCTTTCCAAATCATTCCAATGCTGTCTCATCTCTGCCTCAGGAATAGAAGAACAGGAACCCACTCTCCAGCATCCCTGCCCCCAAAATGAATGCTAGCAGAAGCTTAGACCAGCTGGCTGTAAACTTCCCAGTTGTGGGAGAGGAATGAAGGCCACAGGGCCAGGACCCCGTTTGACAGCATGTAAACTGACACCACAGGTAGGGCTTACACATTAGAAGAAAGTCTTTATGGCAGTGGCATCGAGGGGTAGATAGCCAGCGACTGCACTACACATTGTCTCCTCCGACCCTCAAAAAACCCCGAGGTAAGTAGATTATTATGTCACTTTATCAGATGAAACAATGGTCGATTGAATTGCCTAAAGTGACACAGAGAAATAGTGGCAAAACTAGGACAGAAACATTGGCCTAACTGCAGTACCCAAGTTCTCAACATTATATGGGAAAAAGGCAGAGAGACAGAGAAAGAGAGAACCAGAGACAGAGAGAGAGAGACAGACAGAGTCTCTTGTGAAAATGCTTCTTCTTGAGCTCTTGTCCGTGAAAACAGAGTCAGACGGCGGTAATTTTAATTTGGTTATCCCAGTGTTCAGCTCTTGCCACTTTCTGAAATTTGAATGTGTGTGTGTGTGTGTGTGTGTGTGTGTGTGTGTGTGTGTGTGTGTGTGTGTGTGTGTGTGTGTGTGTGTGTGTGTGTGTGTGTGCCCGTGCACTGGAACAAGCACACTGTGTTAGAGAGGAGCTACATGGACACCTTCCACACCCACAATCAAAGGTCATGGTAACAGGCCCCTTCAGAAAATTATGTTATTTCAGCCTGGCAGATTAGCTCACTCTGTTCGAGTGCGGTGTTGATAACACCAAAGCCAAGAGTTCATATCCCCATACCAGCCATAGGCCAAAAAAAAAGGTAAAGAAAGAAAATTATATTTTCTCATTGTGAAAGTAGTGATGGACCATCAGGGAGTCTCAAAGCACTCAGGAGATGTGTCTTCTGCCCTGCTGCTCCTGAGGCCAAGGAGAATATTTGGCATCTTCTGTCCACGAAAAACTATATCAGCACCATCACACTCGTGTGACAAGTATCTCAGAGCAGAAACACTTCCCAGGAAGACTTTTGTAGTGAGCAGGTGGGCTTCCTATGCCTCTTGCATTCATGTTGCTGCAACTCCTGGCTCCTTTCCCTGGGAGTGAAAGGGTCTTCTTATCTTTTCCTACAGGGTTTCAGCAGATATTGTCTTTCCCCTGGTAACCTCCTGACATCCGACACTATGGATCTCTGTCCTTCAACCCCTTGCTCAGAAACCTGTCTCCTCTAGTTCCCTCTTTGATTTTACAAACAACTTCTCCTTCTCTGATGCTACTTTTCTTATGTTCTTTAACTCTTTTTTTTATTTTCTCACCTTGTAGTCTCCTTGCACCACATTGTCATTCAAAATATTGCCTTGTTGATCACTGATTTAATGTGTGACCAAATATCTAGGTTTACATTATGCAAAAGGTTGCATATATCTGTCACCAGAAAGGGCTAGTGCAACACACAGCCACCACACTAATTCTCAATGCCTGATGAAGAAATGATAAAGTCCTTGCCTTGGATCAAAATCCTCCACAATATAAACCCAAACTTCTCTTCAGGCAGATTTCTTCCTACCCCTGGCTGTACTGTACCCTCAGCTTCCAACGAAGTTATATGTATATTTTTGTCTGAGATTCCCTTTCACTGTCTGAACTCTCTGTCCTGGAGGTTTTCCCCATGAAAAGGAACTTGGACTTCATCCATTAGGTGATGGGTAAACAGTGAGGGATTTTAAGGAGATAGACACATCCCATTTGTGTATAATAAATATAATTTTGGGTTCAGCCATTTGTTTCTATAAAGAAGCTTGGCTGAGAACAGAAGAACAAAGATATTAAATGGGGTGGTCGTTGGAAGGGGTCGTAAGATGGAAAAACACTCATCAAATGACTGAAAGGCTGTAATGTGCTCGTTAGCTAATGGGAAAGCGCTGATGCTGGGGTAGATACTGGAGAGAGAAACCACTGCAGCTGAGGGAGTCGATGGAGCAATATAGCTGAGGAGACAGAACAAGGCTGAGTGCACACTGGGTGCAGGTCCACTTTCCTTCTGGGTCTTGTGAGACAAAGAGCAGGAGGAAGCAGGTATGTGGATATAATGATCGGGGGAGAATATGGAAGAAATATTCCTTTTCAGTTGAAGTTTCTCAGTGAAGAGCAAAGTGACACTGGGCCACTGGGAGTTTTGATGTAGGGGACTGTGGTTAGCTTGGGGAAAGTGGCAAAGAATTTGATGGACTTCCATGGATAATGGAGAAAGGATGGTTTGCTAAAGGATGAGAGAGTTCATAGGGAACTGAGCATTGTGAACTGTCTAGAACGGGGCAGGCTATCTGCATGCAATATAGGTTAAGAGGCTCGAGATCACTACTGGGTCAAAGGGCAGGTGTACATGTAATGAACAAGCTCAGGGGCGTAGCACTGGGCAATTAAATGACATTAGCAAACAGTGTTAAAGACAATTCCCACCTGCATCCACTTAGGATGAAGAAAAATACTAAGTGGATGCAAGTAAAATTTTAAAAGATTCTAACCTGAATCTTTTTCTCTATATCGTCTTTCTCTCTTAGCGTGACATATGGCCCCTGGCTCCCTCTTCCCAGTGAAAATTCACTTTTACTTACTCTTAATCTCTTCACAAGCAACGCTCTATCTCCTGCCTTCAGTGAAACATGGATTTTTAGCCACACAGATTCATGGCCACACTCTGAACTCAGCTAACACCAAGCCTTTGAAATCTTTACATTAAATTAAAATGTTTTATTATGATGCTGTTAAAAATCAGAAAGGCAAAGAGCATAACATAAGAAAATCTCAGCATCTAGACTTAATAAATGGAACATTATGTCATATTTGCTCCAGATTTTTTGAAGCAACAAATATTACATACACTTGAAACTCTCTTTTTTTCTCATCCAAAATCTTACTTTTTCTTTTTAACTCCGGAAATAACTATTATTCTAGAATTGTAGTACACACCTATTAATGATTTATACTTTTGCTAGATATGTGTGTGTTATTTTATGTGTTAATATTTACACACACTGTGTAAATATTGTATATCTTCCAGCAACTGCTTTTTAAAAATTTATTTATTAAAAATAATAAATAAATAATTTTAATTAATAAATAATAATTTTATAGATTATTATAATTTTTTAAATTACATATTTTTTTCCTGAGGACCTAAAATTTCATGACTTTTATTATTATAATGATAATAATATTTACCATTTCTTAGTACTAAGTCTTATTATCTCCATAATTTTTCAAAACAATCCTCTGAGGGAGGTATTGTTGTTATAATCACCCAAGAGCATTGCAATAGTTTTAACTGGCAAAACCTTTGATCTGAAGTCAGGTCTTTCTATCTTTAAGGCACCTTTCTTAACCAATGTCTCTGTAATATCATAACAATTATTTTAATGACTAGCTGAAGAGCTGGACTGAAGAGTTTTTGCAATATCCAGTAGCATTTATAATATCCAATAATACCATTATCACATCTATATTAAGAAAAATCCTGTAAGCAACAAATCAATTTTCATCAGCACAGCTTTTAAACCTGAGTTCTTTACTTCTTGGTACATGAGAAGTAACAATATCAATTCCTTCAGCACTGTGATAAAGGTGAACTCAAATTAATTCAAGCCATCTAGTTGATATACCTGTGATGTATACAAACACAAAAACAGGTTCATATTAACTTCTTTTTTTTCATAAACTTTTAAAAAATTTTTATTTTATTTTGTCAATGTACAATTTGGTTGATTACTGCAGCCCGTTACTGAAACCTCGCTCCTTCCTCCGTCTCCCCGCTCCCTCCCAACAATGTCATATCTGTTCACTTGTGGTATCAACTTCAAGGAATTGTAATTGTTGTGTCTTCTTCCCCACTCCCCTTCCCAGGTTATTTGTGTATTTATTTATTTATTTTTAGCTCCCACAAATAAGTGAGAACATGTGGTATTTCTCTTTCTGTGCCTGACTTGTTTCACTTAATATAATTCTCTCTAGGTCCATCCACGTTGTTTCAAATTGCAGTATTTCATTCTTTTTTGTAGCAGAGTAGTATTCCATTGTGTAGATGTACCAAATTTTCCATATCCACTCATCTGATGATGGACATTTGGGCTGGTTCCAACTCTTAGCTATTGTAAAGAGTGCTGCGATGAACATTGGGGAACAGGTATACCTTCAACTTCATGATTTCCATTCCTCTGGGTATATTCCCAGCAGTGGGATAGCTGGGTCATATGGTAGATCTATCTGCAATTGTTTGAGGAACCTCCATACCATTTTCCATAGAGGCTGCACCATTTTGCAGTCCCACCAACAATGTATGAGAGTTCCTTTTTCTCCACAACCTTGCCAGCATTTATCTTTCAGAGTCTTTTGGATTTTCGCCATCCTAACTTGGGTGAAATGGAATCTCAGTGTGGTTTTGATTTGCATTTCCCAAATGCTGCGTGATGTTGAGCATTTTTTCATGTGTCTGTTGGTCATTCGTATATCTTCCTTTGAGAAATGCCTATTTAGCTCTTTTGCCCACTTTTTAATTGGGTTACTTTTTGTTGTTGTAAAGTTGTTTGAGTTCCTTGTATATTCTGGATATTAATCCTTTGTCAAATGTATATTTTGCAAAATTTTCTCCCATTCTGTTGGTCGTCTTTTAACTCTGTTAATTGTTTCTTTTGCTGTGAAGAAGCTTTAATATTATATGAGAATGGATTCATTTTAACTGTTGTACAGAACACTTTAACATCAACATGGCACAATTTACTTATCCGTTTCTGAGGTTTCCTGTATGACAGTATACATCATTGTGAATGTCTGCTTGGACACATGTACCAGAGTTACTCAAAGTTCTAATCTTGAGGTAGAATTACTGAGTCAGTGCCTTTGATTGACTGTCTCCCACCAGAACTTGATTGACTGTCCCCCACCAAAACTTGACCCCCGCATTGTGACAGTGTTAAGAAGGTGGGAAATCCTATTACGGTAATTGAAAGCTGGGGCTTTGAAAAGGTGATTAGATTGTAGGACCATGACTTAGTGAATGGATTAAAAATGATGGTCATGGGCATGGTTTGGAGAGCTTTAAAGGAGAATGAACGAGGTTAGTTTCTCTCTCTGCTCCACCACTTTCTGCTATGTGAGACCTTTGCTTTGCTGTAAAGCCACGACCAAGACTCTCACAGGATGTGTTCCTGGGACTTTGGACTTCCCAGCCTCAGAAACTGTGAGAAATAAATTTCATTTGCTTTATAAATCACCCAGTTCCATGTATTTCATAATAAGCAACAGTAACGGACTTATACAGTCAGCTAGTGGTGTAAGGATTTTCAGCTTTACTTAAAAGGGAAAAATAGTTTTCCAAATGGTGATTTTGAATTACCTAATTAACTAATTTAACTAACACATTTTTTATTTCTTCCCAATGAACTAGTTTGTTCATTTCTTCCCAAACTTGAAATTGTCAGACTTTACACTTAGGTTTGACATGAGCGATGTGAAATTTAATTTTGTTTTAACTTAGTTGAACATCATTTTGGGAGATACAGTCCATACCAGCTTCCTCTTCTATGACTTGCCTATTCAAGCATGTAGCCTACTATTTCCTGTGGGACTTTTGGTGTTTTTATTGTCATTTGTTATTTATTATCATTATTTGTTGTTTATTATTTGTTATTTACTATTATTTGGATTCTTTCATTTTCTCAATACTAATGTTTTTATTGAGCGAACTATCTTTCTCTTTTCTTTGTGATGTCTTTTTCACACAAATGTTTTAAATTTAAAGTAGTTATATTTTACAATATTTTATCTAATGTTTTGGTATTTTGTGCCTGGTTTAAGAAATCATTTCTGAACCTGATAGCATAAACATAATTTATTCTAAAGTGTGTGAGGTTTTGCTTTTAACAATCCTTTAGGAATAATTTTTCTGTATTTTTTTAAGATGTGGGTGGGGTGTCCAATTATCAAATGACTCTTTACTAGATGCTCAGCCCAACTGTCCCCTGCACATTTCTTTTTAATAGGAATGTTTTATTTTTTATTATAAAATATATAATGGACAAATAAAAATTGCACATATTCAATGTGTATGATGCAATGATTTGGTACACGAATATATTGCAAAATGACTAACATATCCATCACCACCCATAGCTACCATTTGTGTGTATGTGTGTATGTTTGTGGTGAAAACACTTGAAATCTGCTCTCTTATCAAACATCAAGTACAATACAGTATTATTAAATATAGACATCATGCTGTACATTACATCCCCAGAAGTTATTCATATTATAACTGAAAGTTTGTACCCTTTGACCAGAATCTTCTTTTTCCCCCCCCTCCAGCCCCTGGCAACCACCATTCTACTCTCTGCTTCTATGAGTTGCACTGGTTTAGGTAACATGTATAAGTGAGATCATACAGTATTTGTCTCTCTGTATTGGCTTATTTCACATAGCATTATATACTCTAGGTTTATTCATGTCACGAATGGCAGGATTTCTTTATTTTATGGCAGAATAACATTCTATTTTGTATGTATTCCACATTTTCAGTATCCATTTATCTGTTGAGATGCTTAGCTTGATTCCATATCTTGGCTATTGAGAATAATACTGCAACGAACCTGAGGATGCAGATATCTCTTCGAGATTCTGATTTCATTTCCTTTAAAATATGCTCGGAATTGTGGTTACTGTGTCATACAGTATTTCTATTTTCATTTTTTTCAGAAACCTCACTAATGTTTTTCATAATGACTCTACCAATTTATGTTCCAACCAAGAATGTACAAGGGTTCCTTTTTCTCTGAATCTGGCTAACACTTATCTTTTGTCTTTTTTTATAAGAGCAAACAACTCTTCCATTCTTTACAGACTGGTTTTTGCAGATCAAAGCCTACTTCTCTTGGGTCCTTGGGCTGATGAGATTGCCTCTGAGATTGCAGTTAGGTAGGGTAAAAGCTGATTTATGTGGCTGCTGTTGAGGCTGCAGTCAAGTTCACAATAGGAGAGCCTGTGACAGTGGGCTCAAGTAGATGTGGATCAACTCTGGTCCCTGGGTGTGCCGCACTGCCTCCCAGATCTTGATCAGTAGGGCTGGTACAGGGAAGAGAATACACAGACTGTGAGTAAGTCACCAGGTGCACAGATGGTTGTGACTTTCTTCAGGTCCACGGGAGGGCTCCCACTAGACCACTGGGTGGGTCCTTTGGCAGGCGGAACTGGCCCTGGACCACAGCTAAACTGAGTCATGGGGTTGCTTTACACACTGTCCCTGCACCACAGGGCGGGAACTGAGTCATACGGTTGTTTCAAAGTCCACTGTTGACACTGATGTCTGCACACCTGTCTCTGAGGGAACGGACAGGCAAGTCCCCTGGCAGTTCCCTCGGCAGGAATAAGAGTTCGCAGACCACAGCTTAGAGAGGCTGAAGCATATTTACAGGGCCATTCAAGATCTGCAGAAAATCTGAAATCAGCGGGCCTGCAGGGGCACAGATGGGCACATTTCCCTCCAGGGCACTCTGCAGGTTCCCTGCCAATTTCTAAAACAACCCATGTTATATCCCAAAATACTATAAAATGCTTGATCTCTTTCTAGGCTCTCTTGTATGTTACATAGATCCATCTATAAAGTCCCTATGCCAGAACAACTCCATTTTCTAAATTATCAGAGTAAATTTTTTTCATACATGACAGGACAATTCTGTCCTTATTCTTTTTCCTCATATTGTCTTTGGTTTTCATAGCTCTTTATTCATCCACATGAATTTTTGAATTGCATTAGGAAGTTCCTTGTTTAAAAGAAACCTATGATATTTTGATAAGGATCACAATGAATTTATAAATTAATAAGAGAATTGACATTTTTACCATACTGAGTCTCCATCAATGTTGCTTAAATCCTTATTTTTGGAAACATTCTTGGTCATCATTCAGTAAAGTGTTCCAATTTTTTAATCCAGTCTTGAACCTCTTGTTTGAATTACTTTGAGATTTCTTAAGATATGGGTAGTCTTTTTAAAAATTATAGTTTCTTATTTATTCTTACTAATGTATAAGAACAGTATTGGTAATTTAATTGTCACTTATATCCAACCAAATTGCTGAAGACTCTTACCCTACCTAGAGATACCCTGGGAAATTTGGGTTTTTTTGTTTGTTTTTTCATTTTGTCATAGCTAGGTATTCCCATTTTTTCTTATACATTTCTCTATGTATATTTTTAATGTCACATTTGTAACATGCGAAGAATTTCCGTGTTTTAATAAGAATGAGACTTTACAAAATCAGCTTAGCCTGTCATATTGCCAAGAATCCTCCTTTGAAATTGTACACCTCTATACCAAATGAGGGAACCATAGTCTCTACGACTTGCACGTTTATGCAACACACTGAACCCTGAGATATTGCAATTCTATGTGAAGATGAGAAAGGCATTCCAAGAAAGAAAACAAAATTCCTTTAATGACGAGATGAAAAAGTATATAATATTTGGGAAAAAGATAATTATAGTGACATTCCCTGTGTCTAGCATATAATTCCCATCTATAATGTATAATTCCCGTTGTAGACAATGATAATCGGTGACTGAATTAAATGTAGATTCAACTAATAATTGAGTAGATTTCTCTTCAGAAAAATTAGACAATAACTTAGGATATCCTGGACCACAGTAACAAATAGATCTCAAAGTGTACTTGTTTAGACAAAACAAAAGTTTATCAATCTCCTACATATCAGTCCCAGTGAGGGTGCAGCTCCTGCATTTGGAGAAATAGGGACAAGACTCATTGCACTGTGTGACTTCACTGTCCCATTCAGCTTCCTTCTCATTCACATCAAGCTGGCAAAAGGAAAAAGATTATGTGAGGGAAGCCTAGACCTGGAACACATGACTGGATAGAGTAAAATTCAGTCACGAACCATATCTCATTGCAGGTAGTCTAAGTGAATGTCCAGAAAGAAGAGAATTACATGGATCTGCATTACCTGTTAGTAGTTTCTACCCCAGTTAGTAGGCCTGAGGGTGCAAGATTGATCGAAATGGAGAAAACCTGTAGCCAGGGTTCAAGGGAGCATTACAGTATTTCAAGTAGAAAATAATAATAGACTAAGCCATAGTACTGAAAGAATAAGTAGAAATATTCATTTATCTAAGAATTATTTTAATGAAAATCAGCAAGAGTAGATGTAGAAGGAAGAAATCAACTGGATACCTGTGAACATACCACGTGTGAGGAACTTGTAATTTATAAAATGAACTTGGAGTCAATTCAAATAATATTGAATGCAAACATATTGGTTCAAACAACAAACAATATTCCTCAATATTGTCTCTGGAGGAAATAAGATTAGAAAAGAAATGGTTTTCCACCTCCAAAAACTTTGCAATCTACTTGGTTGGATGTGTAGAATATGGGGATTCGTCAACCATGGTGGCAAGATGTCTGGACATAGAATTATGAGGAAAAGAGATTAAGCCTATAGACATAGAACTGAGAGTGTACTAAGCAAGAGTTCGAGCCACTAAGGAGTTAGCTGACACCAAAGAAGTAATGAATAAAAGTGAGAGATGATAGGGAAAAAACAATTCTTATTACATATATTTAACAGTTTAAAAGAAAATCTATAAAGGAGATGGTGAAAGTCTACATCAAAAATGGGTCACCTGGGGTGAAAATCCACTGAACATGTTTTCTGGGTTCTAACCCTGGTGTTCATCATGGTTCATAAGCTTCTCATGACGATGTAGACCCCTGTTGCTTCCTGGGCTCTGGGCTCACTCAGGGTTTGATTAATTTCTAATTCCCCAGAGAGCTATTGTATTGGTACATGCTTTTCTCTGGAGTGTTTTTTCAAATACTACAAAATGGGTTCCATTTCTTATCATCTGTTATTCAATTATTGTGTGACTCTGGCGTCCCCATGAAGTTGTAAGGTCCTTGAGAGCAGAGACTGTCTTTCATTAAATAAACAGATGAACAATCTGTATTTTCATGTATTTATGATTTTTCCAGGGAGCCTAAGAAAGTATCAAGGACACAGAATATAAATTTTAATTATGTGTCCACTGATTAAACCCTAGGTGTCTGAGTGGTGGTGCTGGGGTTGGAGAGGATGGGCACCTCTGATTCACAGATCGCTCACTTCTCAGATATTAGTGTCCAGGGCTGACTGTCATCTCGTTTCACTGACAACCAGGGGATTTTTCCTACCACATATTGGCTATGTCTGGACTTTGTAAATCCAGATATAGACACAGCTGATCACTTCAGTCAAAACGGATGGATAAGGATGATAATTGCACATAGGAACTGCACTAATAATTCTGAATTTCTCTCACCTTCATGCTGAAGAAGCCATGAGGGAAGGAAACCAGTCCTCTACCCTGGAATTCATCCTCCTGGGAATAACTGGTCAGCAGGAACAAGAATATTTCTTCTTCATCCTCTTCCTGGTCATTTACCCCGTCACATTGACTGGAAACCTGCTCATCATCTGGGCCATTCACTCTGACGTTCGCCTTCACAACCCCATGTATTTTTTCCTCGCCAACCTCTCCTTGGTGGACGTCTTCTTCTCATCTGTAACCGTCCCTAAGATGCTGGCTAACCATCTCTCGGGTAGCAAGTCCATCTCCTTTGGGGGTTGCCTAACACAGATGTATTTCATGCTTGCTCTGGGTAATGTAGACAGCTATATCTTGGCTGTGATGTCATATGATCGTGCTGTGGCCATCAGCCACCCACTTCACTACACAATAATAGTGAGTCCAAAGTCCTGCGTTCTGCTAGTTGTTGGGTCTTGGGTGATTGGAAATGCCAATGCCCTCGTGCACACTCTGCTTACAGCGAGTCTGTCCTTTTGTGACAAGCAGGGAGTGACCAACTTCTACTGTGACCTTGCTTCTTTGCTCAAGCTGTCCTGTTCTGACATCCACTTTAATGTGAAGATGATGTACCTCGGGGTGAGTGTTTTCTGCATGCCATTGCTATTCATCATTATCTCCTATGTTCGGGTCTTTTCCACGGTCTTACGGGTTCCCTCCACTAAGGGTGTGCTCAAAGCCTTCTCCACCTGTGGTTCCCACCTCACAGTTGTCTCTTTGTACTACGGGACAGTCATGGGCATGTACCTCCGCCCTCTCACAGCTTATAGCCTAAAGGATGCAGTGATAACTGTGATGTACATCGCAGTGACCCCGATGTTAAATCCTTTCATCTATAGTCTGAGAAACCGGGACATGAAGGCTGCCCTGCGGAAACTCTTCAGCAAGAGAATCTTCTCATAACCCATCTGAGGACATACACTAGAGACTGTGATGCACACCAGAAAATCCACCGCCAATGTCATCCCATCCAAGAAGCCATCAGTGATCTTTTCAGCTAGAAAGTTTATCTTCTCAGAAGCCTTATAACAGACTGCTGAGATATTTTATTGAGAGTATCAAATTGTACACATTTCTGCTCCTTTTGGCAGAGCACCAGCACAGGACTAATGGGACCGTGCCCCAGCTATGCTACTGACTAGCAGAGTACAGTTCACAAGCTGGGAGGATCACAATAGCTCATGCTTTGAAGTCCATAAATCACTATTCAAATGTCAATTCATTGATTGACTATTAAGTCCTTGGTAATTGGGATTGGTCACTCAAGCCAGTAGATGAGTCCCTTTTTTTCTAAATGGTTCACAGAGACATGCTACAGTTTGGTTGATCTTATTAACATAATATTAAGTTTATATTATGTAAATCTCAAAGATCATTATTGATACAATTACTATAAGGTTGTAAACAACTAAAATGACCAAAAAATACACATTTTTCATGTATGTATATATACAATAGAAGTTCATTAAAAACAAAATTAAGGGAAAGAGGAGCAAATGACTGAAGATGAGAGGATATACAGGAGGAGAGACTCAAGGGAACTGAAGTGGGGATACTATGTAGATTATGCAGGTTACTAATGAATTCTCAATTTTCAGGTTAGGTTCTTAATCAAGGGGTGTTTATATATTACCCTTTATAAATACATAAATAGAGAGATGATGGATGATAGAAGAAGATGATTGTAGATAGAGAGAGGTAATCAATAAAAGCTCTGCATAAAGCAATGATGAGAGTCTGTCTTGAATGAAGGATTGCACAGAGAGTGGTGAGGAAGGAACACGGAGTGACAGGACCAGGAGTTTAATTAGGCATCTCGCAGAGCAATCTACACAAGACAACGTGAAGACATACATGAAGGATCTAGATGAAAGGTAATGTGGAAATAGGAACAACAGAATGTAGTGATTTTATGATTGACGTAAGTAAGGACATGAATATATCTTCAGAAATTTGAGGCAGAGTGCCTGAAGGAAAAGTATGCCTTTAATGAACTGGGTGAAAAAGAAAGTAATTTAAGAAAAGTTAGTGCTGTTTGGGTTGTGTTTTCAAGGGTTCCTGTGGGATATTCTCATAGGGGTATTGAAAGAAGATATGAAACCTTGGAGAAAAGTTAACAGAACGTAGACCAGAGTGCAGTTGATAAGCAAAGCTATGGATATACATGAGATCATCTAACAGACTCTTGCATAATGACTGAATATCCAGAAAGGGGACCTGGATGAAGAATGAGGATTCTCTTGGGGGAAGGAGGACACCTGTGCATCTAGACTAGATGTTCCTGCAGGTCAGCCTATGTGTCTGTCTTCATTTTCCACTATTCAAAGCACAGCACAGTATATTGTCAGTGTATTGTCAAAGTAACCTTGTGTGGACAATTGAAATAGCAGTTTATAAAAAAATAATAACCAACACAAGGAAGAAAGGGATAAGTACTACAAAGGAAATTCAAAATATGCTGTGTAGGTTCAGAGAATGCACACTTTTCATTAAATATCGAATATACAAACGTGTCCATGTATACTTTTATTTTATCACCTATATTATTGTTTCTATTAATTTTCAAAATAACCCTGCAGCACAGATATCACAGCTTTCTTTCACAGATGGGGACACCAAATCTTTGAAAGATGAAGTGATTTATTTCATGTCTTTCAGTTCGAAAGTCGCAAATCTAGGATTTGAGCCCAGTTTTTCTCATACTCTATGCCCTTCTCTTGACTCCACCCCTGGCCCACAGAGAGTGTGTGAAATAATGAAATAATAAGGGATATCTAAGTAATTCAGGATGTGTGCACTAGAGGGAAAAACGGCTAGAACCCTGACCGAGAGAGGACAGTCCAGCCATGGTAATAGCTGAGCTGCAGGGCAGAGGTGGGAAGCATGGGCTCATGTACAAGTCGTCAAGTTTTGAATCAGGCGAGTGAAACGATCCTTTGCTGTTTCATCCTCCACACCTTCATCCAGTCAATCCAAATTGACCCAGTGTCACTGAGAAGTGTGCCGAGGAATCACGACTACAGTTTCCCAGGAAGTCATGGGAAAATTTCAAATGCTGTGTCAGGGGCCATGAGCTTGGGCCCAATTCCAAGCAGAGAAAGTATCCTTCCTCTAAAACTGTATCTTCTCTATTCCTGAAGGAAGGAATAGGGAGAATTCGAGGACAGTTGTTCATACAGAGTATAGAAAAAAAGAAAAACTTACTAACAGCATATAAAGCATGTACGAAATTGATTTCAAAGCCTGATAAACATTGCACAAGTCGAAAACTATGGAAATATCTCAATTTTTAATATTGATGTAAAAATTTTTATACAGAAGTGTACCCACTATCCACCAAAACATTTTTAAAAGCACACACACAGTACATCTTCTCCATCTGGAAATTATTTCAGGAATGCAAGACTGGTTTAAATACTAGGAAAAATAATGTTTTCCATAGAAATGCTGAAGTCATGTAACAAAATTAGAAATTTATTTCTCATTTTAAGATAACCTTTCATTGAGAAATCAATAGCTATTTCTTTAATGTGATAAAATATGTATATCTCTATTAAAAGAGCAACTTCTTCATGAAGAGAAAGGAGGCATTTATAAGAAAGTGAGGAATAAGATAAGGACGCCCATCACTGAGATTACTATTTAACTAACATTGAGGATATACCTAAGGCAATTAGGACAATTCAGTTAGAGAAATAAATATTGAAAACATGCAGGTACAATTATCTCTATTTCCTTTGTTTACAGAGAAAAAAAATTCTAAAGAACCAAAGATCACCAAATGAAAAACATTAAGACAATTCATAAGAGTAAATGATATAGAATCATCACAAAAATAATAATTGTCCAACATGCACAAACAACATCAAATTAGAAGATTGATGGAAGAGAAAAATCCATTTACAACAGCAGTGAATAAAGGTAGAATTCTTAGAATAAATACTTAAAAGAAGTGTTGAAAACCTATATCAGGAACACTTGAAAACCCTAATTACAGCATTGATTCAAGTAAGGATCTAAATGATAGAAAATGGTGTAAAGCCATTAGGTGAATGGCTGATGGAGACCTGGATATTTGTACGATGCCAGACTAAGGGCACACAGATAAGTTCCTGGTCACGAGAAGGAAAATGTGACTTTACAATGAAGGGAATGGGGTGTCATTTCACAAATGCAGTGGTGAATTCCACCATCAATCAACCATGGAGCACGTGATGCAAGATTAAGTCAATTGGTTTAAAAATACTCGCCAGGTGTTAAGAACTTATGTCATGTTCTAAAAAAAGGAGGCAAAAGAAAAAAAAATTAATTAATAGAAGAATGACCAGAACATATAAGATAGGTTTATGAAGGGGACGTTAATTGATTTGTTTGCTTGGATGTGCCTAGGAGCAGACCAAAGAGTCTGGGGCCACTCAGAAAGGGGCAGAAAGTACAGATGAAAGACCTTGGCTGTGATATGTGGGAGAAGGGAAGTCCCCTAAAGAGACCTCACTGTCAAACGAATACCAGGGAGAGCACATGTTCCCTCTCACCTCACCAATCACTCTCCATCAATCAAATCTACACTCCTTATTCTGTGGGATGCTCTCTCAATTAAACATTTTACTTACAAACCTGACACTTTCCACCTGGAAATACTACAAAACTTTCATTTCCAGTATGGAATTTCCAGCATGGAATTTCTTCTGACTGGGAATAGCATATTCGTCAATGTGTTTTTATCATACAGCTATAAAGTTAAGATAGCTCTTACGGCTATTTCATAATGTAGAATTTGGGCTTTATATTTTACGGACACATAAAACCTGGTCCTTTGGTGAAAACAACAAGAATGTAACATGGTATATTTTAAAGAAAAATGTTTAACTCAAGTGCAACCAAATTGCTGCCAATAAACTTCTAGTTACAGGAGTGCAGGATCTCAAGGAACAAGCAAGCTCCACTGTGGTGGGACTCTCTACAGCAGAGCTTCCTAAACTTTAATGTGCATATGAGTCACCACACGCACAGGAGTCAATGCAGACTTGCGTTCCGTAGGTCTGGGGTGGCATCTGAGAATCTGCATTTCTAACAAGCTCCAGGGGATGCGGATGCCACAGGCAGAGAACTCGTATTGATGGAAGAAGAGATTGGGGCAATCTCTTCAGTCAGTCACTGCTATAAAAAACTGAATTGCTATAGACTAACATTCTATGGCAGGAACCATAACAACCAAATGCAATGCAAGTACTGCATTGGGTTCCTATATTGATAAACCAACAGAAAAGGACAGGTTTGGAAATAACCGGAGAAATATGAATATGGACCAGCAAAAAAATTAATAAAGAATTATTATTAATTGAGTTGGTGTGAAAATGCTATTTGAGGCATGTCTAAGAGGATTTTTTTAGAGATATAGACTGAATATTTAGTTGTAATGCCAGAATAATTATGATTTACTTTAAAATAATTCAGCATAAAAATGTGAATTTAAGAAACCTACATAAGGTGCAGATAATATTAACACGGATACTCCAGAAATGATCATCTATTTTGTAATGTAGAAACTTAAGATTCTTCCCCCCAGATTTAAGATGGAGACAAAGAGATTAAAATAATGAGAAAAAAGATAATTACACATAATATAAAACTAACTATGAAATACCTCGGAATAAGCACGAGAGGGAAAGCTTAAGACCTATGTAAAGAAAAATGTAGCATTTTATTGAAGATAATCAAACAAGACATGAAATACCATGTTCCTGGCTGGGAAGAATGGAATGTCATAAAAACTCTGACCCTCCCCAATCAAAATATAAATATAATACATTCCCAATTGAATTACTAATGAATATCAACTTTAAGTCTCTCCTCAGAGACACATTCTTGACTTCATTGAAAGGAACCGCACATGTATATTCTGGATATTAATCCCTTGTCAGATGTATGGTTTGCAAATATTTTCTGCCATTCTGTAGGTTGTCTTTTTTGCTCTGTTGATTGTATCCCTTTCTGTGCAGAAGCTTTTTAGATTGATATAATCCCATTTGATTATTTTTTCTTTTGTTGCCTGTGTTATGGGGTCTTATTCATTAAGTCTTTGCTCAACCCTACATCCTGAAGTTTTTCCCCTATATTTTCCTCTGGGTGTTTTATAGTTTCAGGTCTTTCATTTAAGTCTTTAATCCATTTGGAGTTCATTTTGGTATATGGCGAGAGGTACAGGTCTAGTTTCATTCTCCTATATGTGGATGTCCAGTTTTCCCAGAGAGAACAGAACTGTGGTTACTAGAGTTGGAAAGGGAAAGAGGAAGGAAAGAGAGAGGAAGTTAATATAAAATTAATGAGAAATGGGTTAATGGACACAGAGAATGATTATGTATTGTAACCATGAATAAGCTAACTACCTTGATTTGACCGTCACATATTATACACAACTATTGAGAGTCAACTTTGTACCCCACAGATATGTATGATCAATTATCCTTCAATAAAAAAAGAAGCCATCCACACATCCTAGTCTCTCTCTGTCATATTCTCATATTTGTAAACTTCGTAACACACTCCACATGCTCAGAGTAAGTTGTTTATATGCACTTGCTCACAGTGGATTTTTTTTTTCCTTCACGGAAGATGTAAGTTTCTTGTCCGGCTTGTTCATCACTATACCCTCTTTGCCTCCATACTCAAGGCAGACCAGAAACTCAATATAGACTTGTAACCTGTGGTAATATCAAGGATGGTGTCACAGAAATACAATGCAGGGATATTTAATTCAGCTATGTTGGTCAGGGAGGAATTTGTAGAGGAAGATACATCAGAGTTGAGGCAAAAAAAGTCATGGTAACTTCAGAGCATTTAGAGCAGCTCAGAGTGGCTAGAGTAGAAGAAACGAAGGTGAAGGAACGTCTGTATTGATAGAAGGAAGAGAAAACCATGCATCATTAAAATCATGATTTGAAGAACATGTAAATACAGGTAAATGCATATAATATAATATTAACTGAAAGGTACTTTAAAAGCACATCTGGACAGTACTAAGAAGTGATCAGACGTCCAGAGTCATAAGGGAAAATGGGAACCTGATCTGAAGTGGGGCAGGATGTTCTGTTGTAGGGGACCTGCTGGTCAGTGCACCCTCCACAGGCAAAACAGCCTCTCCCAGGATGCGGGTGAGAGGATTCCTGGTTGAAAGGAAAGATGAACTATGCGGACTTCCACAGAACGTCTAATTCCAGTGCTCATATTTTTAACTAAAGGGATGAGGGAGAGATGTTACAAATAAGGAACTTTGAGAAGTTACAGGTAAGTTGTTCTGAGGAGACAGACTCCATTCCGTGGCGAGGATTCCTGAGAAGCTCAGAGTCTGTGGGCTGAGTCCATACAGACACCATGCCCTGGTGAGAGCTGCAGGGAAGGGTCCATGTTCCACGAGTAGCCGGCAACAGACAGGATCAGAGAGATAAGGAGGGATGTGCACTTCCTTCAACTTCAAGGACAAAGAGTCCTAGATCCCAGGGGCTGCACAGAAACTTCAGGATGACAGAGACCTCTGAGGGCTGTGTGATCATATCAATATCGGTTATAAATTCCCAGAGGACTTTCTGTATATTCTAATCAGCAGTCTCCCAACAAAGAAAAGCCCACAAACACATGTCTTTACAACTGAATTCTACCAAACCTTTATTTATTTTGTTTTCAAAAAAATTTTAATAGAGTCCAGTTGCAACTCACTTTCTGAAGTCAGGAGTCAACAACTGGCAGTCTAGCAGGTGACCATGGAGGAAAATTAACAGAATATCCTTTCAATCAGAAACCCTGCAAAGTAGGATTCTTTAATTTTGATACACTGCCAGTAAACTTTCCCCCATCGTCTCCATATGTGTTTATATTTTTCAGAATAGTTATCCCCAGGTATTTTTATATTTTTATATTTTTTATATTTTTTATTTTTTATATTTTATTTTGTCGATATACATTGTGGCTGATTATTGTTGCCCATCACCAAAACCTCCCTCCCTCCTCCCTCCCCCCTCCCCACACCGATGTCCCCTCTGTTTGCTTGTTGTGTCAACTTCAAGTAATTGTGGTTGTTATATCTTCTCCCCCCCCCCGGTTCTTTTTGTGTGTGTGTGTGTGAATTTATATATTAATTTTTAGCTCCCGCCAATAAGTGAGAACATGTGGTATCTCTCTCTTTTTTTTTTTTTAAATTTTATTTTGTCGATATACATTTTGGCTGATTATTGCTCCTCATCACCAAAACCTCCCTCCCGTCTCCCTCCCCCCCTCCCCCCAACAATGTCCTTTCTGTTTGCTTTTTGTATCAACTTCGAGTAATTGTGGTTGTTATATCTTCTCCCCCCCCCCGGTTTTGTGTGTGTGTGTGTGTGTGTGTGTGTGAATTTATATATTAACTTTTAGCTCACACCAATAAGTGAGAACATGTGGTATTTCTCTTTCTGTGCCTGACTTGTTTCACTTAATATAATTCTCTCGAGGTCCATCCATGTTGTTGCAAATGGCAGTATTTCATTCGTTTTTATAGCTGAGTAGTATTCCATTGTGTAGATGTACCACATTTTCCGTATCCACTCATCTGATGATGGGCATTTGGGCTGGTTCCAACTCTTGGCTATTGTAAAGAGTGCTGCGATGAACATTGGGGAACAGGTATACCTTCGACTTGATGATTTCCATTCCTCTGGGTATATGCCCAAAAGTGGGATAGCTGGGTCGTATGGTAGATCTATCTGCAATTGTTTGAGGAACCTCCATACCATTTTCCATAGAGGCTGCACCATTTTGCAGTCCCACCAACAATGTATGAGAGTTCCTTTTTCTCCGCAACCTCGCCAGCATTTATCGTTCAGAGTCTTTTGGATTTTAGCCATCCTAACTGGGGTGAGATGGTATCTCAGTGTGGTTTTGATTTGCATTTCCCGGATGCTGAGTGATGTTGAGCATTTTTTCATATGTCTGTTGGTCATTTGTATATCTTCCTTAGAGAAATGCCTACTTAGCTCTTTTGCCCATTTTTTAATTGGGTTGCTTGTTTTCTTCTTGTAAAGTTGTTTGAGTTCCTTATATATTCTGGATATTAATCCTTTGTCAGATGTATATTTTGCAAATATTTTCTCCCACTCTGTTGGTTGTCTTTTAACTCTGTTAATTGTTTCTTTTGCTGTGCAGAAGCTTTTTAGTTTGATATAATCCCATTTGTTTATTTTTCCTTTGGTTGCCCATGCTTTTGGGGTCGTATTCATGAAGTCTGTGTCCAGTCCTATTTCCTGAAGTGTTTCTCCTATGTTTTCTTTAAGAAGTTTTATTGTTTCAGGGTGTATATTTAAATCCTTAATCCATTTTGAGTTGATTTTAGTATATGCTGAGAGGGATGGATCTAGTTTCATTCTCCTGCATATGGATATCCAGTTATCCCAGCACCATTTGCTGAAGAGGCAGTCCCTTCCCCAGTGAATAGGCTTGGTGCCTTTGTAAAAGATCAGATGGCAGTAAGTGTGTGGGTTGATTTCTGGATTCTCTATTCTATTCCATTGATCAGTGTGTCTGTTTTTATGCCAGTACCATACTGTTTTGGTTATTATAGCTTTGTAGTATAGCTTAAAGTCAGGTAGTGTTATGCCTCCAGCTTTATTTTTTTTCCTCAGCATTGCTTTGGCTATGCGTGGTCTTTTATTATTCCATATAAATGTCTGGATAGTTCTTCCCATTTCTGAGAAGAATATCATTGGAATTTTGATGGGGATTGCATTGAACTTGTATATCACTTTGGGTAGTATGGACATTTTCACTATGTTGATTCTTCCAATCCAAGAGCATGGGATTTCTTTCCATCTTCTTGTATCCTCTCTAATTTCTCTCAGCAGTGGTTTGTAGTTCTCATTATAGAGATTTTTCACATCCTTGGTTAACTCAATTCCTAAGTATTTTATTTTTTTGGTGGCTATTGTAAATGGGTAGGCTTTCTTGATTTCTCGTTCTGCATGTTCACTATTGGAGAAAAGAAATGCTACTGATTTTTGTGTGTTGATTTTGTATCCTGCTACTGTGCTGAAATCATTTATCAATTCCAACAGTTTTTTTGTAGAGGTTTTAGGCTGTTCGATATATAGGATCATGTCATCTGCAAACAGGGACAGTTTGACTTCATCTTTTCCAATCTGGATGCCCTTTATTTCTTTTTCTTTTCTGATTGCTCTGGCTAGTACTTCCAACACTATGTTGAATAGGAGTGCTGAGAGTGGGCATCCTTGTCTAGTTCCTGTTCTTAAAGGAAAAGCTTTCAGCTTTTCCCCATTCAGGATGATATTGGCAGTGGGTTTATCATATATGGCTTTAATTATGTTGAGATACTTTCCCTCTATACCTAACTTATAGAGGGTCTTTGTCATGAATGAGTGCTGAACTTTATCAAATGCTTTTTCAGCATCTATAGAGATGATCATATGGTCCTTGTGTTTGACTTTATTAATATGGTGTACCACATTTATTGATTTGCATATGTTGAACCAACCTTGCATCCCTGGGATGAATCCCACTTGATCATGATGAATAATTTTACGTATGTGTTGCTGTATTCTGTTTGCTAGTATTTTAGTGAGGATTTTTGCATCTATATTCATCAAGGATATTGGCCTGTAGTTTTCTTTTTTGGTTATATCTTTACCTGGTTTTGGTATCAGGATGATGTTTGCTTCATAGAATGAGTTTGGGAGATTTGCGTCCATTTCAATCTTTTGGAATAGTTTGTAAAGAATCGGTGTCAATTCCTCTTTGAATGTTTGGTAAAATTCTGCTGTGAATCCATCTGGTCCTGGGCTTTTCTTTGTTGGGAGCCTTCTGATAACAGCTTCAATCTCCTTTATTGTTATTGGTCTGTTCAAATTTTCTACGTCGTCATGGTTCAGTTTTGAGAGCTTGTGTGTGTCCAGAAATTTATCCATTTCCTCCAGATTTTCAAATTTGTTGGCGTGTAGTTGTTTATAGTAGTCTCGAATGATTCCTTGTATTTCAGATGAATCAGTTGTGATATCACCTTTTTCATTTCTAATTTTTATTTGAGTCTTCTCTCTTCTTTTTTTTGTTAGCCATACTAATGGTTTGTCAATTTTATTTATCTTTTCAAAAAACCAACTTTTTGATTCATTGATCTTTTGAATTGTTTTTTTGGTTTTCAATTTCATTCAGTTCTGTTCTGATCTTAATGATTTCTTTCCGTCTGCTAACTTTAGGTTTGGATTGTTCTTGTTTTTCTAGTTCTTTACGGTGAAGTGTTAGGTTGTTCACTTGCCATCTTTCCATTCTTCTGAGGTGAGCATTTAATGCAATAAATTTCCCCCTTAATACTGCTTTTGCAGTATCCCACAGGTTTTGGTATGATGTATCATTATTTTCATTAGTTTCTCTAAAGGTTTTGATTCCCTGCTTGATTTCTTCTTGGACCCATATGTCATTAAGTAGAATGCTGTTTAATTTCCATGTGTTTGTATAGTTTCCAGAGTTTCGTTTGTTATTAATTTCTTGTTTTAATCCATTGTGGTCTGAGAAGATACATGGGATAATTCCAATTTTTTTGAATTTATTGAGACTTGATTTGTGACCTAATATGTGATCTATCCTGGAGAATGATCCATGTGCTGATGAGAAGAATGAATATTCTGAGGTTTTTGGATGGAATGTTCTGTAGATATCTGCCAATTCCAATTGGTCTAGAGTCTTGTTTAGATCTTGTGTTTCTCTACTGATTCTTTGCCTAGATGATCTGTCTAATATTGACAGTGGGGTGTTCAGGTCCCCTGCTATTATGGTATTAGTGTCTATTTCCTTCTTTAGGTCTAATAGAGTTTGTTTTATGAATCTGGCTACTCCAACATTGGGTGCATACATATTTATGATTGTTATGTCTTCTTGATGGATCAGTCCTTTTATCATTAAGTAGTGTCCCTCATTGTCTCTTTTTATGGTTTTTAGTTTTAAGTCTATTTGGCCAGATATAAGAATAGCTACTCCAGCTCGTTTTTCTTTTCTGTTTGCATGGTAAATCTTTTTCCATCCTTTCACTCTTAGTCTGTTTGAATCTTTATGGGTGAGGTGGGTCTCTTGTAGGCAGCATATAGTTGGGTCCTCCTTTTTGATCCAGTTAGCCAGTCTGTGTCTTTTGATGGGGAACTTAAGCCTCTTACATTAAGAGTTGTTATTGAAAGTTGTTGATTTATTCCTAGCATTTTATCGGTTGTTTGGTTGTCTTAGGTGTCTTTTGTTCCTTGCTTTTTCATTTACTGTTTGGTTTCTGTGTTTGTTGGTTCCTTAGGTTGTAGATAGTGTTTTTGTTAGCTTGTTTTCTCTTCATGAATGCCATTTTTATTGTACTAGCGGGTTTAGATTTTTCTTGGGTTTTTATGGCAGTGGTAGTTATTTTTCAGGAAGCAAACCCAGTATTCCCTTGAGGATTTCTTGTAAGGGTGGTCGTGTGGTAGTGAACTCCCGCAGTTTTTGTTTGTCTGAGAAATATACTATTAGCCCTTCATTTCGGAAGGATAGCCTTGCAGGGTAGAGTATTCTTGGCTGGCAATCTTTGTCTTTTAGTATTTTGAAAATATCATCCCATTCCTTTCTAGCTTTTAGGGTTTGTGATGAAAAGTCTGATGTTAGTCTGATTAGGGCTCCCTTATAGGTGATTTGACACTTCTCTCTTGCAGCTTTTAAGATTCTCTCTTTGTCTCTTAGTTTTGCCAATTTGAGTATGACTTGTCTTGGAGAAGGCCTTTTTGGGTTGAATATGTATGGAGATCGTTGAGCTTCCTGGATCTGAAGATCTGTGATTTTTCCTATACCTGCGAAGTTTTCTGCTACCATTTTGTTGAATATGTTTTCAATGGAATCTCCATTTTCCTCCCCTTCTGGGATACCCATGACTTGGGTATTTGAGCGCTTAAGGTTGTCTGATATCTCTCTCAGATTTTCTTCAATGTCTTTGATTCTTTTTTCTTTCTTTTTGTCTGCTTGTGTTATTTCAAACAGCCCATCTTCAAGTTCAGAGGTTCTCTCTTCAACTTCGACAAGCCTGCTGGTTAAACTCTCCGTTGTGTTTTTTATTTCGCTGAATAACTTCTTCAGTTCAGCAAGTTCTGCTACATTTTTTTTCAGGACATTGATTTCCTTGTACATTTCCTCTTTCAGATCCTGTATACTTTTCCTCATTTCATCATGATGTCTAGCTGAGTTTTCTTGTATCTCATTCAGTTTCCTTAGAATTATCACTTGAAATTCCTTGTCAGTCATTTCAAGGGTTTCTTGTTCTATAGGATCTAGATTTTGAGATTTATTAACTTTTGGTGGTGTACTTTCTTGATTTTTTGTATTTCTGGTATCTTTTTTTTGATGTTTATTCATTGTGGCAGGGGATTTCACAGTCCACCGGTTTGAGACTAATGACTAACTCAGATGTTGCTGTGGTTGCCAATTTGTTATGGCTACCTACATGACTGCTCAGTTGGCCTCTAGTGCCTTGTGTATGTGGTTGCCTCGGGTCTTGGGCCTCTCCGGGGAGCCACCTTTCTGGTCAGCTTGGACTCTGCTGGGCTGGTGGATCACGTACCACAGGGTGTGTGATCTCTGTTGAGCTTTCACTTCCTGTGCAGGACTTCTCCCTGTTCCGTGTGCTCTGGCCCAGGCTGTTGGATCATGCAGTGGCGACCCCACAGGGTGTGTGGTTTCTGTCGAGTCTCTGCCTCCCTGGCCGGACGTCTCCCCACTCTGTGCGCTCTGTGCTGGGCTGGGACATGTCCTCTGCAACCCTCGTCTATCAGCTGGGCCTTCAATACCTGCTCAGCACCACCTCGCCCAGGGAGTCAACCAGGTTTCTGGTAGGCACAGATGACCAGTCGCTCTGGGTGCCTTTGTAGCACTGTGTAGATCTTTCTCAGGACTTGTTCACCTTTGTATCCCCCCAGCATAGACCGAATCTAGTGCCCACCTGCAGCCAGCTTTCCGGCAGGTTCAAGCGGACCTGGGAACTCTCCTACCAGACTATTCCCAACCAGAAATTCGTTAGGCTTTTTTCCGAACTGGTGGCTGCAGAGATGGTATCTGCCTCCCAGTTACAGGATGTTTACCGGGGGCCGGAGTCCAGGGTGTGGTGGAGTGACAGTCAGCCCGCCTGTACTTCCTTGCCCTCCTGACACTGGCTGGGGATGCCCCACGCCACCAGCCCTGCCAGAGAACTGCGGAGGGAGTGGGAGGGGAGGCCGGCCCACAGGCTCCGGAAAGCCCCGCGCTGGGCCAAGCAAGTGGGAAGGCTCAGTGAGGGGCCGAGCCGGGCGGACCTGCCAGCACCTGGGAAAATGGAGGCAGCCCCAGGGCGGTGAGTGAACCGGTGATGCAGGCGGGAGCTAGGTGGGCGTCAGCCCCCTGAACAGGGCTGGGCCGGGGGTCACTCACAGGGCTGTGCCAGGTCGGGCACTCACTCTCTGCCTCTGGTTTGTCACTTTCCCCGTTCTCGGCCCCTGCCTCCTCAGGCTGTTCAGTCGGTCCTGCGGCGCGGCTCAGGCGCTCCCAGGAATCTTTTTTATGCCGGCCTGAAACCTCGAATCCTGAATAGGGCCGCTGGCCACCTTCAGCGCGGCCCTGGCCTCCGGGATCCTGTCTGCATCCACAGCAGCCCTGGCGCCGTGTTCCCTGTTTAGAGACTCGCTTTTGCAGCTAAGAAACAGTTCTTTTCCTGCTCCACACTTCAAAGCTGTTGCCTGTAAATGAGGCAGCCTCTCCTGCCTGGGGCAAAGTGGCTGTCAGCCCCCACGACCGGCCACCAGCAGTGGTCCTCCCTTAAGAGATGGCGAGAGGAAGGTCCACAAGTTTCCCGGCTGCCTGAGGCCCAGTGGCCGCCTTTTCCACCTCAGCTACTCCGCACCAACCGCCGCAGCCACCGCCATCTTGAAACCCCCTCCCAAGGAAATTTCAAGAAGAGTACCAGGGCTGGATGGAGAAGCCAGATAGAGACTGGAACCTGGCAGACATGTTGACTGTGCTTTCTGCAGAGTTGCATTGCTAGCTAGCTTTTCTAGTGGGGTGCCTCTACTGGCTGGAATGCAGAGCCACTAACCAGATCTCTGCACTGGTTGCTGTGATCCCCATTCTGACTCATTGTTTCTAACTGACCCCAGGTAGTTTTGCACTGATGGTACCCCCAATATTTCCTGTGGGGTAAGATAAGGGTATGCCTCCTGCGAAGGGTTCCAGAATGGTGGGGAACCTGAATGTATTCCTCCAACTCTCTCCACTGTAGAAACCATGGGACCTGGGGAGTATTCAGTGCATATTGCTGTGCTAGCTGAGGAGGGGAGAGGTGATGTGGTCAAAGTGAAATCATTCCTCTTACCTTTGAATGTGGCTTTTCTCAGTTCTGTGGTCCAAGAGAGTGTCTCAATATCCCTCCTGAGTTCTGGGATGTCACGAAGGTATTGTTTTCCGTGGATAGTTGAGGTTGAACCTGTATGAGGGGGAGTGAAGCGAGAGAACTCCCACCTCAACATCTTGCTGATGTCCTTTCTCTGGCTACTTTTAACGATTTGTCATTCATTTTCAATTGTGTGCTTTGGTATGATTATTTTGATTGGGGTTTAGACTACTTGGCATTTGTTAAACTTCTATCGTTTGTGGGTTTACAATTTTTATAAAAATTTGGAAATATTTGGCTATTATTTCAATAAATTTTTATGACCCTCTCTTCTCTTTCTGAGACTTCAATTACATATTTGTCAGACCACTTACTATTATCCCACAAGTCACTGAGGGTTTATTCATTTTGTTCCAATGTTTTCCTTTCTATACTTTACATAGACTTTTTTAAAAAATTGATTTTATTGTTATGTTTTCAAGTTCATTGTTTTTTTCTTCCATGTTAAATATTCTTTTGATCTCATCCAGGGAAATGTTCATTTTCTATTTTGCATTTAAAAAATTTTTCATGATTTTTATATTGTTCTTTTTCCTATCTTTCACTTCTTGACTAATGAATTTGTTTTGTAATGTTCAGCTTATGAAGCATATTCATAAGAGCTGTTTCAGTATCCTTGTCTGCTAGTTCTATCATCTGTAACATTTCTGGGTCTGTTTCTATTAACTTATTTTCCCCCTCAACATGGATCAAATATTTTTGCTTTTACATATGTCTAGTAATATTTTATTGTATGCCAGACATTGTAATTTTACATTTTTGAGTGCTGGATTTTGTTGTATTTCTGTAAGGAATGCTGGACTTTTATTGCTGAAATTTAAGTCACAAGTGAATTAGTTTGATCTTTTTCAAGCTGTTTTCAAAACTCTTTATGTGTGGGATAGAATAGCCTTATTTCAAGGCTAATTTAACTGTACGTATAAAACCCGGGCCCTTTGAAGTCTCTACTGAATGCTCTGTGTATGAAAAGTTCTCTCCACATTGGCTGGAGGGAGCTCAAACAATTCCTGATTCAGTGTGAGTGCAGAGAACTATTTGTCATACAGGTCTCCAGCATTTTTTCCCCATAATAAGTTGTCCTTTCCTCATAGGGCTCTTATCCTGTGATGAACAGATGGATACTCAGCGAAAGCCTGAGATTACTATGCCAATAAATATAATTCTTTTCCTGAGTAGCTCTCTCTCCTCTCTGTGACTCTGCTCTGCAAATTCCAACTATCTCAGCCTTCCTGAACTTTAGTCTCTGTCTCTCCACCTCAGTGAGATTCCTGGCCTCTGTTTGGGTTTCCCCTCCCTACTCCAGAGTCTTAAAACTTCTTCCAGGTAGGAAATATGCCCAATGGTAGGGTTCCCTTCCTTTGTTTCTCTTCTTTTAGATATTGGAATTCCTGCTGCCTAGTGTCTCATATTTGAAAGTAGTAGTTTCCTATGTTGTTGTCCATTTTCTGGTTGCTTACATTGATAGGGTGAGTCCAGGCTCTGGTACTCCACCATGGGTTGAAATCTTATATACATTTAATATTCACACATTTAATTTCTTTATCTCATTTAATTTTCTGGTTTAATATCTTTAGTACAAGGTTAAATAATAGTTATAGTGGGCATCTTTATCTTGCAGGAAACAACTCAGGTGATAAAATAGCTCATTTCATTTTATTGTTTAAGAATGTTCCTTCAAATTTGTGATGAGGGCATCAGTCACTATCTATAACTGCTAGGGTGGGGAGGGATAATGATATTGGGATTCTACTGGAACCTTTTATGATAGAAATAATTTTCAGTTTTTAGTACTTTTGAGAAGTTACCATCCTTATCAATAATTAAATTATATTATTATATGATTATTAAACCTGTAAAATGCAAATAAAAATAGTGAAACTCAGTTTTGGTGAGGCTATGTAGAAATAGTTACATTTTTATAGCAATTTGGCAATATAGAACACAAGCTTTAAAACTATCCGTAATTATCGGTGGATATATTAGTTTTTAAGCATGTAAGGCAGTAGAATAAATCACATGAAAAAGTAATGCTTATGGAAATGATATTTTTCATATTTAAAAATTTGAATTAATTTACAAACAGAACAGTAATCTTTGACCACACTATAGTGTAAGGGTGTATTGGCACACCTCAAATGCTGTAATTATGACAAACACGTAAACTGTGTTGTTACTTAGACATTCCTGTACAAAATATACATATGTAAGAGTAATCAATAAAGTTAAAAAGGTGGAACTAAAAATATTGGTACATATCAATTTAAACAATGAAAGATTCAGGTTTGTCATGGAATTAGGAGGGAATATGGGATGATGTCAACCTTTGTATTTTAAATTAAGTAGGTAAATTTTTACTAAGTCCCTAGTAAGCATTATTTGAAAGGTAGATTGAAATCTTCCCCTCATGTGAATCAGTAAGTAGACAATTCCCATTAAATTCCACAATGTTTTCCAAAAGAGTAGTTTAAGCACGCAGTGTTCCTTCTAGGTTACAGTTCAGGCAATAGGTGATTCCTTACTGACAGTTTCTAAGAGTGAATTCACGTTATCTACTGATGTTTAGCTTTCATTTTAAGAAGGACTGCTGTGGGCCTTGGACCAACCCAGTTTCCCCTCCTTTCTTGCTTTCACTCTCTAGAATAACTGTCGAATATGCTGGGAATGCAACAACCTGAGACATGGAAGAATTGGCCAGAACAGTCCAGGTTCTGTTTTAGAAACAGGATGTCCTTCAATGCTTTAGCTCCATGGTTCGACTGTCCCCAGAATATAAAAGCCAGGGCAGGCTGCTCTCCAGGGTCCCTCAACTGCAGTGCAAGTGAGGACACATGCAGATGAGGCTCCATCAGCCCTGGACAGCTTTCCTGAGCCTTTGAGGACTGGTTCAAAATGAATTCTAGGTTTCTGTTGTCCTTTGCTGCCTATTTGAAGGTAATAAATCCACCTTTGGTAATTTGTTGTGTGTGGGTATTCTGTTTCACCGGACTCAGACAAGTTGGCAGTCAGTGCCCAGTGAACCTGTTTCACAACTACCACCACAATGGCTGACACTTATTGAAAATAAATATACTAGGAGTTAACCCCTTACATGCTTTCACGACCATCTCATTTAATTATCACAAGGAATGCTTTATATTTATTTTCATATTTAAACTTACTGACAGCACAGCAACATAGGTTTTACTTACTTCCAAAGCTTAAATAACTTCCCAGGGTCACACAACTTAAAAGTGGCAAAGCCAAGATTTGAACTTGCTTCAATCTAACTTTGGAGTTCATGCTGTCTACTGCTTTGCCATACTACCTTTTATTGTTAGATGATAGTGTATGGGCTTCCTGTAAGGTAAATAGGGAGCAGACGAGCTGGCTATCAACAATTGACCGCTACTGGAGGAGATATTATCTACAGAAATCACAACCTACAGCACCGAAGCATGCAGCCAGATACCTAAAGGGAAGCAGACAGCAAGAACAAAAAACAGCTCCCAGTGGTAACCTTTTATTTTCCTATGGAAACGCATTGGTTATGGCTGTAATTTATTGTGCATATTTTTGCCATGTTTTTACAGACAAAGCTTTCCAAGTCTTTTTTGGTAGCCATCCACAATAATTGATGTATTCTGAAAATACTGGCCTGAGTTGACCTTGGGAAAAATACAGAATAGTGTGGGCTAACTAGGGACCATATAAGTTATGAACTGATGATGGTGAGCCTGCATACTGGGATAAATAGTTTGAACCTTATCCTGAAGGTGGTATAAAGCCACTGAACATTTCTAATGGTGATATAACCATATTTTATGAAGATTAATCTGATTGTGGTGTACAGAGTAAATGGAATGTGGATGAACCAGGGACTGAAGACCAACTAGGAGCAGATTTTACTCATTCAGTTAGGAGATTATAAAGTGTTCATAAAAATCATTCTTTTATGGCCCCCAACTTTATGGTTGCAACAATTCTGGTGGGATTCAGCACATATTAATGGTGCCAGGTGTTATGCCAAGTGGCATGCATTGGGGCTGCAAAGATGAAACGGGCTTGGAAAGAGTTGCCCCAAAGATAAAAATAAAGTTTTTATGTGCATGGTTGGAGGATTGTGAGTCTTGGATGCCTGGTAAAACATTGCAGTGAGTCTATCAAAAGATTCCATTTCCACTAAACCCTTCTTAGACTCAATTCCTAGTCATTGAGCATGTGGGCTTCACAGACATGGGACGTTCAGAAACAAGAGTGGCAGAAACACTGTTGGTAGGGATCCAGGTCATCAAGGTCACAGCGATGTACGGGGGAAGGTTATCTTTCCCTGAATTTTATTCTTGGACACATTTAACATCCCAACCACATATTCCTTTATTTTGGTCATGAGCTGTCCCATGTTGTTTTAAAACTATTGAAGCAATAATTGTAAAAACTTAACCTAATGACATTGACCTGATGGTGAGCTTCTTCTGATATAGTTTTGTAGCTTAGCCATGAATTTTAGGTTCAGATCACAGGTGTTAGAAGCGAGGTCTCCAATTTCTCTCTTCCGTTCAATGCAGATAGGTTGAGACTCCATAGTGGATGTCAAGTCACTACCACTAAAGGAAATTGATTTTCCTAACCCAAATTAGCTTTCTCAGGGAAGACTTGATATCTTGGTTCCTCAAACTGTAGATAAACGGATTCAACATTGGGGTTACCACTGTGTACATCACCGATGCAACTGTGCCCTTCCATGCTGAGTGGGTCGAGGGGGGACTGAAATAAACACAAAAGGAAGTCCCAAAGAAGAGAGAGACCACAGAGAGATGAGAGCTGCAGGTGGAAAAGGCTTTTCGCTTCCCCTGAGCTGAGGGCATCTTCAGGATGGTTGAGAAAATGTATGCGTAAGAGATAATCAGACAAAGCACGCAAACCAAGCCTGAAAAACCCCCAACAGTGTAAATCACCACCTCATTGACAAAGGGGTCTGAGCAGGAGATACTCAGGAGGGGATTGACGTCACAGAAGAAGTGTGGGACCTTGTGGTCTGCACAGAAGGACAGGCTGTTCATCAGGAGTGTGTGGAGAAGGGAATGGAGGGCATTCATGACCCAGGATGCAGACACTAGGAAGACACAAAGTCCAGGGCTCATGACCATGATGTAATGGAGTGGGTGGCATATGGCCACAAAGCGGTCGTAGGCCATCACAGCCAAGAGGAAGGCCTCCAGCATCACAAACAATATGAAAAAATACAGTTGTGATAGACACCCTGAGTACGAGATGGCCTGACTCTGGATCCATATGATTGCCAGCATCTTAGGGACTGTGGTGGACACAAAGCAGGCATCAGTGAGAGAGAGGTTGGCCAGGAAGAAGTACATGGGGGTATGGAGTTGAGCATCAGTGATGATGGCCAGAATAATGAGGAAGTTGCCCACCATGGTGACCAAGTACATGGACAGGAAGAGCCCACAGAGTACCTCTTGCTGTTCTGGCTGCTCAGAGAAGCCCAGGAGGTAAAATATTGAGTCGCGGGTCAGATTTTCCCATCCCATTTGTCTGTAAGCAGAAAGTTGAGTTAATCGAGTAAAGCTGGTAAGCTGTGGATTATGAACTCTAAAAATAATCATGCAGTGTTTTAATGTTGATCTTCTAGTGTGAGGTTGGATCATATGAAATCTCTAATACTGGACTGTTTGCTACAAAAAATGGCAATTTCATATGGTTTAACTGACTATGTGCAAATGCATGTGCTTGGTGTGGTGGGAATCCAAAGATTTGCAGTGACAGAAGAGATTTAAAAATTTTTTTTATAAGTATTAATCCTATACATATATTTTGGGACTAGGCTGGAAGTGTGTGTGTTGGTCTCAGTCTTGTGTTCATAGAAACTGTGACATCCATACAACCCATGCTTCATAGGTCAAATAAGCTTATTTTACCAATACTTCAAAAAGCGTGGCTACTGGAAAGGGGTTTGGAATTGGTGAAAGCATGTCTAATGCAGAAATTATTATGCTGTCTACACAGCTGGTTTGACCAGATAACCAAATAATGGGCTTTGTTATTGACCCATTTTCTTCCTCCCCATGTACATCCAAATACCACCAAGTCATGGCAATTTTACTTTTGCAATGTAGCTAAAATTTACCTATTTCTGTCTGTTTACCCATTACCCCAGCTGCCGTCACCATTGCTCAGGGCATTATGATTTCTCACTTAGATTTGGGTAATTGTTCTCCTTGCCTCCTGGCATGGCTACTTGCCATCTGGCTTCCTGACAACAGAGGGAATGAGTTTTCTAAAAATCAAATATGATTTGGTCATTCCACTTGAAAATTCCTTCAGGGGCTCCTCATTATTCTCAGAATAAACTCTAAACTTCTTAACATGGCCTGAAGGCCCTTGATCATACTGGTATTTATTACAGATGTTCCCAATTTCTCATGGAAGTCCCACCTACACTCCACATGACATGCACCAATTGTACTTTCACTTATTTAAAAGATACAGATACTCTCTCACGTTTGGGCTTTTGCCCATGTTATTTTCTCAGGCTGACGTAGTTTCCCCTCTGTTATTCATCAGATTAGCCAACCTTCAAGTCTCAGCTTAGATGCCACTTCTTCTAGGAAGCCTTTCCTGCCTCATCCTCTCACAAGAGACTCAGGTTCACGACCTTCCTGATTCTGTGCCTCCCCCATCACAGCACATGTCACCCTGGATTGTGAGTGTCTACTTACTGTCTGTGCCCACCGTTCTACTGTGAGCACCGCTGAGAGTAGACAGAGAAGGGATCTAATTAATTCACCTTTGAAATCTTGCATTAGCCCTGAGCCTGGTACAACATAGGTGCTCAGCAAATATTTATCATGGGAATGAATAAACTCCAAAGAATGGAAAGACTGGAAAGGGAATTTGAGTAGAGATAATATCAGGCAGACAGAATAACCTGAATTTCTGTGAGCAGTTTCATTCATAGCTTTGAGTTAGTGAAGTCCTGGTCATAGAAATATGTAGAAAACATTAGGGTTACAGAGACATAAAGATTCCAAACAAAACAAAGGCATTCTTTGTAGGTGAAATTCATGGAATTGAACAGTATTTCAGCTGAGGAATTAGCCCATAAAGTCAATTTTCCCCCATGATACTTTTTCCCCCTTCAACTTTAAGCAAAGACTCTGAATCTATCAGCCTGAGTTACACCCACTAAAATTACTGCTTAACGGGCAAAAGTTGCATTGAAAGTCTTATTCTCTCACTGACCATGGACGTTTGTCACCAAACTATCTCCCTCTTGTATGTGGATACCTGTTGTGTGCTGCTCCGCTTCTCATTAAAAGACAGATGACTGGATAAAGAAAATGTGGTAAATATACACAAGGGAATACTACTGGGCCATAAGAAAGAATGAAATCATGTCATTTGCAGCAACACGGATGAGCTTGGAGAAAATTATGTTAAGTGAAATAAGCCAGACACAGAAAGAGAAATACATGTTCTCACTCATAACTGGGTGCTAAGAAAGAAGGAAAGAAGGAAATAAATAAGAAAAAAAGGAAGAAAGGAAGAAAAAGACCGCAGTAGTGCATTGAACTTTCAGAAGGAGAGAACAAACCTAAGGATACTAATGATGAGGAGGAGGGAAGGGGGTTGGGGAGTGATAGGTCAGGTGTAGGGCATGGGGAAGGATTACAATTTGTGATGATGAACATGCTAATAAAAAAATTCATCAAAGACAATAATTTACTGTGTGTTATGAAATGGCCAGCAGAGGAGATTGGATGCCCTCATCACCAAGAAATTATTAAGCTTCATAATGATGAATATGCTTATTACCCCAATTTGATAATCACACATTGTATATATGTACTGATATTCAACTCTGTACCACACAAACATGTATAATCAATATGTTTCAATAAAAAAATCAAACCAGGTATTTTTTAATAATGGGAATCTGGATCAAGTTCAGTGTATAGCTCAAAAATAAATTATAATTAAAATAAAAAAAAATTCATCAAAGAAAAAAATAAAAAAACCAGAAGGAGAACACAGTATTTATCAGACTTTGGTTTGCTGAAGGTGGCATTGCCGATTGGCAGGAAAGGGAAGAGAGATTGAACAAACAATGCTGGGACAAGGCGGTTAAGTATTTGGAAAGTTAATTTAAATTCACACTTCACAGCATTTACCTGACTAAATTTCAGGTGGTTAAAGCATTATATCAACACATATGACTATAAATCAACCAGAAGAAAATAACAGCACAATAGTTATTTAATCTCAGGACAAGGACAGCCTTTCTGAGAAACAACAACAACAACAACAACAACAACAAAAACCAACAGAAGAAACAATAATGAAAAAGGATAATTAGCTTGATCGAATTAAATTAAAAACTTCTTTTAAAGAAAAAGATCACATACAAAGTAAAAAGACAAGCAAAAAAGGGGGAAGCGATTTTCATCATATATTAAAGAACTAATATTCTTAAAAGAGTTTAATTAATAAGAAAAGGATTCCCCCCCTCCCAATAGAAAAAAGAATAAATAATCATTAACCCTCAAGTTATATCCAGCAAGGGTCAGAGCCTGGATCCAGCCTCAGCAGTGTAATTCCAAGGTCCCTGCTCTTTCCACCCTCT
The DNA here is from genome assembly GCF_027409185.1 of Cynocephalus volans. Lineage (NCBI taxonomy): Eukaryota > Metazoa > Chordata > Mammalia > Dermoptera > Cynocephalidae > Cynocephalus > Cynocephalus volans. The sequence continues at coordinate 30,074,680 of NC_084469.1, forward strand.
CACATGGTCTCCTTTAATTACCACACTTTGTCTGCTGGAAGCTGAAATCTCCAAAGTCTCCTGCTTGTGTGCTATTCCTCAAAGTGTGGTCATAATAGGTTGTGTTTCCCCCAGTCCCTCCCAAGAGTCCCCACACTACTCAGGGCCTGTGTTTATTGGTCTCTGTGTTCCCCATACCCGTAGACTCTGGCTGTAGTAGGTGGATTAGTGGAACTCTGTGCACGCCTGTACATAGCTGCGTCTCCAGGCTCTCCTGATGCCCCGATGAGCGTGTCATTCCTGCAGCTCCCTGGCCTCAACAGCTGTAGCTTTTTCTAGTGTCTAGAACTGTCCCTAACTTCTCCCTTACTCAGCACAGGCCTCTATCAAGAGACAGAAAAGGCAGAATCTTCATCCTCCTTGATCTTGCCTCTTGACCACTTCTGGTTTAGCAGAGACAGACTCTCAGCCCTAATCGCCCCTCCATTCTTTTCTCTTAGTCTCCAACTCACTGACCAGGGATCTTATTTTCTCCTTTCCTTCCCATTTTGCTATAGGTTAGTCCCAACTTTTAGGCCACCTCTTGCCCAATGAATACCCAGCACCTCATCCAAATAAAAAGCCCACACAATGCACGAGTCTTCCTCCTTTTCACAGGAGTCAATAGACATTTTTCAAAGCAAAATCATTCTTATATTTTATATTAGCTGTGTGCTGTTTTAGGAGACATAAATTTCCTGTGTTTTATTGATTATCATTTTTGGTGAACTTAACTTGGATGCCTTTGAACCCGGTTCAGATTTGAAAGTGGAAATGAAATTTAGAGAACTTGTGTCCTCCACTGATGAGGAAAGAAACATCCAGGGAGGAAAGAAGCAAGAGTTATAAGGTAAAAAACAGAGGGAATAAGGATGTGGTGGAGGACTGGAGTGATCAGTACAAACTTCAAGTTCTTATCCCCATACGCGTCCCAAATATAAACACTTAAATTCCACCCCCAATAAAATATATTTTACTGTTTAGTATGTTCATTAAAAATTTCCGGAAGAATAAGGCTGATGATGACTGTGCCATCGCTAGCCACCCTGTGTTCCCGAGCTGGGGTGAGGGGTGGGCTGAGGGCCTCAGTCTAGTCTGCCCACCTCCACCTCCACCTCCGTGTCCCTATCCCCCTCCCAAGTGCCCCTCCCATTGTTCCGCAACATCTTTGAATGTAAAAAAAAATCTTAAGAAAAAATTTCATGTGTACCTTTTAACACATTTTGAAGTTTGAACCATGTGAATATACTACTTATTGAAAAATAAATAAATTAGTTAAGGAAAGCTTACTCCCAAACCAAACCATGGGCTCATAAAATGTATAAACTGGAAGACAACGCAGCATAATGCAGCTTCTCTTTGATGAAGATTCCATAAATAGCAGAGAAACTTGCAGGACTGGAGCCACATCCTTCTTGTGCCTTAATTCTATGTGTGAGCCTGATTGTGTGTGCTCCTGTGTTTGTGCATGTGTGTGGGTGTATGAGTGCATGTGTGTCTTCTGCAGAGGCTGGAGGTTGGGTAAAGGGTTCATCATGGGAATACATGGGGAGAAGTCACTGATGATTCCTGTGCTCTGTTCTCTTTCTGTCATAATGACTCTCATTGCCTGTAAGAATCCTGAGGACCTGGGTCTTTACTCCTTTTGACCAGTAAAGCAGCCCAGTATCATTGTCATTGCGGGACTGTTTTTGAGAGTTGGGCTCCCAACTCACCATAGGCTGGGATGTGCAGAGAAAAAATGGGGAGAAAAAAGAAGCAAAATGGAGCCATGTATCTTCCTCTTCCAGTCCTTACCTGGTTGTTCTTGCCAACTGCTGAGGCTTTTACTATCTGGCTTCTATTTGCTTCACGTACATCTCTCCCACTGTGGATGGTCAGAAGAAGGTGACAGAAACTCCTTAAAACACACCAAAAGGGAAATTATTGTCTGGCCATATTGAGTGATGAGTCTTGCCATCACTGTTTCTGCTTGAATTTCTCCTTTTGTCTTGTAGTATTAGAGAATCTCTTATTTTTTGTCCATTCTGAGAATAAAGGCCAAGAGCTCCAGGTCGAGATTAGGATCGTGCCAGTATATCTTATCTGGGGAAGCTGCATTCATAGAATACCACGTAGAGCTCAATAACAAACACATCTCATCCCTTTTCTACTTATTTCAGAATGTGGTATAATGTATGCCCAGTTTCCCTGTTTATAGAGCCAATGAGAAATGAATGTATTCTTGTAATTTCATCAGCAACCTTGGAATTAGGGCTCTGCTATTCTTAGATGCAGTTTGGACCAGTCTCAAGATCTGTTAAATTAAAGATAATTAATTCTATGAGGTACCCCAAACCCAAGAGAATTAAGAATCCAGTGCTGTGTCCCTGTGATGAGCTGGTCCAAGAGAGGCTAAGGCATTAGGGATCTGTCCATGACACCCCTGTGCTCACAGAAAGATTCCAGCATCCCAAATTCACCAGCAAAGGAGCTAAGTAAGCTTTGGTTGCTTCATGTAGCCTTGGGATGTTTTTCTGGGACTTCTCATGGTGGTACAGAAAGATGCCTTCGGGACTACAAAAAAGGCTCCATGGTGTGAACCACTGTTGGCTGAGAGGGGTACCTACCATTTTTCCAGCCACGATAATCCTAGATAGCCAGGTTGAGACTATGGTGGTACAGCTCCACTTACATCACTTTTATCTCCTTTGGACTAGAAAGAGCAGGAGTAAGAAGCTGGGCACTCTTTATCGTGACAGATGCCAGCAGTCAGAATCCCATTCTGGCACATGTTGTGTGATCAGATCCAGGGGAAGGTAGAAGCTGAAATGACACCCAGCAATAGAGACTCTTCTTTCTCCTGTAGAAATGGCCACATGGTCGTCCCTCTTCTCCAGTTCATCTAACCAGGGGACGCAGATGAAGCAGCACAGATTATGTGTGAACTGTGCATATGGGTTCTTCTTGAAGTCTCTTTGGGACTGTGGCCGATTTCTTGTGTGTTTTAGAAGTGCTGTTATGATATTCCCTTAAATCAGCTATCTAATGATTTAAATATATTATTCCCTTTCACTGAACAAAGGAACAATCACATAACTACATGCTAAAAGAACTAGTTTATTTTTTTCTGCTATGGGCAAAATGAAAAGAGTGAGCTGGTCCTTTAAGAAAGTAGAAGTATGTGATATCCACATTTGATCTGCAAGACATGTGACTTGGCTTGGCACGTGTGGTATTTGATGCTCTGAATCCACTGACCAAAATGGAATGGCAACTGGTACAGCTAAATGGGAAAAGAGCAATGCAGGTGTTGGAGCTGGAAAAATTATCTGTGCTGAATTTTTCTTCCTATGCCATTTTTTCTTTTCTTAGAATCTGGAGAGGTAGAACATCCAGCTCTCATTTCCTTAGACTAGATAAACATCTCCTAAGACCATCTTTGTTTTTCTTTCTCAGTCCTGTACCTAGAGAGGCATAGCATGGTCATGAAAATTGCAAGTTCTGGAGTTAGATATCCTAGAAGTGAATTCTAGCTTTAGGAACCTGGGCAAGTTTCTTAAATTCTCTAAGCCCCAGTTTCCTCATTCAATTAACCCTGAAACACTCGTGCATGGGGCAGGTTCCAGCTAAGTATAGAAGAACTGAGCTTAACTTTGAGCTGTTGCCCAAGAGAAAAAATTTCTACTTTGATTTCAGCCAAGTTGTGTGCTTGCTGAAGCAAACAAGTGAACCACCCTGTGGCTCACTTCGGGCTGGCCCGTGCCTCACTCGGGAGAGTGTGGTGCTGATAACACCAAGGCCACGGGTTCGGATCCTACATAGGGATGGCCAATTGGCTCAATGGCTGAGCATAGTGCTGACAACATCAAGCCAAGGGTTGAGATGCCCTTACCAGTCATCCTTTAAAAAAAAAAAAAACAAAAAGAAAACAAACCACATTTTTTTTTTTGAAAAATAAAAAGTACAATACTAGTACAAAGTCTCTGTACTCTAATATTCACAATGTGCAGGAATCAATAAAAATTACTAGACATTAAGAAAAAAACAGAAAACAACAGCCATTCTTAAAAGAAAAGACATTTAATAAAGCCCAACTATGAGATGACTCAGATGTTGGAATTACCAAGCAAGGATTTTAAAGCCGATTTAATAACTATGCCCAATGAGATAAAGGAAAATATGCAACCAATTAATTAAATTACAGAAAACCTTAGCAAAAATACAGAAATTATGAAAAAAGAACCAAATAGAAATTCTAGAACTAAAAATTACAATGTTCTCAAATAAAAATACACTCATTGGCTTTGACAGCACAATAGAGAGGACAGAGGGAGTCAGTGAACTGGAAGATACACAAATATAAATTATATAATTCCTAATTTATATAAATATAAAACTGAATTGAGCCCTTTATCATGGATAAATGGATATTCATTTATCTCATTTTATGAATTGTCTATTCAACAATTTTCCAATTTATATAGAACTGTTCGGTTTTTAAAAACTAGTCATAATTAATTAATCTTTCAATTTCTGTGTATTGATAAGCCCCCTACTTATCAAAAGGCATCAAGTTAATGAGTAGAAATGCCATTCTCTGAGAGAAAATATTTGGAAAACATACATCTGACACAGGACTGGAATCCAGAATATGTAAATTCCTACAACTCAATAATAAAGAGACAAACAACTGAACAAAAATCATTGAAACATTTGTGGAGATATGTCACAAAAGAAGATATCTGAATGTCCAATGAACACATGACAAAGTGCTCAGAATAAATTAGTTATCAGGGAAATGCAAATTAAAAACACAATGATATCCCACTACACAGTGACCATAAGGGTGATATTCAAATAACTGATGACACCATATGTTGGCAATGATGTACATCAACTGTAACTCATACATTGTTGGCAGGAATGTAAAACAACACAATCACTTTGAAAACGTCTGGCAGTTTCTTATAAAACTATATACGTACCTACTCCATGACTTAGCATTTCTGATCCTAGGTGTTTAACCAGGAGAAATAAAAACATACATCTACAGAAAATTGTTCAAGAATGTTCATAGCAGTTTTATTTATATTAGCCACAGAATAGAAAAAATCCAAATGAGCATAGACAGATGAATAGATAAACAAATTGTGATATATTCATACAAAGTAATGCTACTCTGCAATAAAAAATAATGAACTATTGACATAGGTAGCAACATGGATGAATCTCAAGAACCTTATGGTGAGTAAACGAAACCCTACACATACTGTATACATACTGCATAACTCCATTTATACTGAGTTCTAGAACAAGCTAAACTAGTCTATGGAGAAAAAAATCAGAAGACTGGTTGCCTCTGAGCATTATGAGTAAAAGTTTAGGAGAAAAGGGCTTGAAGGAAATTTCTGGGTGACAGTTTTATATTCTGACAGAGGTTTGCATTACATAAGTGCATTCATTTGTCAGAACTCACCAAATGATACTTATGATTTATATATTTTACTATATGTAAATTTTACTTTAGAAAACTCAGACAAACATTGAATTGTAGTTTGTGATATGCATGCTGAAATGTTTAGGGGTGCAATGCAGTGAAGTTTGCAACTCACTTTGAAACCAAACAAGAAAATCAAACAGGTTTGATAGGTGGATATATGGAAAGATGGGTAGATATTGGATAAAATGAATGTAACATAATATTTGAACGGACACTTCATAAAGGGATTCATGAATTGTGGAATGTTAGTGATAGGTATATCGGTGCTCAGTATACAAATTATTTATTTTTCTGTGGGTTATACATTTTTCATAATAAAATTTTGAATAAAAGCTCTTGTTTTGGGAGCTTTTCCAGGTCCACAGATATAATGTAGTAAAGACAAGGGCCAGTTACCTAGATTCTTTTGGAGTTTTGATAAATGTATGACATTCACTGCATTAAGGGAGTAGATAATGAGAGCCCAACACAAAGCTCACAAGTACAGGGATTACAAATGCTTGTGCAGATCCAAATTCTTATTGCAAGTGAACTTTTTCCATCCCCCTCATAGATTGGCATGAGCCATATAATACCAGGGGCAGCAGGAACCATTATCATGGTGGATAGGAGGGGCAGGCTTCCCGTTCACCCTCTGGAGAGCTCCCACTCCTTCTGTGCTAGGGAAGCATTTGGATGCTCCTGTCTGGGTCAGAGGACTGCTTGGAATCATATCTCCTCTCTCAGTATTTCATGGATAAGGTAAAAAATAAAATTACATAACAGTCAAGATGGAAGGGAATACAGAAGTTACATGATAATATGTGATTATCCACAGTCGCCAAAGGACCATCCAGGGAGTGTAAAGCTAGGTACCATATAAGAGTGATTAGAGAATTCAGATCCAAGGTTATGATAAACTCTTTGTCATTTCTCTTTTGTCTTCCAGCATCAGAACCCTCCTTTTACATTTAAAGAAATAATGCCCTCTAGGTTCATCTATGTTGTTGCAAATAGCAGCATTTCATTCTTTTTATGGCTGAATCACATTCCATTGTTTATATGTACCACATTTTCTTTATCCACTTGTCTGTTGATGGACTTGTCAGTTGTTTCCAAATCTTGGCTGTTGTGAGTAGTGCTGCTATAAACATGAGAGTGCCGATATTACTTTGACGAGCTGATTTCATTTCCTTTGGTTATATACCCAGTAGTGGGATCGCTGGATCATATGATAGTTCCATTTTTAATTTTTTGAGGAACCTCCATATTGTATTTCATATATTCCATATACTAACTTAAATTTCCACCAACAGTGTGCAAGGATTCCTTTTACTCTACATCCTTGCAACACATCTTTTGTCTTTTAGATGATAGCTGTTCTGACAGGTGTGAGGCGATATCTCAATATGGTGTAGTATCTGTTTTTGTCAATTTAATATGTGAAATGTCCTCTATCTTTTTAATTTTTATATTGTATATGTACATATTACATTTTGATAGACATATTTTATATTGCATAATGTATATATTACATTTTTATTTTAAAGGTTATGTATTTATTCTAATATATACTAGAAAAAAACTAAAATTAGCACATCAAACCCATGATTTCATGAGTATTATTGAAAGTGAGCCAATATGAAGTCAACCTAAATACTCCTCATACCTTCCAATAATCACTAACTCATGGTCAAACTTACAATCTTTACCTCACCCCCCATCTCTTCAGGTGACTTTGAAGCAAATCCTAGACATCACATCAATTTATCAGTAAATATTTTTGTGTGTATCTATAAAAAGAGATTGTTAAAAAAATAGCCACCAGGCCACTATTTCACCTAAAAAATTAATGTTAATTTGTTCATATCATCAAATATTTAGTTATGGTTCACATTTCCCCAATTGCCTTATATAGGCAAAAATAATTTACTGTTTGAATCACGTCCAAATAAGGGTCATATATTGCAGTTGGTTAAAGAAAAAACTGGGAGCTGAACATAGAGATTTTGCCTTTTTGGTGCAGAGCTGTTTTCTATGCCTTTTTGTGAGGTTATAGAGGCAAAATCTGAGAACTGGAAGTAGATGCAGATGTTACCTAGAGCAGTGTTTCTCTTACTGTAATGTGCACAGAAATCACCCCGGGGATTTTGTGAAAATGTGTTATCATGATTTGATCATCACACATTACACACAAATATTGATATTCAACTCTGTCACCCACAAATACGTACAATCAATTATGTCTGAGGAATAAAAAAAAGGGAAAAAAACAAAACAAAACCCAATAACACCTAATGCAGACGGGACGCTAATATTTGTAAAGCGCTTGGCACACAGGTTAGCGTTATATAGGTTTTTGTTAAACATGTTAAGTTCCAGGTGTGGAAAGGTTGGGATCACTCAGGAACAGCGGACTATTTCATAGCCCTTGGGATAGGTAATGACTGGGGTTGTGACAACATGTGGAGATCTTTTGAGGTCTGCTGGAGTCCCACTGCTCCTTATTAACTCTAGACAATGAGTAACTGTCCTCAGAGGACACATACTTCTCTCTATCCCTTTCTTTCGGAATAGAGAATGTATACTTTTTAAAAAAAATTATAAACATAATTTATTCTGTCAAAACTTATTTTTGATGCCTAGAAATAAAAAAAAAAGAATTTTGTGAATACCTGAAAGATTTGGAACCAATATTTTCAATATGTGACGAGAAAGAGAATAATAGAATCGCTTAAGTTTTTGCATTCTTATATATTTTAAAATTCATAAAAGTATAAGGTAGACCAGTGTTTCTCACCAGGGTATATAGCACACTCTCCAGGGGATGTTTGAAAATGTGTTTATGTATTGTGGGAATTGGTTGTCGACATGACTGCAGGTGTTACTGGCAGGCACTGAGGCTATTGCCTATAATGTGCAGGACAATCTTATACAACAACAACAAAATTATCTTATTTGAAATGTCAGTGATGCTCCTATTGAGAAACATATTTATAGATTAAAAAATCATGCAATATGAAGTAGCATGGTGATACCAAGGAGTAACAAAGCTGTAGTTGGCTAACATTACCACCTGGTGATTAGCATGGGTGAACCGTCAGTGTCCTTGGGTAACTACCTTGGCCAGGGGTAGTTTCCCAGGAAGGAGGGAGAACTCTGGTATGCATGGGGAGGGGGATAGGGCTATGTCCAGCATTTACACTACATTCCACCCCTACATGTGACTATTCCACCCTCACAGTCTGTGTCACATTAATCTTCCTCATGTACCCTACATGGAATAGCAAATTGCACATTGTCCGTAGCAGACCCAACATGGCAGATAGTGGGAACTCCGAGCAGACCCAGCAGGCTAATCTATTATGTACTCAGGTCAGGGTCACAGCCCATTGAAGGGAGGTGTTCCCTGTGGTCATACTAGGGATGAGAAGAAAGATTTTTAACAGGTATTAAAAGTGACGTGATGTTTATCGAGTAACACACAAGCAACAGTTTTATCTTGAGACTACGGTTACACTAAGCGAGGGCTTCCCTGGCTTAGCATACCAAGCCCTATCAGGTCCAGGGGCTATTTTATCTATGATGGTGGCAGGGCGAGACCCAAAAACTCCATAGGGAAATAATAATAGTCCCTTTCTGTATAATCTGATCTGTGGGGTTGTGACACCTCATGGTATTTGACCTTTGTCCTATTACTGATGGAAAGATCTCTAACCCCTTTTCTATTCCTTCACCCCAGGAAGACAACAGGGAGAACCAGCATGGTTCAGTTTGAATATCCCAGGCCAATGGAGTGTACTCACTCCAGGTACTATGTCCTGAGGGGCTGGCAACAAGAAGTTATTTTTGCTTCCCCGTTGAGGTCTTAGTGAATATCCCAGGCCAATGGAGTGTACGCACTCCAGGTACTATGTCCTGAGGGGCTGGCAACAAGAAGTTATTTTTGCTTCCCCATTGAGGTCTTAGTGAAGTCTCTAAAGTCTTAATTTGCAGTCTTATGGCCACAGTCCAAGGCTCCATCAGTGTGTCCAGCGGGGAGGGGGTGACCCGATCTGGCCTCTCCTTCAGTGTCCACAGGGCTTCTGCTAACCTCATTGTCCACCCCTGCAGGGTGTGCTGTTCTGTATTCAAGGCCCCCTAATGCATTCCATTGTATCTTTCTAAGAGGCCTGCTCCAGTTGTATTATAGGGAAGATGAAACTTCCAAGTGATGTTATGGGCATCGTCCCGTTGTTGTACCTGTTGCCCAGGTACAACAGTGAAATGGGTGCCTTGATCAATCAATGACTTCAGGGGTTCCATCGGCAGCCATGAGTTGTGTCAGTCCTCTGATTGTTGTTCTCTGGGTGGTCCATTTGCTGGGGTAAACTTGCATAATACCTGTACAGGAGTCTACATAAGTTAATGCATAACAAGACTCTTCTGATAAGGGGAGTGGCCCTATATAGCCTATTTGCCAATGATTCAGGGGTGCATCTCCCCTACACATCTGTCCCATCTCTTGGGGAAGCTTACGTGGATGTCGTTCTGCGCAGACAGGACAGTTCTGACAAGCAGTCACAATGTCAGCATACTGGATCGATAGCCCCCAGGCTTTGGCCACTTCCCATAGTGTCTTTTGTCCAGTGTGTTTCATTTTCTTGTGTAACCAGGCAGCCATATCTTCAGTGGGGGCTTCTACCAGCCATTGCACATTGGCCAGGGCGTTAGCCTTGTCCTTGCCCAGGCTGCCCAATGGGTTGTACCCAGACACATGGTACATAGTCACTGATTTATATTGGCTGATTGCATATATATCTTGCCACATGTCCTGACCCCCCAGGGGCTTATTCATGATCAGCCAGTCCTGTTTTTTCCATTGGGGCAGCCACAACATGAGACCCTATCTCTCAGTACAGATGGTTACGAGGCCTTTCTCTTTGGCTATACCATCCATACTGCTCGCAGTTCAGCCTATTGGCTGATTTGCCTGGTGCTGTCCATCTATCCAGATGATATCAATTGACAGTTGGTATGCAATGGCTTTCCATCAAGAGGGATGCCCTCGACAGGAGCTGTCAGTATACCAAACCTCTTTTCTGACACTGGAAGCACATCTTCCTTAATGGGGAAGGGGGTCAATACTGTGGGTTCAGCAAGCAAATTATCTGGGTCCACAAATGTGATGGGTCCCAATAACTGCTGTAGTTTGTGGCTCAAGTGACTTGTGGATAACTTACTACAATGTTGAGGGTAGGCACGCCACTTGGTCATCGTAGTAGTCTGAGCACCGGAACCACAGCGTCGCATGGAGATGTCATGAATCCATCCAGCAATTGGCAGTGCAGTCCTCACTGTCACAGCTGCCTGTCCAGTGACTGGTTCTGTGACTAGCAATGCTTGGCAAACAGTGTTTACTTGCTGCTCTGTGGGGCTATCGGGCCTCTGTTCCTTTCCATGTCTGGGACCAAAACCCTATGGGGAGGCAAGCTTTCACCTGTCATTGCCATAACATCCAAGAATAGCCCTCCTGGGAAATTTTTATTTTTTTAATTTTGTTGATATACAATGTGGTTGATTATTGTGGCCCATTACCAAAACCTCCCTCCCTTCTCCCTCTCCCCCCTCCCTCCTAACAATGTCCATTCTGTACGCTTGCGGAATCAATTTCAAGGAATCGCAATTGTTATGTCTTATTCCCCCCTCCCCGGTTTCTTTGTGTGTGTGTGTGTGTGTGTGTGTGTGTGTGTGTTTATTTATTTATTTTTAGCTCCCACAAATAAGTGAGAACATGTGATATTTCTCTTTCTGTGCCTGACTCGTTTCACTTAATATAATTCTCTCAAGGTCCATCCATGTTGTTGCAAATGGCAGTATTTCATTCTTTTTTATAGATGAGTAGGATTCCATTGTGTAGATATACCACATTTTCCGTATCCACTCATCTGATGATAGATATTTGGGCTGGTTCCAACTCTTGACTATTGTAAAGAGTGCTGCGATGAACATTGGGGAACAGGTATACCTTCAACTTCATGATTTCCATTCCTCTGGGTATATTCCCAGCAGTGGGACAACTGGGTCATATGGTAGATCTATCTGCAATTGTTTGAGGAACCTCCATACCATTTTCCATAGAGGCTGCACCATTTTGCAGTCCCACCAACAATGTATGAGAGTTCCTTTTCCTCTGCAACCTCGCCAGCATTTATCGTTCAGAGTCTTTTGGATTTTAGCCATCCTAACTGGGGTTAGATGTTATCTCAGTGTGGTTTTGATTTGCATTTCCCAAATGCTGGGTGATGTTGAGCATTTTTTTATATGTCTGTTGACCATTTGTATATCTTCCTTAGAGAAATGCCTACTTAGCTCTTTTGCCCATTTTTTAATTGGGTTGCTTGTTTTTTTCTTGTAAAGTTGTTTGAGTTCCTTGTATATTCTGGATATTAATCCTTTGTCAGATGTATATTTTGCAAATATTTTCTCCCACTCTGTTGGTTGTCTTTTAACTCTGTTAATTGTTTCTTTTGCTGTGCAGAAGCTTTTTAGTTTGATATAATCCCATTTGTTTATTTTTCCTTTGGTTGCCCATGCTTCTGGTGTCATATTCATGAAGTCTGTGTCCACTCCTACTTCCTGAACTGTTTCTCCTATGTTTTCTTTAAGAAGTTTTATTGTTTCAGGTGGGCATTTAATTCTTTAATTCATTTTGAGTTGACTTTAGTGTATGGTGAAAGGTATGGGTCTAGTTTCATTCTCTTGCATATTGATATGCAGTTATCCCAGCACCATTTGCTGAAGAGGCAGTCTTTCCCCAGTGTATAGACTTGGTGCCTTTGTCAAAGATCAGACAGCTGTAGGTGTGTGGGTTGATTTCTGGATTCTCTATTCTATTCCATTGATCAGTGCGTCTGTTTTTATGCCAGTGCCATACTGTTTTGGTTATTTTAGCTTTGTAGTATAGTTTAAAGTCAGGTAGTGTTATGCCTCCAGCTTTATTTTTTTTGCTCAGCGTTGCTTTGGCTATGCGTGGTCTTTTCTTATTCCATATAAATATCTGGATAGTTCTTTCCATTTCTGAGAAGAATATCATTGGAATTTTGATGGGGATTGCATTGAACTTGTATATCACTTTGGGTAGTATGGACATTTTCACTATGTTGTTGTTCCAATCCAAGAGCATAGGATATCTTTCCATCTTCTTGTATCCTCTCTATTTTCTCTCAGCAGTGGTTTGTAGTTCTCATTATAGAGATTTTTCACATCCTTGGTTAACTCAATTCCTAAGTATTTTATTTTTTTGTTGGCTATTGTAAATGGGCAAGCTTTCTTGATTTCTCTTTCTGCATGTTCACTATTGGAGAATAGAAATGCTACAGATTTTTTGTGTGTAGATTTTGAATCCTGCTACTTTGCTGAAATCCTTTATCAAGTCCAAGAGTTTTTTTGTAGAGGCTTTAGGCTGTTCAATATATAGGATCATGTCATCTGCAAACAGGGACAGTTTGACTTCATCTTTTCCAATCTGGATGTCCTTTATTTCCTTCTCTTCTCTGATTGCTCTGGCTAGTACTTCCAACACTATGTTGAATAGGAGTGGTGAGAGTGGGCATCCTTGTCTAGTTCCTCTTCTTAAAGGAAAAGCTTTCAGGTTTTCCCCATTCAGGATGATATTGGCAGTGGGTTTATCATATACGGCTTTAATTATGTTGAGATACTTTCCCTCTATACCTAACTTATAGAGGGTCTTTGTCATGAATGGATGTTGAATTTTATCAAATGCTTTTTCAGCATCTATAGAGATGATCATATGGTCCTTGTGTTTGATTTTATTAATATGATGTATCACATTTATTGATTTGCATATGTTGAACCAACCTTTCATCTCTGGGATGAGTTCCGCTTGATTGTGGTGAATAATTTTACATATGTGTTGCTGTATTCTGTTTGCTAGTATTTTAGTGGGGATTTTTGCATCTATATTCATTAAGGATATCGGGCTGTAGTTTTCTTCTTTGGTTGTATCTTTACCTGGTTTTGGTATCAGGATGATGTTTGCTTCATAGAATGAGTTTGGGAGATTTGTGTCTGTTTCAATCTTTTGATATAGTTTGTAAAGAATTGGTGTCAAATCCTCTTTGAATGTTTGGTAAAATTCTGCTGTGAATCCATCTGGTCCTGGGCTTTTCTTTGTTGGGATCCTTCTGATAACAGCTTCAATCTCCTTTATTGTTTTGGTCTGTTCAGATTTTCTACATCTTCATGGCTCAGTTTTGGGAGCTTATGTGTGTCCAGAAATTTATCTATTTCCTCCAGATTTTCAAATTTGTTGGCATGTAGTTGTTTATAGTAGTCTCAAATGATTCCTTGTATTTCAGATGAATCAGTTGTAATATCACCTTTTTCATTTCTAATTTTTGTTATTTGAATCTTCTCTCTTCTTTATTTTGTTAGCCATGCTAATGGTTTGTCAATTTTATTTATCTTTTCAAAATATCAACTTTTTGATTCGTTGATCTTTTGTATTGTTTTTTGGGTTTCAATTTCAGTGAGTTCTGCTCTGATCTTAATGATTTCTTTCTGTCTGCCCAACTTTGGTTTGGATTGTTCTTGTTTTTTTAGTTCTTTAAGGTGAAGTGTTAGTTTGTTCACTTGCCATCTTTCCATTCTTCTGAAGTGAGCATTTAATGTGATAAATTTCTCCCTTAGTACTGTTTTTGCAGTATCCCACAGGTTTTGGTATGATGTATCATTATTTTCATTAGTTTCAATAAAGTTTTTTTTTTTTTTATGTCTTTTTGTGACTGATAAGGGGATTGCAACCCTTGGTGTGGCCTCGCCAGCACCGCGCTCAGCCAGTGAGTGCACCGGCCATTCCTATATAGGATCCGAACCTGCGACGGGAGCGCCCCTGCACTCCCAAGCACTGCACTCTCCCGAGTACTCCACAGGGCCGGCCCTCAATAAAGTTTTTGATTTCCTGCTTGATTTCTTCTTGGACCCATATGTCATTAAGTAGAATGCTGTTTAATTTCCATGTATTTGTATAGTTTGCAGAATTTCGTTTTTTGTTGATTTCTAATTTTAATCCATTGTGGTCTGAGAAAATACATGGGATAATTCCAATTTTTTTGAACTTGTTGAGACTTGATTTGTGACCTAATATGTGATCTATCCTGGAGAATGATCCATATGCTTATGAGAAGAATGAAAATTCTGAGGTTGTTGGATGGAATGTTCTGTAGATATCTGCCAAGTCCAATTGGTCTAGAGTATTGTTTAGTTCTTGTGTTTCTCTGCTGATTCTTTGCCTAGATGATCTGTCTAATATTGACAGTGGGGTTTGCAGGTCCACTGCTATTATGGTATTAGTGTCTATTTTCTTCTTGATGGATCAATCATTTTGTCATTAAGTAGTGTCCCTCATTGTCGCTTTTTATGGTTTTTAGTTTAAAGTCTATTTTATCAGATATAAGAATAGCTACTCCAGCTCGTTTTACTTTTCTGTTTGCTTGGTAAATCTTTTTCCATTGTTTCACTCTTAGTCTATAGGAGTCTTTATGGGTGAGGTGGGTCTCTTGAAAGCAGCATATAGTTGGGTCCTCCTTTTTGATCCAGTCAGCCAGTCTGTGTCTTTTGATTGGGGATTTTAAGCCTTTTACATTAAGAGTTGTTATTGAAAGGTGTTGATTTATTCCTAGCATTTTATCGGTTGTTTGGTTGTCTTAGGTGTCTTTTGTTCCTTGCTTTCTGATTTACTGTTTGTTTTCTGTGTTTGTTGGTTCCTTAGGTTGTAGATAGCCTTTTTGTTTGCTTGTTTTCTCTTCATGAATGCCATTTTTATTATACTAGTGGGTATTGATTTTTCTTGGGGTTTTATGGCAGTGGCAGTTATTTTTCTGGAACCAAACCCAGTACTCCCTTGAGAATTTCTTGTAAGGGTGGTCATGTGGCGGTGAACTCCCACAGTTTTTGTTTGTCTGAGAAATATACTATTTGCCCTTCATTTCGGAAGGATAGCCTTGCAGGGTAGAGTATTCTTGGCTGGCAATCTCTGTCTTTTAGTATTTTGAATATATCATGCCATTCCTTTCTGGCTTTTAGGGTTTGTGATGAAGAGTCTGATGTTAGTTTTATTGGGGCTCCCTTATAGCTGATTTGATGCTTCTCTCTTGTAGCTTTTAAGATTCTCTCTTTGTGTTTGAGTTTTGCCAATTTGACTATAACATGTCTTGGAGAAGTCCTTTTTAGGTTGAATATGTTTGGGGATCTTTGACCTTCCTGGACCTGAAGATCTGTGACTTTTCCTATACCTGGGAAGTTTTCTGCCAGTAGTTTGTTGAATATGTTTTCAATGCAATCTCCTTTTTCCTCCCCTTCTGGAATACTCATGACTCTGATATTTGAGTGCTTAAAGTTGTCTGTTATCTCTTAGATTTTCTTCAATGCCTTCAATTCTTTTTTCTGTTTTTTGGTCTGCTTGTGTTATTTCAAACAGCCTATCTTCAAGTTCAGAGGTTCTCTCTTCAACTTCCACAAGCCTGCTGGTTAAACTCTCGGTTGTGTTTTTCATTTTGCTGAATGAATTCTTCAGTTTGGCAAGCTCTGCTACATTTTTTTTCAGGGCATTGATTTCCTTGTACATTTCTTCTTTCAGGTCCTGTATACTTTTCCTCATTTCATCATGTTGTATAGCTGAGTTTTCTTGTATCTTGTTCAGTTTCCTTAGAATTATCACTTGAAATTCCCTGTCAGACATTTTAAGGGTTTCTTGTTCTATAGGATCTAGAGCTTGAGAGATATTACCCTTTGGTGGTGTACTTTCTTGATATTTTGTATTTCTGGTATCTTTTCTTTGATGTTTATTCTTTGTGGCAGGGGGTTTTACAGTCCACAATTTTGACACTGTTGTCTGACTAAGATGTTGCTGTGGTTGCCAATTTGGTATGGCTACCTCAGTGTCTACTCATTTGGCCACTAGTGCCTTGTGTGTGTGGTTGCCTCAGGTCTTGGGCCTCTTTGGGGAACCACCTTTCTTGTCAGCATGGACTCGGCCGGGCTGCTGGGTCACGCGGTGGTACTGCAGGGTGTGTGGTCTCTGCTGAGCTTCCACCTTCCCTGCTGGACATCTCCCTGTTCCACACACACTGGGCTGGGCTGCTGGGATGCCCGGAGGCAGTGCAGAGTGTGTGGTCTCTGCGGAGCTTCCACTTCCCCTGCTGGACATCTCCCTGCTCTGTGCGTGCTGGGCTGGGCTTGGGATGGAGCTGGGTGGTGGTGGTGAAGCCTACCTGCTGGATCATGCAATGGTGGCCCCACAGGACATGTGGTCTCTATGGAGCTTCCATCTCCCCTGCTGGATGTCTCTCTGCTCCATACGTACTGGGCCAGGCTGCTGGATCACGCTGCGGTGTGATCTCTGCGGAGCTTCTGCCTCCTCAGTTTTGGAGGCTAGGAAGTCCAAAGTCCAGGGAACACTGCTGGTGAAGGCTTTCTTTGGTGATGACATCAGTGACAGCAGGGTATCACATTGAGAAGATGGTGGAGCAGAGAGAGCAGAGAATGTATACTTTTAGAGAAAAAAACAAACAACTTTCTCTGCTTTGAGTTTTGCTCAAACCCATGGCCCAGTGCCACATCATTTAAATTATTCCCATGGCTTCCTAGGAAACCAGAGGCAGGAATGGAGGGTGACAGCTGTGATTTATGTTATTGTCGTGTGCTTCTTGTGGAATTCCTTGGCACCGTCTTTAGCACTGGATAAATTTTCATTGACTGAGTGAAGGTGGTCACTATGGAAACAGCAAAGAATCATTCTTCTCTCCTGATTCCAAGTTAAAAAATTTCTGGATGAGCCCATGCTTCCCACCTCTGCCCTATAGCTCAACTATCATCATGGTTAGAGTGTCCTCTCTACTTGTCAAAGTTCTAAACATGTTTCCTGCTAGTGCACACATCCTGACTCACTTATCTATCTCTGCTTATTAGTTTACATCCCCTCTATGGACCATCTTTGGGGTCAGGGGAAGAGCATTGGGCATGAACAAAACTGGATTCTGATCAGAGATCTTCATCTTTTTCTTTTTAACATTTATTTATTTTTTAATGGGCATATATTGATTGTATATATTCATGGGGTACAGAGTTATATATCAATGCATGCTTACAATGTGTGATGATCAAATCAAGGCAATTAGCATATCATCATAGCAAACATTTAGCATTTCTTTGTGATAAGGGCATTTGAATTCCTCTCTTGTAGCCAACTGAGAACATACAATAAACTATTGTTAATTACAGATGCCTAGCACTACTGTAGAACAAGAGAACTTATTTTTCCTATCTGTGATTTTGTATCCGTTAAACAACATTTCCCTATCTCCTCCTCAAGATCTGAATCTTTCTAATTGAAAATCACTAAATTAGTCACTTTGTCTTTCAGAGATATGACTTCCTTATCTGTAAAGGAGGGCTCATACCATCTATTCCACAGGACTATTTTGAGAATTAAAAAGGACAATCATATATGTGATATGCTAAATGCATACATCCACATACATATGTATATCTGATATTTAGTGAAATGGCTACTTTCTTGGAACCTACATGGCACATTTTGAACTACCTCTGTAGTGCTTATTTCCTTTCTTGTGTTGGTTGTTGTTCCATTTTTTCAAAAACAATTATTGGAGTGCCCACTCGACAGTACTGTGACGAACACTGTGCTATGTGCTAAGGTTGATATAAAAAAGGAGAAAGACACATAGTTTGACTCAGAGGGACATCAAGTTTAGATTGTACAAGTGTCTTCCTTCCTCCACTAGAATACTCAGTCTCCACCACAGCCCCCTTTCTTAAAATTTAGTCATTCTACATTTTTCTAAGATGATTTAATCTACTTCCATAACTCTGCTTATCAGCTCCACTCTGATCCATGCAGTGTTAATTTTGCTCCAAAGCTTTGCATCTTCTTTCTACTATTCAGTTTAATACCTCTGCAAGAGTCACCAAAACCCTTAAAAACATGCCCCAAATGGAACAAATCCCTCAGAACTCTGAGCATCAGATATGCGACCATCCCTCCTCCTAGGGCCCAGGTTCTGATAACACAACATTTTACCTTTTGTTCCCCTAGTCCTAGGGGAGTAATTTTTTCCTGCAGTTAGTAATATCTGGGTGACACCAGGATGTTTTTCCCCCCTTTAGTCTCTATCAGGATATATCTATGTATCTCCTTCCCTGTAGGCAGTCTTCTTGGTTTAAATATACCAGGTGCGATTCCTGTTTCCTGAATGGATCCTAAGTGATGCTAACTGACATGCCAGCTATATAGTCTTTTCCAGACTTTGTCAATTCCAGGCATTGGTACATGAAGTAATTTAAATTACAGTGTTAATATTACTTTTGGGCAGCATGTTTGATGGAATCAAAGGGAAATGGCTGGGACAATGACTTGACATATAGGTCAATGGTTTTTATTTGTAGTTACAGCTATAAACATTCATATGGATTCCTATGATTATTGTAGGAAAAAAATAGGGGAGATCAACTCCTCTTGCCTAACCTACAGCAGAGAAATAATGAGTTTGATCCATCGCTTAGGTAATACAGAATTTCCTAAAAGTTTACATTTCCTCAGCTCTTCTTTTATAGCATCCTCTATGGCCCTTATTGGAAATATATAAAAGATCTCATGTCATTTGACCTTACTGAGTTTGCCCAAAGCAATAAAATTAACTTTGTATCCATTATTTGAACATAATATTATAGGATTCACGTTGTATTCATTTAACACAATGTTATTAAGTAGTAACTATGTGCCTGCTTTTTCTAAGTGCTGGAAATACAGCAATGAACAAAACAGATTCCAAACCTTCACATTATGGTAGGAGGAGACAGGAAATAAATAAATTTACATAATATTTTCACTGGACAAACTTGAAAATTCTCTAAGTGAAATATCTTTATTCCTTTCATTATTTGGTCATTCACTCATACATAATATTTATATTCACTTGTAATCAAATCCTTTTTGGTTACAAAGAAGATAATTGTGAAACAGTAGGGTGTTATAGGGTCCCAGAAAGCATTAAAAGGTGAATACCATCATCTTCCAACATTCATGGACAAATTCTTGGCAATGTGAATTATCTAGAGAAGATAACAATTTTATATTTATAATGGCAGTTAAAAAGAGTAAATGATAAAACAACTTGCGCATTTGTTCTAAGATGCACTCAATCCACCTCTTCAAAACATTATCCTATTTGGAAATAAGAGATTTATGAACAATCATTTATGCTACTAATAATTTGAAAAACTTTTATGATTTTCTTAGAAATAGATTCAAATCATACATATGGAGTTCCTTAGTAGGTATTTAGTGACCTGCTGGATTGACTCTCGGTGTATTGGGGGATTATCACCTATATAATCAGGACTAGGCACCAGAGTCAAAGCCTCATCTTCCCTGGACCATGCTGGAGAAACATGGTCAAATCATTTTCAATACTGCTCTTTTTTATTTATACGTTATTTGGCAATCAAGTTTTTTTCTTTGTAGCTTTATTTTATGATATAGTTAATTAAACGAGCACTTTTTGTATTAATTAAATCGGAATCTTTATTCCTTTTAACTGCAATAAGTGTGTTGATGGCTGCCACTTTAGTAAGTTTTTACAGAGAGTCTTATGATTGTTAGAAACAGTCTAGTTTAATCACCTATGCAGTAAGAATAAAACATCTCAGGTAAACAAAGTCTTTAAAAATGTTTTAAAAGATTTTAAGGATAGGTACATAATATGCAATCTGATTATCTTTAATCATTATCAGATTATATTTTAGACAAATATTTTCATTCTTTTATTCCATGTCTACCAATACATATTGGATGGTCTTTCTTTTCTTCCCTCTTCCTTCCTTTCTCTTTCTTTCTTTCTTCCTTCCTTCCTTCCCCCCTCCTTCCCTCCCCCCCCCATTTCTTTCTCTCTTTTGCAGCTGGCCGGTACAGGGATCGAGCCCTGAATGGATGAACTTTACATGATGAAGATTGTGTAGACACCGTAGTATGTTAAGACAGCTCCTGCCCTCAGAGGATTGCAAGCCTAGTGGGGGTGATTTAACATAATAGTCCAGTGAAAACTGACATGTGAATAGTGACTCAAAGCATGAACTCTTACAATCCACACTCTGTGACACAGGGAGGGCAGAAATTATTATTCCTAATATGTAGAGGTGGAAGTCAAGGCTCAGAATTTTCTAACTTGACTCTGCTAGTCAATCAAATAGCTGGGACATGAACCCAATATTCCTGTGCTGCCACTTTGCCAAAAGGAGCAGAAGTATGTTGAAAGTGATAATTTCAGTAAGAATTCTTATCAAAATGTTACAAAATTTCTGAGAAGAGAGATTTCAGGCTGAAAAGACCAAAGGTGGTTTCTTGGATGGAATGACATTGGGGGTGGATTTTCAGGTGTGTGTTGCAGTCTCCAGTGTATGTCCTCACATGGGTTATGAGAAGATTCTCTTGCTGAAGAGTTTCCGCAGGGCAGCCTTCATGTCCCGGTTTCTCAGACTATAGATGAAAGGATTTAACATCGGGGTCACTGCGATGTACATTACAGTTATCACTGCATCCTTTAGGCTATAAGTTGTGAGAGGGCGGAAGTACATGCCCATGACTGTCCCGTAGTACAAAGAGACAACTGTGAGGTGGGAACCACAGGTGGAGAAGGCTTTGAGCACACCCTTAGTGGATGGAACCCGTAAGACTGTGGAAAAGACCCGAACATAGGAGATAATGATGAATAGCAATGGCATGCAGAAAACACTAACCCCGAGGTACATCATCTTCACATTAAAGTGGATGTCAGAACAGGACAGCTTGAGCAAAGGGGTAATGTCACAGTAGAAGTTGGTCACTTTTTGGTTGCCACAAAAGGACAGACTAGCTGTGAGCACAGTGTGGGGGAGGGCATTTGCATTTCCAATCACCCAAGATGCAATAACTAGCAGAACACAAGATTTTGGACTCATGACTGTTGTGTAGTGAAGTGGGCGGCTGATGGCCACAGCACGATCATATGCCATCACAGCCAAAATGTAGCTGTCTGTGTTACCCAAGGCTATCATAAAATACATCTGTGTTAGGCATCCCCCAAAGGAGATGGACTTGCTACCCAAGAGATGGTTAGCCAGCATCTTAGGGATGGTTACAGATGAGAAGAAGACGTCCACCAAGGAGAGGTTGGCGAGGAAAAAATACATGGGGTTGTGAAGGCCAACGTCAGAGTGAATGGCCCAGATGATGAGCAGGTTTCCAATCAATGTGACGGGGTAAATGACCAGGAAGAGGATGAAGAAGAAATATTCTTGTTCCTGCTCACCAGTAACTCCCAGGAGGATGAATTCCAGGGTAGAGGACTGGTTTTCTTTTCTCATGGCTTCTTCAGCATGAAAGGGGAGAGGAATTCAGAATTATTAGTGAAGTTACTGTGTTTAAGTATTTTCCTTATCCATCAGTTTTGACTCAAGGGATCAGGTGTCTCTCCACCTGAGTTTATAAAATACCCAATATTTTAGGGGAAAAATCTCTGTTGGTCAACGGGACTAATTGTCATCCACCCTCTGGACACTTATGCTTAAGAAGTGAGCAATCTGTCAATGAGAGATGCACAACCTCCTTGTTCCCAGCACCACCACCCACACACTTAGGGGTTAATCATTTAACAGAAAAGTTAATATTTTATAGTCTAGACACTTTGTTAGCTTCTTACAGAAGTCAAAAATATGTGAACAATACAGTTTATTCATCTATTCATTCAACATCTAAGACATAGTCTCTGCTCTCAAGGACCTCATAATTTGATGGAGAAGCCAGATTCACACTAATTTTATTAATATGATAATGAAGGGCTGTATTTGGGAGTTCTTGACAAAATACTCTTGCACAAAAGGTCTGTTAGTAGAAGGATTATCCTGGAAATAGAAATTATTCCATTGAACAATCTCAGGATGATCCTATATCCCAGGAGATAATAGGTATCTACAGTCATATGGAAGATTGTAAATCACAAGGACCACTAGATTTAGGTCCTACCAAGACAAGGTTAGTGAATTTTCTCCCCAAGCCTTCCATTTTCAGAGTAGACTTTCACCACCTCCTTCGATAGGTTTTATGTCTTTGGCAAATGCTCAAATATATGTAATCACAATGATTTTCTCTTCAGTCTCCTCTCCCTGTTTTTAATTATTTCTTTTGTTGACTGTGCATCTTCATAGCTAGGCTTTAACCACTAACTGGAATAAACTCTTATGTCTATATCTGTAGGCTTGCACCCTTCCCCCCAGATTTCTATGCTCAATCA
The DNA here is from genome assembly GCF_027409185.1 of Cynocephalus volans. Classification (NCBI taxonomy): domain Eukaryota; kingdom Metazoa; phylum Chordata; class Mammalia; order Dermoptera; family Cynocephalidae; genus Cynocephalus; species Cynocephalus volans. The sequence goes on from NC_084469.1 coordinate 30,097,507, forward strand.
TCCTGTCAACATTTCTTACCAAAACCCATACAGTGCACATCCAAACTAGGTTGATTCTAAGGTTTTTTTGGGGGTGGAAAACCATATCCTACTTATTTTTATCTCCTCCAGACAGATTATTATAGAGTGTTGCTCATTACATACACTAATAAGTTTTTACTCACTATTTCTTGAGTCAAGTCCAGGTTTATTTCTTGTGTTCTCTCACAAGCACAATCACCTAGTTTATTCCTCATGTCTACAACTGATCTTGTTGATTCTTCATTTAAAGCAATTATTACATTACTCAGCTTTTCTACTTAATGTCTGAGTGTTTAGCTTAGACCATCTTCTTTTCTACCTGAAATACTGTAATGCTCCCTTAACTGCTTGACTACAGATTCCCTCCTCTTTGACCCATCTTGCACTCTAAGGCATACTAATAATGGCAGAGATTACTAGCTGCTTAGTCGAATCCATGTTGTACTCTTCTTCCTGGGTACTCAGGTAGACTACATTTTCCAGCTTCACTTGCAGTGAGGTGTAGACATGTGACTAAGGTCTAGATAATCCACTTATGCGTTTTAGTTGTGGGCTTCTCCACACTCTCCCTTGTGCCAGTTGGATGTGAATGGCAAGGAAGGTGAATGGGAGATGGAGTCACATGGTGGGATGAGCCTGTGTCCCTAGTTCTCCATATCCAGAAGAGCCACCCACCACCAAAAATACCCACTGAGACTCTTACATAGGAGAGAAATAAACTTTTATTCAGCTTAAGCCATTTCAGATTTGTGGTCAATTTGTTACACTAGCCCAAGATATCATAGATAATTCACTAATTTTTCTAAAGAGATCTCGTCTCAAAAATTAATTAAATCTATAATTAACTTATTCTCCAATTTTCAGTGTCTTTTATAGTACATGTGTGAATTTAATGCTAGGCATGGGGGATGTACATCTAATTATCTTTATAATTTCTGCACATAAAGAAATTTGGTTTTCTTTCTTAAGATGCCCTTCCCCTTTTCACACAGAATCATAACACCTCAGGTTTCAAAGGGTTCAGTAAACCAAGGAGGGCTGAGACTACGGTTAGCTCATGTGGTATGACAGTGTAAAATTCCAGAGGAGGATTCTGGGCAACATGGCATAGTAAACTGATATTGACATGTCCCACTCCTATTATAACACATAGAAATTATACATCAATATAAAAGTAAAATAACAACAACAAAAACAAAACACATAATCAAACCTAAAAGAAAGAAATGGAAGTATTTTGGTATGAGGAAAAAAACAAAACAAATCTCAGAGCAAGAATTGTAAGCCATAGCTGATGCTGTGGTGGTCCCTTGGGGTTTCCAATCAGGAATTAGGCCGTAAAGGCAAGAGTATGGGATGTTTATGTCCCTCTTGTGCAGGAAATGTGGCTGCAGAATCATGTGAAGCAGGGAGATTACTAGAACCTTTGTAAAAAAACACTTGAGGTGTTGCCCTATTTGTGAAAAGAGCACTAGAAAGAATTCTGAATTCTTTAATTTCTTAATTAAATTAATTTAATTCCTTATTTCTAATAAGAATTAGAAAGGAAAGAGCAAAAGGATACAATTCATAGAAAATATGATTGTCTACAAAGAAAACCCAAGAGAATCTCTAGATAAACTAAGAGATTTTAGCAAGGTTCTTTAAGCCAATATTTAAAAAATCAATACTGTTCCTATACCCAAGTAATATTAAATTAGAAAATAAAATTTAAAAAGACGTCTCATTCAAAATAGCAATAGAAAGTTTTGAGAAATCTAGAAATAACTGTAACAAAAAAGGTCCAAAATAGATTTATTATTAAAAATTAATAAACTTTAGTGAAGGACGAAAAAAGAAATCTAAAAAAATGGGGAGATAAATAATGGAAAGAAAGTCTCAATGTTGTAAAAATGTCAATTCTTTCCTAATTAATTTCCAAATTCAGTGCAATCTCAATCGAAATACCACAGGTTTATATATAGAATTTAGCAAAGTGATCCAAAAATTCATGTAGGATATAATAATGGGCCAAGAAGAACTAAGACAATTTGAGGAAAGAAACTGAGAGAGAAGGAATTGTCCCATTGGGTATAAAAATGATTTGTTGTGTTAATTAAAATATTAGAGTAGTACTGGTATACAGACTGACAAGCAGATCAACAACAGACTAGAGATTTTAGACACAGATTAAGCATTTATTAGAAGGTGGTATATGACATGGATTGGTTTAGAAATAGGCAGGGAAAAAATAGATTGGCTATTTAGTAAGAGTCCTGGGACAACTGGTTACCTATATATGGAAAATAATATAGAAAAACATTTCTTAAGGGATTAATTGTGAAAAGCAAAGCTTCAAGAAATTAGAGGAAAATAAAAGAAAATATGCGCATGATATTAGGGTTGGAATTGATTTCTTAAACAAGGCACAAAATGCATAAAACATAAGAAATACTGTAAATGTTGACTACCTTCAAACCTTTGTATGAAAAGACATCATGAACAAAGGGGAAAGACAAGTCTTAGGCAAGAAGGAAGTATCTTCTATACATATATTTAATAAAGGATTAGTAATCAGAACACAGAGGAATCCTACACACTAATAAGAAATGCACCAAAAATACAGGAGGAAAAAACGGGCAACAGACTTAAATAGGCAAGTCACAGAGCAGAAACTGGCATGGTCAATAAGCAAAAGAAAAGATCTTTAAATTTAAAACAAAATTCAATTAAATATCCTTCATCTTCATTTTATTATTTATAAAATATAAAACTCTGACAATTTCAAGTGTTGGAAAGGAATAGAGAACTTAGTATTAGCATTTGGAAAAAGTTATCCCACATCTAGGAAAACTGAAATTTATACACCTCTGACCCAGCAATTCCACTTTCTGATTAAGCCCTGAGGGAAACTCCAGCACATGGTTCAAGACATGCACAAGGATGTGTACGGTCATATGGGAAACTTAGAAATGATCTGCCCATAAAGGAACAAATAAGTAAATTGTGCTTTTTTCTCATTAATGAATTCTGTGCAACAGATAAATAAATGAATTCATATGGATAACTTTAAAAATAATGTGATAAAAGCAAGTTGCTGGAAGACATATGGCACATCACAAGATATATGTCAATTTTAACACATAAAATAACACACACATATGTAGTAAAAGTATAAATCCTGAAAGGGAGTATATTACCAACAATAGAAGAGTGGTTATCTCTGGAGTGAGAGGGAGGGATAAAGATAAGATTTTGGATGGAAACAAAAAGAGTTTCAAAAGTATCTGTAATTAATATGTACTTAGGAAAAATTTGGAGCAAATAAAACCTAATATTCCATTTGTTAAATTTGTATAATGAGTTTTTGTTATGTTATTCTCTGAGTTGTTCTGATGTTTTGAGAACATCATAATAAATCAATTTTTAAAAATAAAGATTTTACATGTTTACATGTTGATGATTTGGTCGGAAGTATGGCCATGGAGCTGGGTTGCTCAACTCCCTGTTTTTCTGGAGGTAGGTGAAGAGGCTGAGAATAAATAGCAGTTTATTTACACCGGGAAGAGGGATCCAGGGGCCATATGTCATGCCAAGGGAGATGGGTTCAATACAAGAATGATTCAGTTTAAAGGAAGCAAAACTGAAAGTGGATCGAGTAGGGATAGATTCTAACAATCTTTTGCTAACACTATTTAATTGCCAAGTGCTACCCTCTCCCCCAGGTTATTCATTCTGTGTACACCTGCTCTCTGGCCAGTGGTGACTTCTAGCTTCTTAGCCTCTTTACTGCATCTCAGGTAACCAGCCCAATTATTGCACTTTCATCTCTCCCTCCTAAAAAATGGGATAATCATGCACACTTCCAAAAGATGTCAGTCCTCAGACAATCTGTTCATACTTTCACTTCCCTATTAGAGGGTGGCCAAAGGACAGTGGAGAAATCACACAAACTTGGGACTAGAATTCATGATGCTCAAGTCCACTTGGACGTGCACACTCTTCAGCAAACCTCCCTGTCTTCATTATCATGGAAGTGCATCAAAACCTTTGCCACTTTTTCTCCCAAGACTCATAAGGAAAGTCTACTTGCATCTAATATGCTCTCACCCTTATTCTCCTCTGTCTCCTTAGCTATTTTGCTCCATCATTTTTTTTCAATTGCTGCATTTTCTCTCTCCAATATCTACCACAACACCAGCTCTATCCCATTAACCGGCAAACATATTGTAAGCTCTTTAGTCATTCAATGAATCTTCCTCAATCTTGTAACATTTTCTAGCAATGCCTCTTTTTCTTATCTCTGTTATTCCTTCCTGAATCAGGCTTGTTTATAGAGACTCTGTTTACCAGACTGAAAAAGACATGTATAATATGCAAATGTGATTGGGTGTATGTCATTAAATCGCTCACTCTCTACCCATTAATTAATCGATGACATCCAAGTTCCTTATCATGGAGAAAACCTCAGGCAAAAAGTTACCCTCAGTGAACGGTAACCTCAGGCAAAAATGTGTTATATATCTTTATCAGGAGCTGAAGGTACAGTGCAGGCCAGGGAGTAGGAAGAAATCAGCCTGGAAAAGAAGTTGATTTATATTGTGGAGGATTTTGATCCAATGCGAGGACTTTATTCATCAGGTACTAAGAATTACTAGAGTAGATGTGGGTTCCACTAACCCTTTCTGGAAATAGAGATATGCAGCCTTTTGTTTAATGTAAACACAGATATTTGAGCATATACACTAAATGACTAACGAATGTAACAACGTTTTGACCGACAGTCTGGTGCAAGGACAACCACAAGGTGATAGAAAAAGGAGTTCAAGAATGTAAGAGTTGCATCAGAAAAGGAAATTGTTGGTATGATCAGTGTGGGATCTGAAGAAACAGGGAACCAGAGGAGAGAGGTTTCTGAGCTTAGCGGGACTTGAGAATAGAGATCCACAGTGCTGGATATTAGAGTGTTGTCACAGGGAAAGATGATTTCTATGGAAACCCAGGAGAAAGAGGTAAAAAGACCTTATACTAGAAGGGAGAGAAGTCAAGAATGCTAGAGGCATAGTTAGAGCCTTGAGTTCAGTGGAAAAAAAATCAGAGTCTCAAACATTGCTGCACCATTAGTATCCACTTTCCTGGACAGTATTTGTGTCCTGAGATATCAGTCACATGAGTGTGATGGTGCTAAGGGCAATTTTTCAGAGACAGAATAGGCCAAATACTTCCCCTTGTCGTCTGGGGGCAATAGACAAGGCCAAAGACTCATTCCTCTAATGTTTACAGATTTCTCTAATAGTTCAACTCTCTGGTGGTTTACACCATAATTAGGTGAAGCAGCCTGTCAGAATGCACCATTGGATGTAGGCATGAAAGGTGTCTTTGTAGCTCCTTTCTAAGACAATGCGCTTGGATGAGTATATGTGCACACAACATACGCTACACACACTGTATTACTTCAAATACTGTAGACAGAGCTTAGGAAGTAGATCAAGCTCAGAATTGAAATCAGCAAATTAGAATTGCTCCTTCCTGATCCTTTGCTCATGGACAAGAGCCTAAGGAGAAGCGTGGTCACAGGAGAAGCTTTTCTCTACCTTTTGTCCATCAGATCTTGAGAAGTTAGGTTCTGGAGTTCAGCCAAGCTTTGTGCTTTAGCTCCATTACCTCTCTGTGTGACTTTTGGCAATTCATTTCAACTGATAAATAACATCTGATAAAATGATGTAATAATTCTACTTCGTCTGATTAAATAACATAATAATCTCCTTACCTCTTGGGGTTTTGTGAGGTTCAAAGGAAACAATGTGTAGTGCAGTTGCTGGCTGTCTACCCCTTGATGCTGCTGCCATGCAGACTTTCTTCTCATGTATAAGCCCCTACCTGTGGCGTCAGTTCAGATGCTGTCAAATGGGGTCCTCATCCTGTGGCCTTCACTTGTCTTCCACAAATAGGAAGTTTACAGCCAGCTGGTCTAGCCCCTGCTAGCGTTCATTTTTGGAGGCAGACATGCTGGAGGGTGGGTTCCTGGTCTTCAGTTGCTGAGGTGGAGAAGACAAGACTGGTATGGTTTGGAAAGAGGAGCCTCGAGTTTCCAAACCATGGAGGAGAAGAGGCAGAAAGAATTGTCTTGGATGGATCCTGAAGACAGAGTCTAGTTTCCTCAAGGAAGCAGGGTGAGTCCCAGAACAGAGAAAATTGGGAATTAGTCACCAGGTTATAAAGTCTCCTGAAATATAACTCTCCCAGGTCTTCATTCAGGCCAAAGTCAGAGTAATTGTTGAGACTCATTCGCACTCCTCCCACTATGCTCTGAGGGGACAGAGTGGCTCTCAAGAGTCATCTTTCCCTGAGGAAGAATGAATGAGAGGGTTTCCTGAAGAGTGTGTCTCCAGGGTTCATGCTCTGGTCTGACCTATTCCAATCTGCTTGTTGAGATGTGACCTCGTCCCCTCTGTTGTTCAGCACAAACTCGAAACCACTCCTTGGGAGCTAGAAAGACTACGATACAATTGAGCTCCTCGTCTTTCTTATAGCCCATGCCTAAGCCTTTCTGGGGTTAAGTGTGGCAAAGAAAAAGAATTATATTTCATCTTTTCTCTAGGATTTGATTGAGGGCTTGGGTGGAAATTATACTTTCTTTAATCTAACATGCTAAAAACAGGTCTCCAAATTTTTTAGGTTCCAAGAGATGGAGAGGGCCTAGATGTTGCAATGACAATGGGAGTGCAAATATCTCTCTCAGATCTTGATTTCAATTCTTTTGGATAAAAACCAAGAAATGAGTTTGCTGGATCATATATGGTAGTTCTATTTTTAAGTTTTTGAGGAATTTCCATACTGTTTTTCACAATGGCTGTACCAATTTACATTCCTAATAGCCCCCTTGATGAACATCAGTTGACTACATATGTGTGGATTGATTTCTGGGCTCTCCACTCTGTCCCATTGGTCTATATGTTTGTCATCATGCAAGTAATATCCTCTTCATTACTTTAGCTTTGTAATATACTTTAAAATCAGAAAGTCTGACGTCTCTAGATTTTTTCTTCTTTCACAAGATTGTTTTGGCTACTCATGTGCTGGAGTCCAGCTCCAGCTGGTTCTTGGAGCCCAAGAAGGATGTGTGGAGTCGGCGAAAAGAAAAAAGGAAGAAGACGGACCAAGGATGTCTAGTGCATCAGTGGATGAGGAACAAAGGCCGTTCTCCTTTATTTATACCATGTCTATCCTCTAATTACATAAAGCAAACATTTTTCATCAAGTTAATATTAAACTATGAACATAAAATAGGTCAATACAGTATTTAAATCACTCCTTTTTGATTATAGTGAATCATAACTTTTTAAGGAACTACATGTCATTATTTATAAATCATTATCTTTAGGAAAGTACATGTCATTCTTTAAAAAGTGACGAAAGTAGTGAGTTACCTCAACCGATTGTCTTCAGTCAGTCACAGATCATAATCTCCCAGAAAAGTCCATATCATTCTTCAAAGTGAAACAAACTTAACCAGCAAGCAAGAGTTTCAAACTGAGGTCTGTGGTCAGTGGCCAGAGTTCTCCCGGTTGGCAGCACAAACGGTTTTTAAGTAAAACATTTAACCCTTACAACATATGATTTACATATCCATCACCTATTTTGATGTTAATTTTTTATCTTAATCAACTAAAGGCAACAATTATTTAAAAAGCACATCCTTTTATAATATGAATTTAGCTATTTGTGTAAAATGATTCTTTGTTTAAAAATTTTTGAACAACTTAAAAGCCCAAACCTAACTGATTTTTTCATAAACAAAACTTTAATTTTTTTGCTCATATTTAATCTTATCATATTATATATTTGTCCTCTATATATGGCCCTGTATAAGAAAGAGGGGGTCTATCAGCTCGTACATGTAGCATGCCATTTTTTCCTCCAAGAGCCCACCAAGACTTTTAATATTTAACCAACACAATTGTCGTCTCTGTCAGTGAAAACCAAATCCATGCATGGTAAAATAATGACCCGAGCAACTTGTACCTTGGCTAACTTTACAGGTACTTATTGTTATTTTACTTTGCTCCACCGCCCCATCTGTCCATCCGTATAGGAAGGCTTCTTGGCTTCTTTGTACCTTCTTTTCGGAACAATAGTTAGAACAAATCATGGACCCAGGTGTACTTTTCAATATTTTTACCTGGGTTTCATTAATCAAATCAAACTTGTTTTTATTAACTCAGAGGTTTCCCAAAAGGCCAGTTTCGTTAACCAAGAAAAATGTAATTTCATTTGTATCATTATTAAAGGGTACAACTGCCACCTCACACCAGATGCACAAGAGCATAAACATTCCCATGAAACATCTAATTATTTCCAGGGGGGTTGATGAGCACATGCAATCTAGAGAACACCGGAATAGGGATTTTCAGGAAAACTTCCCCAGGACCCCTTGCCACACATACGGAGATTCTCCGCAGCTCTGCTGAATGGAGAACCGTTCTCCTTACATTCCCACGCCGGAGTCCATGGGCGCATGGCTTCCGACACTCATGGTATTTGTGGTTCCATATACATTTTAGTATTACTATTTTCTATTTGTGTAAGAAACGCCATTGGAATTTTGATAGAGATTGCATTGAATCTGTAAATCATTTTGGGTGATACTGACATTTTAACTATATTGTCTCCCATGATTCCATACACATGAGATATCTTTCCATTTGTTTGTGTCTTCTTTAATTTCTTTCATCAATGTTTCATAGTTTTCAGCCCATATGTCTTTTACATTGAATAGAATTCAATGTTTTTTGTTAGTTAAGTTTATTCCTAACTATTTTATTCATTTTGGTGCTATTGTGTAAGGGATTGTTTTCCTAATTTCCTTTTCGGATAGTTTGTTGTCAGTGTGTAGAAATGCAACTGATTTTTGTATGTTTATTTTATATCTTGCAATTTAACTATATTTGTTAATTGTTGGCCATTTGGGTATCTTCCTTTGAGAAATGCCTTTTCAGCTCCTTTGCCCGTTTTTAAATCATATTATTTGTTTTTTCACTGTTAAGTTGTTCGAGTTCCTTGAATATTCTGGATATTAATCCCTTGTCAGATGTGCAGTTTGCAAATATTTTCTCCTTTCTGTAGGTTGTGTTTTCACTCTGTTGATTGTTTCTTTTGTTATGCAGAAGCTTTTCAGTTTGATATAATCCCATTTGTTTATTTTTTGTTGTTGTTGCCTGACTTTTGGGTTCTTATTCATAAAGTCATTGACTAGTCCTAATTCCTGCAGTATTTCTCCTATGTTTTCTTTCAGGAGTTTTATAATCGCAGGTCTTTAATCCTTTTTGAGTTGATTTAGGTATATGGTGAGACATACAGGTCTAGATTCATTCTTCTACATATGGTTGTCCAGTTTCCCAGCACCATTTATTAAAGAGGCAGTCTTTTCCCCAATGTATGTTCTTGTTGCATTTGTCAAAGATCAGTTGGCTGTAAGTATGTGGTTTGATTTCTGGGTTCCCTATTCTGTTCCATTGCTCCGAGTGTCTGTTTTTATGCTAACATCGTGTTGTTTTTCTTACTATAGCTTTGCAGTATAATTTGAAGTCAGGTAGTTTTGTGCCTCCAGCTTTATATATTTTTTTTGCTAGAAATTGCTTTGGCTATTTGGTGTCTTTTGTTGTTCAATATGAATGCTAGGGTTGTGTTTTCTATTTCTGTGAAGAATGTCATTGGTATTTTGATGGGGATTGCATTTGATTTGTAGATTGCTTTGGGTAGTACGGACATTTCCACTACATTGATTCTCCTAATCCATGAACAAGGAATATTTTTCCATCTTTTTGTGTCCTCTTTAATTTCTTTCAACAGCAATTTGTAGTTCTTGTTGTAGAGATCTTTCACCTCCTTGGTTAAATTGATTCTTAGGTTTTTTTTTCTTTGGTGACTATTGTTAATGGGTTTGCTTTTTTGATTTCTCTTTCTACTAGTTTGTTATTGGAGTATAAAAATGCTACTGATTTTTGTGTGTTGATTTTGCATACTGAAATCGTTTATCAACTCTCGGAGGTTTTTTGTAGCGTCTTTAGGTTTTTGTATATGTAGGATCATGTTATTTGCAAACAGGAACAGTTTGATTTCATCTTTTCCAATCTGGATGCCCATATTTCCTTCTCTTGCCTGATTGCTCTGGCTAGTACTTCCAATACTATGTTAAATAGTAGTGGGCATCCTTGATATTGGCAATGGGTTTGTCATAGATAGCTTTTATTGTGTTGAGATACTTTCCTTCTATATCTAATTTGCTAAGAGTCTTTATCATGAAGGGATGTTGAATTTTGTCAAATGCTTTTTCTGTGTCTATTGAGATGATCATGTGGTTTTTGTCCTTGATTTTGTCGATGTTTTGTATCATGTTAACTTATTTTGATTGTAATATAGTTGATTGTGCATTTCTGTGGGGTACAGAGTTGAATATCATTAGCTGTGTGCAATATGTGATGCTCAAATTAGGATAATTAGTACATTCAACATTATACAATGTAATTATGTTTCATGGCCCTTTTACAATTCCTCCCTCACCTCCCCGCCCTTTCCCCTTTCCCACCTCAGGTAACCTCAGTTCTGTTCTCTCCTTTTGAGAGTTCAACATATTGTTGTGATTGTTGTGTCTTTCTTTCTTTCTTTCTTTTTAAAATTAATTTGTTCATTTTTTGGATCTCACTTGTGAGTGAGGACATGTGGTTTTTCTTTCTGTGCCTGGCTTCTTGAAATAAACATAATTTTCTCTAAGTTCATCCATGTGCTGCAAATGGTACTATTTCATTTTCTTTTTGATGGCCAAGTAGTATTCCATTTATACTAAGGATTTAAGTGGTTTAATCACCACCTTTACAATGTTGGAGTGCTCTGAGATTGTGTGTGTACTTTTTAAAAAAATGAGTTATGCCCCTTCATATGTTTTCTTGCTACTCTTTAATGTCATCTTCGTTCAGACTAAATTGCTACCATTAGTATTTCTTGTACGGCAAGTCTTGTGTTGATTACTTCCCTTAGCTTTTGTCTGTCTGGGAAAGACTTTATTTCTCCTTTATATTTGGAGAGTAGTTTTGCTGGATGCAGAATTTTTGGCTGGTTTCTACTGAGAAATCCACTGAGAGACATATTGGGGTTCTGTTGAATGTTGTGTGTTTCTTTTCTCCTGCTGCTTTCAGGATTCTTTCTTTGTCCTTGGTTTAATAATTTGATTATGATGCATCTTGGGTGTTCCTCTTTGGATTGAATTTGGTTGGAAACCTCTGAAGTTCCTGGGTCTGGATGCTGTCATCTTCCTCCATCCTTTGGAAAATTTCAGTCATTATATCCATGAATATGCTTTCTAAGTCTCTTCCTTTTTCATCTCCTTCAGATATGCCAGTGCTTGGAGGTTATTCCACTTGAGGGAGTCCGATAAGTGCTGTATTTGTGTTTCATTTTTTCTCATTCATTTTTCTTTTTGCTCCTCTGATTGCATAATATCTAGTGTTCTGTATTCAAGCTCACTGATTCTTTCCTCTGTTTGATTGTCTGTTGTTGGAGTTTTCTATTGAGTTTTTCAGTTCAGATAATGTATTCTTTCTTTCTAGAATTTCTATTTGGTTTTTACAAATTTATTCTATTTCTTTGTAACATTTCTAAACCTGCCTCTGAATTATTTTCCAAATATCATTTAATTTTCTATCTGTATTTTCTTCTGACTTCCTGAACATCCTTAAGGGGGGTACTCTGAATTCTCTGTCAGATGTTTCATAGATCTGCTATGCTTCTGGGTCCATTGCTGGTGTTTTGTTTTTTCCCTTTGTTGGTGACACATTTCTGTGCTCTTTCTCTGTCGTTGTGTTTTTACATCGATGCCTGGGCTTTTGAGGAGACTGCTGCCTCTGCTAGGTTTTATAGGTGTTCTTTGGTTGTGTTAGACCTTCACTGATTAATATCAGAGCTTTGAGGCTGGTCTAAGTTTTCTTATCCATTCTTTGGAGGATTAACAGCTACCACCACCACTTAGACTCTGCAGTGAGACTAATGTGCTGTCCTGTGGTTAATTCCTGAATTGGCGGAACTTCCAGTGGGGACCAGAACTTGAATTCTGTGCTTGAACTCAACTCTTGTTTTGCTCTTGATTCTCTAGGGAAGGCTTTGCATGCAGATAGAATATTAATTGTTGGCAGGAATCATTTCTGGGTCTGGGCTGTGTGGAAGTTCCAGCCCTGGACTGAGTCCTTCCTGTAGATTTCACCCCCTGTTGCTCTATCCCCTGACTGATTTCCACTATGACCAGGTGCCCATGCTGCACCAATGTTCTCCCAGTAGGCCAGCCCTTGTTCTGCACTCCAACCTCTTCCCATGGGGTAGGATGTGTGTGTGTCTCTCATGCTAACCTACTGTCCCGACCCGCGGGATATTCAACGCATACCCTGGATGTGGGAGTGGGAATTGGATGGGACAAGAGACGCGAGAAATGGAGACAAGACAGTATTCTGATCAAGTCTCGTTTATTAGCCAGAGGTTCACAGCTTATATAGACAACAGGAGGGAATCAGCAGATAAGGAAGTATGCAGAAGTTTTCTGGAAAAAATCACAGGGCAAATCTTTCCAGGAAATGGAATGTTTCTCAGCTATCTAAAGCAAAGCAGCAGTGATCTACGCCTAGGGCTGTGCAAGCAGTAAGAAGGAGAAAAAGGAGGAAAGGTCACAGCATTTATACCTTTAGTGTCAGAGGGCTATTGGCAGGGCTTCATGACCCTGGGCAGGCTATGACCGGGCTCTTTGGCCCCGCACAACCTACCAGCCTTGGGTGGCTCCTTTGTCCAGCTGGCTGGCCCAGGGGGATCCTGCCTGGGGTCTTTATGGCCTGTGGGCTGGTATGGTGTGCTCTGAAACCCTCTTCTCCCCTGAAGACTCCAAGCAGGTTCACATGAAGTGTGCCAGTGTGGCCTTTTCTGGCTTCAGTTTGTGTGAGAGAGATTCCCTGCACATTACCAGGCTGGCTCAGAAGTGGCCAGGGCCCAGAACAGTTGGCATTGTCTTCACATCCTCTCACCCTGGCCTCTTGTTCCTTTTTACAAACTCTGTGGACTTCTCCTCTTCACCCAGCTCCAGCAGTCCCAGGTTGTCAGTCTTTGCTTTTCCATAGTTCTAAATCGATTACTTGTGGGGAAGACCAATGCCGGGAATTGTCTGTTCTGCCATCTGGATGACATCACTCTTCTGTATCTTATCAAAATACCAACACTTAGTTTTGATTCTTCAAATTGATTTTGTGTTTTCTACTTCATTTCTTTCTGTTTTAGTCTTTGTTATTTCCTTCCTTCTGCTAACTTGGGGATTAGTTTTTCTTCTCTTTCTGGTTCTAGTTTCTAGTTGAGGTGAAAAATTATGTTGTTAAAATATTTTTAAGTGTTCCTATTTATCACTATAAACTTCCCTGTAAGTGCTGCTTTTGCTGCACCCTGTAAGTTTAGGTAGGTTGACATTCATTTTCATTGGTTTCAAGATACTTTCTAGTTTCCCATTTTTTCCTTTGACTCATGTTTGTTAAAAAGTGTGTTGTTAAATTTCCACACTGTTTTTTTGATTTTTTCAGTTTTCTTTCTACTATCAATTTCTAGTTTTATTTGATTGTGGTCAGTAAAGATAGTTGGTATGATTTCAATCTTCTTAAATTTGTCAAGACTTCTTTTGTGACCTCACATGTGATCTATCCTGGAGAATGGCCCATGTGTGCATGAAAAGAATGCATATTCTGCTGCTGTTGGGTGGAATGTTTTGTACATGTCTCTTAGGTCTGTTTAGTCTATAGTGTTGTTCATGGTGTTTTACATTGTTGATATTCTGTCTGGTTGTTCTATTCATTATCAAAGTAGGATATTGAAATCTCCTACTTTTATTGTTTAGGTATTTCTCACTTCAGTTTTGTCAATGTTTGCTTTATATATTAGAGTGCTGAGAGTTAGGTGCATATATATTTCTAATTGTTATAATTTCCTGGTGGATTGACCCTTTTTATCATTCTATAATTTTCTTTTTGTGATCGTTTTGACAGTGAGTGTATTTTGTCTGATATAAAGATAGCCACGCCTGCTCTCTTTGGTTTCCATTTGCATGGACTATCTTTTTTCATCCGTTCTCTTGAAGCTTATCTGTATCCTTAAATATAATCTGAGTTTCTCCTAGACAGTATATCATTGGGTTGGCTTTTTTCTTTTCTTTTCTTTTCTTCCTTCCTTCCTTCCTTTCTTTTCTCTCTCTCTCTCTCTCTTTCTTTTTATTCAGCCACTGTTATGTCTTTTGACTAGGGAGTTTAATGCATTTATGTTTAAAGTAATTATTGGTAAGGAAGGACTCACTATTGCCAATTTGCCAATTTTTCTGCCAGTTGAGTTCTTTTGTCTGTCTTTTCCTTTCTTGCTGTCTTCATTCTGTTTTTGTTTTTTAAAATTTTATTTAAATTGGCATATAAAATTGTATGTATTATGTATAACATGAAGTTTTGAAATATATATATTGTGAGATGGCAAAATCACACTAATTAGAATATGTATTATCTCATAAAGTTATCATTTTTGTAGTGAGAACAGCTAAAATCTACTCTCAGCATTTTTCTAGAATACAGTATGTTGTTATTAACTATTGTCATCATGTTATGCAATTGATCTCTTGAACTTTTCCATCCTATCTAACTAAACTTTGTCTCTTTCGACCAACATATTGTTAACACCCGACTTCCTATTAGTACAGCATTATGGAGAACAGTATGGGGGTTCCTCAAACAACTACAGATAGCACTACCAGATGATCCAGCAATCCCACTATTGGGGATATATCGAGAAAATTGGGAATCATCATGTTGAAGGGATACCTACACTCCTATGTTTATTGCAGCTCTATTTACAACAGCCAGGTGAAAGAACCTGAATGTCCATCAGTGGATGACTGGAGAAGGAAATTATTGTATACAAACAGAATGGAATACTCCTCAGCCATAAAAAAGAATGAAATTCTGCCATTTGCAACAACATGGATGGGCCTGGAGAAAATTAGCCTAAGTGAACAACCCAGGTACAGAAATATAAATCCTTCATGTTCTCAGTCATAACCAGGAGCTGAATCCATGAATAAACAAATAAACATTAAAGAGAGGCAGAGAAAGAGAAAGAGAGAAACAACAACCACAGTAATATGTTGAACTTTCAGAAAGAGAGAAAAGAACCATGGTTACTAGAGGTGGAAAATGGCGGGGGAGAGTGAGAGGGAGTGGTTTAACAAGAAATTGGTTAATGGACACAAAGCATGATTACATATTGTAATGATGAATAAGCTAATTATCCTGATCTAACCATCACACATTGTACACAACTACTGAAAATCAACTTTGTACTCCACATGTATGTATAATAAATTATCTTAAAAAATTAAAAATAAAAGTAACTAGAGAAGTGCCCTTCCCCCCAAAATAAATAAAGGCAGTATAGTGAGGACTCAGATCTCCCAGGAATGAAAGTTTGAGTCACCCCACCAAGTGAGGACCAAGTGCCAGCTGTTTGCTAGCTCCCCTCAGAGATCGGAACATCAGACATGTGGTCCTCTCTTCTGTGTTCCTCAGTTCTGGTTAACACCACATTTCCCCTTTGTTTCCTTGTCCTAAGGGATGTATCTTCTTTCTGCAGTTAATATGTCTGGGTGACCTGAACATTCATCTTTTCACTCCTTTAGTTTCTTTCAGTATACACCTATGCAGCTAATTCCCTGTATTAAATCTCGGTTTGAAAATACTGGATGCAATTTCTTTTTAAATTTTTTTTTGGTAGCTGGCCAGTGTGGGCATCCAAACCCTTGACCATGGTGTTTCAAGGGTGCTCTGTAACCACCTGGGTGCAATTTCTGTTTCCTGAATGGATCTTAACTGACCCTAACTGACTACCAGCTGTTTAATGCATGGAAAATAATGTCCAGTTTTATTATGTCTAATCATTATCATATTATATTTCAGAGACTAATATTTTTATACATTTATTCTGCTCTTCACCAACATTTATTTGATACATTTTATATGACCAAGATAGTGATGGCAGGTAATGTGTTAACACAGCTTTTATCATCAGAGACTTACAAGTATAGTAGGGGTGACTAACCATGATAGTCCAGAGAAAATTTACATTTAATAGTGATTTATAGCTTTCAAAGCATGAGTTATTTGTGATCCACACACCCTGCGACAGACAGGAAGATACGATTTTTCCTAATATGTGATTGCTGAGGCTCAGACTTGCTCAACATTGCTCGTCAGTAGAACAGCCAGGACACAAACTTAATATTCTTGTGCTGGCACTCTGTCAAAACAGCAGAAAGATGTACAAAGTAATAATTTTAATAAGAGGTCTCATTTAACTGTTACCAGATTTCTGGAAGGGGAATTTGTGGCTGGAAAGACCAACAGCAACTTCTTGGAGGGTGATAACATTGAAGCTGCATTTCCAAGTGCATTCTAATTGGAAACATCACCATCCAATGTATGTCCTCACACTGGTCATGAGGAGATTTTCTTGCTGAAGAGTTTCCACAGGGCAGCCTTCATGTCTCGGTTTCTCAGACTATAGATGAAAGGATTTAACATTGGTGTCATTGCAATGTACATCACAGTAATCACTGCATCTTTTAGGCTGTACCTAGTCAGAGGGCGTAAATACGTGCCCATGACTGTCCCATAATACAAAGAAACAACTGTGAGGTGGGAACCACAGGTGGAGAAGGCTTTGAGTACACCTTTAGTGGATGGAACCTGTAGGACCGTGGAAAAGACCCGAACATAGGAGATAATGATGCATAGTAATGGCACAGAGAAGACACCAACCCCTAGGTACATAATCTTCACATTAAAGTGAATATCAGAACAGGACAGCTTGAGCAAAGAGGCAATGTCACAGTAGAAGTTGGTCACTTCCTTGTTGCCACAAAAGGACAGGCCAGCTGTGAGGAGAGTGTGGGGGAGGGAATTGGTGATTCCAGCCACCCAAGACCCAACAATTAGCAGAACACAAGATTTCGGACTCACAATTGTTGTATAGTGAAGTGGGCGGCTGATGGCCACAGCTCGATCATATGCCATCACAGCCAAGATATAGCTGTCTGTGTTACCCATGGCAAGCATGAAACACATCTGTGTTAGGCATCCCCCAAAGGAGATGGACTTGCTACCCAAGAGATGGTTAGCCAGCATCTTAGGGATGGTTACAGATGAGAAGAAGACGTCCACCAAGGAGAGGTTGGCAAGGAAAAAATACATGGGGATGTGAAGGCGAACGTCAGAGTGAATGGCCCAGATGATGAGCAGGTTTCCAATCAATGTGACGGGGTAAATGACCAGGAAGAGGATGAAGAAGATATATTCTTGTTCCTGCTGACCATTAACTCCCAGGAGGATGAATTCCAGGGGCGATGACTCATTTACTTCTCTCATGGATTCTCTAGCAGGAAAGGGAGAGGAATCCAGAATTATTAGTGAATTACTGTGTGCAATGATATTCCTTATCCACCACTTTTGACTCTAGGATTCAGATACATCTATACCTGGGTTTGCTAAATCCACAGAGAGGCATTACTTGTAGAAAACACCTGTTGGTGTGTGAAACTAGTTAAAAGCCCTGGATACTAAGGTCTGAGCGGGCGATCCATTAATCAGAGGTGCCCATCCTCTCCAAACTCAGCTCTACCACCCAATCACCGAGGACTTAATTATTTAACATTTATTTTTATAATCTATGTGCTATACACTTTGGTAGGTCTCATGGAAAAATCATAAATACTTGACAATATAGTTTATTCATCTATTTATTCAATGAAAAGACATTGTCCATGCTCTCGAGGACCTTACAACGTAATAGAGATGCCAGAATCACACACTAATCTTATTACACATGATAAGGAAAGGACAGTATTTTGAAGTTTCTGAGATAACACTCCTGCACAAAGAATGTGTAGTGCAAGAGCACTCTGGAAAATTAGATGCATTCTAGTGACCAGACTCAGAGGGATCCCAGAAGCCAGGAGGTAACAGGTATCTACACTGCCATTAGAAGATGATAAATGACAAAGAGCACTGGGGTTAGGTCCTAGCAAAACAAATGCAGTAAATTCCCTCCCCAGGTTTCCCATTTGCAAAGTAGACTTAAAACATCTCCTTTAATAGGTTTTATCTATTTCCGACACTTAAATACATGTAATCTAGTGTTTCCCTCTTCCATCCTCTCTTCATTTTCTTCACCGCTTTTTTCGGTGACTCTTCCTACTCCCTCGTGGCTTCAATCACAGCTTAATAGACTTTCAAATCTATAATCTGCAGGCTCAATTTCTTTTCCCCATCTTTCCACACTCAGTCATCCTGTCAACTTGTCTGACCAGACCCCATTCACTGCAAATCCAACCTAAGAAGATAGCAAAATTTTTTTGGGGGGGGTGGGGGAGGAGAATTATATCTTGCGTATGTTTATATCTGCCAGAGAGATTATTGTGGAGTATCAGTCATTATTTGCACCAATAAGTTTTCAAATTTTTCAATATTTCAATATTTCAATTTTTCAATATTTCTTGAGTGAAATCTAGGTATATTTCTTTTGTTCCCCACATCCTGGATGCTTACAAGCACAATCACTAAGTTTACCCCTCACCTGTATATCTGATCCTGTGGATTCTTCATTTGAAATACTTGCTATATTACTCAACCTTTCTACTTAATGTCTCAGTGCTCTAGCTTAGACCATCATTATTTTCTACCTGAACTCTTGTGATGGTTCCTTAACTGCTTCATTACAGGTCCCCCCTTCTCTGATCTATCTTGTCTTGATTATGCCAGAGAGTTCCACTCCAATCCACATTATTCTCTTTTGACTGGTCGTTCAGCTAAGCTACATTTGTCAGCCTCCCTTGCACTATAGTTGGCTCATGTGACTGAATTCTAATCAATCCATATGTGTGTTGCAGTTCTGGGCTTCGTCTGCATTATTGTTCTCTTTTTCCAAACTGGATGTAAATGGCATCCAGGAGAGTGAATGGAATAGTGGAGTCACATGATGGAATGAGCCTGTGTCCCTAGTTCTGTACATCCAGGACAGCCACTTAGCACCAAGAAGATACACTGGTACTGTTCCATAGCAGACAACATCTTACTTTGTTTAAGCAATTGCACATTTTGAGATCTATTTGTTACTATGCTCCAAGATATCCTAAGTAATTCACTAACTTTTTAATCAATCTCTGGTCAAGAATTAATTGAATTCATAATTAATTCAATCACAATACTCAGTGTCTCCTATGTTATACATGGGAATTCTATACTAGGCATGGAGGATGCAGACCTAATTGTCTTACTTAGAATGTCTTACAAATATGATGTGCTGTTTTTCTTTTTATCTTTGTTCCTAAAGGAATAAGACTTTTTCTCTTGAAATGCCTTTTCCCATCTTCCCTCAGAATCATTATAATTCCTGATTGAGAGCATTCATTAAAGCTGGAGTGCTCACGGACTATGGTGAGTTCACTAAAGCTGGAGGGCTCAGAGACTACGGTATGGAAGTGGAAGATTTGAAGGAGGGCTCTCGGTAGCATGATTGACTAAGCTGATGTTGACACGTGCCATTCCTGTTAAAACATATAGCAATTCTCAATACATTGTAAACATAAAATAAACAATGCACATAGCCAACCCTAAAAGAAGGAAATGGGAATACCTATGCATGACAAATAAAAAGAAACCCTGAAGAATTGTAAGTTATAGCTAAAGCAATGGGGACTTCTTGGGGTTTCGAACCAGGAATAAGGAGCTAATGTCTGGAGTTTGGGGTATATTAATGACCTTTGTACACGAGATGTGGCCATAGATCCACATGAAGCAGGGAGCTTAATTTCAGCCCTTGTATAAAAACTTGAAGTGTTATCATATTTGAAAAGAGTAGTAGAAAAAATTTTGCTGTATAAAAATTGGAGAGGAAAGAATAAAATTCAAAAAAAATGTGTTTATCTATGAAGAAAATCCTAGGGCATCTCTAGAAAATCCAAGTTATTTCAGCAAGTTTGTTAGATATAAATCAATATTAAAATATCAATATTGTACTTTAACTTAGTAACAAAATACTAAAAATTTTATTTAAGAAAAGACTCACCATTCTCAGTAGCAACACAAATTTTAAGAAATCTAGAAATAATTCTCTCAAAAGAGATCTAAGACTAGATTCAAAAACTACAGAATTTTACTGAATGATGAATATAGTTCGTACAAAAATGAGGGGATAAGTAATGTTAATGGAGAGTCAATGTGGTAAAAATGTCAGTTCTCCTCTAATTAACCTATGAATTCATTGCAATCCCTATCAAAATGCCACAGGTTTCTTTTAAAAATAGAACTTATTAAATCAATCTAAAAATTCATGTAGGAGTATACAAGCCAAGAAGAGCAAAGACAAATTAGGAAAAAAGAATAAATGGAATTGTTTTATTATGTATGAAAATGATTTACTGATTAATAATGAATTAATACTGTTAAAATGTTTATATTACCCAAGTGATGTATACCAACGAATGTTGAGAAAAAAGAGCAAGCTTTATGTATCACATGCCTTGGTTTTAAACTATATTACAGGCTTTTAGTATTAAGAACAGTAAGGCCCTGGCATAAAAACAGAATCATAGACCA
Organism: Cynocephalus volans; assembly: GCF_027409185.1. Taxonomy (NCBI): domain Eukaryota; kingdom Metazoa; phylum Chordata; class Mammalia; order Dermoptera; family Cynocephalidae; genus Cynocephalus; species Cynocephalus volans. The sequence continues at coordinate 30,118,212 of NC_084469.1, forward strand.
ACAGAAGAGAACAGAGAGCCCAGAAATAAACCCATGCATATATAGTCAATGAGTCTTTGACAAGGGCTCCAGAGTTAACAATAGGAAAGGGATAGTCTCTTCAATAAACGGTAATGGGAAAACTATATATCCACATGCAAAAGAATAAAATCAGACTTTTGTCTTACACCATAAACACAGATTAACTCGAAATGAATTAAAGACTTAAATATAAGATCTAAAACCATAAAACTCCTAGAAGAAAACAGGAAAAACCTCCTTGACATTGACCTTGGCAGTGAGTTTTTGGATATAAAACCTAAAGAACAGGCAACAAAAGCACAAGTTTACATGTCAGACTACATCAAACCAAAAACCTTCTGCACAGCAAAGGAAACAATCAACAAAATGAAAGGAAACTGATGGACTGAGAAAAAATATTTGAAAACCATATAAGTGAAAATGGGTTAATATCCAAAATATATAATAAACTCAAATAACTCAATAGCAAAACAAAAAACAAAAGCAGCAAACAAATAAAAAACCAAATGAATCCAAATAATCTGACTTAAAAATGGCCAAAAATCTGAATTGGCATTTTTTTAAGGGAGATATGCACAGGGCAACAGGTATATAAAAAGGTGCTCATCATGACTAATTATAAGGTAAATGCATATTAAAACCTTATGACTTTGGACACCTTGAAAAAATTTTGTCAATTAAATATTTTAAAATAAAACTATATAAATTAAAAAAATAGACAAGAAATGGTTGGAATTACTGTCTAGTAAAGAGTGATTTGACAATTGGATACCCATATATATTTTAAAAATAGAGAAAAGTAATTCCAGAAGGATTAACTGTTAAAAGCAAAACTTTAAAGACTGCAGAAGAAAATATGTTTTTGTCACCAGGGTAGGAATTGATTTCTTAAACCAGGCAGAAAACGTCCAAAACGTAAGAGAAAATATTGTAAAATTTCACTACTTTATATTTAAAACATTTGTATGAAAAAGACACCATAAAGAAAGGAGGAAAGACATGTCATGGACTAGAAGAGGTATCTACTGCAAAAATACTCAATAAAGGTTTAGTGTTCAGAATACTTAAGAGTTCTAAATAATATAAAAAATATTATATTTCAGTAGGAAATAATGGGCACCAGGCTTGAATAGGCAAGCTATAGAAGAGGAAACTGGTGTGGATAACAACCCAAAGAAACGATGTCCAACTAAATTCAAAAAAGAATAATTTAACGTCCTTCATCTTGGAGTAAGTGTAAGTCTGACAATTTCAAGTGTTAGGAAAGAAATACAAAAATTAGTATTATCATTTGGAAAAAAAATAATCCCATTGCTAGAAGAGATGAAAATTCTTACACTTCTGACTCAGCAATTTCACTTCTAGATTTCACCCTTGGGAAACTCTAGCATATGTTTCCAAGAAGACATTCACAGTTATGCATATTGTCATAGGCAAACCTTAAAACTGGCAAGTAAATTGTGTTATTTTCTCATTAAAAAGAGTTCTGTAAAATAGTTAAAATAAATGTATTCACATGAAATATTAAAGAAAACTATACTGTGATGGGAAAAAGCAAGTTGCTGGAAGATTTATGTCATATCACATAACATATGGAAACTTTAATACATAACACATGCCTGTGTAGTAAAAATTTAAATTCTTTGAATTATACTACCTACTGTAGAATAGTGGACATATCTGGGATGAGAGATTTTGGATGGGAATAAAGAGTTTCAAGTATATCTGTAATATTTATTTTTTAAAAAAATTTGGAGGAAATACGACCCAATGTTCCATTTGTTAAGCCGAGAAGATGAGTTTTTGTTACTTATTTTCTTTATCTTCCTGATTTTTAACAACATCGTAATAAAACATTTTAATTTAATGTAAAGATTTCAGAGTCTTGGTGATAACTGGGTTCAGAGTGTGGCTATGAATCTGAGTGGCTAAAATCCACGTTTCACCGAAGGACGGAGACAGAGCGCTCCTTGTGAAGATGCTGAGCGTAACTGAAAGTTAATTTACACGGGAGAGAGGGAGCCAGGGGCCATATATCATGATGAGGGGAAAATGGTATGGAAAACAGTTTCAGGTTAGAGGAAGAGAAATAGTAGGTGGATGCAAGTAGGCATTGTCTTTAACGCTGTTTACTAACATTATTTAATCGTCCAGTACTACTCCTCCCAGCTCAGTCTCTGTGTGTCCACCTGCTCTTTGACCCAGTGGTGATCTCCAGTCTCCTACCCTCTACATCACATTCCAGGTAGCCTGCCCAGTTCTAGCACTTTCATTCCTCCCCAGCCTGCACTCCATGGTCATGCCGCCTTCCAACCAAACCTTAATCCAAAAACAACCTGCCCATGTTTTCACTTCTTCTTCCCAAGCAGCCGAGGCATAGAGGAGAAGCCACTCAAAGGAAGGGCTTGAATTCACGATGCTTGATTTCATTTAAACCCTCCACACACTTCAGTGGGTCTCCCTCTCTCCATTATCCATGGAGGTCCATCAAAACCTTTGCCTGTCCACAAATTCACCAAAACACTCTACATTAAAACTCTCCCAGAATGTGGTGCTGATAACACCAAGGTGAAGGGTTTGGATTCCATAACAGCCAGCAGCCCCCAAACAAACAACAAACAAACAACAGAAGACGAACTCTCCCAGAAACCAGGGTGTTACTTCCCTCTTTACTGAGAACTTCAAACTCATAAGGAGGATTTCCTCAATATTCTCATTTCATGTCATTTCAATACCTACCTCCATTTTGTTCTTTTATCCCCTCAGTCATGGAAGATAAGCATACATACATCCAGTGTCCTTACTCTGCTCTGCATGCTCAGTTATATTGTTCCATCAGTTCTTTCAGCTGCAGTGTTTTCTTTCCCCAATATCTACCTCAACACCAGCTCTTTCCCAGTAACTGGCAAACCTATTATAGTCTCATTAGTGATTCATGGATCTTTCTCCATCTTGTAACTCCTTCTAGCTACCACCCCATTTCTTACCTATGTTCTTCTTTCCTCAGCCAGGCGTCTTTATACTGTATGCAAATTATATTTATTTTATGCAAATGTAATTGTGTCTCTTTAAAATGACTCACTATTTACCTATCACCTAATCGATAAAGGGCAAGTTCTTTATCATGAAAATACCTCAAGGACAAGAATGGTAACTTCAGACAAAAATGTGTCTTTATCATGAGCTGAGGATACAAGCAGGAGGAAATCCTGGGAAAGAAGTTTGGATTTTTACTGGGAAGAATTTTGAACCAAGGCAAGAACTTTGTTACGTAAGGACTAAGAATGAGTATGTTGCATGTGGGTTGCACTAACACTTTCTAGTCATGGATATAGGCAAACTTTTTTTTTTGTAGTGTAAACCTAGATATTTGGGCATACAAATTAAATGATTGATCAATAGGGCAACAGTTTGAATGACAATCTGGTGGAAGGACAACTCCAATGTGATTAAATAAAAAAGAATTAAAGAATGTAAGAAAAGGAGCATTAGAGAAGGAGAAGCAGTTTCTATAATCCGTGAGGGAACTAGAGAAACCTGGAACCAGAGGAGGGAGGTTTCCGAACAAAGGGATGGAGGACAGAGATCCACAGTGCCAGATATAAGGAAGTTGTTAGGGGAATGACAATGACTTCTGAAATCCTGGAGGAAGAGGTAAAAAGACCCTTCCACCTCCAGGAAGAGGAGCCAGGAGTGGCACGTACATGAATGCCAAAGAAATAGGAAGAGCTGCCCAAGCTGCTACGATACTCTTCCTAGAAGTGACTGTGCTCTGAGTATCTGTCACACGAGTGTGATGGTGCTGACATAGTTTTTCATGGACAGAAGAGGCCAAATACTTCCCCTTGGCATCAGGGGCAGCAGACAAGGCAAAGGACACATCCTTGGAGGGTTTGAGACTCCCTGATAGTTCATCAGTGCTTTGAAAATGAAATAACATAATTTTGTGAAAGGACCCATTAGCATGGACCATTGAATGTGGGAGTGGAAGGTGGGTTTGTAGCTCCTCTGTAAGACAGTACGCTTGTGTGAGTAACGTGTTTACACTCACACACACACACCTGTGAACACACACACACACACAATCAAACTTCAGTAGGTGGCGAGAACTTGGGACTGAGTAACCAATTCGCAACTACTCTTCCTAATCCTGTTCTCATGGACAAGAGCTCAAGGAAAAGCACGATCAGAAAGGGAAGATCCTCTCTTCCTCTCTGTCTCTGTTTTGTGTATCTGATTTTGAGACGTCAGTCCTGGAGTTAAGTCCAGGATTGAGACCTAGTTTTGCTACGATCTCTCTGTATGACTTTTGGCAATTCAATTTACCATTTTTTAAATCTGATCAAATGACAAAAGAATTCTACTTACCCCTTGGGTGTTTTGTGAGAGTCAAAGGAGATAATGTGTGTAGTGCAGTTGCCGGCTATCTATCCCTGATGTTGCTGCCATGAAGACTTTCTTCTCCAACATCCACAGCCCAGGGGAGTCAGCTTGGATCTTATCGAAAATGGTCCTCTTCCTACGGCCTTCCCTCTTCCTTTACAAATGGGAAGTTTACAGCCAGCTGGTCTAGTACCTGGTAGCATTCCTTTTTGGGGGCAGACATGCTGGGAACAGGTTCCTATTCCCCTATTGCTAAGGCAGAAGAGAGACAGTATTGGGATGCTTTGTAAGCAGGAGCCCCAAGTTTCCTGACTGGGGAGCAGAAAGGGCAAAAGGGGGTATCGTGGATGGAGCTGAGAGATGAGTCCAGGTTCCTCCTCAAGACAGCAGAGTGGGTGGCAGCATAAAGAAAACTTGGAATTATTCACCAGGTTATAAAGTGTCCTGAAACATGATTCCCTCAGGTCTTTATTCAGGCCAAAGTCAGAGTAATTGTTGAGACTCATTGTCCTACTCCTTCAGCTATGCCCTGAGGGGACACGGTACCTCTCATGAGTTGTCTATCCCAGCAGGACAGTTCAGCGAGAGCGTTTCCTGGACAGTGTGTCTCCAGGGTGGGAGCTCTGGGCTGACCGATTTCATCCTCTTTGCTGGAAGGCGGGCCCTTCTGTGCTGTTCAGCACAAACTGGGAAGCATCCCTTGGGACATGCAAGGACGATGGTACAATGGAGCTCCTGATCTGTCTTCAAGCCCACACTGAAGCCTTTCGGGTTTTAAGTGTGACAAAGAAGAATTATAGTTGATCTTTTTCCTAGGATTTGACTTGAAGAGTGTTAGGGTGGGATTTATACTTTCCTTTATGTAGCATGCTGATGGTAGGTCTCCCAATTTTTTAGATTCTAAGACATGAAAATGGTGTAGATGTTCTCTAGTCCACTTTTTATTTTTATTTTATTGTATTTCTGACTGTGTATATGTTTATTTTATTATTAACATTTATCTTTAATTCTCGGCTGCTGTTTCAATACACTGAGGTAGCCATATTTTCTAAATCAAAAATACATATAAATATCTGGAATCTTTTTTTTAAGTTTGGACTTGTGAGTGTGAAGGCAGTTGCAATATTCTAAAATTTAAATCAGAATTTATCGTGTTTCATCATCTTTACCGAAAACAATAAAATTACATAGCCCTTGGATTTGTCTAGAGATATATATATGCTTGTCATACTTTTTGAAGCATGAGGGTACTTCGAAAGTTCATGGAAAACTAGAATTAAAAGATACTATTCTAGTCCACTCTATGGTTCACTTTTAACAACAGCTCTTATTAGTGCTCATGACTCTGTGATTTAGTGCCTCCTGTGAGAAGAGGTCACTACCTGCTGGAGAGGGTGATGATGCAGCCTATGAGCTCTGGGTCGGTGAGTCCTGGATCTGCCACTTATCGGCTGTAACTGACCTTGGACAGTTATTTAACTCACTCATTTGTAAAATAGGAATAATAATGAAAATAATAGCAACCGTGACCTCCTCATAAAGTTGTTACGAGGATCCAGTGAATTAATATCCAAAAATCCTTAAAACTGAGCCTGGCACATAGCACATAGTAAAGGTTAACTGCTATTTTTCTAACACCTACACTAGTCATGGAATTGCTGGGCAACTCTTACAATTCTTCAGACTCTGCACATGGCAGGTGTTAACACCACTTCTTTTGAATTGCATTTTCCTCTAGATATGTTTCAGGTCACACCACCCGATTGCTCTGTTCCTAATTGCCCTGTGTTCAGATCATGCTCCAGGATCCAGGACACGGATTTCCCAGACATAGATACAAAGATATCCCCCGATAAGTATCTTCTTCCTAGTACACCGGTCCCCCCCCTTATCCGAGGTTTTGCTTTCCATGGTTTCAGTTACCCACGATCCATTGTGGTCCAAACTATTCAATTGAAAATTCCAGAAAAAGACAATTCATAAGTTTTAAATTGCTTGCTATTCTGAACAGCATGATGAAATCTCACATTGTCCCATTCTGTCCCTTTGTCCAGCCTATCCACACTCCACCCATTCCTCACTTAGTTGACCGTTTGGTTAACAGAATGACTGTCATGGAATCGCAGTGCTGTGTTCAGGTAACCCTTACTTAACAATGACTCCCAAGTGCAACAGTAGCGATGCTGGCATTTCAGGTATGCCAGAGAGAAACCATAAAGTGCTTCCATTAAGTCAAAAGATGAAAGTTATCATAGATGTGTATATAAGGAAAAAACATAGTATGTATAGGGTTCAGTACTATCCAAGATTTCAGGTGTCCTTGGGGGTCTTGGAACATATCCCTCGTGGGTAGGAAGGGACTACTCTGATCACATTCAGCTCTTGGGGTCCTTCAATATTTCCATGTTTTATTTACTAGATACCCATTAAAGGGAAGACATTGTGCAACGGAATAGAAGAGATTAATAAGACAATGTTGCTTTAACCTCAAATACTTGCAAATATTTTCTATAAACAGTGATACAGCTTTCATTGGCTTATGAAAGAAATCTTGACCATCCCTCTTCCTCCATAAACAAAGAAATGTTGCGGGTTTTCTTTAGATGAGAGAGGCTAAATTTAATTGCCAGCTGGAAAATTCAGAGTTGGTTAATTTCCTTCTCATTGAATGCCTTTTTTTTGACAGCTTTTTAAAATTGAAACATAATTGATTATATATATTTGTGGGGTACAGATTTGAATAGGTGGTGTACAATAGGTGGTGTACAATAGGTGGTGATCAAATCAGGATAATTAGCATACTCAAAATGTAATCTATCTTTGTGACTCTTAACTAATTTCTCCCTGACCTCCTCTCCTCCTTTCCCACCTCCAATAACCACAGTTCTGTTCTTTTTTTTTTTTGTGAAAGTTCAATGTATTATTATGATCGTTTCTTTCTTTCTCTTTCTATTTTTCTTTGTTTCTTTCTTTTTCTGCTCCCATTTATCAGTTGATGAAATGTGGTATTTCTCTTTCTGTGCCTGGTTTATTTCACTTAACATAATCTTCTCTAAGTTCATCCATGACATGCGAATGGCAGAATTTCATTCTTTTTTATGGCAGAGGAGTATTCCATTGAGTATATGTGCCACATTTTCCTTATCTGGTCATCTGTCCATGCACATTTTGGTTGGTTCCAACTCATAGCTATGGTAAAAAGAGCTGCAATAAACATGGGCATGCAGGTATCCCTTCGACACAGAGATTTACATTCCTTAGTGTATATAGCAAGCAGTGGGATTGCTGGATTGTTTGGCAGTTCTGTCAGTAGTCGTTTATGGAAACTCCATACTGTTTTCCATAATGACTGCACCAATTTCCTGTCTCACCAGCAGTGTAGGAAGTTCCCCTTTCTCCACATCCTCTCCAGCGTTTGTTATTCTCTGTCTTTTTGATAATAGCCAGTCCAACTGGGGTGAGATGATACTCAAAGTGATTTTGATTTGCATTTCCCTGATGCTGAGTGATGTTGAGCATTTTTGTCATGTGTCTGTTGGCCCTTTGCAAATCTTCCTTTGAAATATGTCTATTCAGCTCCTTTGCTCATTTTTTAATTGGATTACTTACTTTCTTACTGTTGAGTTTGAGTTCTTTGTATATTCTAGATATCAATCGCTTGTTGGATGCATAGTTTGCAGATATTTTCTCCCATTCCATAGGTTGTCTTTTCACTCTGTTAATTGTTTCTTTTGCTTTGCAAATGCTTTCTAGTTTGAGAAAATCCCATTTTATTTCTCCTTTTTTTTGCCTGTGCTTTTGGGGTCTTTTTCATGAAGTCTTTGCCCAGTCCTACATACTGAAGTGTTTCTCCTATGTTTCCTTTTAGGAGTTTTATAGTTTCAGGTCTTCTATCTAAGTATTTAATCCATTTTGAGTTGAATTTGGTATATGGCTAGAGGTACAGTTCTGTTTTCATTTTTCTGCATATGGATGTCCAGTTTTCCTAGCTCCATTTATTGAAAAGGCAGTCTATTCCCCGATGTATGTTCTTGTTGCCTTGTCAAAGATCAGTTGAATGTAAGTATGTGGTTTGATTTCTGGGTTTCGTATTCTGTTCTATTGGTCCAAGTGTCTGTTTTGATGCCAGTACCATGCTGTTTTGTTCACAATAGCTTTGTAGTATAGTTTGAAGTCAGGTAGTTTCGTGCCTCCAGCTTTATATATCTTTTGCTTGAAATTGCTTTGGCTATTTGGGGTCTTTTGTTGTTCGATATAAATGCTAGGGTTGTTTTTTCTATTTCTGTGAAGAATGTCATTGGTATTTGATGGGGATTGCATTTGATTTGCAGATTGCTTTGGGTAGTGTGGACAATTTCACTACATTGATTCTCCTAATCCATGAACAAGGAATATTTTTCCATCTTTTTGTGTCCTCTTTAATTTCTTTCAACAGCAATTTGTAGTTCTTGTTGTAGAGATCTTTCGCCTCCTTGGTTAAATTGATTCTTCGGTGGTTTTCTTTTTGATGACTCTTGTTAATGGGTTTGCTTTTTTGATTTCTCTTTCTCCTAGTTTGTTATTGGAGTATAAAAATGCTACTGATTTTTGTGTGTTGATTTTGCATCCTGTAACTTTACTGAAATCATTTATCAACCCTCGGAATTTTTTTTGTAGCATCTTTAGGTTTTTGTATATGTAGGATCATGTTATTTGCAAACAGGAACATTTTGACTTCATCTTTTCTAATCTGGATGCTCCTTATTTCCTTCTCTTGCCTGATTGCTCTGGGTAGTACTTCCAATACTATGTTAAATAGTAGTGGTGAGATTGGGCATCATTGATATTGGCAGTGGGTTTGTCATAGATAGAATTTATTGTGTTGAGATACTTTCCTTCTATATCTAATTTGCTAAGAGTCTTTATCATGAAGGGATGTTGAATTTTGTCAAATGCTTTTTCTGTGTCTATTGAGATGATCATGTGGTTTTTGTCCTTGATTTTGTCGATGTTTTGTATCATGTTAATTTATTTTAATTGTAACGTAGTTGATTGTACACTTCTGTGGGGTACAGAGTTGAATATCATTAGCTGTGTGCAATATGTGATGCTCAAATTAAGATAATTAGTACATTCGACATTATACAATGTAATTATGTTTCATGGCCCTTTTACAATTCCTCCCTCACCTCCCCGCCCTTTCCCCTTTCCCACCTCAGGTAACCTCAGTTCTGTTCTCTCCTTTTGAGAGTTCAACATATTGTTGTGATTGTTGTGTCTTTCTTTCTTTCTTTCTTTTTAAAATTAATTTGTTCATTTTTTGGATCTCACTTGTGAGTGAGGACATGTGGTTTTTCTTTCTGTGCCTGGCTTCTTGAAATAAACATAATTTTCTCTAAGTTCATCCATGTGCTGCAAATGGCACTATTTCATTTTCTTTTTGATGGCCAAGTAGTATTCCATTTATACTAAGGATTTAAGTGGTTTAATCACCACCTTTACAATGTTGGAGTGCTCTGAGATTGTGTGTGTACTTTTTAAAAAAATGAGTTATGCACCTTCATATGTTTTCTTGCTACTCTTTAATGTCATCTTCTTTCAGACTAAATTGCTACGTTTAGAATTTCTTGTACGGCAAGTCTTGTGTTGATTACTTCCCTTAGCTTTTGTCTGTCTGGGAAAGACTTTATTTCTCCTTTATATTTGGAGGGTAGTTTTGCTGGATGCAGAATTTTTCGCTAGTTTTTACTGAGAAATCCACTGAGAGACATATTGGGGTTCTGTTGAATGTTGTGTGTTTCTTTTCTCCTGCTGCTTTCAGGATTCTTTTTTTGTCCTCTGTTTAATAATTTGATTATGATGCATCTTGGGTGTTCCTCTTTGGATTGAATTTGGTTGGAAACCTCTGAAGTTCCTGGGTCTGGATGCTGTCATCTTCCTCCATCCTTTGGAAAATTTCAGTCATTATATCCATGAATATGCTTTCTAAGTCTCTTCCTTTTTCATCTCCTTCAGATATGCCAGTGATGTGGAGGTTATTCCACTTGAGGGAGTCCGATAAGTGCTGTATTTGTGTTTCATTTTTTCTCATTCATTTTTCTTTTTGCTCCTCTGATTGGATAAGATCTAGTCTTCTGCATTCAAGCTCATTGATTCTTTCCTCTGTTTGATTGTCTGTTGTTGGAGTTTTCTATTGAGTTTTTCAGTTCAGATAATGTATTCTTTCTTTCTAGAAATTCTATTTGGTTTTTACAAATTTATTCTATTTCTTTGTCACATTTCTAAACCTGCCTCTGAATTATTTTCCAAATATCATTTAATTTTCTATGTGTATTTTCTTCTGACTTCCTGAACATCCTTAAGGGGGGTATTCTGAATTCTCTGTCAGATGTTTCATAGATCTGCTATGCTTCTGGGTCAATTGCTGGTGTTTTGTTTTTTCCCTTTGTTGGTGACACATTTCTCTGCTCTTTCTCTGTCATTGTGTTTTTACATTGATGCCTGGGCTTTTGGGGAGACTGCTGCCTCTGCTAGGTTTTATAGGTGTTCTTTGGTTGTGTTAGACCTTCACTGATTAATATCAGAGCTTGGAGGCTGGTCTAAGGTTTCTTATCCATTCTTTGGAGGATTAACACCTACCACCACCACTTAGACTCTGCAGTGAGACTAATGTGCTGTCCTGTGGTTAATTCCTGAATTGGCGGAACTTCCAGTGGGGACCAGAATTTGAATTCTGTGCTTGAACTCAACTCTTGTTTTGCTCTTGATTCTCTAGGGAAGGCTTTGCATGCAGATAGAATATTAGTTGTTGGCAGGAATCACTTCTGGGTCTGGGCTGTGTGGAAGTTCCAGCCCTGGACTGAGTCCTTCCTGTAGATTTCACCCCTTGTCGTTCTATCCCCTGACTGATTTCCACTGTGACCAGGTGCCCATGCTGCACCAATGTTCTCCCAGTATGCCAGCCCTTGTCCTGCACTCCAACCTATTCCCATGGGGTAGGATGTGTGTGTGTCTCTCATGCTAACCTACCAGCCTTGGGTGGCTCCTTTCTCCAGTTGGCTGGCCCAGGGGGATCCTGCCTTGGGTCTTTATGGCTTGTGGGCTGGTATGGTGTGCTCTGAAACCCTCTACTCCCCTGAAGACTCCAAGCAGGTTCACATGAACGGTGCCAGTGTGGCCTTTTCTGGCTTCAATTTGTGTGAGACAGACACTCCCTGCACATTACCAGGCTTGCTCAGAAGTGGCCAGGGCCCAGAACAGTTGGCATTGTCTTCACATCCTCTCACCCTGGCCTCTTGTTCCTTTTTACAAACTCTGTGGACTTCTCCTCTTCACCCAGCTCCAGCAGTCCCAGGTTGTCAGTCTATGCTTTTCCATCATTCTAAATTGGTTTCTTGTGGGGAGGACCAATGCCGGGGATTGTCTGTTCTGCCATCTGGATGACATCAGTCTTCTGTATCTTATCAAAATACCAACACTTAGTTTTGATTTTTCAACTTGATTTTGTGTTTTCTACTTCATTTCTCTCTGTTTTAGTCTTTGTTATTTCCTTCCTTCTGCTAACTTTGGGATTAGTTTTTCTTCTCTTTCTGGTTCTAATTTCTTGGTGAGGTTATAAATTATGTTGTTAAAATATTTTTAAGTGTTCCTAGTTATCACTATAAACTTCCCTGTAAGTGCTGCTTTTGCTGCACCCTGTAAGTTTAGGTAGGTTGACATTCATTTTCATTGGTTTCAAGATACTTTCTAGTTTTCCATTTTTTCCTTTGACTCATGTTTGTTAAAAAGGGTGTTGTTAAATTTTCACACTTTTTTTTGGATTTTTCAATTTTCTTTCTACTATCAATTTCTAGTTTTATTCCATGGTGGTCAGTAAAGACACTTGGTATGATTTCAATCTTCTTAAATTTGTCAAGACTTCTTTTGTGACCTCACATGTGATCTATCCTAGAGAATGGCCCATGTCTGCATGAAAAGAATGCATATTTTGCTGCTTTTGGGTGGAAAGTTTTGTACATGTCTCTTAGGTCCGCTTAGTCTATAGTGTTGTTCATGTTGTTTTATGTTGTTGATATTCTGTCTGGTTGTTCTATTCATTATCAAAGTGGGATATTGAAATCTCCTACTTTTATTGTTTAGGTATTTCTCACTTCAGTTTTGTCAATGTTTGCTTTATATATTAGAGTGCTGAGAGTTAGGTGCATATATATTTCTAATTGTTATAATTTCCTGGTGGATTGACCCTTTTTATCATTCTATAATTTTCTTTTTGTGATCGTTTTGACAGTGAGTCTATTTAGCCTGATATAAAGATAGCCACGCCTGCTCTCTTTGGTTTCCACTTGCATGGACTATCTTTTTTCATCCCTTCTCTTTAAGCTTATCTGTATCCTTAAATATAATCTGAGTTTCTCCTAGACAGTATATCATTAGGTTGGCTTTTTTCTTTTCTTTTCTCTCCTTCCTTCCTTCCTTCCTTCCTTCCTTCCTTCCTTCCTTCCTTCCTTCCTTCCTTCCTTCCTTCCTTCCTTCCTTTCTTCCTTTCTTCCTTCTTTCCTTTCTTTTCTCTCTCTCTCTCTCTCTCTTTCTTTTTATTCAGCCACTGTTATGTCATTTGACTGGGGAGTGTAATACACTTATGTTTAAAGTAATTATTGGTAGGGAAGGACTCATTATTGCCAATTTGCTTATTTTTTTGCCAGTTGAGTTCTTTTGTCTGTCTTTTCCTTTCTTGCTGTCTTCATTCTGTTTTTGTTTTTTAAAATTTTATTTAAATTGGCATATAAAATTGTATGTATTATGTATAATGTGAAGTTTTGAAATATATATATTGTGAGATGGCAAAATCAGGCTAACTAGAATATGTATTATCTCAAAAAGTTATCATTTTTGTAGTGAGAACAGCTAAAATCTACTCTCAGCATTTTTCTAGAATACAGTATGTTGTTATTAACTATTGTCATCATGTTATAGAATTGATCTCTTGAACTTATCCATCCTATCTAACTAAACTTTGTCTCTTTTGACCAACATATTGTTAACACCCGACTTCCTATTAGTATAGCATTATGGAGAACAGTATGGGGGTTCCTCAAACAACTACAGATAGCACTACCAGATGATCCAGCAATCCCACTACTGGGGATATATCGAGAAAATTGGGAATCATCATGTTGAAGGGATACCTACACTCCTATGTTTATTGCAGCTCTATTTACAACAGCCAGGTGAAAGAATCTGAATGTCCATCAGTGGATGACTGGAGAAGGAAATTATTGTATACAAACAGAATGGAATACTCCTCAGCCATAAAAAAGAATGAAATTCTGCCATTTGCAACAACATGGATGGGCCTGGAGAAAATTAGCCTAAGTGAACAACCCAGGTACAGAAAGATAAATACTGCATGTTCTCACTCATAACCAGGAGCTGAATCCATGAATAAACAAATAAACATTAAAGAGAGGCAGAGAAAGAGAAAGAGAGAAACAACAACCACAGTAATATGTTGAACTTTCAGAAAGAGAGAAAAGAACCATGGTTACTAGTGGTGGAAAATGGGAGGGGAGAGTGAGAGGGAACGGTTTAACAAGAAATTGGTTAATGGACACAAAGCATGATTACATATTGTAATGATGAATAAGCTAATTATCCTGATCTAAGCATCACACATTGTACACAACTACTGAAAATCAACTTTGTACTCCACATGTATGTATAATAAATTATCTTAAAAAATTAAAAATAAAAGTAACTAGAGAAGTGCCCTTCCCCCCAAAATAAATAAAGGCAGTATACTGAGGACTCAGATCTCCTAGGAATGAAAGTTTGAGTCACCCCACCAAGTGAGGACCAAGTGCCAGCTGTTTGCTAGCTCCTCTCAGAGATCTGAACATCAGATACGTGGTGCTCTCTCCTCTGTGTTCCTCAGTTCTGGTTAACACCACACTTCCCCTTTGTTTCGTTGTCCTAAGGGATGTATCTTCTTCCTGCAGTTAATATGTCTGGGTGACCTGAACATTCATCTTTTCACTCCTTTAGTTTCTTTCAGTATACACCTATGCAGCTAATTCCCTGTATTAAATCTCCGTTTGAAAATACTGGATGCAATTTCTTTCTTTCATTTTTTTTGGTTTCTGGCCAGTGTGGGGATCCAAACCCTTGACCATGGTGTTTCAAGGGTGTTCTGTAACCACCTGGGTGCAATTTCTGTTTCCCGAATGGATCTTAACTGACCCTAACTGACATACCAGCTCTATAATGCATGGAAAATAATGTCCAGTCTTATTATGTCTAATCATTATCATATTATATTTCAGAGACTAATATTTTTGCACATTTATTCTGCTCTCCACCAACATTTATTTGATCGTTTTATATGACCAAGATAGTGATGGCAGGTAACGTGTTAACACAGCTTTTATCATGAGAGACTTACAAGTATAGTAGGGGAGACTAACCATGATAGTCCAGTGAAAATTTACATTTAATAGTGATTTATAGCTTTCAAAGCATGAGTTATTTGTGATCCACACACCCTGTGACAGATAAGCAGATACGATTTTTCCTAATATGTGATTGCTGAGGCTCAGACTTGCTCAACATTGCTAGACAGTAGAACAGCCGGGACACAAACTTAATATTCTTGTGCTGGCACTCTGTCAAAACAGCAGAAAGATGTACAAAGTAATAATTTTAATAAGAGGTCTCATTTAACTGTTACCAGATTTCTGGAAGGGGAATTTTTGGCTGGAAAGACCAACAGCAACTTCTTGGAGGGTGATAACATTGAAGCTGCATTTCCAAGTGCATTCTAATTGGAAACATCACCATCCAATGTATGTCCTCACATTGGTTATGAGAAGATTCTCTTGCTGAAGAGTTTCCGCAGGGCAGCCTTCATGTCTCGGTTTCTCAGACTATAGATGAAAGGATTTAACATTGGTGTCATTGCGATGTACATCACAGTAATCACTGCATCTTTTAGGCTGTACCTAGTCAGAGGGCGTAAATACGTGCCCATGATTGTCCCATAATACAAAGAAACAACTGTGAGGTGGGAACCACAGGTGGAGAAGGCTATGAGCACAGCTTTAGTGGATGGAACCTGTAGGACCGTGGAAAAGACCCGAACATAGGAGATAATGATGCATAGTAATGGCACAGAGAAGACACCAACCCCTAGGTACATCATCTTCACATTAAAGTGAATATCAGAACAGGACAGCTTGAGCAAAGAAGCAAGGTCACAGTAGAAGTTGGTCACTTCCTTGTTGCCACAAAAGGACAGGCCAGCTGTGAGGAGAGTGTGGGGGAGGGAATTGGTGATTCCAGCCACCCAAGACCCAACAATTAGCAGAACACAAGATTTCGGACTCACAATTGTTGTATAGTGAAGTGGGCGGCTGATGGCCACAGCTCGATCATATGCCATCACAGCCAAGATATAGCTGTCTATGTTACCCATGGCAAGCATGAAACACATCTGTGTTAGGCATCCCCCAAAGGAGATGGATTTGTTGCCTAAGAGATGGTTAGCCAGCATCTTAGGGATGGTTACAGATGAGAAGAAGACGTCCACCAAGGAGAGGTTGGCAAGGAAAAAATACATGGGGATGTGAAGGCGAACGTCAGAGTGAATGGCTAAGATGACAAGCAGGTTTCCAATCAATGTGACGGGGTAAATGACCAGGAAGAGGATGAAGAAATATTCTTGTTCCTGCTGACTATTAACTCCCAGGAGGATGAATTCCAGGGGCGATGACTGATTTACTTCTCCCATGGATTCTCTAGCAGGAAAGGGAGAGGAATCCAGAATTATTAGTGAATTACTGTGTGCAATGATATTCCTTATCCACCACTTTTGACTCTAGGATTCAGATACATCTATACCTGGGTTTGCTAAATCCACAGAGAGGCATTACTTGTAGAAAACACCTGTTGGTGTGTGAAACGAGTTAAAAGCCCTGGATACTAAGGTCTGAGCGGGCGATCCATTAATCAGAGGTGCCCATCCTCTCCAAACTCAGCTCTACCACCCAATCACCTAGGACTTAATTATCTAACTTTTATTTTTATAATCTATGTGCTATACACTTTGGTAGGTCTCATGGAAAAATCATAAATACTTGACAATATAGTTTATTCATCTATTTATTCAATGAAAAGACATTGTCCATGCTCTCGAGGACCTTACAACGTAATAGAGATGCCAGAATCACACACTAATCTTATTACACATGATAAGGAAAGGACAGTATTTTGAAGTTTCTGAGATAACACTCCTGCACAAAGAATGTGTAGTGCAAGAGCACTCTGGAAAATTAGATGCATTCTAGTGACCAGACTCAGAGGGATCCCAGAAGCCAGGAGGTAACAGGTATCTACACTGCCATTAGAAGATGATAAATGACAAAGAGCACTGGGGTTAGATCCTAGCAAAACAAATGCAGTAAATTCCCTCCCCAGGTTTCCCATTTTCAAAGTAGACTTAAAACGTCTCCTTAAATAGGTTTTATCTATTTCCAACACTTAAATATATGTAATCTAATGTTTCCCTCTTCCATCCTCTCTTCATTTTCTTCACCACTTTTTTCGGTGACTCCACCTACTCCCTCGTGGCTTCAATCACAGCTTAACAGACTTTCAAATCTATAATCTGCAGGCTCAATTTCTTTTCCTCATCTTTCCACACTCAGTCATCCTGTCAACTTGTCTGACCAGACCCCATTCACTGCAAATTCAACCTAAGAAGATAGCAAAATTTTTTGGGGGGTGGGGTGGGGGAGGAAAATTATATCTTGTGTATGTTTATATCAGTCAGAGAGATGATTGTGGAGTATCAGTCATTATTTGTACCAATAAGGTTTCACTGAATATTTCTTGAGTCAAATCTAGGTATATTTCTTTTGTTCCCCACATCCTGGATGCCAACAAGCACAATCACTAAGTTTACCCCTCACCTGTGAATCTGATCCTGTGGATTCTTCATTTGAAATTCTTGTTATATTACTCAACCTTTCTACTTAATGTCTCAGTGCTCTAGCTTAGACCATCATTATTTTCTACCTGAACTCTTGTGATGGTTCCTTAACTGCTTCATTATAGGTCCCCCCTTCTCTGATCTATCTTGTCCTGATTATGCCAGAGAGTTCCACTCCAATCCACATTATTCTCTTTTGACTGGTCGTTCAGCTAAGCTACATTTGTCAGCCTCCCTTGCACTATAGTTGGCTCATGTGACTGAATTCTAATCAATCCATATGTGTGTTGCAGTTCTGGGCTTCGTCTGCATTATTGTTCTCTTTTTGCAAACTGGATGTAAATGGCATCCGGGAGAGTGAATGGAATAGTGGAGTCACATGATGGAATGAGCCTGTGTCCCTAATTCTGTACATCCAGGACAGCCACTTAGCACCAAGAAGATACACTGGTACTGTTCCATAGCAGACAATCAACATCTTACTTTGTTTAAGCAATTGCACATTTTGAGATCCATTTGTTACTATGCTCCAAGATATCCTAGGTAATTCACTAACTTTTTAATCAATCTCTAGTCAAGAATTAATTAAATTTATAATTAATTCAATCACAATACTCAGTGTCTCCTATGTTATACATGGGAATTCTATACTAGGCATGGAGGATGCAGACCTAATTGTCTTACTTAGAATGTCTTACAAATATGATGTGCTGTTTTTCTTTTTATCTTTGTTCCTAAAGGAATAAGACTTTTTCTCTTGAAATGCCTTTTCCCATCTTCCCTCAGAATCATTATAATTCATGATTGAGAGCATTCATTAAAGCTGGAGTGCTCACTGACTATGGTGAGTTCACTAAAGCTGGAGGGCTCAGAGATTACGGT